>NC_089510.1:23875082-24487509 GCF_036850995.1 Saccopteryx leptura
GATGACTAAAGATTTTAAGAAACTGAGAGGTCCAGTTTTGAGAAGTGTTAGCCTTGTGAACATTATAACATCACTAAGATGCAGTTTTAGCGTGACAATTATTCAGATGCAAAAGCTTTCAAGATATAAGATACCATCAGAGTGGAAGAGGTAGGTTATGACCCAGTAGTGGGTATATTATTGCAACAATAAAAGCAAGGGCAATTGTCTAGTATCTGATATTTAAAGTTAAAGGGTCTTGGAGAAGAGGAAGGAAGAATAGTTTAAAAATAACAATTTGTAACAAGGATAACACTCACCCATTTTCAAGTACAGTGTTATGAAAAAGGACTATGGAGGAAACTGTTCTCACAGGAGATTTAAATTTTTGTTAGAGCAGGAAGTAAAGGGAACAGTCAGAAAAGGTCTGCAAATATAGGAAATTGATTTTCTAGTAATGTGTTTTGTGTTCCCAAAGACTCAGTGGAAGGCTGTCAGAAGTTGAGGGCTGCTAAGACCTAAAGAGAGCATTGAAAGCGTGTTCTGTCTCAGGTGATAGCCAGTGTAGATGAGTATGATCTGGGAGATTGGGCTTCTCATGGTAACCTGTGTACTCAGGATAGAGACATGCTGATATTATTTCTGGAAGACTCGGTAAAGAGAGTGGAGGTAAGATTATAATTCTTGGGGGGGAAAATGAGATTAGTGTAGCCCCGTGGCCTCCTCTACCATCTTGTAGTAGGAAAAGTAGTGACCAGAGAAGAGGAAATCTTATATCCAGACGCTTTCCTTCACCCTGTGCATGGAGGCTCGGAAGACAGCAGAAGGGTCTTCTTACTCTAAGTCCACAAAACTTCATTTAATCTCCTACAGATATGATTGCTTTCCCTCCTAAATGACTTCAATACCACTGCCTGAATGTACCATGGACTATCTAAATGGTTATTTTTCAACTCCAGTAACCAAGTGGTAGAGGCAAGATTTCCTTTAACTCCACTGATCTCTTATGACATTATTAACATTTCCCAACAATTTGTATTAATTCTTATTTTTCTCTCTGTGAGTTTCTTTATATTATCTTTTACTTACATAGTGGCCCCCAAAAATAACCATCTAAACTCAATGACTATTTGCCCTGGCCGGTTGGCTCAGCGGTAGAGCGTCGGCCGGGCGTGCAGAATCCTGAGTTTGATTTCCAGTCAGGGCACACAAGAGAAGCATGCATCTCCTTCTCCACCCTTCCCGCTCTCCTTCCTCTCTTTCTCTCTCTTCCCCTCCTGCAACCAATGCTTCATTGGAGCAGAGTTTGCCCAAGTGCTGAGGATGGCTCCATGGCCTCAGCCTCAGGTGTTAAATTGGCTCCGGCCGCAGCGGAGCAACACCCAAGATGGGCAGAGCATAGCCCCTGGTGGGCATGCCGGGTAGATCCCAGTCGAGCGCATGCAGGAGTCTGTCTGACTGCCTCCCCTCTTCTAACTTTGAAAAAATGCAAAATAATAACAATAATAATAATAATAATAATAATGAATAAATTCAATGACTATTCAAAAGAAAAACTATAAGCTGGCTGGCAATTTTCCAAAACACATGACCATCAAGTAAAATTATGGAACAAATAAATACAGGTTATAACCAACTAACCTCTTTATTTCTGCTGAAAGGAGTCCAGTTATATGGATATCAATGGGCACGATTAGTAAGTGAACATTAAAGATACAAATAATAACAAATATGGCCCTGGCCGGTTGGCTCAGTGGTAGAGCGTCAGCCTGGCGTGCAGAAGTCCCGGGTTCGACTCCTGGCCAGGGCACACAGGGGAAGCGCCCATCTGCTTCTCCACCCCTCCCCCTCTCCTTCCTCTCTGTCTCTCTCTTCCCCTCCCACAGCGAGGCTCCATTGGAGCAAAGATGGCCCAGGCGCTGGGGATGACTCCTTGGCTTCTGCCCCAGGCACTGGAGTGGCTCTGGCCGAAACAGAGCGACGCCCCCTGGTGGGCGTGCCGGGTGGATCCCGGTCGGGCGCATGCAGGAGTCTGTCTGACTGTCTCTCCCCATTTCCAGCTTTAGAAAAATACAAAAAGAAAAGAAAAAAAAAAACAAAAAAAAACAAATAATAACAAATATGATAATGAGTATCCACTCACATTTTAAAAATTCAACAACAGTATTACCACCAAAACATTTGTGTAGCACATTGCAGTATACACTGTAACTTTACATGTATTTTTTATACTGCTCTGCAGAATAGGAAAATGGATTTCAAAGAGGTCAAGGGCTTATAAGTGTGCTGTGCTGAAACTCAAGCTTTCTGATTATATTGTTTTTCTTTACAGAATAGCCAATACATTGAAAAAAGAAGGCAACTAGAGTCTGAGTCTTCTGACTCCCAGTCAGCAGTCCTTAACTACAACTCCATTTGCAAAGGACAATGTATGAAAATTGGTTTTCTACACAAGCATAGTTCATTTAACATATAATACTTAAATTACTAGTTTTCTTTTTATTTGAGCGAGCCAACTGTATCATATGTGCATTTGTTCTCTCTGTCTGTCTGTCTGTCTGTCTCTCTCCCCCCCAGCTAATATCTCTCCTGTTATGTTTATGTCAGTCTACAGTATTCTATTATTTTGATTTTAAATTTTAAGGGATGGATGTCATAGACATATAGACTCTCTTTTTTTAATGCTTCTAGAGATCCATTAAAAAATCACTGGAGTTACTGATTTGGTTCAGCACGCTGAAATGATCATGTTAGTTATACATATCTCAGAGGGCGAAGATAATTTAGAAAATGCTGACATAGAATTTGCATATAGACAGTATTGGATATTAAATATATTAATTACATTCCATGAATATATCTTTATTTCACTTTACTGTGGCAAGAATTTGATTATTCCTGCAATTATAAAACACAAAAAATACTAACCTCCTTTCTTTAATTTTGCCTTGTTACAAATGGTGAATAAATATATTTAAATTTACTTATCAATGCATTAGATAAAAAAAATAAAATTTTATGATAAAATTTCCCAGCTATATCTTGATATAAAAGTTTCCAGTATATAACCACTGTAACTTTGAGAGCACTGACGCCTATTAAATACCAGGAAGAGAGGTTCATTGTAATAAACTACAGGAAACTGAAATATATTAAATAAGAAAGCCACATTGTGGCTTTTTTTCTCCCTAAAACTGTACAACTAATTTATTTTAATTTAAATATAGAGTTAGTTATTCATAAATAAGACTTGAAACATTCCAACTTGAATATTTCAGAAATAAATTAGGTTCTGGCGAAGTATCTCAGTGGATAGAGCCTCTTCTGAGTGCACCAATGTCACAGGTCTTCAGTCAGGAAACCTATGAGAAGCAACCAGTGAGAGCACAACTAAACAGAAAAACTAACTGAAACAATAAGTGATGCTTCTGTCTCTCTCTCCCTCCTTTCACTTAATCCCTCTTTCTCATATCATTGAAAAAAAGTTTTAATCAATAAATTAATAAGTAAACTACAGTTAAATCATCCACATGACCAGGTATAAAAGGTATTCTCTTCTAAGAAGTAAGAATATATGCAAAATATACCACCTTTTAATATTATTCATTTTGTTTCAAATCCAATGAATGTTTATAGTCCCATTTGAGTATTTCTTTGATAGTGAAAATGTAAGATTTATACTTTCTCAAACATTTTATTTCCAGAGTATTATTAGAAATCATAAGCATTACAATTAAACCTGCAGGGAGAGTCTTAGAGAATCTTTGCCAGTCTGTCTGCTGGACATGTTAGCCATATAAAAAAAATATATATAGTAATCTTTCTTCAGGAACACTACCCTTTTTTGATACTCTCTGACTTCTTTTCCTATCATTGAACGTGGCCACCTTAAAATGAATCTAATAGAATGAGTTATAATTTCTCCTGGGACAATAAGTTTACAATATATATGTAACCATCCATGAGAAGGGATATGATGTCTACAATTTTGCAACAAGCTGAAGATGATAATAAAACCATTAATTTTGTCAATATAAATGCTAATAGAAAAGGAAAATTGGATCTTTGCCTGGTCACATTTACTCTGATAGGAAATCAGAGCAGAGAAATTGAATCTGACAAACCTTATCCTTATAGACCAACATCAAAACCATAGTCTAGAATACACAATAAATGGCAGAGTGCTTCTTAATTAAACTATGTTTCTGTTCGGCCAGGAAGAACAGAGTCTGCCTGGCCAACAAAGTGACCCACAATCTCCTAGAGCCGTAGTTTTCAATCTTTTTAATCTCATGATTCACATAAATTAATTACTAAAATTCTGTGCACACCAAAAAATATATTATATATTTTTTTCCAATCTGACAAAAAAAGTAAAAATTTTAATTCATTCATACCGAACAGCCATTGCTGTTTTGTCCATTGTCATTTTTTTTATTTGACAATCTAAGAAAAAAGAAGTCTGTGCCTCTGAACAAATGGTGAGGCATTGCATGTTTTAAAAATTCTTGCATCACACTGGTTGAAAATCACTGTCCTGGAGGCATCCTTAAAAATATATAGTGCAAAGTAAAAGCCGTAATGTTAGCAAAAGTCAGGCTGACAAGCCCACACTAATTATCTTTGGTATTACAATACTGCTAATGGAGCTGCAGTCTGAAAGAGAATAGAGGTGAACTCATTAGCAATGCCTTGAACTAATGTTTGTAAAGGGAACATTTATTGTCTGCTAGTCATTACAGAGATCAATATTTACAGCAGCATCTTAAGCAGGCACCTAACTTGATTTATGAGCATTTTTTTAACTTCTTGGTATAAATGACTTCATTTGGGAAGAACTCAAATAAATAAATTGGACAGTGAGTATATGAGACCTTAAAAGCACAGATCAGAAACCGATGAAATAATTATATTTAAAATATTTCACGTTTGAGGAAAAGACTTGAAACTATTACGATAAATCTTCCTATTAAACTTTACCTGTATAAATGAACCAAAGGTCTATAATAGATATAGAGATATATTTTAGCATTTTCTATAGCCTGATTATTGTTAGTGAAATTTAACCTTATTTTAGTAACACCAATGAAAATTATTTCTATTGTTTTATATTTAAAAAGTGCATGACTTATGTGTTTAGAAAATAACAGTGGAATAATCAGTATTACCAGGTTTGGTTAGTTAATTTTAGTTTAGTTTGTTTGCTTATTTTTTTGAGGGGCATAATTGAATTAATTAGGAACATATCTTTTTTATTTGGCAATATCAATTTTAGTTCTCTCCTTCCTTAGCTCTAGCCATCCTACACAGTCATACATATATAAGTTTAAGAATGTAGGCCCTGGCCGGTTGGCTCAGTGGTAGAGCGTCAATTCCCAGCCAGGGCACACAGGAGAAGCGCCCATCTGCTTCTCCACCCCTCCCCCTCTCCTTCCTCTCTGTCTCTCTCTTCCCCTCCTGCAGCGAGGCTCCATTGGAGCAAAAGATGGCCCGGGCACTGGGGATGGCTCCTTGGCCTCTGCCCCAGGCGGTAGAGTGGCTCTGGTTGCCGCAGACGCCCCAGAAGGGCAGAGCATTGCCCCCTGGTGGGCAGAGCGTCGCCCCCTGGTGGGCGTGCCGGGTGGACCCCGGTCGGGCGCATGCGGGAGTCTGTCTGACTGTCTCTCCTCGTTTCCAGCTTCGGAAAAATACAAAAAAAAAAAAAAAGAAAAAAAAAAGAATGTATGTAAATGACCAACAAGAAGCCTGATCACCTTTGAATAGCCACCATTTTCAATGACTGTGTAATGGTACTTTAATAATGTTTCATTTCACAAATATGTAACATGTAGTGCTCTTTTCCGTTTCCTGTAGTACATTTCCTGTAGAAATTTTCCTTAAGTAATTTCCTGTAGAAATTTTATTCTCACTTTATTCAAACTACAGTTTTGACTAAGTGATTAAATCAAGTTATGAGTTGTTTCCATCTGAAATGCTCAGGTTTTTTTAGTAAAATTTTGTCAGAAATATTTAATTTTAAAGAACTTAATGCTGTAAAGTTCTTATAAAGGAGGAACACATGTTTGTAACCCTTACCTTAAGCATGGTATTTCTTCTGTTTCCACATATTTCTTACAGAAAAATTGATGTGTGCATTTTTGAAACAAATAACATGATTTACTATACTGTATGAATATTAAAAGGAATTAGCTAGCATAGCGAAATATATTATGTTTTCTTAAAATTGTCACTAAATCCATCCATACCCATTTCAGACATACCATTTCTCCCCCTAGACATTTAATATCGAAGACAAATGCTAACCTGTTTCCATATCATCAAACAAAATAAATATTACGAATACATAGCTTTATATAAAAGATAATGCAGAAATTCAATAGATGCCTTTCAGAACATTTTGTGTATTTTTATATTATATTATTTCTGAGTTCTTGTGTATGTACATACTTATACCTGACTTAAGAATTTTGCAGTTGGGTAGTTAGATATGTAAGACCACAGAGTAGAATTAGTATGTCTGATGTTTACACAAAGTCTTAGTTAAAGAACTGGAAAATGAAGCCAGTTACGAACCCTCTCCCTAATTGATTTTTAAATTTTAACAATATTAGGATTAGCATAAAGTTTCAGCATGAAGATCAAGGACAATTATGACCTTGGAAGAGTACATTGCTTTGCTCCTCCTACTCCCACTGCTCCACACCGGTGAGAGCAGCTGAGTGAATCTGGACTTGAGTTGGACCCAATGCTCTCCTGTGGCATGCATGTCATTGAAGTGCTCTGAGAAGGACAGCTTGTCTTTTCTGCATTGCCTGAGACAGTGATTTTCAACCTTTTTCATTTCATGGCACCCATAAACTAATTACTAACATTCTGTGACACACCCAAAAATATATTTTTTACTGATCTGACAAAAATTATGGTATAATTTTGATTCATTCACCCCAGATGACTATTGTGTTGGCTTTTTGTCATTTTTTTTTATTTGACAATCTAAGGGGAAAGAGGTCAGTGCTCTTAACTAATAGTCAGGTATAGCATGTTTTAAAAACCAGTTGAAAATCATTGGCCTAAGAGAATGTTCTCATCTATGATGAGAAGTTTTTAAAGATCTCAATCTCAATACTATCTTCTTTCACATCCATCAACAAAAACAAATTTTAAATGATGCATTTCTCTTGCAAATGGATTGTTTTTTATAGTTCATTTAGTAGATTTCATTGCTTTTATTTTTTTTTCTTCTATTATATTTCAATCTCCTTAGGTGGCCTCTCATGATTAGAGAAATTTGAAGTAGAAACTATAACCAAATAATGAAGAATACTGTTAGTATGTATAACACACACACACACACACACACGCACACACACACAGATGGATGCACAGTCTTGCCTCCATGTCTTTTGAAAATAAGTACATATAGGGTACTTCTGTAATAGTTCATATCTAACTACTTTGATAAATAATGAAACAATAAGAACTAAAGGCAGTAATTTAAAAAAAATAAAACAAAATTTAAATTTCTAGTTTTTGCAGATCAGATATTTTGTTTTGCCAGAATACATAAACTTATACTTTTAATTTTCTCATCATGTGACTGAAGGAAGGAAAATACTAAAACTATACAAAAGAACTGAAGCTTTTTGAAAACATGATTTATTTGCATTCCTGGTATACTTAACTGAATGTAAATAAACAACCAGGATATCAATAAGTAATAATATATACTGGTAAACAGGTCTATTCTTACTTTCAATAAATAAAATTGCCAGAAATTCTATTGCACAAGCAAAGAAAGTTTTTTGTCTGTTTGTTTTTGAGAGAGAGAAGTGAGGGGTATAAGGAAAGAAGTGGAAAGCATCAACTCATAGTAGTAGTTACTTCTCATATGTGCCTTGATTTGGCAAGCCCAGGGTTTTGAACCGGCAACCTCAGCATTCCCAGTCTCTAGGTTGATGCTTTATCCACTGTGTCATTACAGAAAGTTCAAGCAATGCTTACTTTTGGCAAAAAAAATTAATGGTTATTGAACTATACCATAAATGATTGTTATTTGATGATACCTAAGAAAGGTTATACATATTCTCAGAAACGTTTTGCAGTTAATCAAGTGTTTGTTTGTACACGGGAAACACACACCTCATTTTTAATATGGGGATAATGAAATCTAAGAAAGATAAAACAGGACGGTCAGTTGA
Source organism: Saccopteryx leptura (assembly GCF_036850995.1). Lineage (NCBI taxonomy): Eukaryota > Metazoa > Chordata > Mammalia > Chiroptera > Emballonuridae > Saccopteryx > Saccopteryx leptura. The sequence continues at coordinate 23,883,260 of NC_089510.1, forward strand.
AAGCAGAGAGAACCTCCAGAGCTCCATGAAGGCATGGAAAAGGAGGGGGAAAAGGAAGGAGGGCTGGACAGGAAAGGTATTGTACACCCCTTATCAGGATGTATAAGGGAACAGAGAAATCCTAGAGTTCTTGTACTACCCAATTCTGAAGTAACTTTCATTTAAAGTGATGAATAATATACCATTTTGAAATATCTTGGGGCAGTCTTCTCTGAAACCACAACCTGTGTGTGCCAAGAATGTTGTCTTGCATTGGCCTGGGAAACCATGACCTCAGAACAAACACAGTGATAGATACAGGGAGGTGGCAACTGTACTTTCAGGCTGCCATAGATGCTGCAGCCAATTCCCCTAATTGAAGTCTGAGCTGCATGTCTCACAAAAGATAACTGGAACCTTACCCCAAAGTTAGATCTTAGGCTAATCTGCACATGAAATTCCTCTGTGATTGTTATTGGTGCAGGAGTATGTTCATGATTTTAATTAGCCATCAGACTGAAAGGAAATACTTTGTATCTATGGAGGAGTTTCCCCCTCTCCCCTCCCAACCATCAACAAAAAATGTACAGATTCCAAACTGTCACTGACAGAACCTATCAATCATGAATAGAACCAGCATCTGGATAAAGCCCATAATATGTGGTGGCAGAATGACCTTGAAATCCTGGCATAGACGGAACCTGCTCCTCTGGTCTTCAAATTATGTGTAGTCAGAGTGTGGGTATCTTTTGACCCTCCACATCAAGAAGCAGCCTATAGAATTTAATTTTTAATGCTTTGCTAATCTAAGTGTTTGCTTCCACCTACATAAGGTAATAGTATCCAAATATCCAAGGCAATCTATTCAGTGAAAGCTCAACAAAACTCAATCATTACAGCATTTTTCTCTTTCAATAAATAAAATTCAACAAGCTGTTTATCCCTATATATCCAGGAGCAAACAGCACTGAAATGCATTAAGAACAATGTTTATAAAGAAACTGACCTAGCAAGCTTTTCTTATCATTCTTGCAAATATTGGCATATTTTGACATTGTACTTTTAATACATGCAAGAATCTGCTACAGTTGATTATCTGTTTTACATTTGAAAATTGTATTGATCTCTTGACTTGAATTAACAATGCAAGTTTCTTAATTGGACAATCAGAATCAGGAAGCTGGATATGTTCAAAGACAAGAGTTTCTCTTTTATTGACTTCTTCATAGACAGTAATGAGATTATCATTTAGGGTAATTTTGCTCCTTCTACTGATTAAAATATTACAATATTGATTTTCCTTGATAATTAAATGCAATTGAATTATTAAAACTCATTTTAATGATTTGGGATTTTCTGTGTAATTTATTGCAGACAGTCTTCATTATTTTAGGAAACTGTATTTTTTCTATTTACTGAAACTTTATTTTCTACATAAAGTGATCTGAGCCACTTTGATTTTATTTGTAAACTCAAGTCATTTAAATTTAAATTCTAAAAGACATTTGAAAGCATTAGACCTTCTCTAAAAAGACAATTCCTAAAGTCCTGAAAACTATGATTAATTAACTCTAAGGTCTTGATGACTTTGAAAAAAAAAAGAGACATATTCTAAAGAAATTAAAAACCAAAGTATGTATTGAGGACAGTGTTGTCCCTAAGATTTCTATTTCTTTTTCTTCTCTTTCTCATTTACCATTTTTATAATCTATAGCAATCCTGATTGCATATGTATTTTCAAAAGCATCCACATGTCTCATTTCATTTGTAACCTAATTTGAGGGAGGTGTTAGTTCCAAAAATCTTGTAAATAAAAGTATTAAGTCTCAGGTAATTTGATATTTGGTTTAAATCGGAGTTAGTTGATGGCAGGCCTGAAATCAGGGTCTATAGCTCCTTTCCTTCCTAGATTACTTCATGGTCCATTCCAGGCTCTTTTCATCAGGCTATAAATTAATCTAAAAATTGCTAGTGTGTCGGCCAATATATGCATAACATATGTAATATATTTATATAATACACTTAGAAATAAATATTGATATTACTTTTCTAGTTGTATCTTTTTCCAACCCATTTTAATGTATATTCATTTCCTCAGTCTACTCATAACCAGCATTTACTTTTAGATGCAATTTGAGAAAAATAGATAAAAATTAATGTTTGTATAACTTATTTTAAGAAGAGCTATCATTAATGGAATCATAAATAGAAGGCCTTCTCCAAGTGATAATATTTTCCATTTATTTATTTATTCCATTTTTTGTTATTGTTAGTGCCACACTATACCTTTATTATGTGGTAGAAAGGAAAAAATGAGAATTTGGCATAAATTCTGGTATCCCAGGTCAAGCATATGTTCTCACAGAATAGAGCAAACAGAGAATTAGTTCATTAGTTGTATTCTACATGCTTCCTAGGAAGTTGAAGGCAGTAGGTAAGGGCTGTGAGGAAGGGATAATCCTAGACTATTCTAATTGCTTTCTAGTCACTACATTATTAGGTCATAATTATACTTATTAAACACAAGTTTATTGAATCACAGAAATCATTTCACGGCACTTATGATGGGAATCACTCATCCACTCACCACACTAAGTTATTTCCAGAAGCAAATAGCTGGGTTAATAGCATTCTTAAAACACAGGAACAGCAATCTCTGAATCCCATATCCAAAGCCTTTGTAGTCAATCAGTTATTGCAAATGAAATGTAAAGTAGCCTCCAGTAAAATGTTTGTATAGCCCTGGCCGGTTGGCTCAGCGGTAGAGCGTCGGCCTAGCGTGCGGAGGACCCGGGTTCGATTCCCGGCCAGGGCACACAGGAGAAGCGCCCATTTGCTTCTCCACCCCTCCGCCGCGCTTTCCTCTCTGTCTCTCTCTTCCCCTCCCGCAGCCAAGGCTCCATTGGAGCAAAGATAGCCCGGGCTCTGGGGATGGCTTCTCGGCCTCTGCCCCAGGCGCTAGAGTGGCTCTGGTCGCAATATGGCGACGCCCAGGATGGGCAGAGCATCGCCCCCTGGTGGGCAGAGCGCCGCCCCATGGTGGGCGTGCCGGGTGGATCCCGGTCGGGCGCATGCGGGAGTCTGTCTGACTGTGTCTCTCCCTGTTTCCAGCTTCAGAAAAATGAAAAAAAAAAAAAAAAAGAAAAAGAAAAAAAAAATGTTTGTATAACTAAACCCTAATTTCAGAAAGCATTTACATAAATAAAGTATTTTCAATAATGTCTGTCAATAAATATGTCATTTCCAGGGATAGTGAAGGAGAGAAACAAGTTCACTCTTAGTCTGTAACCTGGTATGCAGACCATCACCCTGTCTTTGCTAGAAGAACCTCTGTGTAGAATAAATAGGAAGTTTCTAAGTATTAGAGAGTAGACACTGATAATGGGAGGTGGTGTAAAATTTCTTTCAGATGCATCAAAAAAAAAATATGTAAGTATGGTTCATTAAGAAATTCAGGACTCTAAAATCCTCAGGTATGTAGGCTTTTTTAACAAGACTTCCTGAATAGCAGAATTATCGCTTTATACGGCATAGTTTTTTGGGTTTTTTGTTTTGTTTTATTTTGTTTTTACTTATGATGACCTGACCATTCTAGCCAGTGTGAAGGCAGATATTTGTCCAGAGTTCCTCAGACCTGGAAGTTTACTTATCTTGGGTGACTTGCTGACTACAAGCATATTCATTTGAGAGACAGAAGGCAGACCCAAGAAATCAGCCCTCACTCATGAATGCTATATCCTTTCTTATGGTTGATAATGCCTGTGAGTAAAACTAGGAATTTATTTTCCACCATCCTATGACCCAGTCCTCGATGCTATATGCATAAGTTCTATGTGCATAAGACATAGAGTTAATCCATCCTTCAATTCTGATGTTTTAAAAAAATGCATATATTATTTTATTATTTCTTCCTTTAACCAACTTTCTTTTTTTTTTTTTTTTGGCAGAGACAGAGAGAGTCAGAGAGAGGGACAGACAGACAGGAAGGGAGAGAGATGAGAAACATCAGTTCTTCCTTGTGGCTCCTTAGTTGTTCATTGATTGATTTCTCATATGTGCCTTGACTGGGGGGCTACAGCAAACCGAGTGACCCCTTGCTTGAGCCAGCAACCTTGGGCTCAAGCTGGTGAGCCTTGCTCAAACCAGATGAGCCCACGCTCAAGCTGGCAACCTCGAGGTCTCAAACCTGGATCCTCCACTTTTCAGTTCATCACTCTATCCACTGCGCTACCACCTGGTCAGGCTAACCAACTTTCAATTTTTTTTATTTTCCTTTTATATCTGGGCCTGAGCTGCCCTCTTACTCAATACACACAAAGTCTAATTATATTTTGTATTAAAAATCACTTATTTCTAAACCAAGTACTCTTCTACAAAAATTTTGAGTCTTGTATTTTATTTGCTTTTAATATAGTCTTCAAAGAATTGGATTCTGTTTAATTACAAATAAAAATATTTACAAAGAACATTCCAATACAGTATTTACTGTTTCTTGCATAATAATAGAAACTTTAATATTAATAATAATTGTTGGGGTGAACTACCTAGTGTAAGTCCCACAAATGAATAAACAAAATCATAAGAAAAATGGTTAATTTTAATAGAAAGGCCACAAGAAACAAAGATCACCAACTCAGACTTTTTCTCCCATTATATTCTCATCCACCTTCAAAATTTTCCCATATCAAACAAAATGATACTGAAATGATTCCTCTCAAGTTTTATGATAATGAATTTCAATTCAAAGAGAATCTTCACTATTCCCATTGAGGCAATCTTGCTGATCAGAAACATTTGGTGCAAATAGTAATCAAGCTTCAAAATTATGCAAAACATTCCCTGTTTCTCAAGAATTTCACTGAATTATTTAAAACTCACTGGTGGAAACAAGCACCAGCTGTGGTGTGAAGGGGGTAGGGATTTTTAAATTAGCATAAAAGATTGGCATGCTCAGTGAGTATAATTCACATAGTTGCACGCCCTTCTTCTGGCTAGACTCCAGTAAAATCACACTGGAACCTAACTGTGCAGTACACATCATTTATCGAAAGAGAATTTTTTGTATTCAATTAGAAAGTGTTTTATCACAGTGTTTTTTCATCTGTTTACAACTTTCAAGTAATATTACATAACACTAGGTCATGATATGGGTCAAGTATTGAAATGATGTTAACTGTATAAAGCATTACTGGCTGAAATATATAGCCACGCCTAACACCAAATGGCAACATAGCAAGACTCAACATCATTTCCTTCCCAAATGATTGTCACTTCATGCATAGAAGTATATGATTATTTGGTCAATAAAGTTATAATAAAGAAGAAAGCAAAAATAAAATTTAAAAATTAAGGAACTATCCTTTAATTAGGTATTACTTTCAGTTATACTGAAAAGATAATAGAGACAGCAAAGACTTTGTTGTCTTAGCACAATTCTGTCATGCACAAAATGTAGCAAAATTCCATAATCAAAAACTGCAGCTAAACCCTGGCCCGCTTGCTCAGTGGTAGAGTGACGGCCCAGCGTGTGGAAGTCCCGGGTTCGATTTCCGGTCAGGGCACACAGGAGAAGTGCCCATCTGCTTCTCCATCTTTTCCCCTCCCCTTCCTCTCTGTCTCTTCCCCTCCTGCATTCAAGCCTCCATTGGAGCAAAGTTTGCCCAGGTGCTGAGAATGACTCCATGGCCTCTGTCTCAGGCACTAGAATGGCTCCGGTTGCAATGGAGCAATGGCCCAGATGGGCAGAGTATCGCCCCCTAGTGGGCATGCCGGGTGGATCCCGGTCAAGTGCATGCAGGAGTCTGTCTCTCAGCCTCCCTACTTCTCACTTCAGAAAAAAAACAATTAACAACAAAAAACTGCAGCTACTCTGATGCTTCTGCTTTTGATTCTATAAAAAACCTAATGTAGAAAGTAAAGGAACAATAGAAATGAGAACACTTATGAACTAAGTTGGTACATTTATAATACTTTATTGACATATGATCTAGAAAACCACCTATCAATTATGCTTTAAACAGGGCAGTAATAGCCTGACCTGTGGTGGCGCAGTGGGATAAAGCGTCGACCTAGAACACTGAGGTTGCCGGTTCAAAACCTTGGGCTTGTCAGGTCAAGGCACATATGGGAATTGATGCTTCCTGCTCCTCCCCTTTCTCTCTCTCTCTCTCTCTCTCTCTCTCTCTCTCTCTCTATCTATCTCTCTCTCCCCCCTCTCTAAAAATCAATAAATAAATAAAAATAAACAGGGCAGTAATAAACTAATATGGTTGGTCTTTCTGCCCTTCAGATAGCTGCATTTTCTCACCAAAAGCAGATATCATTTCTTTGATTCACAGTTCTCTTGAGTTGGGAGATAGCAAATTTAATTAAATGTAAATTTATTAAACTTCTATTATGAATGCTTGAAGCTTTGGTACACCCACAAGAATTAAAATGGTCCCTCTCCAAAAGAAATTTAATATCTTATCAATTAATATTGTGAATTACCAATCTAGACACCTAAAACTATTGTCCTGTAAGGAATTCTTATATTGCTCATGAATTTTGTGATAATAAACAAACATTTTGAAATTAAACTTCTTAGTAATACATATTAAAACAGATACATAATAAATCTTTCTTATTGATATATTAAGAAGTTTATTCCTCTGTGAATAGTTATAAATCTGCCCAAAGAGGTCATCAATCTTTTCAGACCTCATTGTATACTGGGGACCATGATAGCAAAAAGTGGTCAGTTTAAGATAATACTCAATTAATTTGAAGACATTATTTTTCCTTTCCTGACTATGACTTGCCAAATCGACATCCTGCTTTGTGCCTTTCCCCTTCAATAGAGACAAGAAAAAAAAAGAACTTCAGAGGAAGATCGAAAAAGGAAATCATTATTGGAAAGAAAGTAGGCACCTTGGACATCTTCAATGGGGGGAAAAAATGGCAGGAAGATCTAGTAGCAAAGAGAGCATGGGACAGAGCATAAGAATCAATAGATGTGAGTTCAATGATAATTAGCTCTATCCCCCAAAATATCAATTAAATTAAAAAAAAAAAACTCATGGGATGCATTTTTTCCCTCTTTTTCATGCAACAAAAGGAAATGACTCTATTATATGTTGTTTTCCAGAGCATGTGTTCATATTCTGAGAATTTTGTTTGAAATAATATGGCCTTATTGAAAACATGAGCAGGAAACGAGAAGTGTTTATGTCTCAGATGAGGATTGTCATGAACGTTTTGCACAATTTCACTGCGTAACGTGTCCACTCTAAGTGTATGTGACATTCTAAACTGCCTGTGGGAAAGCATAAAACCAAAGAGAAATTAAAGTAATTCCGAAACTACAGGGAAAGCCTAAGTCTTCGCTCACTTTATTTTAGTTTTACGAATAAAGTTGTGTTGCCATATAGATAAATACAAAATTGTCTAGAGTAAGAGGGAGCTCAGTACTGTTTTAATTTTTAAGCATTATACATTTAACATGTGTCCTTTTCAACTTCTAAAAAATAGGACATAGCCTTATTGTGGTAACAACTGTGGGAAAATACTTATATTTATCTAGTATGTTAAAATTTTCAGATCCCTTTTATACACATAAAGTAGTTTAATCATTTTAACAATTTTGTAAAGTAAGTATCAATATCTTAGTTTTAATGGTAAGAATTGAAGAGATTAAATAAGTTGCCCAAAGAGCTATAACCAGAAACTGGCAATTTCAGGACACGCCTCAGGGCCCCTGACACTGCCGTCATTACTCTTTTTCCACCACAAAAGTGTACTATTTTGCTCTTTTCTTTTTTTCTTTTGTTCTCTTCCCCCTCTTAAGCAAGTAGTATCTGTTAGGTCTGTTTTTCTCCCCAATCTTTGTAGGTTTCACTCTCTTGTGCAGGACAAAGTGTCATGTAAGTAGCAGATTGTTTGAATACTCTGACCTTTGGCCAACACAAACATGATCCTAGTAAAGTAAATCTACACCTTTATTGAGCATTTCATACCTTTTATGTTAATTATTTAAGAATGCCAGAGGAGGTTTGGCAAAATAAATATCTGTCTATACAAACTACATTTTCCCTAATGAGATAGGCAGCAGTGAAAGACAGCTAGACTTAAATTCTAAAGACCATGGGCTTGGATAGACAAATTCATACAAAATAGTAAACTTTTCTGTATTTTATTCTTTTTTTTAAATCTCCCTAAATTCTAACTCAGTCCCTTTCGTCTTATTTTTTCACCTTCCTTGTGTATTTGATCCCTGTTTTTCTTCCAGAGACCTATTTTTCTTCCAAAGGCTCTGTTTTTAACCTGTTTTAATAATTTATTGTGACTTCATATAATAATATACTGCATTTTTTTTTTTTTTGCTTTCTATGATAATCTTTTCTCCAGTCATTGATTCAGCAACTATTTGCAATATAACAGAATATGTGCCAGGCACTAGGAAACCCCCCTCCCAAATTCCATCTTTTAAATATATTTTTCCCAAGGCACCTTTCTCTAAATTGAAAAAGTATATAAATATAAGTTGTTGTGCAATGTGTTAATAGACAATGCAGAAAAAACTTTCAAAACACAATAAATGTAATAACTTGGTGAGAAGAGGGATGTGGATTGGATGTTTGGAGAATCGAATATCCGATTCTGACCTTAATATTAGAATCAGAGATTTTGAATACTGGCATTGCAGAGACAGTTTGCACAATATGTGAAGACATAGAATCTGAAATAGCATGATGACTTTTGAAGTATGGCTGGACTATAGATACATTTTTGAAAGTGGCAGAAGATAAAGGTCACAAGATAGGTGAGAGGCAAATTGCAAGGAACCTTTTATGGTACATCAAGAATTGGATCCTTTACTCAAAGATTTTTTTTTTTGACAGAGACAGAAAGAAGGACAGAGAGTGACAGACAGACAGAAAAAGAGAGAGATGAAAAGTATTAATTATTCATAGCAACTCCTTAGTTGTTCATCGATTGATTTCTCATCTGAGCCTTGACTAGGGGACTCCAGCAGAGCAAGTGACTCCTTGCTGAAACCAGCAACCTTTGGGCTCAAGCCAGCGACCATGGGGTCAAGTCTATGATCTCATGCTCAACCCAGCAACCCTGTGCTCAAGCTGGTGAGCCTTCCCTTAAGCCAGCAACCTCGGGGTTTTGAACCTGGGTCCTCCACATCCCAGTCTCATGCTTTACCCACTGCACCACCATCTGGTCAGGGTACTCAAATATTTTTAAAAGAAGAATAATGTAAGCAGCTATAATTATTTTAAAAACAATATTGGTGACTTTGTAAAGGATGGATAAAAGAAAGGAAAAGATAGGAAGCAGGAAGAAAGAGCTGTTAAGAAGTAGTTACACACATCTTTCCTTGACCAGGCAGTGGTACAGTGGATAGAGCATTAGACTGGGACACAGAAGACCCAGGTTCAAAACCCTGAGGTACCCAGCTTGAGCACAGGCTCATCCAGCTTGAACGGTGGCTCACCAGCTTGAGCACAGGGTTGCTGGCTTGAGTGTGAGAACATAGACATGACCTTCTCGATCATACATGGATCTCTTTAGAAGCCATATTTCCATGAGGTTCAATGTCCTTAGCAGGCTATTAAAGCTTCATCACATCAAGTGTGAGGTGATCTGCTCCTCTTCTTCCTAGAGGGGCTGAATAGGGACTGTCTTCTTTAGCGAGGGCATGGTCATTGGCTTGAACCCAAAGGTCGCTGGCTTGAGCAAAGGATCACTTGTAGCCCCCCGGTCAAGGCACATATTAGAAAGCAATCAATGAACAACTAAGGTGCTGCAATGAAGAACTGATGCTTCTCATCTCTCTCCCTTCCTGCTTGTCTGCCCCTATTTGTCCCTCTCTCTGTCTCTGTCACACATACATAAAAAAAGAAAGGAAGTAATTACACACATCTAATCCTGATATGTTAAGAATCTTAACTATGACAGAAGTTAAATATAAACAGTAGATCAAGGTGATTTTAAAACCTTGAAATGCATGCAATATACATAAATAACAGAGAAGATAAGTTTGTAGGTTTGTTGATTCTAAGGGAAGAATGGGTTCAAAGAGAAAGTCATAAACTATATGAAATTTATAAATCAATAACATTATCAAAGTGAATGATTATCACTTTGAATGACATTACCATGTTATAGGACAAAATGTGATGAAGTTTTTCTTCCCTCATTTCAAAGGACATTTATTTAGGTCAACAATATTGAGTTCCCATGTTGTGCCAGGCACTGTCTTAGGCATTGAAGACAATTACTAAGTGAGTGAGACACAATCTTATGCCCAAGGAGCAGCCTACTTTCCTGGAAACTCTCAGTGGTGTTAGCTCAGTTTCTTCCTTATACTATCAAGAGGGAAGACTTCAGATACATCCAACTAGAAATCACACCAAGGACTTTTTTACCCAACTGTGACCATGTCAGGAGACAGATACTCAGCTTCTAGAGCTTTAGTGAAGTAAAAATGTCACATGATTTTTTGTCCTGGGATGAACGTTTGTCACCAGCCCACATGGGCATGGATCTCTTTAGAAGCCATATTTCCATGAGGTTCAATGTCCTTAGCAGGCTATTAAAGCTTCATCACATCAAGTGTGAGGTGATCTGCTCCTCTTCTTCCTAGAGGGGCTGGATAGGGACTGTCTTCTTTAGCGAGGGCATAAGTTCCAGATCCTTGAAGCCATCCCATGATATCTCTCTCATATCATAGCAGGAAGCTGTTCTGATGTGGGAGATGCTATCGAGGATAATGTATGATCGAGAAGGTGAAACCTGCAGGTGGTAAAACAACTGTGATTTCTGTAGAAAAATGTTTCCACAGAGAAAGAGTACCTTCTCTTGTGGAATTCTCTGACCTAATAAGAATCTGCCACCTCATCATTGTCTAAAAAAGCACCTATGGCCACAGCCCATTTGCTAATGCAGTAGAGCTCAGAATACGATCAACTAAACTTCCAAGAGTTAAGATTGCTCAGAGTTCTCTCTTGAAGAGAGATGCTAGTTTGCACTTTTCTTCACACAGAAGCCACAGAACATAAATTATTCATTTAACAATAAGATTGAACATAGAGATTACAAGGACACTTGAGCAGATGATTTAATTCAGAAATCGTACCAGACCCCCCACCAAAAGTAGCCTCTCAAGAGTCACTAACAGAAAAATCTGCAAAATATCTTAAAGCATTTCGGGAGGTAGCTGCCAGTGGAGGAACTAAAAATGAGATTGCTGGGATAATCATGTCAAGAAGTAGACTCCTGCAGAGATTCCACTGAGGCAAAAGCAAAACAGATGTGTTTGACAGGCTGGAAAATGGCAGCAAAAGAATGAATCGTTGAATTTGTAAATTTATTTTTAAGAAATCAGCTTCCCTAAGGGTTTTTGCTCAGGGACTTCTGAGTCCAGTAAGAGAACTTGTTAGAAAGAAAAATGTCATTGTATTTTAAGGGCTTGGAGAAAAAAAATAATTAAATAAGTAAAACTAGTTTGAAATCATAGATTTTAGATGTTACCCTGGCACCATTTAGTCTACCAGTATGGAGGACAGAAATGTTAATAGAGCCCATATGACCATCACAGATCCAAAAAAAGAAAAAGAAAAAAATAGCTTAAACGGGACAAAGGAGAAAGTTATTGTGCATTAAATAGTTATTATGGTTAGATGTTTTACATATGTTTTCTCATTTAATCTTCATAAGCATCTCATGAAACAGGGATTATTCTCTCTTACAAAGAGAAGGGACTGAAGCAGAGAGAGGTTAAGTAGATGTATTTATTCAGATAGCTGTCTTGTTCTAGAAAAGATTTCAAGGGTTTGAGAATAATTAATGATTCAATATATCTATAATATGACAGAAACAGTAATAATTTTAAAACAGTAAAAGCAAATGTTAAAAGAGAAAGGTCAAGTAATGTAAAGCAAAGAATATATAAAACTGTGTTCTACACTAAATCTAAAAATGGCTTCGATGAACATATCTCTGTGATGCTAAATGCCAAGGAAATGTGATACTTCCCCTTTTTGTGTGTGGCTCTGATTCTTTCAAGAAATTTACTTCTCACAATCTCTGGAAGATTTCATTAACCATACTAATTCTTCTAATCTTTTGTTCATGAGGTTCTTGTAGTGATCCCAAATAGTAGGAAATTTAAAGAAGTACTTTAGGACTGGTTACTATTGGCTGTGTACATAAAGCAAGCTGTCTTTTTAACTATTTTTCAGCGGAATTCTTGAGAAGTCTGTGTTTGAGTCTTCAGTAGATGGAAAATTGTATTTCATTTTAGGGCAATTAAAAAATTTGTCTAGAATATGCAGAAATATTAAAGGAAAAACCCTTATTACTATTTTTAAGAAGTACTTACGTCTGATCTATTGTGGAAAATAAATAATAGAATGTGACTTAAGGGAATACTAAGTAAGTTGTAAGACTGGTATATGTATTGGTATATATATCAAAGAAAAAATAACAAAGGAAATTAGAATTGATTTTGAACTGAATGATATATAAACAAAATATATCAATAATGGTCGAAGGCCACAAAAGCAACACTTAGCAGAAAGATTATAACTTTAAATTCAATACTAAAAAATAAAGTTTTCAAATCAATAAACTAACCTTTTATCTTAATAGGCTAATTAAAAAAAATTAAACATATTAAACTAAATGCAAAGTGTTAGCAGCAAGAATGGCACCAGGTGTTAGGTTGGTGGAGTCAGACCAGATCTTGGTTCAGCAACCTTGGTACCTGAGTTCTGGCTAAGAAATAATTCAGAGGCAAGACTCAAACAATGAAAAGAAAGTCACAGAGGTAGAAGAAGCAAGTAATAGAAGAAATGGGCTCAGGAAACGAGTTATGGAGGCGAAAGGAAGGCCCTCAAGAAAGAGAGAGACAATGAAAATGAAATGTGAGGGAAGTGGGTGAGGAAAGGCGCTGGAACGATCCACAGAGAGAGCACATCTGGGGCTCTGTGTGAGGTATTTCACTCCGAGGAAGAAAGAAGGACGTAGCCACCAAGCGTGGACAAGCAAAATCTTTAATTAGAGCACTCCCGGGCAAGGTTCACTGGTCCGCAAGACAGGGGCCAGGGAAGTCGCACAGCTTCTGGGGGGGGGGGGTATTTATAGCGTTGGTAGGGTGGTGGTGGGGGGCGAAATTTCATTGGCTGACAGACAGTTGTTCTTTTTCAAAATACTCCTGGGCCGTTTCTTTTGGCAGGCATGGGTGTGGCCGTTTCTTTTGGTAGGCATGGGTGTGGGCGGTTCCTCATGTGATCTTCCCCCATTGCCGACCCACCTCACACTCTGTCTAGAGCTATTTATCTGGAGGTCTCAGGCGAGGATCCCAATGGAGTATTCATTAGCTTTCCAGCTGTGTCTTTTCAGGGTCACGGTTTCTACAGATTGCTTGAGCACCAGGGCAATGGGTCAGTAGTCAATACAGCTGGTCCTGATGCTGCTTGTCTGGTTTTGCTGCTTTTCTGGGTCTGGAGCTGAAACACAAGTGAGGCCTAGATGTATTTGATGCAGGTCAGAATCTCACTGGCCTGGGAGCTTAATGCTTAAAGGCTGGTCTCCCACTCCTTTATCTGTCCCCCTTTAATGGGGTCTAACCCAGGTAACTAGCAACATGGCAGAGGAAGAAAGGTCATGGGAGGGTACAAACTACATGACCAGCCATATGAAAGGTCACAGGGTCTGAACCTGATGACCAGTGATATGCTAGGTGAGGAAAGGATGCCTCAGAGGCAAGGTCCTTCCTTGTTTTCTCAGTTTTACTCCTTGCTTTTCACCCAGAGCTTTTCACCCCGGTGACCTTCTGTAGCTGGCCCATTGTTCTTGTTCTGCTCATGTCTACAGAACAAGACTGCCTACCACAAAAAGACATTGAAAAAAAGGATATAAAACAGTTAAAAAATTGAAATTGAAAACAAACTAGAGATAAAATCACTATATCAAAACTTTGTTCTTTGCAAACAATTAAATTGATAAATCTTTAGACAGATTAATCAGAAAAAGAAAAAGAAAATACACAATTTGCCACTCTCAAGAATAATAAAAGAAATATTACAAATCATAAAGACATTAAAAGAATACAAAAATTAAGAAAAGCTTTATGCCAATAGATTTAACAATATTAATAAAATGAGCAAAACTTTTGAGAAAGCAAGTTATCATAACTAGTTAAAAATATTCTATAAAAAAATGTTAGCACTAGATGGCTTTCACTTGTGTATTTTATCAAATATTTAATGAATAAAAATAGTAATCTTACACAAACATCTGACCATTTGCAAATCTAAGGGGATTTAATTCTTCCCTAGCTGTTTTATGAGAAAAAAAAAAAACTAAAAAAGACATTAAAAGAAAATTAATTAGGGAGGAAGGTTGTAAGGGAAGAGAGGCAAAGGAGATGTTGAGGGGAATACAGGGGAGGGGGGGTGCATTCGGGGCAACACTAGAATCTATGTAAACACAAGAAATTAAAATCAATAAAAAAATTTAAAAAAATTAATTAAAGATCATGTCAATTAGGATTATAGAGGCAAGGATCCTTAGAAAAATATAAGCAAAGAAAATCCGAAACCAAATCAAATGAGACTCATTGCAAGACAGCAAGACTGGTTCAATTTTCAAGACTTAATCACTAGACCACATTAAAATATAAAGAGAAAACTATGTGACAGTCCTTGTATTAAACACTAGGTACAAAGTAGTTTTCTGAGTTGGTAAGGGGTGCATTGACACAGTGTATGAGAAAGTTACTTCTGCTATACTTCAATAACTGATTGGAGACCAAAAAGATGATGATAAATTACTCTGGTGTGGAGAAGGGTGTCGGAGGGGGGGTATGCAAACAGACTGTAAAAAGAAAATCTAATGACAAAAGTGGCAATTAATACAATAATCTTCAATTGTTATAAGAGTTCAAAAAAATTTTAAGTTTAAAAAAATGTTTTTTAATTTAATTAATTGTGTTTACATAGATTCTAGGGACACCCTGAATGCATCTCCCCTCCCCCATATACCCCTCAACATCTCCCTTGCCCCCCTCCCTACAACACCTTCCCCCCTTCCCTTCAGGTTTATCCCATCCTATCATCCCCTTTCCCTCTGTCCTCTTTTCCTCTGGTCCCTTTGATCTCTCCTCTGTCTCCTTTCCATTCCTCAGTTCTCATTGTTCCTTGGATTCCTCAAGTGAGTGAGGTCATATGATATTTTTCTTTCTCTGCCTGGCTTATTTCACTTAACATAATAGTGTCCATCAGTGGACGAGTGGATTAAAAAGCAGTGGTACATATATACAATAAAATACTATGGGGCCATGAAAAAGAAGGAAATATTACCTTTTGCAACAACATGGATGGACCTAGAAAAACTTTAAATTTTAATAAGTAAGTTTATATGTTAATAGAAAATGAAAATCACAGCTTATTGAAAAACATAATGAGTATAGACTCCAAAGTAAAGGGAGTATAACAAGAAACAACAATGTAATAACCAATCAGTTGGGAACACAGTAAACTGACAGAGGCAGATGGTGGCTATGTCTAGGTGGTATGAAAAAGGAATAATTATTTTCAGATAAAGTATACTGTGTCCATATAATTTGTCTATAAAATGTATCAAAATAATGATTCTCATAAAAATAAGAGTTTTGATCAAACTGTTATGCCTATTTTAGAAATTGTTTTATGAAAGCTTTTTTTAAATTGATAATACTAGAAGCTTAACGTAATCTTTTGTTTCTAAATATAATTTTAAGAGTTTGTATTTTAACTGCTACATATTCTTTTTGTTCTTTTGGGTTTTCAGTATTAAATTTTGATTTATTACTCTAATTTTATGACCACATAAATTTAGGGATTCTTAGCTTAAAATATAATGAGAAATATTATAAAAGCTGTATTAATAGTGCTTCAAATGTTTAATATGTGTTTCCTCTATTGTCTAAGAAAGTGATTATAGATTTTGAACAATTTATATTTTATTGATATATCCTATTTTCCTCTTAATTAAATGATTCTTAGCAGAATTTGATATATTATATAATTGAACTATCATATGCCTCTTTTGTTATTTGCATGCATATTTAATATCATAGATCAGTTACTACAGGAAACATTATAATGGAATATCTGGATCACATACTAAAATGTTCAATGCTAGTAAATGTATATTTACAATGTTTTCTTACTTTGAAAGTCTGAGATCATGAAATGGAAATCCAAATTCATAAATACCTTGTATTTACCTGCAGAATATTTCTTTGAGTAAAATTGTAGACAAAGTTCTTTAACCTCAGTGAAGATAAACCCACCTCCATGGTGACATACATGTTCCTCAAATTACTAGTAGATATTTTAACTGTCAACTGTTACTAATGACAATCATCAATTTCAGTGTAACACAAATATATATTTAAAGCATGATTTTTAATTTTGGTAAAAACAACCATGAATAAATGCCAATAAAATCTACAGCACTCATATATTGCTAACTCTCCCAAGTTGGGAAAAGTGTATTCCTTATAAAATTCAAGTTTTAACGTTAGAAATAGAATTTATTGGAAGAAAGAATACCTGAGCAATTTTTAAAGGCATAATATTTATATATAGGCTGTTTGCAATTTTGAGATACTGTACTTCTTATTACTTCAATCCACCTCAGTTGTACGGATTAGTTTCAGAATGGGCAGGCTCAAGAAGCAATAATTCCTTTTTATTTCAAAATAAACTACTATTTACAACCAGAATTGCCCTTTATTGTTGACATATTTCTGTGTTTTCCAAACAAGAAAGTTACATCACCACATTTTGAAACTGTTTTTAGATCACAACCTTTGGTATTACTAAAAACATTAAATTGTTTCAAGAGCTATTGTAACAAAGTTCAGAAGTCTTCAGAGAAAAACTGTTATACTAAGTTGTTTCTTCCTCTTCACTCTCCCCCACTCCCCATCTAATTTTTACCTTCTTCCTTTGGAAGAAAAGCAATATGTAACAGCTGTGTGATTTATGCAATAATTGATGTTAAACTACATGGAATCCCCAAGTCATTCACCATATTATTAACCAATTACTATTAGTAAAAGCAGTGTGATTTGGTTTCAAAAACATGCAAATGAGATCACATGCAACATGACAGAATACCCAGTGAAATCACAGACTGCTGTTTCTCTATTTCCTTTTCAGGTCTGAAAACAAGGAAATGTTGCTCTTTTTCTTTAATCATAAAGGCAATGTAATTTTATTGATCTATTGATTAAGCAAAAGTATCGCACGTTTTGCCTGACTCTTGTCAGGTATTACAAGGTGTTTTCAGGTCAGAAGACAGGCTAAAGTCCATTGCTAATATGAATCACATTTAAGATGATAATTTTTTTAAAGGGCAGGAAAACAGTTACAGTTTAAGAATTTTATGATAGCTCTTCATGGCACACCACAACTGATATTTCTACTTAGCCAATGCGTCCTTGATTCTGGACTTGTAAAAGCTCCTCATCTGGACACTAATAAACAGACCATTTCAGGCTGCAATTGTAGACGCTCAAATATTCTTGAAAAACTTGTTATGTTAAATTCACTTTTCCTAATTAACAAACAAAACATAAATACCTATTAGACTTTAAGAATAATTTATCTTTTAAAATGTCAAATGTAAAAAAATGTACTCATGTTTCACCTCAAGCCATGCTTTCCTATTTAAAAAAGCAGTCATTGGCCTGACCAGGCGGTGGTGCAGTGGATGGAGCATCAGACTGGGTTGTGTAGGACCAAGGTTCGAAACCCCAAGGTCACCGGCGTGTGCGCAGGCTCATCTGGTGTAAGCAAGGCTCACCAGCTTGAGCCCAAGGTCGCTGGCTTGAACAGGGGTCACTTGGTCTGCTGTAGCCCCCCCTCAAATCAGGGTACATATGAGAAAACAATCAATGAACAACTAAGGTGCCGCAGCAAAGAACTGATGCTTCTCATCTCTCTCCCTTTCTGTCTGTCTGTCCCTGCCTGTTCCTCTCTCTGACTCTCTCTGTCTCTGTCACACACACACACACACACACACACACACACACAAATTAAAAACAAAATTGAGAAAGCAGTCATTGCTCTTGCATCCTGCATGCAAATCTACAGTTAAATCCTTAGTCCACAAGATGGGCAGGGACAGTGTCACTACAGCCAAGTAAACCTGGAAGTGTCTGTGAGACTAGAATTGTAGTCACCACCACTGTCACCTCTACCACCACCACTACCAATGCTCTAGCAATGCCAGAATTTATAGACATATCAGTTAAGGCAATAAAGCTATACGTAAATGCTTCATGATTTAGGATTAAAAAAAAAGATACTACTACTTGTGTTCTCTTTACTCTATTGCAGGGAAATTGATTCTAGATATATTTTTTTCCAGGTAGGGGATATGTAAAAAGCTTTTAAATAAAACATCTTATAATAATCACTCTATTATTAAAAATGATTTTACTCGCTCCTCTTTTGAAAGCAACAACTATTCTAGAATAGAAGTCAGATGCTTCTATATGTATCTCTACAATTTTAAATAAAGTCTTTGAGGAGATTCAGAATTGAGAAATGGGAAGGGAAAGAAAGAAGAACAAGAAAATAACAAAATATAGTAGTGAAAAAAGTAGTTTAATTACCGATAGCTTTAGATTCCTCACTTTTAAACCCTGAATACCATCTGCAATATTCAAAATAATAGAATTTAAAACCAACTGCTCCTTAAATAGAAAGAAGATTACATAATGATTGTAATGCAACAGAGAAACAATACTTATTCATATCCTTTAGTCTTGAACCACAAACATTATCCACTATTATGTATCTTGCTTTAAGAATATTCAATATGATGAACATCTGGAGTCAGACGAAAATGTCACAGAAAATTAGAGATAAGAAGGACTCCAGAAACCATTGAGCACAATCTGCTATTCCTTTGGAAGGAATAGAAACCAATGAAATCTGAGGACTTTGTTTGTTTCAACATTCTAGCTTGAAAAGAGTCCTGGAAGCTATTAGTCATCAAAACAAAAAATTTAGATGAGAAATGAATTAAAGCTTATTCTTTTTTTGAAATGGCATGTTGTATTTTGGATATTTGAGAATTATCCTAATTTTTTCTAGAGGTTAAATGAAGGTCTTGGTCAAATAATGAACAACAAAGTAATCTTATCATTTAATTTACTAAAGGATTTATTTGTGATTAGCTTTATATATTAGCTTGTCAAGTAAAACATACTTAAATTTACAAGATTATTTGGCTGTAAATTTTCAAGTACGCATCTGTAATATGAAATGTGGTATGTCTCTAGAGTCTCATGATGCGATGAGCAACATCCTAACAACACTCTTGGTAAATAAAACAGAGGACTTGGAACATTTCTCATATCATTAGGAAACCAATGCCTGTGGTATTACCTCCAAATGAAGTTCACACAAGCAAATTTAGGTTTTGAGTTAGAACAGCAAAATAATGCAAGCACAACATTTGGCTTTTATTTAATTCAAAAGTAGATTGTAAATTTTCTGAAGCAGAAATTCTTAACCTGTAGCCCATAGACAGGATTAACAGAAATGTGAACTATGTGTGTAATTGTGTGTGTGTGTGTGTGTGTGTGTGTGTGTTTCCTAAGTTAGAAGCAGGGAGGCAGTCAGACAGACTCCCGCATGCACCTGACCGGGATCCACACAGCATGCCTACCAGGGGGTGATGCTCTGCCCATCTAGGGCATTGCTAAGCTGTGGCCGGAGTCATTCTAGCACCTGAGGTGGAGGTCATTGAGCCATCCTCAGTGCCCAGGCCAACTTTGCTCCAATGGAGCCTGGGCTGCTGGAGGGGAAGAGAGAGACAGAGAGGAAGGAGAGGGGGAGGGGTGGAGAAGCAGATAGGCACTTCTCCTGTGTGCCCTGACCAGGAATTGAACCTGGGACTTCCACACACCGGGTGGATGCTCTACCACTGAGCCAACCTGCCAGGACCCTATGTATGTAATTTTTATTTGAATTTTGGTGTCTGAGACTAGAGAATCTGTTCTAGAATAATAACATTCAGTAATAATTTCACATGAGCCACAAATTCAAAGCTCCAGGTAACTTTGAATTTTATAGTTGCCATATTAAATGAAAATAATTTAATATATTTTATTTAACCTAGTATATCTAAAATATTGTCAATTTAACCTGTAATCAATCAATATAAAAATTTTGATAAGCTGTTTCACATTTTTATTGGTACTGAGTGTTTGAAATCTGGTATGTATTTAATACCTAGGGTATATTTTATTTATTTATTTTTAATGTATTTATTGAGTTTTGAAAGAAAGGAAGTGAGAGAGAGAGAGAGAAATGGAAACATTGATCTGTTTCTATATATGCCTTGACCAGGGATCGAACCAGCAACCTCTTCATAATCAGACAACACTATAATCAACCAAGCTATCTGGCCAGGGCTAGAGAGTACATTTTAATTTGAACTTTCCATATTTAAAGTGCTCAATAACCACATGTGGCTACTGGGACTATATAAAACTGTGCAGGTTTAGAGATAAAATATGTAATATGCAAAATAAAACATTATGAATAATCTCTCTGTTGATCTACTGATAAGTAAAGAGTGTCATTGAATTTTAGATAATCTTTGATAATTACTATATTTCTCTTTTTCAAATTAAGTGTCAACACAAAAGATTTAATAGTGTCATGAGAAAGAAGGGGGCCTGAATGGAGCACTCAATCTTCCACAAACACAGAAAAGACCTATAGTAATTATAAAAATTTTCATTGCTGAAACAGTTATTTTCATTGACAGATATCACATGACCAAATATTTTAGCAAGGTTGATTTCTTTCTGGATATATTTAGAAAGCTAAATTCAAGAGCATGTGGACTGTTTAGTCACTAAAGAAGAAACACTCTTCTTTAAAATGGCATAGACATTATACTTAATTTTTGTTTAACTACAATTATACAGATTTATTTGCAATTTATTACATATGTAGCAAAAGCCAGAAATTATCTAATAATTTTTCATGAATTTCTCATATTTCTTGTTATAATCAATCCTATAAACATTTAACCTTTGTCAGTACTTATTAGATCTTTATTTAGTTCCTGGGGCCATTGTTAATGAGGGCGCCTAGAGAACCTGAGGACAGTATCCTTCTTCTTCTTTGTCAAATCCATATCATTAAAAAGTTCACCTGAGATATCAGAGTCTAAATCATTGCTATGCTATTCTTTTGATGGTAAATCATTTCTAACACTTTATTATTTTAACCTCAAAGTTTATTACTTCTTCAAGCATGATAATGACTGCTTTTGCACTGCAATGTTTAAAATTCAAGGCTGCACTGCTACAATAGCATAGAGCATTAATTTCTTTCACCTCAATCTAGAAAGAGATGAAAGATGCATTCCGTAGATACTGAAATTATGAGAATAGCCCCTATCTTGAAAGAATTCAGCAGTAAACTTTTATATATTTCAGTGTGTGTGTATATATATATATACACACACACTGAAATATTAACAGGAAATTCAAATGTGGATAGAATTATCAGCTTAAAGATGGTTGGTTGGCAAGAGGAGAGACTGTTTTGTTTTGTTTTTTCCTTTTATTTGATCCTAGTGAGTTAATAGAAAAAAAAAAAAAACAATTAAGCTCTCATTAGTGATTT
Source organism: Saccopteryx leptura (assembly GCF_036850995.1). Lineage (NCBI taxonomy): Eukaryota > Metazoa > Chordata > Mammalia > Chiroptera > Emballonuridae > Saccopteryx > Saccopteryx leptura. The sequence continues at coordinate 23,904,940 of NC_089510.1, forward strand.
TACATCCGCTGATCCATCAGATAGGTATGGTGCATCTGAATTGGCCGAAAAGGGCCAGAAGGCAGTGTAGATATTGCAGAAAATCCTGTCTGTGGAAGCTGGGAGAAGAAGGAAGGAATAGCATGGCTTCCTCCATTCTTCCCTTAGCACTTGCCTTTGGCCAGTGCTATGTGTTGATAAATGTAATAATATAAAGGTAGTAAGAGACAAAAAAGTATTCAGGAAACCTAACTAATGCTGAAAACCAACCTAAGTAATTCAGACACAAAAATTTTTCTTTTTCCTCACGAGCAGATTTTTTATTCCTAAAATATTTGAGTCCTTTCCTTTGCTCTCTAAGATAATGGCACATTCCTCAAGTTTACAAACAAGTAAAAATGAATTAGCTTTTATGACATGGATCATATTCATGATAGGCTTTAAGATATCCTGAAATACTAATGTCACCAAGTCAGTTCAATTCATCACACATTGATTTTCAAGTTAAAATATATTGTTTATATTATGAAGGTTACATATGTCTCTGCTATGTGTTTGATTACTGATTTCTTAGTGATCAAAAATGCTTACTCTATTTTTTTTCTTATTATGATTTACTATCGCTAAAAAAGTAGTTATATATTACTGATCTTATTTTTACATTAAAAAAAAAGAGAATTTAATTCTGGTCACAGTGACTTACTTGCTTGATGATATAAGCCATATGGTATATTTTTTTTCCTGATTCAGTTTTCTTTTTAAATAAATTATTTTTTCTAAATAGATGATTAAGAAAGTATTATTTATGCTTACTTATTAGTTTTATATGTATGCATAATTTCATGCATTGCTTGCATAGTGCTCACAGTTTCTTATATATAGAATTTTACTCCATTAATAAAAATTCTAGGTGAATAAGGCATGAATCAGCAATGTAAACGATCTGTTTTATTATTAGTTGAAAATACAAAAAGGCAAATATACTTCCCTTACATACTATAAAATATTGCTGTTCATAATAGTATGTCCTTCCACTAAGGAGATATTAAATAATAAATCATAAGATGGTATTAATTTAAACCCACAAAACTTAAAAAATCAAATGTTCGGAATGATTTCCTAAGTATTTCTCTCAAAAGCAAGCGTTCGACAATATAATAATATTCATTTACATATATTTTTCAGTAGACATTCACTGAATATCAGTATATGGCAGTCACTAAGTTAGAATTTGGGTATGGCCTGACCTGTGATGGCGCAGTGGATAAAGCGTCGACTTGGATCCCTGAGGTCACAGGTTCAAAACGGCTTGCCTGGTCAAGGCACATATGGGAGTCGATGCTTCCTGCTCCTGCCCTTTCTCTCTCTCTCCTCTTTTTTTAAAATTGACTAAATAAATAAATAAATTTAAAAAGAATCTCTGGCCATTAGGCAACAATAAACTATTGCACATGCATTCCACACACACACACACACACACACACACAAACAACAGTGATTAGATGGAGAAATCACCTTAGAAAATACTGTGAAGGGAGGCAGTTTAGAAGAATTTTGTATAAGAGGACGTACGAGAGTTGAGTATCATGTGTTGGAAAGGTGACTACTTGGAGAACATAGAAAGAGAAGTCTAGTTCAGGCAAGAAGAAAAGGATTCACAAAGCACAGAAGCAGGAAACAGAAGAAATGCTCTGGGTCTCAGAGAGATACGGAGGGGCAGTGATAGATGATGAGGTGAGCAAGGGTCTCATCAGGGAATTTCAACTTCCTGATGAAAGATAATGATTATTATAGTATATCTCTCTCTGCATTGGAAGTAGCTTTTATGTGCTAGCCTGGAAAAGTTGTCGACTCTAGGATATTCAGTTCAAGAAATAAGTCCTGGGGAGAAATAAGCTCTCAGATCACAGCTTGTGCCTGGAAAATTTTAATCCATGCACTTAGGACTTAAGAAATTAAACATTGTCTGGAAAGTTTCTCCTTCAGTTTAGACCCTTTCAGGACCCCACCAGTTTCATTTGTATTTGTATATATATTCCGCGTACCTGCAGATATCATTCTATTGGATCCTGGAGATTTTCCTAAATTTAGATTGAGGATGCCATGACAGTTGATGGCTTTTACACAACAATCCTGGCCAAATCTCCAGGCATTCTTAAGTGTTTCAAGACTATTCAAAAGGGTGTGCAGTGTGTGTGAAGTCTGAATTCAACTGCTGGATGAAAAAGGTAGTATGCCTTCCCGTATAACAGGAGTCCAAATGAATTCAACTTAAAGTCATGGAACTGTATTTGAGCCACTACTGAGTGTTAAAACAGCTAAGGACTATGGGGAGTACAACGCTGGAAAAGACTTAAGTCAAGGTTCCTAACCCCAAATCAGCTTGGGTGGTGTACTCATATGGGTGACCTGAATGGCCAGGGTATTATAGATAGAAAGTAGTAGAACAAGGGATACTTTTCTATTCTTTCCTTTCTCCCTTGTGTTTATGAAAATAACAATATTGATGAGGCAGAGGTTTCCCAAAGTTAGGGTGAATCAGGGCAATGGCCTATAGAGACCGTCTCTACTGTTAGCTGTGGTCTCTAACATGTATAAGACTTAGACAATCTTAAGTTTATCTAGCCACGGAATGTAAACTTATAAGAATGATAAAAAACAAAAGAACTCCATAAATTACATTGCCAGACATATCAGTTAGTTACTGATATAGAACAAGCCACCCAAAACTTAGTGGTTTAAAGGAATACCTTTTGTTTGTTCTTCTCTTTGGTTCACAGTTCTGTGGCTCAGATGGATCAATAATTAGTTGATCTGCACTGGGTTCACTTATGCTCTGACAGTTAGCTGGTGGTTGGGTGCTCACTAATTTAGGATGGACTTAGATATATATGCCAGTTGGTATACTTCTGGCCAGTGTGATACAAACAACCACACTAGATGTCGCTAATCCTTCAACAGGCTGCGCTTGTCATAAAGTACAAAGACAGTGAGGAGAGCAAGGGAACCTCTGAGGCCCAGGTTCAGAAAAAGTACTGCATGACATACTCATCATTATATTAACCAAAGTCACACAGTCAGCTCAGATATAAGAAACGGGAAAAGAGATACTCTAGGTCCCATTGCCAATGCCCTGCATACAGGAACAGGTAGAGAATCGTGGCTTCTTTCGTAAGCTACCACATCAGAGGATTGAGAAAAATTTTTAAATAGCGCATGTATTTCCACATTTTTTTTATCATATTTTCTTTATGGTACTATGTAGTATATAATATGACAAAACAACACAGCTTGCAAATGTGACAAGAGGGACATTGGCTACTTAAGGGTATATTAACTATGGACACAGGTGAAATACAGTTAGAGAGTGGTTAAATTAAAAAAAGAAACAAAAATATACTCTCACAGGATAATCCATTTAATTGGAGAGTTCCAACAAAATTTAAAAGTAATTATTTGAAATCTCACTATTCTTTAGTCTCTTTGTTCTTAGACTTCAGCTTTTGGCTATCACTTCAAACATCCTGTGTGTGATCTATAAATCTATAAAGAAAAGTTTCTCTTTATAACATACTTTACTGCAATTTCAACAATACGGTTGGTTGCCTTCCCAATGATTCCTTGTCATGTCTTCTCTCTAACTTTCTATCCAATTTTACCATTGAGAGACACCATGACGCTGAGGTTATAGCATTAATGTTACCAGTGTTGTCAGAATATTGACTTTAGCTTAGTGATAAAAGCCTGTAACCAGATTCTTCCTCCAGTGAGAACAGTCTGGCAACACTTGGACCCTTGCTAAGAGTCATTTCATTCCTCTGGTGCTTCATGTTGGCAGAAAGGCTATAAATCTACATTACCTCTGGCAGAAGACCCACTGGTGGCTACAGATCGGTAATGGGAGTACAAGTCAGGGATAATGATTTTGACCCTAGGGTAGAGTCAACTGCGGTGAGGAGATAGCAAGGCTCCTGCTACCCTTGTTGGTCCTTCTGAGGTGGCCAAAACGAGATTTATTGTAAGGTCCATGTCCTTAAAAACAGTCCAGCAACCTCCGTGTGTTCTTTTCCTTTGAAAGCGTGGACACACACTGTGCATACATCCTGGCCCAAGAAAAATAATTTAGGTGACCCATGTTTACATCTCACTGCTGGTGTCCTGAACACCATCAGGATGGGCCTGGTGGCCTGTCTGGGCACACAGCACAATGTTTTGTTTCTCTTCACTCAGTGCCCCAGGCATTCATCTTTCTCCTGATTGGCATTAGTGTCTGCAGCTGGTCAAGCCTGTCTGATGGTAGCGGCTCATGTATCATGATTCTCAGTGATGACAGTGCTTACTTCATTCATTGATTTGTACCCCACACATTACTGGAAATCTTCTCTACAATGAGATTATTATGAAACTTTCAAGATATGAAGCTTTTCTTAATTACCTGAAGCAAATACACATAGAAACCAAATACAAATTTGTTCTTGTTTCAATTCTCTCACTTTCATTTTGAGACAGCAGAGTGCAGCAGAGGAAGTCCTGGATGAGATTGTGTGGTGATTCCTAAAACCAGCATACTGGGCACGTTGACCTGTGAACAAAGTGCAACCTCATTTCTATCTATCTCTGATTATGGTCTTCCCCACCCTTGATGAAAATGACAACAGTGCGCATGGCTCTTGTTCCCACTGACTCCTAGGTAATACGACATTTTACAATCTAAGTCAAAAACAGTCTCAGTGAAGTATGTAGAATGTACATTGAAAAATTCTGACCTTGGCGTGTCACTAAATCTTCTCTTTTGTCCCAAGCCAAATTTCCTTAAGTTTGGAAGCCCCGAGTCGTGGCTCTGTCCTTCACTTGTCCTTGTCATGACCTTCCATCATTCATCATTGGCAGTGACTGAAGAGACTAGAAGGTGCCATCACAGGTTGACTGTCTCTCTGCCATTGAGTGATTTGGTAAAAGTCGAAACTTTCTCTCTGGGTCTGTGCTCTTTCCCACCTTGTCTCCTGTTTCCTGAGGAACCCTTAGCCCTGGGGAATGAACCTCTATTCTGGGTAGTTGTGTAATACCTGAAATTTCAGTTTTGGGGCATTTCACGGCACATTTTCTTCATTTTTCTGCTGAGGTCTCCTTGCTCCTTGAAGTGACACTGGGACAGGATGCAAAAGTCTCAGATGGGCTCTTTCAGTTTAAATGGTTCATGTCCGATCAATAAGAAATAGTGGTATGCTCTGTGCAAACTATGAGAGTTCAAGCTCCCACGAAATCCCACTCTTCTGACTCTCCCACCAAAGTTGAAGGTGGCATATAACTAGTTGTCTCAAAGACTCACTCATTGGGTTTGGGCACATGAGGGAGTCTGTCTCTTTATCTCTCTTCCTCTCACCTAAAAATAAATAAATAAATAAATAAATAAATAAATAAATAAATATTGACTACCTGTAATTAAAAAATAGAAATGGGCTTGATCAGGCAGTGGCACAGTCAATAGAGCATTGGACCAGAACACAAAGGACCCAGGGTCAAAACCCTGAGGTTGCTGACTTGAGCGTAAATGTCACTGGCTTGAGCAAGGGGGTCACTCGCTCTGCTGTAGCCCCACGGACAAGGCACATATGAGAAAGCAATCACTGAACAACTAAGGAGACTAAGCAGCCGCAACAAAGAACTGATGCTTCTCATCTTTCTCTCTTCCTGTCTGTCTGTCCCTATCTGTCCCCTTTGCTGTCTTTCTCTGTCTCTGTCACCAAAAAAAAAAAAAAAGAGAATAAAGATAACAGAGATATAATAAAGACAGCTAAATTGTCACACACACAAAAAAAAGTTAAGATAAAATGGCATTTCTAAAAGATTATGTGGTTGTAACTAATTTCTTCAGGTTAAGTGCCCAGAGTCCTAGAAAGGTACATTCCTTCATTTAGCCACCCTTCACTAGCGAGGCTTAAATAGGAACACACACACACACACACACACACACACACACACAAATTCTATACTCAGTGAATTTTCTTCTTTTTTTTAAGTGGGAGACAAACAGGAAAGAAGAGAGATAAGAAGCATCAACTCATAGTTGTGACACTTTAATTGTTCACTGATTGCTTTCCTATATGTGCCTTTACTGAGGGGGGGGGGGAGGGATCCAGCTTAACCAGTGATGCCATGCACAAGCCAGCAACCCTGGGCTCAAACCAGTGACCTTGGGCTTCAAACCAGACACGTGCCCACAATCAAGGCAGAGACCCTGCTCTCAAGCCAGATGAGCCCACGCTTAAGCCAGCAACCTCTGGGTTTTGAACTTGGGCCCTCAGCGTCCAGAGTTGAAGCTCTATCCACTGCACCACCACCTGGTCAGCTTAGTGAATTTTCTTATGTGAATACTTAGTTCTTTCGCTCTGGCCGTGAAGTTCAGTTGGTTAGAGTGCTGTCTTTGAATGCCAAGGATGTGGGTTCAATCTCCAGTCAGGGCACATGCAAGAATTAACTGATGAATGCATAAATAAGTGGAGCAACAAGTCAATATCTTTCTCTCCTCCTTTCTTCTCCTCTAAAAAAAAAATCAATAAATATTTTTTAAACTGTTTTATATAAAAAAAAATTAGTCCTTTTTTGCTCCATTTCGAACCAGTACTCGTCATGTTGTTCAACAGGGGAACGGAAGGGATCCCAGAAATGACACTATACATTACAAAGCTTTCAAAGAAAACTAAAGTCTTTACTTTTTTCTTTATAGATATTTCTATGTCCTGGTGAGCCTGAGCCTTTTGTAATCTTCCTAAGTGTGTGAATAATGGTACATTTAGTAGGGATTTTAAAATTCCACCTCTCAGGCATTTCCATTTGAAATCAAGATTGTGTTCCAGTGTTTGTTTAGTCACCATCAAATGCCCCCAGTGCTGGAACATATTTCTGCACTGAATCTCTGACTGGACATTGAGTCAAAACTTTCCTGTCAGGCCTTGGCCAGTTGGCTCAGCGGTAGAGCGTCGGCCTGGCGTGCGGGGGAACCGGGTTCGATTCCCGGCCAGGGCACATAGGAGAAGCGCCCATTTGCTACTCCACCCCCCCTCCTTCCTCTCTGTCTCTCTCTTCCCCTCCCGCAGCCAAGGCTCCATTGGAGCAAAGATGGCCTGGGCGCTGGGGATGGTTCCTTGGCCTCTGCCTCAGGCGCTAGAGTGGCTCTGGTCGCAGCAGAGCGACGCCCCGGAGGGGCAGAGCATCGCCCCCTGGTGGGCAGAGCGTCGCCCCTGGTGGGCGTGCCGGGTGGATCCCAGTCCGGTGCATGCGGGAGTCTGTCTGACTGTCTCTCCCCGTTTCCAGTTTCAGAAAAATACAAAAAAAAAAAAAAATTTCCTGTCATACGTGTTCCCACTGGCCTCTATGAAGGGGGAAATTATTTTATCCTAAACATTAATTAGCAAGAAAATGATCATAAAATTGCTTAGCCTTTTCCTCTTAGATAGAGAAAGCAAACAAAATCCACCTCATCTCTATTTGGATAAAAGTCTCTACTTAAAATTGGGCCACTGACTACTGAAATAATGAGAAATACTTCCTTCCTGGCTAACCTTCCCCATATCAGATTCCTCACCCTCATGGGGGATGGGACCAACCCACCACGAAGCAAACCCACTCTCATTCTCCCACTACAACGATTGCTGATACAGAGCCATGGAGGAAACACTGTGGGCAAGCAATCCGGACAGCAGAGTGAGTTAATATTCTCCTGTCAGACTAAAACTTCATAAATCATGAATGTGAAGAATTGACAAGAAACCCTACAGTCAAATCAGTTTCTACTCATCAAAGAGTCTCTTTCTCCTTCTAAATGATATAAACTTCAAACCCAATCACAAACTGGTTCATTTCCGGTTACCCAAAGAAATGCTTGCTCACGTTTCATTTTAAATGGTTTTAACATAAACGTCCTCCTCCTCATTGTAAATTTATACATTCAGATTCATAAACTAAAGTCTATAACAATGGTGACATAATTTGGAAGGATATATTTACGATGTAAAAAGAAATGCTGTTGGATGTACATTGTTCTGTGAGAGTATGTATATGGAGAAAGAGAAAGAGAAGAAGAAAAAGAGGAAGGAAAGGAAAGTGAAAGCTACAAAATGTACGAGTTTAGCAGAGTAGAAAGATTTCTCAGCTCTCCAAGTGAAATCAGCCATAAATAAATTTTGAACGAGTATCTCAATAGGCAACTAAGATATTCAGAAGAGAATGGAAAAAATGCCCTGGTTAAGAAATCCTTTCCCAGTCAGTGCATATGCTGACTCATATAACCCGCTGCATAGGAGGATGGTACATTCTGGTTTGTTTTACTTGATGCTCAGCTATCAACTATTTTACCATCTACTCCCATCACTAAAGAAATGTATTATCAAAATTAATGGTAAAAGAGTTACATAAAATATGTGACCATAAATTGCAATAAAGATAATGTATTAGGCCCTGGCAGGATGATGGCTGGGTTGGTTAAAGCATAGTCCCGAAGTATGCTCTTGGGTATCTGGTCAGGCCATGTACGGGAACTGATAAGTGTTCTTTCTTTCATTCTCTCTCTCTTCCTCTCTCTCTTATCTCAATAAAATAAACATTTTTAAAAAACCCAAGAGAAAAATATAATAATGTCTTAAAATGGCCACAATCCTTATTAGAGTATAATACAAAAGTACTCATGACTCTAAGATTCAAAGCAGACACTCTAATTATACATGGCAGTATACATAGCTAATAGTCTGAAAACATTGAGTATTATCATTTCGTACTTTCTGTGGAGCCTAATAAATTGCCCATTTGGAGTTAAATGTAAAAATGAACAGATTGCTGTTCTGGTTTCTACCTGCAATGCAGTAATTATATAGATGTAAATGTATGTTAGTGTAGCTTTTTTATAGATCAAGTACCTTCATCAGCACCATAATGTATAAGTTGAACTTCTAAATTCCTTATTCTGAGATGGCCAAAATAATATGCTATATACAACCATATTTGATGCTTTCTTACCTGAAATGCAAATATAATCATTTAAAAGATGTTGTTGCAGGGACAAAAGATTGCAAGTACTCAGTGTGCAGGTGGCCAAGCTGTTCACTGAGTTATCGTGACTTCCTGCACATGTTACGTGAATCTTCTGAATGAACAGAAACAACCTGGTCAGTGCATTGTGATATTCCTTGGGACCCCACATTCAGTGTTCAATAATGTAGATTTCATAGGTTTTCAAAAAATTTGGCATATATTAGTGTGACAAATGAAAGTCATCTGTTTATTTAGATTACTTTTCTGTATAGTATTCAGCTGCACTATATACTCACTCTCAATTTGTCATGCCCTTGAGAATAAAATATTTTAACAAATTAAGTTGATTTTGAATTGATTCTATCCCAGTCTTTTCTTTCAACAGAAATGCATTTGAGATAAATACTTAACAATATTGTTCACTTTTTATTGGACCAGCATTACCAGTGGTAATGAATAATTTCAGGAGAAAAAAACACCTTTTCTTGACATTATAGTAATTTTATAGAAACACAAACAAGTTGGTATTTAAGCCCCATTCAACAAAGTTAAGTGAATCCTAAAATGGATGAATTCTGTTCTCAACCACACCTTAAAAGTTGTCACTAAACAAAAACAGATGTGTTGAATTTAGCTCTAATCAAAATATTTATAAATTCTTTATAAAGTTTTGTTTCAGGATTCTAAAGAAACAATAATGTTTTAGTTAAATTTTAGATATTTTCATGATTTATTTCATGTTAACAAGGGCATGGGTACAAAAGTATGCAGAAATTATAAGAAGAAAATTTTAAGTATATGGGAGAAGAAAATGTAAAAGAAAGTTACAGGTTAGAATCAGGTCAATCTTAATTTTTTTTAAAGTCATAAAACTTTAACAGCTACATGCCTTTCCCCTTCTTTGCTCAACACTGTTTTTAAAGTGTGGGAAAACAGCTGCCTTGTTTGGTTTTAAAGGCAGGAGAATTAATGGTATCTCACAAACTGTGAAGAGATGTGTAGTAATATATGGGCAGCATCTGGGTTGATTAATCCTCCTTTGGATGGATTCGGCCTCCTTTAAAAGCAAGCTTAAAAAGAAAATTGAGTCCATATAGTATGTTTCATCGGGCTCTTATAAACACATCAACATATCCCACACACAAAGGGTAACCACTGCATTAAAGACCACAATATTAGTTGCTCCATATTTAGATGCAACACAGCCTGCCCTTTCAAAAAATGTTCATGGTTACCCAAAGCAATGAGATTGTAAAGTAAACCATATTCATGAAATGCCTTATAAAGTTGTACTCTTGTTTGAATTTTAGCAACCGTATGATGAAAAAAATATAAAAACTTGAGAACACTTTAAAATATTACCAAAAATTTACACTACCATTAAATTCTCGAAATCAAGTTATTGGGTATTTAGTGGAGTGACACTGACACACTCAATTTCTTATTCTATATGCTTGTACTTTGAGGGGTGGGAGTGGGTGGAGGGTGGAGGGTGGAGGGTGGAGGGAGTCAGAAGAGATCTTTCTATCGCTGTTGTCATCCATCTCCCTAGGGTATGAGGCTACAGATTTTATTCAAAGAATCCCATTGTGATGATTTAAGGGCAGTGAAGAAACTTTTCAAGGATAATTTAAAATGTATGTGATTTTTTTCCATAGTCCTTACTTTAACTTTTCCATTGATTTTGAGAGAGAGAGAAGCAAACTTGTTGTTCCACTTAGTAGCTCCATTTAGTTAGTTATGCACTCATTGGTTGCTTTTCTATATGCCCTGACCAGGGGTCGAACCTACGACATCAGCACATGGGTACAACACTATCCAATGTGCAATCTTATTTTAAAATCTAATTTTCTCATCAAATGTGAGACTACCATAGTTTGTATTTACCTTAAAGTATACAAGTAGTAGTCAGAATTATTGTTGCTTACATTTGCCATCTCGACAGGAATTATTTCTGACATATTCCTTGCTGGTAAAATTGGAGAACAACTCTTTCTTTCTTCATAATTTAAGTTTTAAACACAATGTTTTAACTATTGTGACTCTTTTGTCAGACTCTTGGATATCTGTGTTCCTTTCACTTTTTTGAAGTTACATTGTATATTTAAAAAATGATCTACTGTCTCCATTTCAAGGACTGCAGAGAGCCCAGTTTATATCCCAATATACAGGAAGAGTGAGGTGGGAGCAGACCTCGCTCATTTCTAGTTTCTCCCTCTGCTGAATTCTCATTTTGCTTCTCCTATTACACCTCCCGTATGTATATTTATTTGCTGAGCAATGTAGAACCTTCCAATAGAAGCTATATGCATAAGGAACTTATATAAGACTTGGAATAAAATAAAGTATTACCTCACTACTGAAGCCCAGACGATACTTGGAAATTTAATATTAGGCATCCTTTAAATTCTGCTGCTATTCTCACTTCCAGAGAATTTTACTACTTATTTCTTCCACTTTATCTCTGGAATCTTGTCTTCCTTTCCTCCGCTCCTCATCCGCTCCTCCAAGCCTGAAAACTTCTAATAACTCATAGAAGACATTTTGTTGTTCTGTAGCCCGTGACTGCCTTTCCCAACCATTTGCTGGCGCCTAAGAAGCCACAGGAAAAAAAGGGGGAGAGAGAGCACTACTTCCGTAACCCAAATAGTCCGTCAGGATGTTGAGCTAAATGTATGGAGGGCGCTTTTCTTTTAAAAGACAAACAAAACTCAAATACTTACAGGGGTTTTTTTGTTTTGTTTTGTTTTGTTTTGTTTTGTTTTGTATTTTTCTGAGGTTGGAAACGGGGAGGCAGTCAGACAGACTCCCGCATGTGACCGACCGGGATCCACCGGGCATGCCCACCAGGGGGCGATGCTCTGCCCGTTGCTCTGTTGCAACCAGAGCCATTCTAGAACCTGAGGCAGAGGCCACAGAGCCATCTTCAGAGCCCGGACTGACTTTGCTTCAATGGAGCCTTGGCTGCGGGAGGGGAAGAGAGAGACAGAGAGGAAGGAGAGGGGGAGGGGTGGAGAAGCAGATGGGCGCTTCTCCTGTGTGCCCTGGAACGGAATGGAACCCGGGATTCCTGCACTCCAAGCTGACGTTCTACCACTGAGCCAACCAGCCAGGGCCTAGGGTTTGAACAGGAGGGAAACCAAGAGCACAAATGAGGGAACTACACTGCAGAGAATTAGGGAGAGTATGCTCCAACCAAGGTAGGCAGGGGCTGGTTCATCAGTCTCAGCTGCTGAGCCCTCTGACAATGAGAACCTCTTTTTAGTAGCGTTTACCATTGTTCAGAAAAGGCCAAAATTTTAGATTTTCGTAAAATCTCTCAGTCTTTAAATATTAAAAAGTAATGTTTTACTATTTTAAAACACTATACAGAGCAAATATCATATGTGTGCAGATTTTATCTAGCGTATGACATATTCAGTCACGGAACAAAACTGTTCACTGTTACCATAAGCTCCATATTAGCTGAACATTCCTAATAAATGGAGACAACCTACTTTAAGTAGTATTTTAATTATACATTACAGTATACATGGCTAACAAGTTTCAACACCTCTCTTATTAGTATAAATTTTATTCTCCTAGTTATGGTATTTATAAATCTCTATTTCTAGTGTTTCAAAAGGAAAAAAAAATCAATTTCAAGTAGAATTATAAGGGGGAGATGCATTTAACTTGTTTTTTCCTGAAATCTTCTATCCTTCTGGTTCATTTTCATAAATATCTCAATTACATAAATCAGGTTCATGTACCACATATTGAAGTACATTCAAAATTCCAAGATTTTTCATGATTCCCCCTGAGGATTTATAGTATATTCTCTCAGTTACCGGAAATGCTGATATACAACTGCTAATAGACGCTTTCCTCTTTTCAGTCACTAGTCCCCACACAGCCTTCTCTTTCATTGTTCAAGAAACCGGTAATAGAAGGCCATCACATGTATATATGGTTAGTGGTTAATTTAAATGAGGGAGAATTCAGTATATCCATAAAAAAAAAGAAAATGAAAAAAATACTGGACATTATTTTCTGAGGATTCTTCTGCTACACATTCCATTTTGACTCTATTTTACACTACTTTACATCGTATATTTATTTGTTCACATCGCTAAGCAAAAATTTCTACCATTTTCTTTATTCCTCCAGTTATGGATCTCCTATCCAGTTTCATTCCCTCCCCCATTTCTTTGTTTTGACTGTTTCACAGCTTGCTTGTTTTTTTTTCCTTCAAAAAAGCCAATATTAAATCAAACCACTCTTACTAAATGCATGACATTGCTCAAGTTACTTCACTTCTTCATATATAAAATAAAGAAAATATATATTTTTAAAAATAACTTTTATTTTTTATTACAATTGACATACAGTATGGAACCAGTTTAAAGTGTGCAATACACAATTGACAAAGAAATCACCTCGATAAGGCCAAACCCATCTGACACCGTACATATCATCACATTGTTAACTATATTCCTTCTTTTGTACTTTACATCTCTGTAACTACGTTTAAAACTGGCCATTTAAAGTGGGACTTTTGCAGATAGAATATGTATGGGTCTTGCTTTTTTATCCATTCAGCCACCTTATGTCTTTGATTGGAGTATTTAATCCATTTACATTTAAATTAATTTTTGATAAGTACACAGATATTGTCATTTTGTTATTCATATTTTTTATCTCTTTTTTCTCTTCTTAATGGAGTCCCTTTAACATTTCTTACAGGCCCAGGTCACTTGGCTCAGCGGTAGAGCATTGGCCAAGCATGTGGAAGACCTGGGTTCAATTCCCAGTCAGAACCCAAAGGAGAAGCAAACATCTGCTTCCTCACCTTTCCCCCCTTCTCTCTCTCTCTCCTTTTGCAGCTATTGCTCACTTGGAGCAAATTGGCCCCAGGCACTGAGGATGGCTCCATGGCCTCACCTCAGCTACTAAAATAGCTTGGTTGCTGAACAATGGAGGAGCAGTCCAGATGGACAGAGCATCGCCTGGTAGGGAGCTTGCCAGGTGGATCCCAGTAGGACATCTGGCTCTGCCTCCCCATATCTCATTTAATTAAAAAAAAGATACATATCAAGGCCAAAATAATGTAGAGTTTTAAACAACTGGATTTTTAGGTGTTATAATTCCAATGAACCAGATTTTCAAATCTCAACAATATGTATCTGCAGCTTCAGGGAAATAATTATACCAATGTTTATCATTTTTAAATAATTAAATGCTAAGATATTGAGTATGTGAGTAAATGTGAAACTGTTGTTTCTTTGGATCATTACAGAATCAGTATGCTGTACATAAGAATGTCTCAAGCAAGAAAAATTGAAGTTCTCTTTTATAAAAACGTAGACTAAAATAAAATAGATTTAAATATTAAATTATCCCAGTTGAAAAATAATAAATTTGGCATTCAGAATTATTGTGATGTCTGAGATTCACCTTAGATATCAACTGAGTATGAATTCTGTGTAACCAAATGACTTTCCTGGAATGTTTTCAAGATTGATCATACATATTTCTGTCCTTAGCACATCACAGATGGAAAGAATATATGGAATCCAATGCCCTCATCTAGATTTAGAAGGCAACTAACCCTTGGGATTTCTGAAACCTCCTCACACAGAAGAAAATCACCCTGCAATTCAATGTTTTGACTGGTCCAGTAAAGGTTTCGGCCTGAAGCTCTAAGGCAGTCAAGATAAGCCATGCAGAAAAGAATTCAGAATAAACAGAAAGATATTTTTTCAGTTGCTGAAATCCTACATACTTCAATTGTACCCATTAAAGAAAACATATCTTTTCCAAACCACGGTCCATAAGTATATGTTTGTATTTATGAGATAACCTTTCTTATCATTCACCCTACAAGGCATGGTGAGTAAACACAAGATAAAAAATAAATAATCTCAGCCCTGGCCAGTTGGCTCAGTGGTAGAACATCGGCCTGGCGTGCAGGAGTCCCGGGTTTGATTCCCAGCCAGGGCACACAGGAGAAGCGCCCATCTGCTTCTCCACCCCTCCTCCTCTCCTTCCTCTCTGTCTCTCTCTTCCTCTCCCACAGCCAAGGCTCCATTGGAACAAAGTTGGCCCAGGCGCTGAGGATGGCTCCATGGCCTCTGCCTCAGGCACTAGAATGGCTCTGGTTGCAACAGAGCAACGCCCCAGATGGGTAGAGCATCGCCCCCTGGTGGGCATGCCGGGTGGATCCCAGTCGGGCACATGCAGGAGTCTGTCTGACTGCCTCCCCATTTCCAACTTCAGAAAAAATACAAATAAATAAATAAATAAATAAATAATCTCAAGGATTTACTGGCCTATCCAGCTCAGAAAAGGAAAAGCTTTTTGCATATATGAAGTAATAATTTAATTTGTAGATAAACACAAAAAAGCAGAATTGCACAGTATGTTATAATGAAATAGAGTAGGCTTGGCCCACTTGCCCAAAGCATTCTCCTCCTTGCATTAGAAATTTTCCCTCCATTTGTGTGCTACTCAAAATTCACCTTACTTGCATCCGTGAGCATCTTATTTCCCATTCATGAGATTTTAATAATTGCTTTCAGAACATGTGCATAAGGTAATTTTATAGCTGTCCTGAATATTGCTTTTAATGTGTATAATGAATAAGAGTTAGTAGAAAAATAACTAAAATATTTTGATCAGTCTAAGTATTATGTGATTAAAAATTTAAAAGGAATCTAAAAAAAATTTTTTAATAGTCTGTTTTAATCAAAGTATCAATGCCAAAAATAATTTCTTTGTTCTTTGTTGAGCAGACCACACTAAAAACTTGGATTAAATTGCAAGAAGCATGATTACATCTTGCAAATCTAATGATTTCCAAAAATTATGTTAAATTTCATGCTCATTGGTTTTTTTTTTTTTTTTTTTTTTTTTTTTTTTCATTTTTCTGAAGCTGGAAACAGGGAGAGACAGTCAGACAGACTCCCGCATGCGCCCGACCGGGATCCACCCGGCACACCCACCAGGGGCGGTGCTCTGCCCCCCAGGGGGCGATGCTCTGCCCATCCTGGGCGTCGCCATATTGCGACCAGAGCCACTCTAGCGCCTGAGGCAGAGGCCACAGAGCCATGCCCAGCGCCCGGGCCATCTTTGCTCCAATGGAGCCCTGGCTGCGGGAGGGGAAGAGAGAGACAGAGAGGAAAGCGCGGCGGAGGGGTGGAGAAGCAAATGGGCGCTTCTCCCACGTGCCCTGGCCGGGAATCGAACCCGGGTCCTCCGCACGCTAGGCCGACGCTCTACCGCTGAGCCAACCGGCCAGGGCAATTTCATGCTCATTGTAAACAGAAAGTTTCTTGATAATTGCATTTCTCTGCAAACCTTACCAGCCAATGTTTATCATCAATCTGGATGCCTCCAGTCTGGATTGCCAGAAGAAAGTATAAGTTTATTACATGAAATTGGAATTTTTATGGTTCAAAAATGCACAAACACCCACTATTTCCTACAGCTAGACCTAGAATAATGAATAGAAGTGGTTAATAAATGTAATAATAAGGAATTCTAGTCAACATGTCAGAGTAGGTAAACACAGTACTCACATCCTCCCACAATCACATCAAAACTACAACTGAACCACAGAACAATCATGAGAAACCCCTAAAATCTAGTTGAACAAAGTCCTATAACTTAGGATATAAAGAAGTAACCACAGCTAGAATTGTAGGATGGGTACAGAGGAACAGACTGCTCCCACACCAACATGTAGTTAAAAATCTGGAGGGATATTTCAACTGCCAAGTTCCCCCCTGAGTAATGAAGGGTCTTATCTGCACACCAGGACTCCTATCTCCTGAACCCTACCCCAAGAAAATTTGGGGCCGGCCCAAACCATTTATAGTAACTTTTCTATTAAAAACAACAACAACAACAACAAAAAAAAAAAAACACAACCCTATTTTGGCTTATACAGTGGGTTTTCCTAAAATCTCTTAAAGTTTCACAAACCCCAAACAACAAGCACCTAGCATTAGCAGGCCCTGTATATCTATTTAAGTGTTCCTAGGCCCAACTCTAATGGTAGCCAGCCTTGGTTTATACCTTGTCCTCCCTGGAAAGCTCCAAGCCCAGCACAAGTAGCAAACATCTGCAGATCACCTTGTAGCTCTAGCAGGGTGACCCTGGGTAGGGCACAGGTAGCAGTTGATTTTGTCCTGCACCTCCCAGAAGTACCCAGAACCAGTGCGCCTGGTGTACAGTTTCAGAACATACCAGTTCTATACCCAACCAGCTCCACAAGGAATACACTCAAAAGGTGACCTCATCAGGCAACAGAGTCCCACAGTCAGCCTGGTAGTTATTCTCTCTCATTGATGTGTCATCAGCAATCAAGGTTCAACTATAATAGAATGTTGCACACAGGAGGGGCACACCTGGAGCTCTCAGATCAGGTGACATATAGGATACCTACTATATGAGGCCACTCTACCAAGATTGGTAAACATAACTACTTTACCTAATACATAGAATCAAATACAGGGAGGCAGACAAAATGAGAAAACAAAGAAACATGTCTCAAAGAAGAGGACAGAGAAAAACTCTGGGAAAAGGACTAAACAAAATAGAAACAAATAATCTACTACATGCAGAGTTCAAAACACTGGTTAAAAAAATGCTCAGTAATCAGTGAGAACTTTAACAAAGAGATAACACATAGAAATAGAGTTAGAGGGGGTTGGGTAACAAAAAAATAGAGTTAGAAAATATAAAAAAGAGCTAGTCATAAATAAAATAAATACAATAACAATAATGAAGAGTACCTTATTATAGGGACTCCACAGTAGAGTAGATAAAACAGAGGATCAACTCAGCAATTTGGCAGATTAGGGAAATTGAAAACACCTAATCAGAGCAGGAAAAATAAAAAACAAAACAAAAAAATAATCATAATTTGAGGGGCCTATGGTTTAGTGACAAGTATACCCACAATTGCATCATGGGAATGTCAAAAGAAGAAAAGAGAGAGCAAGAAATTAAAAATCTATTTGAAAAAGTAATAGCAGAAAACTTCCCTAATTTAGTGAAGGAAATAGACATATAAGTCCAGGAAGTGCAGAGAATCCCAAATAAGATGAAACCAAAGAGGTCTCCATCAAAACACATCATAATTAAAATGAAAATAGCTAAAGACAAAGAGAGAATCTTAAAAGCCACAGGAAAAAAAGCAGTTAGTTATCTACAGGGAGCTCCAGTACACAGTCAGCTGATTTCTCAACAAAAACTTTTAGACCAGAAGCGATTCAAAGTAATGGAAAGCAGGAATCTACAGTTATGACTATTGTTTCCAGCAAGGTTATCATTTAGAATCATAGAACAAAAAGCTTTCCAGACAATAAAAAGCTAAAGGAGTTTGTCAGCACCAAACCACTATTACAAGAAATAATAAAGGGTATTTTTATAAAGAAGAAAAAAATAAAAAAATAAAATGGCAATAAAAACATATCTTCCAACAATCACATTAAGTGCAAATGGACTAAATGCTCCAATCGAAAGATATATAGTGGCTGAATAGAGAACAACAGGAACCTTACATACACTATACACAAGAGACTCAATCCAGTACAAAATACACACATAAATTAAAAGTAAAGGGATGAAAAAAAATTTTTCACAAAAATATGATATAAACAAAAAAAGCTTGGGTAGCAATACTAATACCAGTCAAAGGCTAGCACCAAGGACAAAGAAGAACTCAGAAATTCTACTTGTGGTTATTTATACAAAGAAACCCAAAAACACTAAATTGAAAAGACATGCATCTATATGTTCACTGTAGCATTATTTACAATATCCAAGATAAGCAATCTAAATTGTTTAATAATGAATAAATAAGTAAATAAAGAAGTAATGCCTATATACAATGGAATATGATGCAGCCATTAAAACGGATGAAATCTTGACATCTGTAACAATATAAATGGACTTAGGGGATATTGTGCTAAGTGAAATAAGTGAGAGAAGGACAAATGTCATATGATTTCACCTATATGTGGAGTCTAAATAACAAAATAAAATACCAAACAGACCAGAAACAGACTCAAGGATATGGAGAGTATTTCAATAATGGCCAGATGGGAGGAGACTGGGGGATGTGTGAGAAAGGTGATGAAATTAAAAAGTACAACTTGGTAGTTACAGAATAGTCATGAGGATATAAAATACAGAATGAGAAATATAGTCAATAATAGTGTAGTAAGCCCTGGTCGATTGTCTCAGCGGTACAGCATCAGCCCAGCATATGGAAGTCCTGGGTTCAATTCCTGGCAAGGAAACACAGGAGAAGCACCCATTTGCTTCTCCACCCTTCCCTCTCTCCTTTCTCTCTGTCTCTTTCTTCCCCTCTCACAGCCAAGGCTCCACTGGAGCAAAGTTGTCCTGGGTGCTGAGGATGGCTCCATGGCCTCCACCTCAGGTGCTAGAATGGCTCCAGTAGCAATGAAGCAATGCCCCAGGTGGACAGAGCATTGCCCCCTAGTGGGCATGCCTGGTGAATCAGTGTTGGGCATATGCGGGAGTCTATCTCTCTGCTTCCCCCCTTCTCACTTCAGAAAAATACAAAAAGAAAAATAATAATATTTAATAACTATGGGTACTATCAAGGTGACTACACTATAAGTTATATAAATGTCTAATCATTATGTTGTATGCCTGAACTAATATAATATTGTACATCAACTATAATTTAAAATTTTTAATTATTAAAAAATAAAAATAAGTAAACATAATAAAACAGATACATTATTGCTTTTATTTTGAACTGTAAAGTTTGACGCAGTATAGGCTTACCTTGATGACCTGAGGCAATATGTTAATAAAATATATTTTTATTTAATAAAACAAAAGTAATTATTTAATAAATAGTTTGATAAACATAAAAAATTTACATAACAGCTTTAAATGTTGTCATAACAGTATTCCAAGCAATTTAGGAGTACAAAAATAAAAATTTCTGTATTTTCCTCTTGCTAAATTCAACATAATTCCCAAATGCTCATTTCTTTTAGCACAAGGATACAGTCTAGATAATAAACATATTAACTTCTTGACCATATTAGAGTCATTTTTTTTTTGAATAACCAATCAAATTCAGTGCTCCTTCCCCTCCATTTCCCAATTTTGGTGGTTAATCAAAGTTTCAGAGTCTTAACTTTAAGGAAGGGTCACTGTGAAGATTTTTATTGTAGAGTAGAAAGTTTTCCTCAACTCCCTTAAAGTCTCTGGCTAAGTCTGAATATTAAACTGACAAAGACAGATTAACAGAAGAAAAACATATAAGTTTTATTAAACTTTTTAGTGTATATTGGGGCCTTCACAGGAGAATGAAGAACTAAAAAGCCATTAAAAAGAATGAAATCTTGTCATCTGTAACAATATAAATGAACTTAGGGGATATTGTGCTAAGTGAAATAAGTGAGAGAAAGACAAATATCATATGATTTCACTTATATGTGGAGTCTACATATACGTGACCACAGAATGAAACTTTTATCCCTTTAAACAAAGAATCAATAAAGTTGTGTAAAATTAACAACATCAAAGGGTGTGGCCTAAAGGTAGTAAATGCCAAATAAATAATTAAGAAAAGGATTAGTTTAACAAGGTCTATTTTTACAGATTTCTTAGCACCAAATACCCCATCTCTGATGATAAGAATGTTTTCTCAGTGTACAGACATGGTACCTTACATATGAGAGTCTTATAACCTGTTTCAGATAAGAAGGTCAAAGTGACCCATCCTGCTTCTGCCACATCCGTTTATGATATTTCATATGCCAAGATGCCATATTTTGGAGTAGTATGATCTGAACCCCATCATTATCTTCAGAAATCTAATAGTGATTAATTTCTTCATTCTTCTAGCAGCTGAGGAACGGCAATACGACCTATAGAGACTACCTAGCAGGCTTGTATTGTTGGATCGTGTCTCTCCTCCATTCCCATACCTGCTTTCAGAAGCCAGCTGGGCTTCTTGTCTCATAAGCTCCATGACAGGGTTCTTCATCCTTCACTATGACAATTCCTTGGCAAGCATAACCTCTTTAACTCTTTACTGCTTTTCATCTCATACTTGATTCTATTTTCCGATCTCTTCTACATCCAGCAGAAAACTTTTCATGGTAAGTGGGGACGGGAGATTTATCTTATTCTAGCTAGACATACAGTGCTGACATTTTTTTCTCTATTGCAATTATTCCATGTTGCCACAGGACATTTCAAAGTGATGAATTTTCCCATTGCTCTAGACAGGATCTGAGGCAAATAATAACACATCTATTTACAGATTGTCACATCTAGGGGATTCCATCCTCTCTACCAGGTGATTGGTGAATGATGGTGGTAGAGATTGACCAAAAAAAAAAGGGGGGGGGTTTCATGTTAAATCCTGCTTTTCTCTGTTAATCCTCTCTAAACCCCATCCCTGTGTCCAGAAATAATCATCTTTTTATGTGGAAGTATAACGAAGTATATTTATATAAAGTATATTTTTTGTCTTTCATTTCTCATCATTCTTTTGTTTATGATATAAATATGTGCTCTTAAGTTTCCAAAATTTGCTTCTGATCTTCAAAACTAAACTGACAAAAAAAAATTAAAAAATTAATATGGAAGATTTCTTCCTTCACTTTCAAGATATTACATTCAAAAACCCTACAGAAATTCAAAAACAACATTTTCCAGACAAATTCACCCTCCATTGTAATGAATACCACTGATTTAGATACCAGTTATAAAGCAATTATTATTAATAATATAATTATCCTTATAATATTCCTACTGATAGAGTTTTTTGTTCCTATAATAACCTTTTAAACTATGTCAAGAATTAACATGTTAAATATTACAAAACACCATGTTTTATTATTTATGTAATTAACGCACAGCAGTGTTATACATACACAGAATTGCCCCATTTTCCACATGAGAAGGCTCAGGTTCCAAAGACTTCAATGATTATGCAAGTTTACTTGACATTAAATGCTGGAGCTAAAATCTAATCTAATGCCTCTTTGTCTTTCCTACTACATCATATTTTTATAAGTAATATCTGAAACATGTGTATATATATGCAAATACATATATAATAATATATATGCATAATAATTTCAATAACTAATGTAATTATTGGGAAAAGTACAATACTATGAAATGACATAACTATATATGTTTGTAAATTTCAAACCACTAAACTAACACAGATATAAGACATATTAAAAACCTTTCTAATAACCTTTTCATCATAGTACATGATTTATGGCTTTCTGCCATTTGATAATAAAAGTTAACTTTTCTGTGCTTTTACCGGAATTGAGTATAATAATTCATTCTCCAATACCAATTTATATAGAAAATGTATTCAATACAAAGATGATTGAGTTCCTGTATTTTTCTTTTGTCATTTGGCAGCAATTTGTGTGAGACTCAAGAAAGATAGAGTGAGAACTGATGGTAGTTATTTCTTCAAGATATGTGAAAAAGACCAAGGGTATTGAAAGCATGTGTCAGTTAAAATCATTTATTTTAGATAAAGCTCATGGTCTGTACTGACAGAAATCCCAAAGAAGATATCTATCTTTAAGGATTAACAGTTTAATCCTAGGATTATTACTGGTCAAAAAAAAACTTTTTTTTTTATTTTTTTTATAGCTCACTTGACAGCCATTGTAGCCATAGATAGCAGTGGAGAGTTGAATCTTTTTTTTCCAAGGTGTGCAATGATTCCAAGGTGTGAACCTTTGGTAACTTTATAACTTATTTTGAAGGTACAATGGAATTCGTAACCTCTGTTCACTCTTTCACTCTGTTTGTAACACTCAATAAATGTGTCAGTTACCTCTATCACTGAAGATAAACGTTTTGTGAATGTAATAATTATAAGCTGGCTGGCAACTCCATTTGTAGAGCTGACAATTTCAATTTCTGATCCTTTAGTATCTTTTATAACCTCTGAAGTAGGGACTATAAAGTCATGTCTTTTCCCATTTATTTCACACCATTTGGAGTGTTTTTCACTTCAGCAATCAATATTGTGCGTGGTTATCCCATCAACAGCCATTCCAAACATTCTCTATCACAAAGCCGCTGTGTGGGTTGGGTGGGATAGGGTGATCACATTGAGTGATCCACAGTTTTGGGGATAATCTTAAATTTCTTAAAGCAACTATTGTTACAGTAATCCACATAACAAATGGTTCTGGCAATGTAAGACCAATTCAATCAACGCATAGCATTTTCCTGGTCATAGATATAGTTAAAGATACCCAGTCATCACAAAAGTTATGGTACTTATAAAGAAACTCTGGCACTGGGTGCTCATCCCTCCTCATGATGCAATTTGTGGGAGTACCATTAATTTGCCACCCTGATGGACACCTATTTGAAGATAAAACTGAAACAGAGTAGGCCAGAGACTTGATCAGCCATGACTAAACACACTATGTCTCTGAAACTTTTTTTTTTAATAATTTTATTTTTTTAATGGGGCGACATCAATAAATCAGGATACATATATTCAAAGATAACATGTCCAGGTTATCTTGTTGTTGAATTATGTTGCATACCCATCACCCAAAGTCAGATTGTCCTCTGTGAAACTTTTGAACTATGTAAGTAAATCCCTTTACAATTTAAATTATTTTATCATAGATTTTACATAACAAGTTAGTCATAACTTATTATTTCCTTAAATGCTAAGTACAGGCGTAACAATATTTCTATAGCTAGAAGTATTGTATCTCTTGATTTGTACAGTTTATTTAGATTATTATAGATTATTGGATGCAAAATTAAAGAGAAAGTATTTTTTTTAATTTGCTTAAAAATTGAAGGTCAATAATATTGTATTTTAACCTACATACTTGGGTGATAAGCCTCTTCTGTCCTCTTTCTCTGTACAGAATCTTAAATTGAGAATAGGATGGCAATGATCATTGAAACAATACCTCTGAGGCTTGAATTCCGTTTCAACTGGTCATTAGCTAACTCTAACCACTTCAAATGACAGGAAATTCATACCTTCTCAGATAGCTTCTTCTACTTTTGTTCAAAATTTCTTGAACTTTATTTTTACTCATCTTAGAATACTACTTTACTGAAAATCCTGTAAACTTTAATGTTATTATTTTCCTTTCTAGATAATAATATGTTGCTTCTATGTCACTTCAGGCAAAGCATCCATTGCTATTTGCTTTTAAAATTCCTGCTGCCTTTATTCTATTATTTATTAACCAATTAACTTCAGCCATGTTTTCCTAATTTAGTCAATTATTATTGAATAGATTAAGAAAAATTGTGATACTTATAATGCCTTTCCTGTACAGAAAATTCAAAAATTATTATCACTGGCTATGGCAGAGATTGCTAATTATAAATTGCCAATTGCCAAATAAGATATCTAACATTTTCTCTTTGCTAAAAGAACTCTCACTTTGTTCTGGGCAAAACACCCAACAACAATTTTACATTTCCTTATTTCCTTTATGTATAGTAGTGGTCATGAGACATAGTGCCAGTCCAAGAAAAATATAAGAAAGTTTGCCAGTCCAAGAAAAATAAAAGAAAGTTTTAAAGTGGCGCATCCATGAAAGAGATAGTTTCAAATGGTGTGTGCCCTGTGCCCTGTGTTCTCCTTTTCTTGCTTGGAACACTGACACTAGTGGTTGACATTACAAAGAAACACACATAAAATAGAAATTGTTAGAAGGAGCATGTTGGAATAATAAAATATCATCCCTAGATAACCTATTCCTGGACTTCATATCTCATAAGAAATACAAAAGTCTTCATTTGTCATCAAATATTTTCCAGTGACAGATGAATAGTAATAATAACCTCTAGTCATCAAAATAAGCAAATGGACAGTAATGTTAAATTATAACAAAGTGCACATTAGTGCCTGACCGGTAGTGGCTCAGTGAATAAGACTATCAACCTGAAAACCTGAGGTCACTGGTTCAAAACTGGGGTTTGCCTGGTCAAGGCACATATGAGAAGCAACTACAAGTTGATGCTTCCCACTCCTCCCTACCACCTCTCTCTCTAAAATCAATAAATAAAATCTTTAAAAAAAAAGAAGTGTGGCGTTAGCAAGGATTAAGAATGTGTAAGAATTTAAAACTGGCACTGATCCATTTTTATGAATGTGCCCTCCATCTTAGAAGATGGTTCAAGCAATGATTTATTATAATGTAGTTTCTTTAATATTTAGATCTTACAATAGAAAAAAAGATATTAGGGAATCTTTTGCTTTGTATGTCACAGTTGTTTTTAGACACTTGACTACAATACTGTGGGAAAAATATATATGCATATGTGTATAGTTATGTATTTATACAAACATACACACACATAGATATAAACATGTGTTTTAGTCCAGTTGGGCTGCTATAACAAAATACAACAGAAATGTATTTCTCATACTTCTGGGGGCTAGCAAGGTCAAGGTGCTGGCATAGTTGGTGTCTAGTAAGAGTATTTCCTGATTCAGAAATGGCTATCCTCTTGCTATGTCTTCACATGAGAGACCTTTTAACCAGATCTCTTTTATTAAGGTACTAACCCATTCTTGAAAGCTCTGTCCTCAAACCTCATCATCTACTAAAGGCTTAACTCCTAATGTCAAATAAGGATTTAAACATATGAATTTGAGGGGGATGCAAACATTCAGTCTACTAAAATTTATAAACTATATTATAAAGAGAAAGACTGCTCATAGGTCTAATTCAGGCTTACTGCCTCAGCATATATAAGTAGTTGTATCTAAGGAGACCAAATTAAAAGAATAAGATTGGTACTATTAATACTGTTATGTCCATCAAAAATACACACCTAAAATATTAGGGTGGCATAGTCTGAGATTGGGTTTTAAGAGCTAAGCATGGAATAGCTTTCTCAGCTGAATTATTGTGTTCTCCATCTCATGCAGAAAGAGTTTCCTCCTATCCCCAACATAAAACACACTGTTATTGCTCCTTCCAAGGTGTGATCCAGAAAGGCGAAGTACAATAAACGTACTAAATAATAATTAGAACAAGAATTTTTTTTTTACTTTATTGGTTTTTCTTATTGTTTGTCCATATTCTATGGCAATGATGTTTGCTCAAAAGTTTTTATTTTTATCTTCCATAAAATTTGGGAATATTTGTTCCTATTTTTTTCCTTTGAGTGGAATAGTGTATCATTCATTTAACATTTTTTCTTTTATAAACACAGACATGTTTATAGAAGCAATGAATTCTAAGTTTTGTTTTTGCTGCATCCAAAAACACAAAAACAAACTTGTTTTATTGTGTTTTCATTTTCATTTAGTTCAAAGAATATTCTAATATTCCTTGTTATTTATTTTGATCCATGGATTATTAACTAATACATTGATTAATTTCCTAATACAAGTTGTCAAGATATCTTATTGTTATTGATTTCTAGTTTAACACCACTGTTGTTAGACAATCTATATGCATTAAATTGTGTTATTTTACTGTGACTTTTTTCAAGATCCAGCAAATGGTATATCATGGTAAAGGTTCCATGTGCACTTAAAAATAATGTATGTTCTGCAATTTTAAATGTACCAAGAGCTGTGAGGTATCTGAGATTTTTTTCCTCCTTCTTAAGTAACAAGCATGCCACAGACTTATGGATGCTGCCAGAAGGCAAGAGATTCTTCTATCAAAGAAAAATTTTAGTTTATTACACATAGCAAATGCATCAATACCAGTACAAATGTAGCCAGTATATCAGTTTTCAGAGCCCTGATTCCCACTGGGGAACTTAAAAAGTCACATGCCCTGAAGTGTATTATGAAAGAGAAACTCTGAGTGTAGAGAATCTGAATTTTTTATAATGGGTAATAAGCATGCCTGCCCTTTGCTCCAGAGGAAGACACTATATCGATTTCCCTAGTACGTTATATGAATATTTTTGAAAGGTATTCCAAGACAGAGGGAGGCAGTGCCTTTGCTGGTAAAACATGCAGAAATATATTTTAAAAACAGATAATTATCAGCTGAAGGGGAGAGGGGAGGGCGCTATGGGAAGGAGGACAAGGGAAATGTTGAGGGGAACACGGGGGTGGAGGGATGCATTTGGGGCAACACTAGAATCTATGTAAACACAATAAATTAAATTCAGTCAAAAAAAAAATAAACTCGGATAATTATCTTCCAATAATACATAGTGTTCTGTGAATATCAATTAAATCAAGATGATTGATAGTGTTGTACACATCTTTTATATATTTATGATGTTTGTTTACCTGATTAATCCACTGTAGAGGGCAGAGCATTCACATATGAAAGTGTATTTACTGCTTTGCTTATTTCCCCATTTCTTTTGTCAATTTTGGCTTCATATATTTTGAATTTCTGTGTTCAGTGCAGTCACATTGAGAATTATTAAATGTTGCTAATAAATTAATCATTTCATTATTATAAAATGTCCCTATTTGCCTTAAATTTTACTTTCTCTGATTTCATTATAACCCCTTATTGTTTAATTGCACTGTTTTCCATCTTTTTATTTTTAACCTGCCAATGTTCTTATAAGTAGTGTTTCTTTTTTGTGAACAGAATATAATATTTCTTTCTCTTTTTATTTAATCTAACCACATCTGCCTATTTATCATAGTATTTATTCTTATTGCATTGAATGGAATTACTGATAATTTGGGTTTTTCACAAATATCCACATACTCTTTTTTTTTTTTTTTTTGTATTTTTCTGAAGCTGGAAACGGGGAGAGACAGTCAGACAGACTCCCACATGCGCCCAACCGGGATCCACCCGGCACGCCCACCAGGGGCGAAGCTCTGCCCACCAGGGGGCGATGCTCTGCCCCTCCGGGGCGTCGCTCTGCCGTGACCAGAACCACTCTAGCGCCTGGGGCAGAGGCCAAGGAGCCATCCCCAGCGCCCGGGCCATCTTTGCTCCAATGGAGCCTTGGCTGCGGGAGGGGAAGAGAGAGACAGAGAGGAAGGAGGGTGGGGGTGGAGAAGCAAATGGGCGCTTCTCCTATGTGCCCTGGCCGGGAATCGAACCCGGGTCCCCCGCACGCCAGGCCGACGCACATACTCTTTATTTTCCATTTGTCCCTCTGTTCTTTGTCTTTTCATTTTTGTTGTCTTCCTGTGAGTGAACTACTTATTCTTAATCCTATAATATATCTCCTGTATTGACATGATAGCTATACCTTTTGATGAGATGTGTGTATGTGTATGCACATGCACACACTCTAAAAATTATAAAATGTTCCTTTAGATTATCATAGTTGCTTTCCAATATTAAACTAATTCATAGACAGTATGAACACTTTACATCAGCATAACTCTATTTTTCCATTTTTCTACCTTTTACTCTCTTATATTTTACTATATTTGCTATAAATCCCACAATATATTGTTATTTATTATGTTTTAAAAGTTAATAATATTTTCATTTCACCTTAAAATTTTTAGAATTTTTTTTACTTTACACAAAATCCCAGGTTGAAATTAACTGTTTCTTTTTGATTTGTTACTTTTGTTTATGCATTGTTCATTTTTTCTCATTGTTCCCCAACAATACTTTAATGGGGTTTTGTATTTTTTAGCCAACAGTGTTTCTGAAAAAGCATGTTGGCCATAATTTGTTCATTCATTCTCCTAGCTTTAACATGTCCATTTTTCTAGCTGCTTTTGTATATCTTCTTTAGTTTTGACATGTAGCCACGTGACTATTTTAGATGAGGTATAATTTTCTTTGTAATATCTACTTTAAAAGTCACTAAGATTTTTGGTAGAGTGTGTTAATATAGTTTGTTAACTTGAGAAAGTTCTTGATTATGTTTTCAAATATATTTTCTTCCTCATTCTCTTTTCTCTTTCTAAGATATCATTATAAATAAATTGGAAAGAGTTACAAATCATTTGTTTTACTCATATATTTTTGTTTCAGTGTGAATATATTCCACTTATCATTTTTTGGCTGCTTCCCATTTCCTATTGTTTATCTAATGAATTATTCATTTTTTATCATGTCTCTTTACTCTCATATTTCTATTATATTTTTACAGCAGATTTCTGTTCTTCTTGCCATCCTACCATAGTTAAGAACAGCTGTGTGTTTTCATCACTTTTGGAGTTCAGTTCTTTTTATATTTTTATGTATTCAGACCTCTCATGTATTTACAAAACTAGATTCAGTAAGTTATTTAGGTTGTTTTGGTTATTAGACTAAGTCTCTTGCCATTTTCTAAATCTAAACCAAAACAAATACCATTTGGTTTTGTTTAATTTGAGGTCATAGAATTATATACCTATAAATATGCTTATTTATATAATTTTCTTTTCAGTTCAACCAATAATTAGATCAATGGTCATATAGATGGAGGAGCATATCAAGAATCTAGGGACCCAGAGGAGGAAAAGATGGCAGCGGAGTAGACGGACACACAGATGCCCAGCTCTCACCACCAAACTGGAATACAAATCAATTTAGGAAAAATCAGCATGAAAAAGCAACTCTGAACTGCAAGAACAGCTCTCAAAAACCAAGGAGCAAAGAAGAAGCCACTACAAACCTGGTAGGTAGCACCTGAATCTCCCCTGCTTACAGGAACGGAGGGGGCAGGGTGAGCCTGAGAGCCCAGAGGGGATCTCACACAAGGGAAAGAGCAGGAACTACTGCTCACAGCCACTTGCCTGGCAACCAGGGAGCGAAGTCTGTTGAAAAGACCAGCTTATCTCCCAAGTGGAAAGGAAAGAGAGAGGGACAGACTGTGAGGGGCTAAGGAATGAAGGAGACGACCTAAAAAAGCTGACTCATCCATGCTGGAGGCGGCCATAGCTGGGGGAGGGACTGAACCTTTCACAAAACAGAGCTGAATTGCTTCTGAATCAGAGATCTCCAGACATCTATCCAGCTCAAATCAGCGCAAGACACAGCTGAAAACAAGAAGTGGGGAGGAGGGGCAGTAACTCAGGTCTCCATGGAGATCTGAGATACACCTCCCCTTACTGAAGCTGAGAAAACACCCTGCCCCCAGGGAGATTAGTTGGCTAAAGAGACCCTCAGAGTCTCAGGTTACACCCATAGCATTCCTGGATACAGTTTCAAGGAAGCCCCCTGCTGAGATCAGTAAACAAGACTATCACCTGTTAAGAAAACAAACAAATCAAGACTTCAAAGCTGCCCAAATCTGAAAGTGGATTACAGATAACAGCTGATACCAACCCAAGAAGACCTAGAAATAACACAACTGAAAACTGGAGGCAGACAACACCAAGCCTAGACTCAACCAACTCTACAAATAAAACACGCCAAAACAGACAATGAGAAGACAAAGAAGTGCAATCCAAATGAAACCACAAGAGATACCTTCAGGAAATGAACTGAGTGATATGGAAATAATCAAACTTCCAGATGCGGAGTTCAAAATAATGATTGTAAGAATGCTTAGGGATCTTAGAACAACAATGGATGGTCATTATGAACAACTAAATAAAGAAGTAGCAAGTATAAAAAAGAATCAGTCAGAGATGACAAATACAATATCAGAAATAAAGACCACAATGGAAGGAATTAAAAACAGGATAGACAGAGCTGAGGAACGAATCAGCAAGTTGGATGACAACTGGAATGAGGGCATGAAAGCAGAGAAAAAAAGAGAAAAGAGACTCAAAAAGTCAGAGGAAACTCTTAGAGAGCTCTGTGACAACATGAAGAGAAATAACATCTGTATCATAGGAGTTCCTGAAGAAGAAGAAAAAGAACAAGGGATAGAGACTTTGTTCAATCATATCATAGCTGAAAACTTCCCTAAATTAATCCAAGAGAAACTCTCACAAGTCCAAGAAGCACAGAGGACTCCATTAAAGAGAAACCCAAAGAAACCTACACCAAGACACATCATAATTAAAATACCAAAGCTAAGCGATAAAGAGAAAATATTAAAAGCTGCAAGAGAAAAAAAAGTTATCACCTACAAAGGAGCCCCCATAAGGATGACATCTGACTTCTCAACAGAAACACTTGAGGCCAGAAGGGAATGGCAAGAAATATTCAAAGCAATGCAGAACAAGAACCTGCAACCAAGACTACTTTATCCAGCAAGGCTATCGTTTAAAATCGAAGGAGAAATAAAAAGCTTCCCAGACAAAAAAACAACTCAAGGAATTCATTACAACCAAACCAATGCTGCAGGAAATGTTAAGGGGCCTGTTGTAAACAGATCAAAGTGGGAAAAGAATATAGCAAAAAAGGAATACACCTTTAAAGAAGAAAAAGGCAATAAACAACTACATATCAATAATAACCTTAAATGTAAATGGATTAAATTATCCAATCAAAAGACATAGGGTAGCTGCATGGATAAGAAAACAAGACCCATACATATGCTGTCTACAAGAGATACACATAGATTGAAGGTAAAAGGATGGAAAAAAACATTTCATGCAAATGGAAATGAAAAAAAAGCTGGGGTAGCAATACTTATATCAGACAAACTGGACTTTAAAACAAAGGATATAGTAAGAGATAAAGAAGGCCACTACATAATGATAAAGGGAGTAATCCAACAGGAAGATATAACTATTATAAATATCTATGCACCTAATATAGGAGCACCGAAATATATAAAGCAGACTTTGATGGATTTAAAGGGTGAGATCAACAGCAATACTATAATAGTAGGGGATTTCTATACCCCACTAACATCACTAGATAGATCCTCAAGAAAGAAAATTAACAAAGAATCAGCAGACTTATTGGAAACACTAGATCAACTCGATTTAATAGATATCTTCAGAACCTTTCACCCTATAGCAGCAGAATATACATTCTTTTCAAATGCTCATGTTACATTCTCTAGGAGAGACCACATGTTAGGGCACAAAAGTGTTCTCAACAAATTTAAAAAGACTGAAATCATATCAAGCACTTTCTCCGATCACGACGACATGAAACTAGAAATGAACCACAACAGAAAAGCTCAAAAATTCTCAAACACATGGAAACTAAATAGCAGGTTGTTAAATAATGAATGGATTAAGAATGAGATCAAAGAAGAAATAAAAAAATTCCTAGAAACGAATGACAATGAGCATACAACAACTCAAAATTTATGGGACACAGCGAAAGCAGTGCTGAGAAGGAAGTTCATAGCACTACAGGCACACTTTCAGAAGCTAGAAAAAGCTCAAATAAACAACTTAACCCTGTATCTAAAAGAATTAGAAAAAGAACAGCAAGTAAAGCCCAAATGAAGTAGAAGGAAGGAATAATAAAGATCAGAGGAGAAATAAATGACATAGAGGCTAAAGAAACAATACAGAGGATCAATGAAACTAGGAGCTGGTTCTTTGAAAAGGTAAACAAGATTGATGAACCTTTAACTACACTCACCAAGAAAAAGAGAGAGAGGACTCAAATGAATAAAATTAGAAATGAGAGAGGAGAAATAACAACTGACACAACAGAAATACAAAATATTGTAAGAAAATACTATGAAGAACTGTATGCCAAAAAACTAGACAACCTAGATGAAATGGACAAATTCCTTGAAACATACAATCTTCCAAAAATCAATCTGGAAGAATCAGAAAACCTAAACAGACCGATTACACCAAATGAGATCAAAACAGTTATCAAAAAACTCCCAAAAAAGAAAAGTCCAGGGCCCGATGGCTTCACAACGGAATTCTACCAAATATTCAAAGAAGAACTAACTCCTATCCTTCTCAAACTATTTCAAAAAATTCAAGAGGAAGGAAGATTTCCAAGCTCCTTTTATGAGGCGAGCATAATTCTGATTCCAAAACCAGGCAAAGACAACACAAAGAAAGAAAATTATAGGCCAATATCTCTGATGAATATAGATGCTAAAATCCTCAACAAAATATTAGCAAACCGAATCCAACAATATATGGAAAAAATCATACACCATGATTAAGTGGGATTTATTCTGGGGAGGCAAGGCTGGTACAATATTCGTAAATCAATCAATGTGATTCATCACATAAACAAAAAGAAGGAGAAAAACCATATGATAATTTCAATAGATGCAGAAAAAGCATTTGATAAAATCCAGCAACCATTCATGATCAAAACTCTCAGCAAAGTGAGAATACAGGAAACATACCTCAACATGATAAAAGCCATCTATGAGAAACCCACAGCCAACATCATACTCAATGGGCAAAAATTAAAAGCAATACCCTTAAGATCAGGAACAAGGCAGGGGTGCCCCCTTTCACCACTCTTATTTAACATAGTCCTGGAAGTTCTAGCCACAGCAGTCAGACAAGAAGAAGAAATAAAAGGCATTCAAGTTGGAAAAGAAGAAGTAAAACTATCATTATTTGCAGATGATATGATATTGTATATAGAAATCCCTAAAATCTCAGTCAAAAAACTACTGGACCTGATAAATGAATTCAGCAATGTGGCAGAATATAAAATCAATACTCAGAAATCAGAGGCATTTTTATACACCAACAATGAACAGTCAGAAAGAGAAATTAAAGAAACAATCCCCTTCACAATTACAACCAAAAAAATAAAGTACCTAGGAGTAAACTTAACCAAGGAGACTAAAGACTTGTACTCGGAAAATTACAAAGCATTGATAAAAGAAATCAAGGAAGAGCCCTGGCCGGTTGGCTCAGCGGTAGAGCGTCGGCCTAGCGTGCGGAGGACCCGGGTTCGATTCCCGGCCAGGGCACACAGGAGAAGCGCCCATTTGCTTCTCCACCCCTCCGCCGCGCTTTCCCTCTCTGTCTCTCTCTTCCCCTCCCGCAGCCAAGGCTCCATTGGAGCAAAGATGGCCCGGGCGCTGGGGATGGCTCTGTGGCCTCTGCCCCAGGCGCTAGAGTGGCTCTGGTCGCAACATGGCGACCCCCAGGATGGGCAGAGCATCGCCCCCTGGTGGGCAGAGCGTCGCCCCTGGTGGGCGTGCCGGGTGGATCCCGGTCAGGCGCATGCGGGAGTCTGTCTGACTGTCTCTCCCTGTTTCTAGCTTCAGAAAAATGAAAAAAAAAAAAAAAAAAAAAGAAATCAAGGAAGATACAAACAAGTGGAAGCATATACTGTGCTCATCGTTAGGAAGAATAAACATCATTAAAATGTCTATATTACCCAAAGCAATCTATAAATTCAATGCAATACCAATTAAAATACCAATGACATACTTCAAAGATATAGACCAATATTCCAAAAATTTATATGGAACCAAAAGAGAACACGAATAGCCTCAGAAATCTTTAAAAAGAACAATAAAGTGGGAGGTATCACACTTCCTGATATCAAGTTATACTACAAGGCCATTGTACTCAAAACAGCCTGGTACTGGCATAAGAACAGGCATATAGATCAATGGAACAGAACAGAGAACCCAGAAATAAACCCACAGTTCTATGGACAACTGATATTTGACAAAGGAGGTAAGGAAATACAATGGAGTAAAGACAGCCTCTTTAACAAATGGTGTTGGGAAAACTGGACAGCTACCTGCAAAAAAATGAAACTAGATCACTAGCTTACACCACTCACAAAAATAAACTCAAAATGGATAAAAGACTTAAATGTAGGCTGTGAAACCATAAGCATCTTAAAAGAAAACATAGGCAGTAAGCACTCGGACATCTCTCAGAGCAATATATTTGCTGATTTATCTCCACGGGGAAGTGAAATAAAAGACAGGATAAACAAATGGGACTATATCAAACTAAAAAGCTTTTGCACAGCTGAAGACAACAAGAATAGAATAAAAAGACAAACTACACAATGGGAGAACATATTTGACAATACGTCTGATAAGGGGTTAATAACCAAAATTTATAAAGAACTTGTAAATCTCAACACCAGTAAGACAAACAATCCAATCCAAAAATGGGCAAAAGAGATGAATAGACACTTCTCCAAAGAGGACATACAGATGGCCAATAGGCATATGAAAAAATGCTTAACATCACTAATCATTAGAGAAATGCAAATTAAAACCACAATGAGCTATCACCTCACACCAGCCAAAATGGCGCTCATCAACAAAACAACACGGAATAAGTGCTGGCGAGGATGTGGAGAAAAGGGAACCCTCCTGCACTGCTGGTGGGAATGCAGACTGGTGCAGCCACTGTGGAAAACAGTATGGAGATTCCTCAAAAAACTGAAAATCGAAGTGCCTTTTGACCCAGCTATCCCACTTTTAGGAATATACCCCAAGGACACCATAGAATGGCTCCAAAAGGAGAAATGCACCCCCATGTTTGTGGCAGCATTGTTCACAATAGCGAAGATCTGGAAACAGCCCAAGGGTCTGTCAGAGGACGAGTGGATTAAAAAGCTTTGGTACATATATACTATGGAATACTACTCAGCCATAAGAAAATCTCACAGTGTGCAGTGTGTCTAAAATTATCAACCTATCTGTGCTCAAGAAACACAGTCATCAATCATTTTCACTTGTGGAATAGAATAACTTCTCTTTCTACTATTTAAGACCCTGTCCACTAATCATCATAGAAGGGCCTACTTAAGCAAGTACTGCTTCACTAGAAATAGGAAGCAATCACTGTACACCCAATGAAGTAGAAAAATAAAGATCAAATTGCATGTGTTTTGGAGAAAGAGTATTTTATACCAAATGTTGAATTGGTGATTCTTGTTAGAGAAAACAGGATACCCTGATTGACCACTTGCTATCCCTTATTAACGTATTCAATTAAGGAATTGTTGGTGGAAGTGGTCCACCCAAGCCAGAGGAAATTGGTTTCCAAAAAGAAAGAGGGAAATTTCTAACATATGAAGGGGAAAAAATTGTTTTAGATATTATATCAACTAGTCTATTACAAAACACAAAAATAAATTTAAATGAAAACTTGATAAGATTTGCATTTTCTACAATTTTATTGTGGCAGCCAAATGGTTAGCTTCTAAATATACAGAATGAAGTATAAACAGTTCATTACATATTAATCATACAGTGATCAGATTCTGTATCTTCTAAATATTTTTGGTTTTATACTCTTGACCATCTCTTATTTTCCTATTTGCAACTGATTAATACTTTCATTTAATAATTAATGTTGATGTTCTTCAAACTCTACCAGATAACCATGTTGCTTCTTTTTACTGAGCAACCCTAACCATAAATTCATGGGTCTCTTCCTCCCTCCTCTGAAGACATCAGAAATAATAACATTTATTGAGCATTTACTATGTTTCAAGCACTGTTTTCAGAATTGTATATGTTTTAATCATTTAAATCACTTTTCATAATGCAAAGATGCATATTGGCACAGGTTTAGAGTAATTATTTGATTAATTTGGCATTAAAATGCAAAATTGGATCTCATGTCACAATGCTGCTTAAATTAAACTAACATTTTTTTCATGAGTCTGCTTTTTTTTTTCCAAACGCTTATCTGCATGTGTGAACTTTTGTTCTGAGGCTGTATAAACAGAATTAAAAATAGATTTAGTGTGTAATAGATCTCTACCACACAAGAAAGACCTCACTTAACTCCTCAGATCTGTCACACTCTTTGGTTATCTAAAGAACAGAACTAAATTTATGCATTCACCTATTATATCCCCTGGCAGGACATCTTATAGTGTTCAAGAATAAGTCATCTGTTGTGGTATGTGCACAGTCGTACCTACTGGAAAATAGTGACCAATCAAGTTAAATTGTGCAACAAAGAAGCAAAAGGCTTTATGTGTCAATTTAATATATAAACAATTTATGATTGAAACAAAGTGAAAATACTTCTGTAATAATGACAATCTACAAATGCAAAACATGAAAATAGATGATATATGCACTTCTTGGTTGTGAAAAACATACACTTCCTATTACTTTTTATATCAACGTAATTGAGTGACCAAAGTAATTCTCAGAACTGCTTCCATTTGGACAAAGACAGTAAGCATTTATATGCTGGAAGAACTTACACTTATATTATTTGAAATAGTAGGAGATTATGTTCTGATATGTACTAGAGAAAAAATTTTAAGAGGTATTCTACAATGGAAAAAAGCAGTTGCTATTTATACAGGCTACATTTAAAATGATAACATGCTTATATCAAAAATTGGAGAAAAAATTAATATGAAAAATGCCATGAGTAAATATGCTGACCATGTTTTCTGATCTAATAATTTAGAGATCTACAGTAACAAATAATTTTCATTTTTGATATTTCTGAATATAAAATCATAAAAGTAAATCATAAATCATTTTATCTTTTTGGAAATATAGTTATATTAAATTAGAACTTTATCATACACAGTGTGTCTAAGATCCCTCCTCTAAACTAGTTTTAAAAAATTCTTTTGAATATTAGTGTAATTTCTTCTATTCTTTTCCCTATCAAAACCACACTCAGGAGATTTCTGCTTCTGGATATCTTAGAATAACAGGGACTGAGTTCAATAAATGGTGCTAGATCAATTGAATATCCAAATGCAAATAATGAACCACAACGTTTTACCATATAGCATATAAAATATTAACTAGAAATAGATGGGTCATAAACCTAAGTGAAGTCCTAAAACTATAAAATTTCTAAAAGTAAACAAAATATTTGTGACCTTGAGGTTTTAGGTAGAACTAAAAGCCTTAATCATAGAATAAAATATTAATGAAATATCAAAAGTAAAGGTTTTTTTCCTTTAAAAAACACTGTTAAGAAAATGAAAGGCAAGCCACAGACTGGAAAAATATTTACATAATTTATGTCTAATAAAGGATGGTATTCAGAAAATGCAGATAACTTTTATAATAAAACAAATTATCCTGTAAAATATAAAATATTTGAATAGAAAAAATTTCAAATATAATATATAAATAGTAAAAAAGCACATTAAAAATCTTTAATGTCACTAGTCAATATGGGAATGCACTACACAACCACAAGAATGGTTAAAATTTTTAAAGACTGCATAGTGCTGGTGAGGATATAGTGTTACTGGGTCTCATGCATTGTTGGAGGGCATTCAAAAAAAGTATGCAACTTGAGAAACAGTGTGACACTTTCTTATCAAATTAAACCTACACTCACAAAGCCTACTAATTCCAGTCCTTGACATTTACCCTAGAAAATGAGAGTTCACACCCTTACAAAGACTTGCTCTCTGATGTTTTAAGGAGTTTTGTTTGCTGTAAGCAAAAACTTGAAACAAGTTACATGTCCATCAACTGGAGAATGAGCAAACTCAGAAATAAAAAAGAAAGAACTAATCATATAAAAAAAAATGAGCATGGATGAATTTTAAATCATCAGTCTGAATAAAAGAAGACAGCCAATAAAGTTTACATGCACACTTAATGATTCTATTTAAATAACATTCTTTAAAAAAAAAAAAGCAAACAATAGTAACAGAAAACACAGTCATCTGAAGAGGATTTCTGGCAGTAGTAGCAGGGATTAACTGCAAAGGGGCAGAAGTACATAGCTGTAAGGGTAATGATAATGTTCTAATATCATGACTGTGCTGGTGAATCAAACGACATTAATTTATGCACTTAAAATTGTCAAATCGCCCTAGCCGGTTGGCTCAGCGGTAGAGCGTCGGCCTAGCGTGCGGAGGACCCGGGTTCGATTCCCGGCCAGGGCACACAGGAGAAGCGCCCATTTGCTTCTCCACCCCTCCGCCGCGCTTTCCTCTCTGTCTCTCTCTTCCCCTCCTGCAGCCAAGGCTCCATTGGAGCAAAGATGGCCCAGGCGCTGGGGATGGCTCTGTGGCCTCTGCCTCAGGCGCTAGAGTGGCTCTGGTCGCAACATGGCGACGCCCAGGATGGGCAGAGCATCGCCCCCTGGTGGGCAGAGCGTCGCCCCTGGTGGGCGTGCCGGGTGGATCCCGGTCGGGCGCATGCGGGAGTCTGTCTGACTGTCTCTCCCTGTTTCCAAGCTTCAGAAAAATGAAAAAAGAAAAGAAAAAAATAAAATAAAATAAAATAAAATTGTCAAATCTTATGGTACATAGATTAGAACTCACTATTATGGACTGATTGTGTTTTCTCCAAATTTGTATGTTGAAACCCAAACCTTTAGCATGATGGTAAGAGGAGGTAGAGCCTTTGGAGGGTAATCAGGTTTAGATGAGGTCTTGAGAGTGGAGTTCCCATGATGAGGTTAGCACCCTTATAAGGAGAGAAAGAAACACAGAGCTTGCCTTCCCTCTGTCATGTGAGGATAGAACAAAGTGGCTGTCTGCAAACCAGGAAGAGGCCCTTTACCAGGAACTGAATTGATTAGCACCTTGATCCTAGACTACTTCAGAGCTATAAAAAATATGTCTGTTGTTTAAGCCATATAGCCTATGATGTTTTCTTATAGCAGCCTGAACAAGCTAAAGCATTCACTGGAGCTTATTTAATAAATAAATAGACAAACCAATATACATAGATATTGACCTAAAATATTGGGAATGTGAAATAACACTTAAGGTATAACTCAAACTACTTAAATATAACTGAACCTGCCTCTCGCTGTGGTCAACTGGCCACTGGGCTACTGAGTATTAAGCTTACACAGACAGATCTGGACCATGACTTTAGGAAAATGTATTCAATGTTAAGCCCTGGTGCTGGAGTAGTACAGGAGAGAAAGATGGTAAATGTAACATTTCTGCAGGAAATAACAACCAAAGCTGAGGCAAATTTTCCCATTCGTAATTTCCTCCATGCCCCTCTGCCAAGAAAAACTGAAAAGCAGCAGCACCAGCTGTTCTTGTTGCTCCGCAGATTGCAAGCCATGTTTCCAAATTAACATCTCACCAATGCTCACCATGGAGTTTACACAGACAGGCACTAAGTTAAGAGGAAGCTTGGGAAGAGAGAAAGAACAAGGTAGTCTGATCACAAATGAAGGAGCAGACAGCAAGGAACTATCAATGTGAAGGACAAGCAAAAACAATTGGCTGCAAGCTTAGAGCGAGGTCAATATGCAGAGGCCGTCAGGAAAGGGGAGGCAGGTGTTCAAGAAGTGGAAATAGGGTGAGAAGACTTTAATTCTGTGGTTTGCCTTCTTCGTTTCAGAAGAGTAAGGGGAAAAATGAAAGTGAAATAGCAAAGCTTTCTTAATACTGTCCTTAATCCAAGTAATAGACTTATGTACTGCACCACATTAAACAGATGTTCAAAAGTTATGGACA
The DNA here is from genome assembly GCF_036850995.1 of Saccopteryx leptura. Classification (NCBI taxonomy): domain Eukaryota; kingdom Metazoa; phylum Chordata; class Mammalia; order Chiroptera; family Emballonuridae; genus Saccopteryx; species Saccopteryx leptura. Next base: position 23,945,088 of record NC_089510.1, read on the forward strand.
AAATGAGTTATGTCAATGTATATATTGCCTTAAATATTAAGATGACAATTCTTCCCAACATGTTAAGGAATGTGTTGTGTAATCATATAATAAAAGAACTCTCCTTTATTCTGTTTTGAGAATAATATCTCTGAGCCCACATTCCTTTGGTTCCTGAAGCAGAAATGTCTTCATGTACCTTGTTGCGGCTTTAACAGGTAAAACGTAGTCCAAAGTCTCCTGCCTAAAATGTAAAGTGAAAGCTTTTTAGAAGGCAAATTTTCTTGAGAATATGAAACATGGAGAGCCAGTTTTTCTTCCCTTTTTTTCTTCTCCTTGATCTTTCTTCCTTTTCCCATTGTCTTTCATTTCCATCTCCTACTCTAAAAACCAGATTGGACTCACAGTAGACAAACAGGGTAGGTTGTATTAATGCCTGTGTTGGCACTAACTGTAATAAGTGGCAGAGCATCTTCTCATTGAAAAATGTGCTCATCCCATATCCTCTTAAGTAATCCATTCTGAACACAAAATATGATGAAGAGAAGTATACTCTATTCTATGTCATATCATTTGATGAGTAGGAGGAACCAATTTAGAAAATTTTATCTTAAATATAAAAGGTGAAAGCATTTATTGAGGCTCCCATAGTGTGTTGTCTGAAAACTATTGGGGGGAGGGAGTTTTTAGAATTTAGTTTACTCAATTTACATCCAATAAAAAGATATGAGAAATATGTATGTCCCTTTTCAAACTAGTGTGCAAAGGTGAATATTACATTTGCATATATAAAAACAAATAAAAATTACTTAAAGATATGGAAGAATAATCTAAATAATAACTAAATATATTTTAACCAGTATACATACATATTTTGTCTTTTCTCTGGAACATTAAATAATTAAATTTACAATTGAAATTTGTTTTAGGCATTCCTTATATACAAGAAAAATTCATATAAATAACTAACTTCAGTTTATAAGAGATAATACTTACTTCCTAAGTCATCAAACAAAGTGTGTAATTATCAAGATCTTGCTCTGAGTTTTACTGTTATGAGATTTTTGGGCTAAGGGGTCACTATCTATGAGACTTAATTTTCGCATCTGCATTCTAATAGAACAGAATAAATAATCCTGTTGTTTATAACAGAATTTAAGTTATGTTTTATAACAATATATAAAAACTCATTATTTTGTCTTTAAAATCCAACATTAAATTCATTTTTTAAAGCTTCTGTAATTTATGTCTAAAAATAAAGTGAAGAGATATGTGTTGTTCTTCGAATGTATTGTTTCTTGTTTCCCTGAAGACATTGATTTCTTCAGTTTTACAATATTACTGAAACTTTTAAATTTTTATATATTCTGCTGTTGGAGCAAATAGTAAATGACATTTAAAATTATTCACAATCAAAATAAATTTTTGCAGAGACATGATAATGGAAATTTTTTTAAAATTAACCTCAACATCCAAGATGGTGGCAGAGTAGATGGAAAGTATATTTATCTCCTCCCAGGACCAAACTAAAACTACAGGTAAATTATAGAACTACTAATCTGAATAGCCAACAAAAGACTAACTGAAGATAAGTCTTATAAAAGAAGTCTTTACAAAATAAGCCACATCAAGACTAGTAGAAAGGACAGAGATGAAAAAGGACTAGACTTGCTCCCATGGGCACTGGCCGAGCTTCCAGAAGAATAACTCATATGCAAAGGTTCTTCCTGAGCAATGTGGGGTCTCAAATCCATATCTGGCTTCCCAGCTTAGAGCACCAGAGCCATGAAGAGGTGCCCACATAACATCTTGCTGTGAAAATCAACAGAGATTATTAGTCCACCAGGAAGAAACAGAATCTGCTAAACACAGGCATACTCTGAAAGACCCAACTCAAAAAACTCTTACTCACAGCCACTCAGCCTGGGCTCTAGTGGAGGGATGGCAGAGCAAAGTAGAATAATGTAAGAAGATACTGGGGTTTGTGGCTCTGGGGAGAGAACTGAAGAGATGTCCAGTCACAAGGACCCCAGAACTGAATTTTGCTCCCACACCACAGACACCATCTTTCTTGAGTGAAGCACTCCAATTCCATATGGCATTAGCCTGAGGGAATGCAATAGCCCTATCTCTGGATTCCCTATCACTCAACCTTATGGAGCTTGAGCACAGCTGATGAGCTAGGGGTCTGGGCCATAATGTAGTGGTCTGAGCAAACTCAGGTGTGTTACAAGGTGTATGGCTTTGAAATAGAGGCCATTCCACCCACTTTCTTGTGGACATGATTGGATACATGCTAACCCCACTCTCTGGGCTCCTGGCAGCCCCAACTGCAGTAATCCTGGTAGTTCCATGCTGCTGAGGACTGAGCAGAATCTGGGATAGACTGAGGTGGGTGGCTTTAATACAAGGGCCATTTTCCCCTTACAAGCCTGACCAATACAGAGCTCTTCTTTCACCTGGACAAATCTTGGTGGTTTGGGCCTAATAAACTCTGCTGGCCTCTCACTTTGACAACTATAGCAGATCTACCTAGAACATTAAAAAGAACACAAAAGACATCCAAATTGGGAAGACAAATAAATATACCACAGAGGAAAAGACAGGAGAAATCACCAGAAAAATTAAAAAGCTAATTAAAACAGAGGCAAGCAATTTATTAGATATACTGTTTAAAAAAATTATTTTAAGAATGCTCAAGAAAATTAGTAAGCACTGCAAGGAACTTAGTAAGAATTAGAGCAGTATGAAGAAGGACACAGAAACCACAAAAGAGAATAGACTATCTGACATAAATACACTAGGAGGAATAAAGAGTAGGTTGGATGAAGCAGTAGACTAAATGACAAATTTGAAAGACAAGGTAGAAAAAACACCTGATGAGAGAAGCAAAAAGAAAAGAACTGATAATTGGAAAGAATGAGGATAACCCTGGCCAGATAGGTCAGTTGGTTAGAGCATCAGCCCGATACGCAAGGTTTCTGGTTTGATCCTTAGTCAGGTCACATACTGGAACAGATCAATGTTTCTCTCTCTCTCTCTCTCTCTCTCTCTCTCTCTCTCCCTTACTCTCTCTCTAAAATCAATAAATAAAATTTAAAAAACAGAGAGAAGAATTAAAATGGTTTAAGAGGCCATTGGGACACATGATTCACATCATAAGAATACCAGAAGGAGAATAGAAAGAGAGATTAAGAATCTATATGACATAATAATAACAGAAAATTTCCTTAATCTGGTGAAGAACAAGTCAAGAAAGCACAGCAAGACCCAAAAAAGATGAATCCAAAGAAGACTTCACCAAGACACAACATAATTAAAATGACAAAGGTTAAGACAAAGAAATAATCTTATAAGCAGCAAGATAAAAACAGTAACAGTTACCTACAAGAGATCTCCGATTTCTGAACAGAAACATTGCAGACCAAAAGGGTTTGACATGAAATATTTAAAGTGATGAAAAACAAGGAATTACAACCAAGAATACTGAGCTAGGTTATCATTTAAATTGAAAGAGAAATAGCTTCCTAGAGAAGAAAAGTACAAAAAAAATTATTACCACCAAAATAGTACGACAAGAAATATTAAGGGGCCTTCTTTAAGAAGAAGAAAAAATAACCTGAAAGAGATAGTTAAAATAGTAAAATGATGGGAATGATGTCAAAGTAATGGTAGCATGAGAAGTATCCTTGATCTCTCCCCTTGAAATTTTAACAATTTTAAAAGCTATAGTGCAACAAAAGAATCCCAGCTCGGTTTGCAAACTTGCCCGAAAAGATCAGCACATGGAATTAAATAAAGGTGAGAAGGGTTGTGAAGGGGGCAGAAGATAAAATGCACTTCCAGTTGGGCTCTGAAGAGGAGAGAAATTCAAACTGGGAGGGTTTTGTCTCCCAGGGCTCCAGACAGAGGAGAAACCCAGAGTGACTGGCTCTCTTTTTGCTAGGAGGAGCAGAGAGATTGAGGGACAGTTGGGGAGAAACTAAACCAAAGTGGCAGCAGGATGACAGGTCATGGCCAGTGTTCCCACAGTCTACCAGCATCCCACACTCACCTCAGAGACAGAGAAAAACAAAGTGCTCATCCCAGCCTTCCAGATTCTGCCTCCTTTTCCAAGAGGGATATAAAGCGTGACAGAGGCACACCCCACAGTTAGTTTTACAGGACCACTCTGTGTCCTGAAAACAGAGGTGATCTGTGTCTGGTCCCCTGGTCTGTTCAGACAAGGGGAGGAGCACCCATAGGGCTGGGATCAAAACTGCTAAAGCCATAAGTCCTCACAACAGCAGCTTCTCAGAGGTGGTCAGCCCACGAATATCATAGAATTAACACTTATAATCCAGCACTACCTACAGAAATAAAACAGAAAAACATCTCAAAACTGAATTTTTTTTCTTTTTTCCTTCTGAATGTTATTTTTTATTTCAATTTTTAAATTTTTATTTTTGTAGGTGTTTTCTTTGTTTTTGATTATTGTTTTATGGTTTTTTTCTGTTTCTTATAGTTTTTCTCATTTACTTTTTATTATGCTTTATATTTTATATTTTAGTTGTATTTTATATTATTTTTAGTTTTTTTTCTTAAGTGAGAAGTGGGAAGGTAGAGAGACAGACTACCACATGTACCCCAGCCGGATCTACCCAGAAAGCCCTCTATGGGGTTATATTATTCCCATCTGGTGCTGTTGCTCCATTGCTTGGCAACTGAGTTATCCTTAGGCCTCAAGCGAGGTCACCTGAGCCATCCTTAGCACCTGCGGCCAACTTGCTCTAACCAAGCCACAGCTGTGGGAGCAGAAAAGATAGATAAAGAAGGAGAGAAAGGAGAGAAGGAGGGGTGGAGAAGCAGATAGTTGCTGCTCTGTGCCTTGACAGGTAATTGAACCAGTACATCCACACACTTGGGTGGATGCTCTACCACTGAGCCAACCATCGAAGGCCGGTTTTTAGGGTTTTTTTAGTTATTTTTTGTTTGAATTTTTTAACAATACCATTCTCAAATAACATCAAGGCAGAAGAAAATGAATACCATGGCTATACAAGAAAGAGACGTAGTTCAGAAAGTATAATAAAATCTCCAGAAAAAAAATCTTAATTACATGGAAACTTGGAGTTAAAAGATAAAGAATTCAAATCTTAAGTTTTGAAAATATCTAATAAGATGTGAGAAAAACTGAAAGACAATTATTGAGTTCAAAAAACAAACTAATGAACAAAAGTACTTTTCCAAGGCAAAGAAGACTCTCAAACTTATTTTATAAGGCCAGCATTATTCTATTTTCAAAACCAGATAAAAACACTACAAAGAAAGAGAATTTTAGGTCAATATCCATGATAAATATAGATGCCAAAATCTTCAACAACATATTAGTAAACCATAGGTTTTTTTAAAAACTATGATTAAGTGAAATTTATTCCAGAGATGCAAGGTTGGTACAATGTCCACAAGTCAAACATTATATACTGTATAAACAAAATGAAGGTTAAAAACCACATGATCATATCAGGTGACGCAGAAAAAACATTTGATAAAATCTATCACCCATTTATGATAAAAATTTCCTTGGCAAAATGGGAATAGAGGGTATGTACATCAACATAATAAAGACCATATGTGACAAAATCACAGTCAATGTCATACTCAATGAACAAAAACTACAAGCCTTTCCGATAAGATCGGAACAAGACAGGGATAGCTGCTTCCACCACTCTCAGCATAGTTCTAGAAGTGCTACCCATAGCAAATCAGTCGCTTCCACCACTCTTTTCAACATATTACTGGAAGTCTTAGCCACATCAATCAGACAGGAAGAAATAAAAGACCTCCAAATAGGGAAAGAAAAAGTAAAACTATCATTACTTGCAGATGATATGATACTGTATATAGAGGACTCTAAAGATTTCCACAGAAAATTACTAGAACTAATAAATAAATACAGTAAAGTAACAGTATACAAAATAAATATCCAGAAACTTGTTGCATTTTTATATACCAAGAATGAGCTATCAGAAAGGGAGTCTAAGAAAACAAACCTATTCACAATTGCTTCAAAAAGAATAAAATACCTAGGAATAAATTTAACCAGAGATGTAAAAGACCTGTACTAAAAAAATTATAAGTTGAAGAAAATACAAATAAATGGAAGCATATATACTGTGTTCATGGACAAGAAGAATTAACATAATTAAAATATCCATACTACCCAAAGCTATCTATAGATTCAATATAATTCCTATCAAGATACCAATGACATATTTCACAGAACTAGAACAAATATCCCAAAAATTTAAATGGAACCACAAAAGAATATGAATAGCAACTGCAATCTTGAGAAAGAAGAAAAAATTTGGAGAAATCACACTAACTGATATCAAAATATTCTATAAACCCATAGTAATCAAAACAGCATAGTACTGGCATAAAAACAGACATAATGATCAATGGAACAAACTAGAAATCCCAAACATAAACCCATGCTTGTATAGTCAATTAATTTTTGACAAAGAAGGCAAGTACATATAATGGTGTAAAGATAGTCTATTCAATAAACGGTGCAGGGGAACAGATAAGAGTGAAAAATAAAACTAAACCACCTTCTTACACCATACACAAGAATAAATTCAAAGTGGATTAAAGACTTAAATTTTAGATTCAAAATCAGAAACCTCCAAGAAGGAAACATAGGCAATAAAATCTCGAACATCTCTCAGAAAATATTTTTTCTAATTATCTCCTTGGGCACGGGAAACAGAAGAACAAATAAACAAATGGTACTACATCAAACTAAAAAGTTTTTGTACAGCAAAAGAAACCATCAACAAAATGAAAAAACAACCCACTTAATAGGAGAATATGTTCACAATAATGCATCTGAAAAGGGTTGATATCCAAAATTTATAAAGGACTTATACAACTCAACAGCAAAATGCAAACAATTCAATTAAAAAGGGGCAAAAGACCTGAATAGACACTTCTTTAAGAAGGTATACAGATGGCCAATAGACATATAAAGTTGTTCAATGTCACTAATTATCAGAGAAATGCAAATCAAAACCACAATGAGACATAACATCAAAACTGTCAGAATGGTTACCATTAATAAATTAACAAACAAATGTTAAGGAATAAAAAGGAAACTCTTGTGCACTGTTGATGTGAATTCAGATTGGTGCAGCTACTGTGGAAGTAGTATGGAGTTACCTCAAAAATGAAACTGCAATTCTACTTCTGGGAATGTATCTGAAAAACCCCAAAACATTAATTCAAAAGAATATATGCACCCCTATATTCACTGGAGCATTATTCACAATAGCCAAGATTTGGAAGTAGCCCAGATATCCATCAATAGATGAGTGGATAAAAAAGCTGTGGTACATTTTCACAATGGAATGCTACTCATCTGTAAAAAACATAGACAATCTTACCCTATGTGACTGCATGGATGAATCTAGAGAATATTATGCTAAGTGAAAAAGAGCCAGTCGGAGAAAGACAAATGTCATATGATTTCATTAATTGTTGAATCTAATGAACAAAATAACAAACAAAATGGAAACGGACTCATAGGTACTGAAAACAGGATGTCGGCTCTCAGAGAGGAGGTGTGTTGGGGGGCTGTGTGAAAAGGGTGAAGACATTAAGCAAAGAAAAACAATACATAGACACAGAGAGCAATATAATGATTACTAGGGGAAAGGGGAGATAGAGGGAGATAGTACAGGACAAAGGGGAATAGATGGAGATAGAAGAAGACTTGACAGGGTGATGAACACACAATACAATATGCAGAGGATGTATTATAGACTTGTACACCACTTGACCATGCTGTGGCGCAGTGGATGGAGCGTCAGACTGGGACACAGAGGACACAGGTTCGAGGCCCCGAGGTCACCAGCTTGAACACGGGCTCATCTGGTGTAAGCAAGGCTTGTTTGCTGGTTTGAGCAAGGGGTCACTTGCACTGCTGTAGCCCCTCTGGTCAGGGCACATGTGGGAAAGCAGTCAATGAGAAACTAGGGTGGTGCAACGAAGAATTAAGACAGATCTCCCTTCAGATCTGTCTGTCCCTATCTGTCCCTCTCTCTGTCTCTGTCTCTGTCACAGAAAAAAAGAATTGTACACCTGAAACCTTTATAATTTTATCAACCAACGTACCCCAATAAATTTAATAAATTAAAAACTAAAATTAAATTAACCTTAAAAATAAATTTAAATGACTTCTTCCCCTTCAAAACATAATAAACTACAAGATAGGCAAAGTACTATTTGGTTAGTAGAGTAAACTAGAACTAGAAGTCTAATTGTACAGTTAGGGTTATCAGAGTTTAAATTTCAGCCACTGCTTTCTAGTAATATAATCTTGAAATTATTCAAACTCTGCCACAGAACCACTGCTTTTATGGTATTTCTGTGAGTAGTAAATGATATGTGTACACAGCAGTCAAAAGAGTATATAGGATAGCAGAAGCATGCATGAATGTCAGCTATTTATTTCTGAACCAATATTTACAGATTTATTACTATGGTTTGAGCATTGCTGTAGCAGCCTGAAAGTCAGTAGTGAACACAAGAGATTCAAATAGCCTACTTCATGAAGATTACTTTATTCAAATGAGAAGACAGATAATAAACAATGTATACAACATGTATTCAGTTTGTGAAAACTGCTCTATAGAGATGAGACAAGAAATCTTAGAGGGATGCAACTTTAGATAGAATGGCTAGGGAAGTATCACTAAAAAGTTGGCCTATGTGAGAAAACACTTAAAGGAAATGAAAGAGTAAACCATGAAGCTTTCTGGGAAGGAAAGTTCTCTGGGCAGAGAAAACGGCAAGTGCAAAGGCCCTGTGGGAGAAGTTTGGTCTGATAGTGGACCAACAAAGAGACCAGTGTATCTGTAATGGAGTGAGGAAGGTGATGTGTAATACAAGCAGTCAGAGGTTGAAGTGCTGGTGGGAATCAGTGAGTGGTACAGGAAGTGTATTACATAGGCCATAGAGAGTAATAGTAATTCAATAACTTATACTCTGAATAATACAAGAAGCTATTGGAGCGTTTTAAGCCTAGGAGTGGTATGGTCTCTTTATATGTAGTTTCCCAAGATTCCTAAAGCTAATAGACAAAAGTGTCCTCCAATCATCATACCCATCTAAACTGTCTATTCCAATCCAGTTAGAGAACTGCTTCACTTAACCCTCTTTCTAAACTTTAATGGTTAATTGTAACTCTATACCACAGTACCCCTTCAAACTTTAGAAGAAAATTCCCTCACCTATTCACACAGAGCTATCACTTTGGGCCTCTAATTTCTATTTGTGATTCATCTATAATTATTTGAAAATGCAATTTACAAAATGTTGGATACATAAAGTGTGCTATTCAAACCTGGGAATATCAAAGGACTCAAAATATACCTTTAGCCTTACGTAAAATACTCAGGCAGCTATTGCATCTTTTTTATTGGTAACATCCACAGCTCAGTGATAACTCAGTATCCTTGTTCTTCCAGTTGATAGACAATAAATATTCAAGAGAACAACAAGGTCAGCAGTTAATGTGGGATTCCCAATGGCAGTCCAAACCACAATAAGTTAGTGCTTCTCTTGTTTCTCAGGAGCTAAATCATCAGGAAAGCAGAGAAGTAAATCTGCCAATGGCTTGTGTTGCTTTTACTACAATCCTACAGAGCGTTTACATTTTCAGCGAAGAGAGAATTGTCTCTGGCTTGAGCTTCTACCCTCTTAAACCAGCTGTGCACCAGCCACTCTCGGTGCTTCATAAGGCAAGAAGTTTAGAGAATTCCACTTCCCCCTAAAGGTCACAACTGCTGGGAAAGACAAGCACTTCAAAGGAACACGGAGGTCTGGTGAATGTTCACATCACTTCAGAAAGCACTTCTCTGCTCAGAGATAAGAGGGGGTGGGGGTAAACTGCAAGATTCTGAAAGCCTGCAGAATCACAGTGTATCCCCCACCTGCTTTTCTGTTTCACCCAGAAACTTAAATCAATTGAGAGGCATGCTTCTTGCACAGTTGAGCACAAATAACAACTGGCTGGGAAAACAAAACAGCAGAAATGTTCTCTATTGTAATTCGGGGGCTGAAGCATGCATGTGAAACAGATGTAGTACCAAACACTATGACTTCCAGGTCTTAAAAATCTTAGAGAGCTTCTGTCTGCCAAATATGTAATTGTCTGGCAACACTGGATTCCAAACCATTTTCTCTATATAAGAGGATACATTTCTCTTTTCTTTTTACTTTTTCTGCAAATGTAGACTTCCTTTCTCTTTGAAAGAAACTACCCAAAATTTCAAATCAATGCTTAGAGTTGATCTCATCAAGGGGAAAATGGTTAACTAGACCATTTGGAGACTGTCTCTGGTTAAGGACTGGTAATGCAGTAATCCAGCTGGGTCTTTTGTTCCATAGAATAAACATTTAACCTTAGATCATATACCAGCAATTATATATGTAGATTCCCTTTCCAAAGACATTTAATAAGGAAGACACTCCCATGCTACTTGGGGGATAGGTCTACTTTTAGGCTACTGGTTTAATAATTAAATTATCATCATTCACATAAAAATTCAATAATGTGTTCAAATGAAGAAATAATTGGCATTAAAATCTCTACTTTGATAGTTCCTATAATGTTATAAGGAAAACTGTTTCCTTTTAAAAAATTGTTCTCTAACTTTAGAATCTTCCTGCCAAATCTCCATTCTACACTTATTAAGCCAAATAAATCTAACACAGCCCATATTTCCCTACACCTAAATTATTTGAGTTTGCTTGACAGGCACATTAAACATTAATCAAAATAAAGCCATCTCCTCTTTCTGAATGAAATGAATCCTGGAATTTCTCTTTTCTCAAAGACCTCTCCTTTACCAGACATTCAAGTCTACTTTTTTTTTTAATCCTTTCTATCAGTGACCAGTAGTTTCCATCATTTCTGTTGATTTGAGTTATTAGAAGACAAAAATATATGTCATTTCAATATAATTTTAATTCAGGGACAATTGGATGCGACCTAATGTAACAACACACTGACAAGTAGCGTTAAGAAGAATATTATGTAGGTTTCTAAAAACTTACAGCCAATTGATTTGCAAAAAGTGTTTTGCCCCCGTCCTGAGTGCCACCTCATTTCTGGTTCCATCTATAGATGTAAAAATCTTACATAATTACATCCAAGGTTCCACTCTGCCCATCCACAGCTCTAACCCTCATTTCATCCCCAGTCCCTCTTCCACTCATGATCCTTTACTTTCCCTCATTCTTTCTTCACTGGTCAAAATGACAACTCCCACTAGGTTGAATTTTCCACTTTGATATAAAATGCATATCATATCCAGAACAATCATTAATATGCCATTTTTCATGGATTTATGCAATTTCTCTTAAGAAATCTTAAATTCATCATTACAGTATAAAAAAACTTGCAAAGAGCTTCCAGGTCAGTCAAAGGTGAGAGATCAGAGACTTTCAAGTATTTCTTAGACATACAGTCCTGCACATGTGTGCAACCTTACAGACTCCCAAAATTATTTCAAAACTTTTTAAATACCTCTATGGCCATCTCATTCTCCAGCATTTCCTTTTATGCTTTTTGGTCAGCTTCTTGTTGATCTTGTTATCACCACATCAGGCAGCTTCAATGATAAAAAAAATTACCACTGGGCCCTGGCCGGTTGGCTCAGCGGTAGAGCATCGGCCTGGCGTGCAGGGTGCCCGGGTTCGATTTCCGGCCAGGGCACATAGGAGAAGTGCCCATTTGCTTCTCCACCCCCCTCCTTCCTCTCTGTCTCTCTCTTCCCCTCCCGCAGCCGAGGCTCCATTGGAGCAAAGATGGCCCAGACGCCCCGGAGGGAAAGAGCATCGCCACCTGGTGGGCAGAGCGTCGCCCCCTGGTGGGTGTGCTGGGTGGATCCTGGTCGGGCGCATGCGGGAGTCTGTCTGACTGTCTCTCCCTATTTCCAGCTTCAGAAAAATACAAAAAAAAAAAAAAAATTACCACTGATTGTTTTCAATAAATACCTCAAGGAAGAAGCTGTTTGCAATGATTGAGTTATCATCAGGTTAAATAAAAACAAGCCCTGCACGTGAGACTTTCTAGGGAATTGCCAGACAATTTCCAAAATGAAAACTATGGAGGGATAAAGTTTTAGAGGAGCTCCAGATTTCTTCTGCTTTCTTGGGTGGCTGCATGGCTATTAATTTCATGAGTAACCTTGAGAAAATGTTGGTTTTCAAGGCTACTGTAGGGCGGGAGATGGGAATACAGCAAGTTAAAATTCCAAACTCATTGTTACGTCTGCAGTTTCGTCTTTCTTTTCAATAAGTTCTCTTCAGTTTTTTTTTTGCAAGCTTTGGGTTAATTTCTAAAGCTCTAAAAAAGCTAACTTTGATCATTTTAACAATGGTCCTGTTGCTTTCATATCCAAGAGGCTTTACAGAGCTTCCTATTCTGCATCCCTGCTGATGTTACTACTTGTTAATTTTTTACTTTGAAGGAATTTTTTTTTATCTTTCACCCATCTGTCATTTTTCTAAAATACACTTTCTGGAATTGAACTCATAATTTTAATTTACATGAGTGATCCGTTTATGCCCCTGTAAATCAACTGCAACTTTTCTCCATCCTCTTTTGTGATGCAAAAAGTTGACCTTGTTAGACTGCTTCAGTCAGGCTCTCCTGCCTTCTGGTTTCGAGTATGCTCAGACAAGGGGAGGTGCCAACATGTGACTGACTAGAGGGAGAAAGAAAAAGGAAAAAGAAAGAAAAAACAGTTATTTCCCCAACTTCCTCTCTTCCAGACTTTGATTTGGCAGGGGCTGCATTCCTCCGTCACATTCCTCTGCTTCTGATACAATTCGTCGTGTCTTCTGATAACCATTCCTTCTTCTGGCACCTTCAGGTCTATGAGTGATAAAGGCTACTTGCCCATTGGTAACTCCCATGTGCTTCATCAACCTTTGTCCATTAACTATGCCGATTTTATAAATAGCTTCTCCATTAAGTGTCCTTTGAATGACATTTAGGTGCAGTTAAATCCATTTGTTTTTTGCTTAAGGATGTACGCTTTAGAGAACTTAGTTAAAAACTCTTCTTACAACTCAAATACAAAGAATTATTTTCCAACAATTCCTGCTATGTTCTATTCATTCCTTTCTTGGAGTGCAACACGTTGTGAGGCTGTTTTCAGCAGCTCGATAAAATTCCAATAAAAGATACACCCATGAGTTATCAGCAACCAATAGTTGGTGGATGGGTGCTTTGTCTTGGAAGTGTATCTGCCATCATTTGTTCCACTCACATCCACTAGTTTCTGTTAGTAATGTTGCCTCATTTAGGGAAGCTTCTTCAAAATCTGTTGCTGCAGTTGACCTTGAGGCCATAACTCATAGTTAACCATCCCCCTTTTCTGTCACCCAGTCTGGTGCACCCTCCTTCAGCTAACACCTCTCCTCTTCTGGGTAGAATTCTTGATGGAGTGACTCTCATTCCTGAGAAATCTGAGCCCCTAGTTTTCATGCCTGTCTTAGATGATGGTCACTCTAACAAAAATTCTAACACTGGTAGTTTGTAAATGTAGGTAGCCTTGGCATCATATAATAGTACAATGATTAAAATTTTCACTGGTGGTAAACTTGGATGGAATACTGCTATAAGAAGTCTCAATGGCTACTAACCTTGAGCTCATGCAAAAAAAGAAATTAGGAAAGTTATAAAACATAAGGGCTTAAATTAGGTGAATGCTACTAAATGTCTTGATTCGAGGAAGAGGGATGATGATGGTCTCGTTATGATTAGTCATCAATAAAAAGAAAAATGAGAAAGTATTTAGGAAAAAAATGTCAGCATCATTTCTACTCCAATTTCATCAACTAATTCCAGGCCTTCAGTCTTTTTTTCTATTTATTTATTTATGTATTTATGTATTTATTTATTTATTTATTTATTTATTTCAGTGAGTGAGGAAGGGGTAGAGAGAGAGAGAGAACATCAATCTGTTCCTATGTATGCCTTGACCAGGGATCAAACTGGCAACCTCTGCACTTCAGGACAATGCTCCAACCAACTTAACTAAAAGATGTTATCCCTCTGGAACTTAGGTTTTTCACATTTCAATGCAGCCACCCTTTTCCAGTGACTTGAAAGAAAAGAACAATATTTTTAGTTGATCCAAGATTTTTTGTTGTAACAATTTATATAGTAGTTTTAAATATATATATCCACAAATTCTTTGAAACCTTTTTTCTTTCCGCTTAAGTGTGAGTTACATGGTTGGGTTTAGGGAAGTACATCTAATAAATAAAATATGGTAAAAGCAATGGCATGTCCCCCAAAGATTGTTGCCATCATCTTGGGGAGGATACTCTCTAGGCTTACTCTCTAGATTAGATTCCTTACTTCATGGAAATTAGCTTCCACATTCTAAGAATATTCAGGCAGCTAATGGAGAGACCTACATGCTGAAGGAAATTTGGACTGAAATTTGCAGCCATTCAAATGACCTACCTGGAAGTGGCCCCTCTACCTGTGGAGTCTTAGATGACTCAGGTGATAACTTGTCTGCAGACTTGTAAAATACATGGAAGCAGAACTAGTGAGTTAAACCACTCTTGGATTCCTGGTGCTCAGAAAATGTGTGAGATTAAAAAAAATCTTTTAAACTGATAAATTTGGGAGTAATCTGTTATACAGCCAGAGATAACTAATGCAACAGGACTAAAGATCTTTCAAATCCTTGTACATTGTAACTGCAAACCATTCTTTAGGAAAACTTGTTCACTTAGATGATTCTCAAATTTATATCCCTAGTCTAGAAATTTCAGAGAAGCTTCCACATATTATATAGGCATCAGCAAAAGGAGGTTTACAGTTGTGAGTATGTGAAACACAGAGTTTATTCTTGTATTATCTATTTTTCCACACACACACAAAAAAACTACAACCCTAATTTTGCCCTCCTCTGTATAGTTTCCCATTCACTTCATCTGCCCCCTTCCATTTTCCGCCTCTCTATAACCCTATTTATGTTTGGGGTGGGTCATCTTAATGTCCTGGACATATCTTTATCACTGCATTTGAACTTTGTATGATGTTTTAATATTTCCATCCCACCTACTAGACAGTGAGATGTCCTAAGGGAGGAAGAATGTTCATCTTTGCATCCCTCAGCACCTAGCACTCATGGGTCCTGAACACATTGCTGTTCTTAATGAATGAACAATTAGCCTGACCTGTGGTGGTGCAGTGGATGGAGCGTCGACCTGGAAATGCTGAGGTCGCCGGTTCGGGACCCCGGGCTTGCCTGGTCAAGGCACATGTGGGAGTTGATGCTTCCAGCTCCTCCCCCTTTCTCTCTCTCCCTCTCTCTCTCCTCTCTAAAAATTAATAAATAAAAATTAAAAAAAAAACCTTTAAAAAATAAAAATAAAAAAAAATGAATGAACAATTAATAAAAGTCATGACAGGATTCAGCCACAAACTAACTGAGACTACTGTAAAGGTCAAAATCTGGTTTAATTGTAATTACACTCACTAAGCATGAAGAAATATGATAAACAATAATTTCTTTTTTTTTTTTTTTTCATTTAGACTAGTATCGATTGAGCTTCAGTTTATTGTTCCAGAATCCTTCATCAGTGTTTATGAGACATCTCCCATAGGAAAAAAAAATCTTCAATGAAATAAATAAATCTAATATATGCCATCTAAGAAAGAACAGATGAGGAAAGGATTAAGATCAATATTTGAAATACCACATGAGTATCTGTATCTGATTTACTGATTAACTAAGACCAGAACTAATTTATATGATATCTGCTAGAACTCTAGACACCAGGTCTGTTTTTACCAAATAACCAGGGCACTAATGCTTCTCAAGTTCATGAACCATGTCCCTTCAACCTTAACACTAATCTGAATAGAACAGGCCACAATACATGTTCAGTTTCTAACCCCTCGTTATCAATTATTCAAGTATTTTGACATAAAAAAGAGAGAAATGACACTCCTTTATCCCTTGCTCATTACAATTCTCCTCAAGTCATGATTCAATATAGTCATATAACTTGATTCTCATCAAGTCATATAACAATAACAGATTGAAGAGGCTCTTTATCCCAGTCCTTTTCCATACTGTTTGTAATCTGTATAGCCATACATTTATTCAGCCTCCCTTTCTTTCTTTTTATGGCATCTTTTCACACCCCCAAAGCTCACAGACTTATAATTCAGTTTCACTGTTATAAAGACAAAAACCCCTCCCACTGCAGTTTAAAATCATGACACTGTCGACTGTACTCCCCATCTAGAGCCCTAAAATATAAATTAAGCCTGTATTCATTGTGTCCTAAAGAGCTTTCTCTTCGAAAACTAGCTCTCACTGCTGCAGGGCCTCCACAAGAGTTCAGAGCTGCCATCTGGTCCATGCGCTCTCCCAGATGGGCTCAGTCAGCACAGACTCCAGGGTCTAGAAAAAAAGAAAAGAAAAAGACATTTGGTAGCTGACTGAATTTAAAATTTACAATACTGAGAATATCTACATTTCCTTTTCTCACAACTTCACCATCACCTACAAAAGTTTATTGGTGCATATTATGAGCTGCCATTTTGTTTATGACAAACTTCACAACAGTTTATGATTTCCTGATAATGGAATACCTTGAGAGGTAAAGAGAATTATATTAAATGTGGCTGGTTCTTTGAATTAAAAAAAAAATCTGTCACAAAAATGCCTATAGATGATAGAATTATTGTGAAATGGTGTTTAAATGGTGTGGCACCCTGTAATAAAAGTGGAGAAATGAAAATATAAATAGTTCATTCTATTAAATAATAATAGAAACCACTTACATATGCCAGGCATATGTCTTGAGTGATTTATACATGTGAACTCATTTAATTCTCATAATAAGCATCTGAAGTATTAACTATTATTATATCATTATTTAATGACAAAATAAGGCATAAAGAAGGTAAATAATTTGTGCAAAGTGATACAGATATTAACAAGACAAGGAGTTGAAGAAATGATCTAGCTGAAAAACCCATGGTCTACTCTAGAGCGTCACACTATTTCCTTCACCATTTTCCCTATATTCTTGATCAGACTACCAAGGTTGGACCACATTCCAAGACTTGATCTCTGTAAAGCTATTCTCCTTCTAGTTACGTGCCAAACAGTGGGCAAGAAGTGAAAGTATATCTAATGGGTAAGCAAGTGCAAGCCTGTGATCGCCATCTGCTATGTTAAAGAACCACAGATTTTTGGCTGCTAATATTAACCTCTCTAAGCCTAAGGGAGTGACCTAGGTTGACAGGTCAGCTCATGCAACCCTGAGGTTAAGTAAATAATTACTAACTACACCACAGTAATGTAATTCTGTTTGTGCTGCATTAGGCTTTTGGCTGCACCAAAAGCCTTTCCAAACTTTTAGCAACATATTCTATAAAATATGTGTGTTTATTACTAAGAATGTGTATGTTTTAGATCAATTCAGTCAATAATTTGGTGTCCATACCACTTAGTACATTATCTGGAGACTGGACAAGTATGTAAGTAATTATATTTTCATCAAAATAGGAGAGCACAGTTAAATGTCTGATATGAAATCTTCTTCCCTCATTAACAGAATCAGAAAAATGTTATATGATGTACATAGGGCTATTGAATTTGATGTCTTCAATACAACAAGTAATCAAGAATCAAGCAACTCTATTTTCACATCTATACAATAAAGGTGTAAAAAGATGGGCTTTCCAAGAAGGCTACAACCCATGAGAAAAAGTCAAGATGTGGAACTGAATAACACCCGAAAGGATGACCAATAGCAGGGAGAATCATGCACCAAAGGAAGCTTCTGCCATGACCTGGACCGAGACCGTGCTGATTAAATTAGAAGATGAAACTGCACAAAGAAGTAAGCGCTGGCTAGAACCTCTAGCACCACATTAAATAAGAGTGGAGAGAGTGGAAAACCCTGTCTTGTTCCTGATTTAAGGGGGAAAGCGTTCAGTTTAGTGCCATTTAATATGATGTTAGCTGATGGTTTATCATATATGGCCTTTTTCGTGTTGAGATATTTTCCTTCTATACCCATTTTGTTGAGAGTCTTAAACATAAAATTGTGTTGTATTTTATCAAAAGTCTTTTCTGTGTCTATTGATAAGATCATGTGGTTTTTGTTCTTTGTTTTGTTGATATTGTGTATTACGTTAACCGTTTTACATATGTTGAACCATCCTTGAGATTCTGGGATGAATTCCACTTGATCATGATGTATTATTTTTTTTAATATGTTGATGTATTCGATTTGCTAGTATTTTGTTTAGTATTTTAGCATCTGTATTCATTAGAGATATTGGTCTGTAGTTTTCTTTTTTTGTACCATCCTTGCCTGGTTTTGGTATGAGTGTTATGTTGGCCTCATAAAATGTGTTTGGAAGTATTGCTTCTTCTTCAATTTTTTGGAAGACTTTCAGTAGAATAGGAACCAAGTCTTCTTTGAATGTTTCATAAAATTCACTGATATAGCCGTCTGGGCCTGGACTTTTATTTTTGGGGAGGTTTTTAATGTTTTTTTCTATTTCTTCTCTACTAATAGGTCTGTTTAGACTTTCTGCTTCTTCTTGGCTCAGTCTAGGAAGGTTGTATTGTTCTAGGAATTTATCCATTTCTTCTAGGTTGTTGAATTTAGTGGCATAAAGTTTTTCATAGTTTTCTACAATAATTCTTTGTATATCTACGGTGTCCATGGTGATTTCTCCTCTTTCATTTTGGATTTTGTTTATATGAGATACCACCTCACACCTGTTAGATTAGCTATTATTAACAAGACAGGTAATAGCAAATGTTGGAGAGGCTGTGGAGAAAAAGGAACCCTCATACACTGTTGGTGGGAATGTAAAGTAGTACAACCATTATGGAAGAAAGTATGGTGGTTCCTCAAAAAACTGAAAATAGAACTACCTTATGACCCAGCAATCCCTCTACTGGGTATATACCCCAAAAACTCAGAAACATTGATACGTAAAGACACATGCAGTCCCATATTTATTGCAGCATTGTTCACAGTGGCCAGGACATGGAAACAACCAAAAAGCCCGTCAATAGATGACTGGATAAAGAAGATGTGGCACATATACACTATGGAATACTACTCAGCCATAAGAAATGATGACATCAGATCATTTACAGCAAAATGGTAGGATCTTGATAATGTTATACGAAGTGAAATAAGTAAGTCAGAAAAAAACAGGAACTGCATTATTCCATACATAAGTGGGACATAAAAGTGAGACTAAGAGACATTGATAAGAGTGTGGTGGTTGCTGGGGGAGGCAGGAGAGGGAGAGGGAAAGGGGGAGGGGGAGGGGCACAAAGAAAACTAGATAGAAGGTGACAGAGGACAATCTGACTTTGAGTGATGGGTATGCAACATAATTGAATGACAAGATAACCTGGACTTGTTGATCTTTGAATATATGTATCCTGATTTATTGATGTCGCCCCATTAAAAAAATAAAATTATTAAAAAAAAAAAGTGAGCGCTGAAAATTTGAGAATAGTTTAAAACTACCAAATCTATATATGTTCAATTTAACTCTAGCTTGCCTGTATTTCAAACAACGGAAACCATTAGACACATTGGCATTGGAATAGAAAAACAAGAATAGAAAATAAAGAAGAGGCTCTATTTTCTTATGATGCTATAGCTCCAAGAACTGCAGGCTGTTATACTCCCTGAAGCTTCCATGGTTCTCTTACAGACATTATGAGCAAAGCATGAAAAATTTCACAGTACTTTTGGGCTCCCTAGGCATTACAAGAGAGGAATTGCAAAATACAAAATTCTTCATCTTTTGAGAAACATCCATAAATCTTTTAATATAAGTCAATCTTTGATATCCATCCAAGATTAAATCACAATAATAATCTCAGAAATATATATATACATTTTGTCATTTACATTATTGTTTATCCTATATAACAATATTAGTATAGTCTGAATTTTTAACTACTCAAACTACTAAATAAGGCCTAAACAAGTAATACTAACATGTTTTTAATGCGAATTAGGAAATAAATTTGATCTTACCAAAAAAAATTTATTTAAGATGTATCACTATCAAGTAGTCTGCTTTTATATTAGCAACCTACCTCAACTGTACTTTAGAAACAGCCTCCTAAGAAGACTCTCTCCCTCTCTCCATTTATGTAAAGTCTACAACTATGAATTATGATACATTCCTGTTCCAAAGGCATGAGTAGCTCCTCGTTGACTAAAATATTAAATAGAAGCACAAACTTTTACTATGGATCTCATGATAATAAAACAGTCACAGCTGGAATTTAATCAAGCCAGAATTTCCATGCTGGTTGTTTTAACAAGAATAAGAAATGTTCTTTTCCCTTTTCATTAAAATAAACAATAAATAATAGTCACTTGTCAGTGAATTTACTTTAATAAAAATTTTTCCCAAAGAGAGTAAATATGTACATAACACTAAGTGAAACCCACTGTTATAAGACTTGGCCAATAGTAGTTTACAAAGGTTTCTTGGCAATATAAAAAAATCCCAAATTAAAAAGTTAGAAGAATTATTAATAAGTTTTGAAATTTGACCAAATATTACTGTTAGGTTTTTGCAATGAATATATTTAAGATTTTTGAGTATTACTATTTCTAATTAAAGTAATATATATATATTACATAATCTTGAAAATTGAGGGAAAATTATAACATAAAACCAAAAGTATGAATGGGTAGAAATAGAAAAGAGAGCGAGATAAATTAGGGAGAATAAGAAATAGTAAATCATGACATCAAGATTTTTAAAAAAAATTACATCTCTGAAGATAATGACTATTTAAAAAAATTCCTGCAGCAGTATATTTTAATTGAAATTTTGAGAAATTATACATTGATATGCTATTGTAAAAAATAATACTCAGAGATCCTATATAAATTTTACCCAGTTTCTTACAATGGCAATATTTTGAAAGTACAGTGTGTCCGTAAAGTCATGGTGCAGTTTTGACCTATCACAGGAAAGCAAAAAAGATGATAGAAACGTGAAATCTGCACCAAATAAAAGAAAACCCTCCCAGTTTCTGAAAGGTGATGTGGCAGCATGTGCGCATGCGCAGATGGTGACATAACATCGTGTATAGAGCAGAGCAGCCCACGGCCATGTCAGCCAAGATGTGGACGGTACAGAGGAAAGTTCAGTGTGTTCTGTGGCTTGCTAAATTCAAATCCATGACCGAAGTGCAATGTATAAATTGGCATGTTTATAACAAAGCGACACCACATAGGAATATTACTCAGTGGGGTAAGCAGTTGAAGGAAACCGGCAGTTTGGTGGACAAACTCCTTTCTGGTAGGCCATCAGTCAGCGACGAGCCTGTAGAGGCTATATGGGATAGCTACCTAAGGAGCCCTAAGAAATCTGTGCGTGAGCCCACGTCGAACTGCACTGAATAGGTATGAAACTGGGAGAGTTTTCCTTTTATAAATATTTGGTTCAGATTCACATTTCTATCATTTTTTGTTGCTTTCCTGTGACCGGTCAAAAGTGCACCATGACATTACAGACACATTGTATAATACCATAATTATTTTATTGGTATTGATATCATCCACCTATCTTATTCAGATGTTTCCCAATTTCATTTATAATCATTTTCATGTGCATTTAGTTCTCTATATTATTTCACATGCTGAGGTTCATTTACCTACAATGTATTTAAGACACTGAACAGTTCCATCATCAAAATATTCCTCTTGTTGCTCTATTAGAATTTCACCCACCTATAGTCCATCAACCTATTTCCCAGAAACCACTGAGAGTTCCATTTCTAAATTTTGTCATGGACCGAGATCTGTGTTCTAAATTTAAACAGGGTGAATACTTGCTCAAATAAAATACTTAAGGAGGACCTAGAATCTCATAACATAATAAACAAAAAGTCCATGATTGAATTGAAAATCACCCACACAATGAAATGGAAAAATATTCTGTGCTCATGGATAGGAAGTATCAACATAGTTAAAATGGCCATATTGCCCAAAATAATATACAAATTTAATGCAACCTCTATTAAAATCTCAATGCCTTTTTTTTTACTTGCATCTAAAAGAAAATAATCATCCAAAGTGTTCTCTGTCGCATACTTGTTTCAAAAATCAAACAGAGGATGTAAAGAGGAACAAATATAAGGTGACAAAAAATGACTTGATCCTGGGTGATGGTTATACAACACAGCCAACAGTGCAAATGCTATAGAGGTGTTTACCTAAAACCCATGCACTCCAATTGATCCATGTCACTATTAAGTTTAATTTTCTATATAAAATAAAATAATAAAATAGAACTTGCTACATTGTGTCAAAAATAAGATTCATGCCACACCTTGAGCATGTGGGTATTCTTTGGGAATGATAGGATCTTTTTTCTTTTTCTTTGCTGGGCTAGTTCTCTATTCCTATGATAACATCATAATTATATGATTACAAATTGTTCTGATATCTGGTAAAACAAATCCAACTCAAGAAAAGCTCCCTTCTTTTTATTCACATTTTTCTAGCTATTCTTCAATATTCTATGTGACTTTTAAAATTATTTTTTATCAAATTCCAAGGGGAAGATTAATTAAGATTCTCATTAAAGTTTAATTAAATTTTTAATTACTTTTAGAAAACTTTTTTTTTCATTTTAATGGGGTGACATTGATAAACCAGGGCACATATGTTCAGAGAAAACATCTTCAGGTTATTTTGACATTTGGTTATGTTGCACACCCCTCAACCAAAGTCAAGTTGTCCTCCACCACCCTCCATCTGGCTTTCTTTGTGCCCCTCCCCTCCCCACACCCTCTCTCTCTCCTTCCCCCCTTCCCCCACCCTTCCTTTCCCCCCCATAACCATCACACTCTTTTTTATTTTTACAGAGACAGAGAGAGGGATAGACAGGGACAGACAGACAGGAATGGAGAGATGAGAAGCATGAATCATTATGTTTTTGTTGTGCATTGCAACACCTTAGTTGTTCATTGATTGCTTTCTCATATGTGCCTTAACCGCGGGCCTTCAGCAGACCGAGTAACCCCTTGCTCAAGCCAGTGACTTTGGGTCCAAGCTGGTGAGCTTTTGCTCAAGCCACATGAGCCCGCACTCAAGCTGGCAACCTCAGGATCTCAAACCTGAGTCTTTGGCATCCCAGTCCAATGCTCTATCCACTGCGCCACCACCTGGTCAGGTACCATCACACTCTTTTCCATGTCTCTGAGTCTCATTTTTATGTTTCATTTATGTATGGAATCATATAGTTCTTAGTTTTTTCTGATTTATTTATTTCACTGAGTATAATGTTATCAAGGTCCATCCATGTTGTTGTAAACGACCCAATGTCATCAATTCTTATGGCTGAGTAGTATTCCATAGTATATATGTACCAAAGCTTTTTATTCCACTCAACCACTGACGGACACTTGGGTTATTTCCAGATCTTTATTATTGCCTTCCTTCTACTACATTTGGGCTTTACTTGCTGTTCTTTTTCTAGTTCTTTTAGATGCAGGGTTAAGTTGTTTATTTGAGCTTTTTCTAACTTCTTAAAGTATACCTGTAGTGCTATGAACTTCTTTCTCAGATCTGCTTTTGCTGTGTCCCATAAATTTTGAGTTGTTGTAAGCTTGTTATCATTCCTTTCTAGGAATTTTTTTTTTGTATTTTTCCGAAGCTGGAAACGGGGAGGCAGTCAGACAGACTCCCGCATGCGCCCGACTGGGATCCACCCAGCATGCCCACCAGGGGGCGATGCTCGCCCATCTTGGGGCGTCGCTCTGCCGCAATCAGAGCCATTCTAGCACCTGAGGCAGAGGCCACAGAGCCATCCTCAGCGTCCAGGCAAACTTTGCTCCAGTGGAGCCTTGGCTGTGGGAGGGGAAGAGAGAGACAGAGAGGAAGGAGAGGGGGAAGGGTGGAGAAGCAGATGGGCCCTTCTCCTGTGTGCCCTGGCTGGGAATGGAACCTGGGACTCCTGCACGCCAGGCCAATGCTCTACCACTGAGCCAATCGGCCAGGGAATTTTTTTATTTCTTCTTTGATCTCATTGTTAACCCATTCATTATTTCAAACAACCTACTATTTAGATTCCATGTGTTTGAGAATTTTTGAGTTTTTCTGTTGTGGTTGATTTCTAGTTTCATGCCATTGTGATCAGAGATAATGCTTGATATATTTCAATCTTATTAAATTTGTTGAGACTGCTTTTGTGTCCTAAGATGTTGTCTATCCTAGAGAATGTACTATGAGCATGTAAAGAGAATGTATATTGTGCTGCTTTAGGGTGAAATGTTCTGAAGATATCTATTAAATCCAGTTGATCTAGTGTGTCCTTTAAGTCTGCTGTTTCTTTGTTAATTTTCTTTCTTGAGGATCTATCTAGTGATGTTAGTGGGGTATTGAAATCCCCAACTTTTATAGTATTGCTGTTACTCTTACCCTTTATATCCATCAAAGTCTGCTTTATATATTTAAGTGCTCCTATATCAGGTGTGTAGATATTTATAATGGTTATATCTTCCTCTTGGATTGCTCCCTTTATCATTAGGTAGTGACCTTCTTTATCTCTTACTATAGCCTTTATTTTAAAGTCCATTTTGTCTGATATAAGTATTGCTACCCCAGCTTTTTTTTCATTTGCATTTGCATGAAATATTTTTTTCCATCTTTTTATTTCAGTCTATGTGCATCTTTTGTTTTAAGGTATATCTCTTGTAGACAGCATATGTATGGGTCCTGTTTTCTTACCTATGCAGCTACCCTATGTCTTTTAATTGGACCATTTAATCCATTTACATTTAAAGTTATTATTGATATGTAGTTGTTTATTTATTTATTTATTTTTTGTATTTTTCTGAAGCTGGAAACGGGGAGAGACAGACAGACTCCCGCATGCACCCGACTGGGATCCACCAGGGGCGATGCTCTGCCCACCAGGGGGCAATGCTCTGCCCCTCCGGGGCGTAGCTCTGCCTCGACCAGAGCCACTCCAGCGCCTGGGGCAGAGGCCAAGGAGCCATCCCCAGCGCCCGGGCCATCTTTGCTCCAATTGAGCCTTGGCTGCGGGAGTGGAAGAGAGAGACAGAGAGGAAGGAGGGGAGGCGGGGGTGGAGAAGCAAATGGGCGCTTCTCCTGTGTGCCCTGCCAGGAATCGAACCCGGGTCCCCCGCATGCCAGGCTGACGCTCTACCACTGAGCCAACTGGCCAGGGCCGATATGTAGTTGTTTATTGCCATTTTATTCTTAAAAGCTGTATTCCTCTTTTGCTATATTCTTCTCCTACTTTGATCTGTTTACAACAGGCCCCTTAACATTTTCTGCAGCATTGGTTTGGTTGTAATGAATTCCTTGAGTTATTTTTTTTTTTGTCTGAAAAGCTTTTTATTTCTCCTTCAATTTTAAATAATAGCCTTGCTGGATAAAGGAGTCGTGGTTGTGGTTTCTTGTTCTGCATTACTTTGAATATTTCTTGCCATTCCCTTCTGGCCTCAAGTGTTTCTATTGAGAAGTCAAATCTCATCCTTATGGGGGCTCCTTTGTAGGTGATAGCCTTTTTTTTCTCTAGCAGCTTTTAATATTTTCTCTTTATCACTTAGCTTTGGTATTTTAATTATGATGTGTCTTGGTGTAGATTTCTTTGGGTTTCTCTTTAATGGAGTTCTCTGTGCTTCTTGAACTTCTGCATCAATTTAGGGAAGTTTTCAGCTATGATATGATTGAATAAAGTCTCTATTCCTTGTTCTTTCTCTTCTTCTTCAGGAACCCTTATGATGCGGATGTTATTTCTCTTCATGTTGTCACAGAGCTCTCTTAGAGTTTCCTCAGACTTTTTGTGTCTCTTTTCTTTTTTCTGCTCTGCTTCCATGCCTTCATTCAACTTGTCCTCCAACTCGCTGATTCAAACCTCAGCTTCATCATTCTTCTTTTTAATTTCTTCCATTGTGGTCTTCATTTCTGATATTGTATTTGTCATCTCAAACTGATTATTTTTAATATTTCAATTTTTTTACACTTGCTATTTCTTTATTTAGGTGTTTGTAATGACCATCCTTTGTTATTCTAAGATTCCTAAGCATTCTAACAATCATTATTTTAAATTCTGCATCTGGAAGTTTGGTTATTTCCATATCACTCAGTTCATTTCCTGGAGGTCTCTCTTGTGGTTTAATTTGAATTGCACTTCTCTGTCTTCTCATTATGTCTGTGTGTTCGGGTGTGTTGTTTGTAGAGCTGGTTGAGTCTAGGCTTAGTGGTGTCTCAATTCCTTTTTTTAAAGAAATAGATAAAAAAATCCCCAGGCTTGTATAGAATCATACAAACCCCTGAATAGCCAAAATAATCCTGAGTAAAAAGAATAAATCCAGAGTTATCTCACTACCTGACTTCAAATATACTAAAGAGCCATGATAAGCAAACAGCATTATATTGGCAGGAAAACAGACAGACCAATGGAACAAATTTGAGAGCCTAGAAATAAAACCACATGTATATGGACAAATAAAATTCTACAATGGAGCCAAAAACAAACAACAGAGAAAAAAATTCCTCTTCAAAAAATAGTGCTGGGAAAACTGTAAGGCAGAGGTCTCCAAACTTTTTACACAGGGGGCCAGTTCACTGTCCCTCAGACCATTGGAGGGCTGCCAAATACAGTGGTCCTCTCACTGACCACCAATGAAAGAGGTGCCCCTTCCAGAAGTGCAGTGGGGGCTGGATAAATGGCCTCAGGGGGCCGCATTGCGGCCCGCAGGTTGTAGTTTGGGGACGCCTGCTGTAAAGCCACATGCAAAAGGAACTTGACTACACCTTGTCCCCATGCACAAAATTTAATTCAAAATCAATAAAAAATCTAAATATAAGCTTTGAAACAATAAATTGCATAGAACAAAACATAAGTGCTAAACTTACAGAGCCTGGCCATTGAAAACATTTTATGAATTTGAACCCAAAGACAAGGGAAATAAAGGCAAAAATAAACAAATGGGATTATATCAAACTAAAAAGCTTCCTCACAGAAAAAGAAATTCACAACAAAAAAGGCAGCCAACTAAATGGGAGATAATATTCACAAACAACAGCTCTGATAAGGTGTTAATATCCAAAATATATAAAGAACTCACAAAACTGAGCAACAAACAAGCAAACAATCCAATTAAAAAGTGAAGAGAGGACCTGAGCAGACACTTCTCCCAAGAAGACATCTGTTGACCAAATGGTCAACAGATACATGAAAAGATGCTCATCTTCGCTAGTTACAATATTAGAAAAACGCAAATCAAAACTACAATAAGATACCATCTCACACCTATTAGATTGGCTGTTATCAACAAGACAAATTAATAACAAGTATTGAACAGGCTGTGGAGAAAAAGCCTCCATATTCACTGCTCATTCGAAACCCTCATTCACTGATGGTGGAAATGTAAACTGTTATAGCCATTGCAGAAGAAAATATGGTGGTTCCTCAAAATTTAAGAATAGAACTACCATATGATCCAGCAATCTCTGTACTGGGTAACTACCCCAAAATATTGAAAAGGTTGGAATGCAAAGATACATGCACTCTCATGTTCATCACAGCATTATTCACAGAGGCCAAGACATGGAAACAACCAAAGCGTTTTTTGATAGATGATCGGATAAAGAAGATGTGGTATATTTTTGCAATGAAATACTACTCTGCCATAAGAAATGATGACATATTGCCATTTATGACAACATGGACAGACCTTGAGAACATTATGCTACGTGAAATAACTAAATCAGAAAAAGCTAAGAACTATATGATTTCACACATAAGAGGAATATAAAACTCTGACTCGTGGATACAAATAAAAGTGAAGTGGTTACCAAGGAAGGAGGGTTGGGAAGAGGGAAGTAAAAAAGAACAAATACATGGTGATGAAAAATGATTTTACTTTGAGTGATGGACACCAACAGACTCAATAGTTCAAGTGCTATAAAAATGTTTACCTGAAATCTACGTGCTCTTATTGAGCACTTTTACTCCATTAAATTTAATTTTCTAAATAAAAATTTAAAAAATACATAGAGAATGATCTGCATTTTAAAATTCTATGTTTGAATATAACAGCATATTCACCTTTTAAAACAAACATTTCAAAGTTAATGAAAAATTACCTGGAGCAAGCAAAGTTCTGCATATTGTTATGCAGAACTATGAGGCAAATAATTGATTCTGAAAGTAGACAGTCTTGGAAGTGATATAGTTCTGTCAATGATCAAATGTCTTCTCAGCAACCCCACTGTTATGTTCAAGAAACTCCCAAATACAACGCCTTCAGAGTAATATTAAAAACTCTGATCAAATCCAATTCCTATATTATTTCCCTCTAACCCCTCATGTTTTTTTTTTTTAATTTTTACAAAGTAGCAAACGTGTTATAACTTTTTAGGCAGGAAGTTCTCATTGAAAAAAAATAATAAACTCCATGTTTCCTTTCCAAAAGTGAATACATATTTCTCCCACTAAATAGTTCATTGCTATTTTTTGACGTGGCCAATTACTTTGTATTTCATAATGAGTTTGTTTCTGAGATAAATTGTTTAAAGTTCAAAGTTGGGGGGGATGTTTTTCTTGAAAAAAAATGAATCCTACATTTCACTAAAATGGTATGATAGGCATAAATTGTCCCACTATCCAAATTATTGGTAGATGATTTTAAAAGTTACATATGGGGACTATATTTAATTAACTTTCTAAATTTTATAATATTCTAAGTTATGATCTAAGCAAAAAAAAAAAGAAATAAATATGCAAATCACCTTACATGTCTTCAAGTACAATACAACAAAGATAGATTACATGATAGGTAATAATTTATCAGAGTGTCATCCTGACATGCCAAGGTTGCAGGTACAATCCCTGATCAGGGCACAAACAAGAATCAACCAATGATGACAGGAATGAGTAGAACAACAAATAGATGTTTCTCTCTCCTTTCCCCCCTTTCTCTGTCTCTAAAATTCAATAATTATTTTTAAGAAAATAAGAATTAATTATTCAGAGAATTTAATCAGAAAAAAAGTTGTTTGAAAGTTGATTTGAATAATATTTTGGCCTTAAAATGGAATGACACAACAAGAATCTCATGTATAAAAACATGGTGACAGTTATTGATGGCTAAAATGAAGTATTCTGACATTTTAAAATTAAGATGAACATTTTGGCCATCACACTGATCACTCTCCAATCTTAAAGCTGAAGTGCTTCCTTTGTGTTACCAAATTATGACAATACCAGCTTCTGTCTTATACTGAAAGGGACATTTCAAGGGGTTGACAACTGATCCTCAGGAATCTGAAAGGAAATATCAAGAAGGTGTTACTTATACATATGGGAGTCTTCCAGGAAGACCAGGGGAATTGGTGAGGTTCACTTTAGCTGGAAATTCACTTAATGCATTCTGTCTTTCTCCCCAGTGTCTACACAGAAATGATTTAGGGATATCGGCTGCCATGTCTTGATTTAGCACTAAGATCTTAATCACAATAAAACCCCTGCCTGGGCAGACCTTTCCTGTTATTCTCATGAAAACCTCAGCAATAACAGGCACTTAATTCTTCACAATTCTCACAGAACTACTGCATGGTTTTTCTCTTTTTGAAATTTAGATTTAGACACGTTGGAGATAAGTAAGGTCTGATGCTTTTGCAAGCAGGTGCAAAGAAACCCGACAAAAAGTGGAACTGCAGAGGGCTGTAGAGCAGTGTAGGTTGAAGCAATCAATTTTATCGCAGTATACTCTTTCTGCTGCTGCTAACAGCTGCTCAGAAGCTAGCAGGGAAGCCACCCTGCTGAGCAGATTTGAGTCAGAGGATGGAAAATCCACCTCATTTCCAGGCTGAAGGGTCCTACATTAAAAGATCATAAAGCTAAAGTCATTTAAATGGTAGCTCCAGGGGCACATTAATGTTGCCTTCTTACAAAATGTCTGTTAATACAAATCTCAAACAAGTTCCTTGTCACTTTAACATTCAACACACCATAGCAGGTTTTATAACTTGGATTTCTCCTTCAGACATTGGTGCTCTCTCTCTCTCTCCTCTCTCTCTCTCTTTCTCTCTATCTCTCTCAGACACACACACACACACACACACACATACCATTTGATTAAATGAAAAGCATGCCATCTTATTTAAACATGTGGATTTGAAACTTTTACAAAATATTTAAAGAACTGAAATGGACTATTCAGCATTTATTTTGAAAAAAGAAAAAAAAGACATTTCTTGACACACATAGTTCTACAAACGTTGTGAGCCTCTGAAATGTCTGAATTATGAATTTGGAATATTTCTGTCCTGGAGAAATGTCTTAGAGGACGAAATTTGGAATATAAATTGACCTTTGAGAAGTGCACTGAGTTAGATGGCTGGATGCATGACAACTTATGAGTGTGCTACAGTCTTCATAAACTGATCCCAATTGAGTCAAGACTGTTTCTGCTGCTGACAGTAGGGTGTTCTCCCGAGAAATGCAACTTATGGGTGCTTTACTGTAACTGTAAACTACTGGAGAAAATTGAAGAGAGTGGAATTTATAAACGTCTGGCAGCTCAAGGATCTGGTTTGAATGCCAAGTAGCAGCTGAGACAACTGTGGAATAGCTCTGCATTCCCAAAGGAGATAGGATTAAAAAAAAAAAAGCTAGGTTCTTTTTTACCTTTCTGAGAATAGAGAATACCAGCGCTTTTCAACAAGATGATTACATTTTAGTTTAAAATGAAATAAGTGATAATGTTACACAGGACAAGTTGAAAGGCTGAATTTATAATCAAGATGTCCGTCTAAATGGAATTACATAAATCTGGCTATATAGTGTGTGAATTATTAAAGTTATATCCTAAAGATAGCATGATGTATAGGATATCTGAATACTGTACTCTAATATTATTCTAGTCTGTGCAGTACAGACATTAGTGTGGGCAAATTTTACACAGGATTTTTTTAAGTGTCCCCATAATATAAAAGTAGTAGCATGATTTTAATTTAAGTGATGATTGCTTTTATTAAATTAATGAAGTCTTCATTTATTATTTAATTAATTATATATTTATGTAGAAAACTAGAAGATCAATATAACTCATCAATATAACTTAAAATCCTATATAATTGCTCAAAATATAGGATTAAAAGATAATTGTGACATCATAATATATTTCCTGACATTTCAATTTTTATCATTTTATCTTTTTCTTATTGTTTTAAATTAAACTTAGTAGGGTCACTTTGATCAATATGGATACATAGGTTTCATGTAAACATCTCCATAGCATTTGAACCATTGATTGTGTCAAAATTTTTTAAAGTTAAGAATTAATTATATATTTTTTAAAAATTATTTATAGAAAGAAATGGATGTGATACCTGGAGCCAGAATTTTCCTAAATGTTTTTTTTTATTTTAAACTGTTTCCTTATTTTATTGTGATATAATTGATATGTAGAGGTACAATTTGAATGATTTGCTTAGATAGAAACTTAGTAACCTCGTTATGAAGAAAATCAAATTTATTTTAATGCATATTCTATTTTTTCAGCTTTGAAACAGCAATCAGAACTTCCTGGAGATGTCTCTTCAGTTTCAAAGCCATGAATCAGCTTTTGGCTAAAAACAGAGCATCTTATTTAGGGAAACCTCCCTTGGAAGAAAATATGTGATGTCTTTGGTACAAACAAGGTGTTACAAGAACTGGCTACAGACTGGTACTGGGGGTTTGTGTCCTGCACAGTGAGTCAGCATTCATTCTTCCACTCTGCCCCTCTGCTCTTGTCCTTACTTCCTTGTATCGAGGCCTTGTATGGAGGTCTGTTCCTACAGTTCATCAGCAAGGCAGCAGCTGTTAGACTGTTTTCCTGAGGATGAATAAACCTCAAGCCTGAAACTTCACAGAAAAGGAAATACTAATTTGTAAACATCATCACCCTTCAATCATGCTGTGATTGAATCATGGGGAAAACCCAAAGTGATGTGTAAACACACCAGCATGCAGAAGTGTTCCCTATTTCACACCTTTTGTTCCATATTAAGGAAGAGCAGATTCCAGATGCTTATGTTATTTCCATCTTAACCCCACACATTTTGAAAATTACAAAGGGGCAGGGTGGAAAGCAAAAATACTTGGGTACACATGATGCTTACCATATGTACACGATTTCAAGTATTTTTCAACAAGCATTAAAATATTCCAGAAATTTCAACATTTTTGCCTCAAAAAAATGCCTATTCCAAACTGGCTTTCATACCTTGAAAACCATGTGTTCTCCATCCTATGTCTTAATTAGTTTGACAAATATAGTCCAGAGGGGTTTGGTAGAAAGCCTGAGACTTCTGGGCACATTGTGAAAAGTTTATTCTCATAAAATTAGCACAGTCACTTAGATGCATATGGCATAAGCATATGATTTGGCACACAGCAGGTACTTAGAAATGATATTTTATTTGAATTAGCTCAATGACAAATGCCATATGATTGATACTTTACAATTGTCAGTGATACCCGACCACTGCCATTCTACATCCTTCAAAAATATATACTCATTAAAGCTTAAAGATTCATATTTTTCACAAGGGAAAATTGCAAAACAGACAGCAAGGAGAACATTTTACCACGAATAATGAAGATCTTCTTAAATGATCCTATATACAATGACGAAGAAATATACAGTAAAAGACCACCAATGAAACACAACTTAAAGTTCCTAAAACTCACGTAAACCCCCAAAGTATGTTCCCTACAGCTTTGCCCTGCAGAAATACCTGCCATTGTTCTTGTTTCAATAGTTACATGTATGTGTTTTCAGAGCGTCCTTGTATAAAGAAAATCCCTTATCCAGAATGTGCAACAATTTCTAATTTGGCCTTCAGAATCTCTTTTGGTGAAATAGATATGTTTAGCTTTTCACTATAGATTAAAAGTTATAACAGATAGTTTTTAAAGAGTGTGTACCATTTTGGTGAAGTCCTAAACAAAATGCACAGTGTTGTAATCACACGCATGATTGGGTGGCACAGGAATATCCCTTCCGCAGGGACACAACGGAAAATCACCCACAGGCCTAGTAGCCTATTATATAAATAAAGATTTCAAGCATACTCTAAGGCAGCTCAACAAGACCAAACAAGAAACATTCAAAAGATATCATAGGCTTGAAATGAAGAAAAAGAATGAAAAGACAAAATCAAAACAAATACTACAAAAGATCAAGTCATAAAACCCATGAATGAGATAGTATTAAAAAAAATGAGATATGTTAAGAAACAAGTATGGCCCTGATGGGTAGTTCAGTTGTTTAGAGTGTTATCCTGATGCACCAGGGTTACAGGTTTGATTCCCAGTCATGGCGTATGCAGGAATCAACCAATGAACACATGGATGAGTGAAGAAACAAATTGATGTTTCTCTCTCTCTCTCTCTCCATCTTTCCCTTCTTATATCTCTCTGAAATCAATCAATAATTTTTAAAAAAAGGAAACAACTAGTATGTAGTCTACAGTGGTAATATTGATCTGGTATTGCCAATGGCATGAAGATTATCAAATGAAATAAGATAAAATGTTTTATATCCTCAGTAATGGATAATAAGACAGGAATCCAAATTATAGCTATAAATAATCTATCTTAAAGTTATAAGTTGTTTTTAAAAAAATACAGTATTTGAAGTTTTTGTATAGAAAGACTATTTATAATCGTATTAGGTATATATTGAAAACAGTTAAATTAGTCTGACAAAAGTACAGTTAAATAAAGATTTTAAATTTAAAAGTGAGCTGTCTGTAGCATCCTCTATTATAATGTATGCTAAATTCCATGCCACTAAATAATTTATAAAAAATAGTTTTGATTTTCTGCTCTATAGTAATACTATTTATATTCATAATAACTAAAGGAAAAACAGAAAAATTATGGCATTTAAGCCTATTTAATTAATCATTGAATAGGACATGATAAATGACATAAAAGTCAGAATGAAAGCCAAGATAAAGATAAGAGCAGGGGGGTGAATAGAGTGTTTTGGGTTAATTTTAAATGAAACAGGATTTGAGAGACAAAATATGGTTAAAGTAGCTTTTTAAAGAAACTCTTTTCTTTGGTATTTCTGAGCAAAATAGATATAAAAATACTCAGTCAATCCTGGGAGAGAAAAACTTTTCTCTTTATTCTAGAGCTTATTTTTCTGTCTTGGTGGTTAACACCTTGTAGTTGCTTTATTGTTGTTGTTTCTGTTTTGTTTTTGTTTTTGTTTTTTGAGAGGAGGGGAGATAGGATAGAAAGAGACTCCCACATGCATCCAACAGGGATCCACCTTGCCACCCCAACTGGGACTGATGCTCCAATCAACCAAACTATCCTCAGCACCTGAGGCTGAGGCTTGGACCAATTGAGCCATTGGCTGTGAAAGGGGAAGAGAGAAAGAAGGGGAAGAGGGAAAGGATAAGAAGCAGATGGCCACTTCTCATGTGTGCCTTGACATGAGATCGAACCTAAGGTTATAGTAGATATTTTTAAATGTTTTCCTCCATACCTGGACTATTACTACTGTGGTTATCTTTATCTTTAATTTTTCAACCTCTAATCATGAACACATACCTTACTGTTTAATGTCTTAAATAAACACTATTCCAAATCATCATCAACATGTTTTGAGAAGTTGCTGTAGTTTGGCCAAGAATTTAAACAGAAAACGTGATCATGATGCTGATGCTACCCAAGAAAATGAAATGAAGCAAATATGATTATGAATTTGAGTGAAAACTTTGAGATTCCTGATATATTCTACCTTTTTTTCTAGGGTACCATTGTTCAAGAGCTTACTATATGCAGGACCATATATTAAATATCTCCCACAGATGATCTTCAACCTTCTGAAAAATCATTATTGTGTTTGCTACTAACTGGTAGACAGAAGTATTGTCAATATTGGAAACATTGTATCTGTTCTTTCTTTTGCTAATCATTGTTGTTGTCTCACCATCACCATCTTATAGAAGTGTAGGTTGACTTTTCTTTGGAAAATACTTCAGAGTTGTAAAAGTTGTCTCACTTTCCATAAATAAGAAAAAATAATTTTATATTCTCCCATTCTGTTCAGTATGTGACTCTTTAAATTATAAACAGCTATTCCTGTACCTGCAGATTTCATTCAGGCCTAACTTCTCTGTAACAATAAAAACAGCCCAAGAAGGCCTAGCACAAAAATCATATTTAGTGAGTATCTGAATGATCCATCATGAGAATACTGAAGTTTCCCTTAAAATGATTCTCTTTTCAATAAGAAATATGATTCTTACACTTACACATGGTTTTTTTAATTGTGCTATTAAAGGCATAAATGTCTTTAAAAAAAAAAAAAAGGTACTTTATAGTTTTAAGAAGTCACCCAAGCAGCACACTACAATTAAATTCTTAAAAATCCTCCTTGAGCATTTTAATAACATATTTTGAAATTTTTCATCCAACTTTTACCTTGTAATTACAATGATATTTCAGTTGAGGAGAATTTCTTGGCTGCACCTAATTCTTTCATATTTAATTTATATTTATTTGGATTAAGACACTGTTAAGCCCTTTACTGAAATTTCACAGTAGATTGAAAAAGAATTTCTCAAAATGACTTACAAAATTGGAGAGTGTCTGAAAAGTGAAAGAATCAAAATTCATAAAACCTAAGTCATAATGAAAAAACTAGTATTCTACTAAGTCAAATTTACCTGTAGTACTCTATGAATATTTTCTCTGGAGAAAGCATCACAGTTTCTTATTATGAAAATTTATATTGTCGCTGTTATTTTCAATATAAATGTGTTTCCCTGAATTCTTACTCATGTAATCCAGACTTAGGCAAATACATGTACAAAGAATATGAGAAATAATAATAAGATGGCTTTATCTTATCTCCATGATTTTAACCTAGTAGGTGTGACTGAACAGAGAAATGGTAACTTCCAATGACAATTATGTGATATGAAAGTGTCAAGAACCTTATTCTGCTTAAAGTTGCCAAAATATAAATAGCCTAGCCAAAATACCAAATACTAACTATGATGAATTTGTCTTACTTTTAGCCTAACCATAAGGTGTTATTAAATATTTAAATAGAGATGTATTTATATGTATATATGTGTGTATATATCACATTTAGAGATGCAAACTTAAAATATTTTGATTAAGTGTTAAAAGATTTTATTTATAAGGTACAGTAATACAATTTAGTAGAATTTTACCACATTTTGTTCTACTCTACTCTCTTTTTTGGAAATAACTCAAATTAAATTGCTTGAAAAATCTCTTTACAAATGATCAAATAAAAGAGAATTACTAAACTTAACAATTTATTATCCATTAATGTTAAATGCTATTCAAAAATAAAATAATATTTCCAATTTTTAGATTGAAAAAGAAAGACACAAGTTAAATATTTCCCTTCGATCAAAGTGCCATGAACTTGAAAGGATTTGTAAAGTGGAAACAGGTGTAGTCGACTGTTGGAGTACTTTTAAAATTGTTTGACACATTACAATAGTATGATTCAAAACTGAAACTTGACATTACAATAAGCATTGGAAGATCATAAATCACTTGAAACAGCACACTGCAGTTTTTACTTTTTATACACTGGAAGTATTTTATAATACTTTGCATTTTTAATATGAGAACACTTATTTTTGTCATTATTATGATATTATTATGTATTAGAAAACAAAAATAATACAAAAGTTTAAATAATAAAATAAAAATTTAATTGTGATCCTATATATTTCATATATTATATATAATTCTATACTGTTTTTAAGTCAACTAAGGAATTTTTTCACTTTGGTATATTTTAAGTATTTTATTAAAAGCTGGACATTTTGAATAATGATTTTAAGTGGGCTTCATAAACATTCACATTTTATAGTTTGTTACATTTAAGCATGACTAAAATAAAGAAATTAAAACTTCATTTAGAACAGAAACTTTCACACTAATTTTGTTTTTGCAAGAAAACACAATTGCATTTAGAAGTTAATAATTTCACTTTTTACAATGGTATTTTTTTCAGAATCCCGTATTCTTCCCATGGAAACAATCTCATACCAACTTGATTTATCCTCATAATCTCATAATAACACTATGAGTAGAAAATAATCTAAACCAGAAAATGTCATACAGGATGCTGGCTCCTTCCCTGCTCTGTTCACAACTTTAGGAGTGATGATCCCACTCCCAGTACTTGTCAAAAATAGTCTGGCTGAATACTGAAGATTGGTTCATAATAGCTTTAAAATAACTTGTTTTTGAACTTCTGTATAAGTAACAAAAATAAATTAAAGGCCCTGGCCAGTTTCTCAGTGGTAGAGCATCAGCCTGGCATGTGGAAGTTCCGGGTTCAATTCCTGGTCAAGGCACACGGAAGAAGGGACCATCTGTTTCACCATCCCTTTCTCTCTCTCTCTCTCTCTCTCTCTCTCTCTCTCTCTCTCTCTGTCTCTCTCTCTCTTTGTCTCTCTCTCTCTCTTTCTCTTCCCCTCCTGCAGCCATTTTGCCATCAAAAAGCGATATTTTAACATGAGCCAGAAATGTTTAATCAATAAAAAGTTTTAACAGAGCAATTTACTTTAGGTTAACCCAAAGGGTGTCTTTGAAAACTTTTTTCTTGACATACACATTATATCCAATTCTCAAAGAAATAATGCAAATATTTTCAACATTAAATATATACTTTTCAATGTTAAATTGTTATAGGTTTTTCCCCTCTAGTCCAAAAATTTCTACTGTTTTTTTCAATTCCCTCATCTCTTTTTTATTCCTAATTCCACTTCAGTCAGTTAAATATATATTAATATTAAGAGTAAAACTCATATAGTTATCTTTAACACTGACCTATGCTTTCCTTATGCTTAACATTATTAACAATATATGCTATTACTTGATTTTTTTCTATTATCTAAGGATTTCCTTTATGTTGTGAAGTTTTCAAAATGTAAATACATTTTATAGATTGACATCATCCAAATGATATCTAGCAGGAAAATATATAGCACACAATTCTTTAAAAAGCATACAAAAACAGCTGGGACTTATAATACAAATGAAGAAAAAGATGAAGGACATATACAAATAGTAAGATTCAAGAAACACATAAATCTTTACAAAGTTTTATCATAACTCAGACAGAATGCTATCCTTTCAAAACCCACCAGATCACGCCAGACATCATACCCAGTTTTAAAACTCAGGTGCTTTGAAGTTATCTTTGAAGTCCTCTCAACTTTGGAGAGTTGGTCACTCCTCAGATCACAGCAATGCATGCCTTATTTCTATATTGTCCTATTGTTTCCCTATGTCAATGGCATAATTTTATTTCCTATACTAGACGATCTGAAATGTTAAACATTTTCTGCATTAAAAGTTTAAATTTATAAAAATGAATGATATAGAGTAAACTAAACTTTCTAGATTGCAAAGAGAAATATTTTTCTTTCAAACTACTATCCTCTTCAAATTCTCTCTGTCTACTTAGTTTTGCTAGCCTGCAAATGAGATTTTGGCCAGAATGTATAGCTTTTCACATAGTAATTTTGTATTCATGTATTTAAAA
The DNA here is from genome assembly GCF_036850995.1 of Saccopteryx leptura. Classification (NCBI taxonomy): domain Eukaryota; kingdom Metazoa; phylum Chordata; class Mammalia; order Chiroptera; family Emballonuridae; genus Saccopteryx; species Saccopteryx leptura. The sequence continues at coordinate 23,983,760 of NC_089510.1, forward strand.
ACTGTTCCAAATGTCTACAATGTGCCAGACACTGTTCTAGATGCTTAGATACATCAGTAACCAACAAAAGATTCCTAACAAAATTTATTATCTAGTTGGGGAAAAGTATGAAAAGTGAGTAATTCTATGAAAAAACAGAGTGAAATAATTAAACATGGTAAAAGAAGTCAGAAGGTCCAGTTTGCAAGTGGGAAGCAGTAGGGAATGTGTAAGGGGTGGGTGGGTCCAAATTTAGTAATAATTGTGGTAATCAGGGCCTCATGGATACGGTGATAATTAGACAAGATGGTGAGTTTAGCCAAACTATTATCTGGGTGAAGAACATACAGAACACGTAGAGCAAAACTTTAAAAGAAGAACATGTCTTTTATGTTCCCACAACATCAAAGAAGCCAGCGTGCCGAGACTGATTGAGCATGTGTGGAAATGTGTAAAGAGAGCCAGAGAAGAAGGGCAGGTAACAGAGCATAAGAGACTGTCTTGGCCATTTTCTAGGCTTGATTTCTTAATCCAAGTGAAATGGAGCTATGACATGATCTGACTTATATTTTAGAAGGATAACTCAGTATCCAAGCAAAAGATGATGGCGGTTCAGACAAAATGGTAACAGTGGAGGGTATGTTCTGGAGATAGGGCCACCATTATTTTCTAACAGATTTAATATAGAACTTGAGAAAAAGGAAGGAGTTAAGTATTACCCCAAAGGTTTCAGCTTTGACAACAGGAAGAATGGAAGTGAGACAAATGTCCAGGAGATGAGGAAAAGTGAAAGATCAAATTTGGGAGAGAATATTTGGAAATTTTAAAGCTTTATACATGTCACATTTCTGATGTCTATTAGCTAAATAGAGATGTGGAGTAGGCAATTAGATATGTAAGTCTATAGTTTAAGAGCATAATCAGGCCAAGAGATTTTTTTAAAACTGGGTAGTCATCAGCATATAGATAATCTTTAAAGTTATGAGACTGGATGAGATCACCATGGATTTGTGGTTAAAAAAAAAAAGAAAAGAAAAGTACAAAAACTAAGCACAGGGACATGCCAATGTTAATGGCTCAGATAAGAGGCAAGGAACAAATAGAGAGGTAATTAACTGAGGATAAGCAGCCAGTGAGTTAGGAGGAAAGCCAATCAAGTGCAGTGCCCTGGAAGTGAAAGGTTCACAGACAATTTATTATAAAAAGAGAGAGACCAACTACACCAAACGTTGCTCATACGTTCAATATTTTCAGTAAAAGCGGCCAGATAGCGTTAGAATTCAGACATAAAGCCGGAATTACATTTTGTTCTGAAAACTGGTGATCAAAATACCAACCAGCATAACTTTGAAATGAAAAGGTCTATCAAAAATTATAAGGTTGCTTTTAGTATCTCTGCTGTCTTCTGAAATGCTGATTTTAGCAAAGATACTATCATCCCATATGTTGACATGTCCGAATTGAATTTCAGCAGCCAATGTTTCTATTATATTGGTAGCTACTGAATCTAAATCTACAACTTTTAGCATCCTCTAAATGCTTTTTGCTCTTGAATAGAAAACAAGTTAAAGTAAAAAAGAAATATTTAGCTCATTCTTTAGTCTCTGAAACATTATAGACTTTTTCAACATATGTGTGATATCTTATTTATGGTTATGGCTGACTCCAGACAACTGACTGCATTTAATCCTCCTATTATTACCACTGGGAACAGTACATAAGTGCATACTTTAAACTGTCCCCCTAATATTGAAGCCAAAAATACTCTAACAAAACTGTGACACAATAAAGGATGTCTGCCAAATACCAATCAATCATTCTCCAAAGGGATCTTTTGGGGACGTTGCAGACAAAACCCTTCCTAAGTGCTTTATGAATACTGGAGTTTTTTAAAAGAAAGGTCTAACTAAAGGCATCCTTAGACCTTTAAAAGCATGAATTCATAATTGGCATCAAACTTCACTGATACTGTCCATCTTACTCGTCCTAAACCCAAGGTATTCTGACAATATCTTGTCATATCAGAAAAGACTACATAATTAGATTTTACAATAATCGTTCTAAAGCTTTCACTTTAAAACACTTATCAATTCAGTCTAATCATTTAAAAATCTGTTAAAAGCAAAAGGTTTTCAAACCATGAGTTTTGTTATAAAATTATTGTAACTTTTAGTAAAATAAAGATGATTTTTTTTATAAAAGTCATGGATATAATACAAAAAATAGTCATTTCATTTTAATAAGAAATACTACTACTAATTATTAACTTTATGGTGCAATCAGGCACTGTCTAAAATGCTTTAAATACATATCTCAATCAATTTTCAATCAATCTTTGATTTAGATACAATTGTGCTTACTCTATGGATAAGCAATAACCTTGATCTTGTCAAATCTAATGCTTGTAAGTGTATACCACCTCTTGGAAAGGCACTGTGATATTTTAGCCCTGGATAATGAGTGTCAGTCCTGGACATCACTTTTTATATTGATACCATCTTTAGAAATTCACCTAGCCACATAAAAGTTGAACTCCTTCATCAGTAAAATAATGACTTTTTCCCCATATAAATTGTCTTTTCTTTTAAGTGCATTATAATTGAAAAAAATATGTAATGTAAAACTATAATGTTAAAAAAAAAATCCAGACATTGCTAAACTTTACTCTGGCAACATTGCTAGTTATATTAGCCATAAGTTGCTAAAGAAATAGAACCCATAGGTTGTATACACAGGTAGAGAGAGAAGTTTATTTTAAGAAATCGTCTCATGTAATTGTGGGAGCTGGCAAGTCTAAAATCTGCATGGCTGTTCAGCATGCTAGAGATCCAGGGAAGAGTTGTCTTTTTGAGTCCAAGGACACTCCTCCAGGGCAGAATTCCTTCCTATTCAGGGGACCGAACTCTCTTCTCTTAATGTCTTCAACTGATTGGATGAAACCCACCCATATTATAGAAGAAAATTTTCTTTACTCTTCTTCAATAATTCATTTCATATTCCCTTAATAATCAGCAGGCAATTTAGCTGTTCATGATTTTTTACCTGGTAGGATTCCCCAAGTCTTCATTCCTGAATGGTCTGAGTAATTAGTTCTACCTTAATTGGGTTGTAGTTTTCCATTGACTTTAGTCACAGGAGTGGCAATACTAAGAGATGTTCTAAGGAATCTCTTAGTATTGCCATGCCTGTGACATACTGTTTCAGTCCAATTTCCTCCTTGGTTATCGAGATCAATCATCCAGCCACTACACTGAATGCCTCCTTTGCCCATTGATTCAAAAGCATGAGGACCCAGAGCGGCCAGGTGCCGGTTTTAATTTCCAGTTCAATGGAAACATTTTTGTGTCTCTGAGTGGAAGTGTTCTCCCTTTGGAAATCAGACTTCGAACCATCAAAAGCATATAGGCAGGAAGCAAAACCTTTACTATGACTTCATGACAGTAATAATGAGTGGTCACCAGTCCCATTTCTACCTCTTAAATCCTGGATCCATGAATCTTTATAGGGAGAGAAGCCACACACATACGTGGAACACTGGTTTAGAATATATACAATCTCCTGAAGAGCCTCACCGTGGCCGTGTGAAGTGCTGCCGCCTAACTGGCACTGTAACTGAATCTTCAAAAGGCCTTTTCACCACTGGATCAAGACAGGTGTTTCAGGATGGCTGGATCATGGTAAGACCAATGAATTCCCTAAGCACGAGCCCTTTACTGTACGTCATTTAATATGAAGTAAGTCCTTTGACCGCAATCCTGTGGAACCATGGAAGTATATAGATAAAGCATTCTGTGAGTCCACAAACAGTAGTTTTGGTAGAAGCATTCCATGCAAAGAAGGCGAATGTGTATCCAGAGTGTATTCTAGTATGAACAAAATTCTGATCCTTCCATGATAGAAGTGACCCACAGAGGAGGATTAAGGTCGGTGGAGGCTCCGGGTACAGAAGAAAATATTGGGCCCCTTAAAAAAAAGAGAGAGAGAGAGAAAGACAGGGAAAATAAAAGTACATGTTAACCATATTTTTAAATAAATAAAAAATATTATGTACTATTAATGTTAAATTGCACATATGAAACCAAACTTGGTGTCATTAGAAAAAAAGTGTAAAATTGGGATTTTGCAGGGCCCTTCAGAAGTCAGGACCCAAAGCACGTGCCCAGTGCGTCCACCGTTAAATCCGCCTCTAGTGACTCAATATAATCAACTTGCCCCGTATAGCTGGCTGATCACTCCTGGAAATGTTACTGTAACAGAAACTCAGTGTTGGTCTCTGCTGCTGGCAGAGTGGATACTCAGTAGTGGCTGTAGGCAGGTTGATCTTCTCCATCCCTGTGTCAACTGAAGGTTGTGACCACAAGTCAACACAAACAGGAGTCCCAAATTCAGGTGATTGTAAAGGTAGACACTTTATTCAGTTAAAACAGCTCAATTGTGACAGCACAGCTATAGAACAGCTCCAAAGTGTTACAGCTCAATTATGATACAGCACGGCTGAGGAACAGCACGGCTGTGAGGCGACTCTGGGGCAAGGATCTGATTCACTCCACACTGGCTCCCTTCACTCCGTGTTGTACCTCAGCCCCTCTCTGGAGAGACAGCTCCACTCAATGCAGCCTCACTCTGCTGAGACAGCTTCAGTGTTAGAGCTCTGAACAGGGAGATGGAGTCTTCTGTGAAAACTGGAAATGCACTCCTTGCGCCAGAGGGGAGCTGACTTATATACAGAGAAGGCCCTGCCCTGGTCCATGATTGGTCTGTCCTCATACAAAAGAGGACTCCAAAGCCTCACAGTTTGATTGGTCCGAAAAACACTATCCTTATTGGTCAGAATGAACCAACTCTGATTAATTGTTGAAGATGCAAATGAGTAGATAGCTACGCAACTTCAATGGATAGGGAAGGCCTCAGTCTTATCTGTCAAAGTACAATTCCAGGAATTCCTCTACAAGATTCATCTCAGATGGCAGAAGGTTTGCAGCTCAGTGCATCTTTTCCCTGAAGTGAAGAGAGCATGAGTCTCTTCTTTAGCAATGACTACTAAACTCTGTTCATAAATTTGAGCCCAGTAAGCCACCAGAAACCCTCCTTAACAGAAACATTGATTCTTGGGGTTGACATCTGCCACCATGTTCCTTTAATTCCTAAGCTCTTTGGACATTGATGGGTTGGTTAGGAAAACAGGCTGACTGGTATCCACAGCATTGGTCATCCTATCTACTTAAATATTAAAATCCTCTTCTGTTGAAGTCACTCTTTTGTGAGCAGTCACACAAACTACAAATGCTTTTACACTTTGCACTCATTCAGAGAGGCCTAACCACAGGTCCTATACCTCTTCCATAGATCTCTTTTTTTTTTTTTCCATAGATCTCTTAATCATTAATTTTACAATCATGCTCCTTCCAGGTCCCTAATCTTCTAGCCAAACCATTGTCCACAACCTATTCATTGATATCCAGTCACATATCTGGTCACTCCTCCTTCCCAGAAAAAGTAACAAACAGAGGCAATGCTCAAAATTCTTCCAACTAGGAAGATTTCCCCCTCACCATTGTCTCTCAAGGATATCCCAGAAACAAGCTATAGTGCTATAACTATCCACTTCCAGGTTGTGCCTGCGTATTGTCTAAACCCACCTGTAAACCAGGTCCAGGTTTTCTCTTTCTATTTCAATTGACCATCGAGAACTCCCCATGAGGCCGTAAGTGAAGGCTGGGAGAGATAAGGTCATGAAACAGGAGTGGGAACCATGAGCATTTGAGCCACGTCTTCATGGAACTTATTTGTGTTTTCAAAGCATGCTTGATCCCAACCCCATATGCGCTACTTGGCATTGATGTATTACAATCAAATAAAAGTGTAAAGAAGAAATTTCCAACATTATTGAGTATTTAACATGTGGGTCTTTGAAAAAAATAAGCTTGCCATTTCTAATTTCACTAAATTGAAATCCAATAATCTAGTATATTTGTTTCTCAAAAAGAGCATGGATGACGGTGGCTTAGCTCCTCTGGATGTAAAGGTGTAACAGAGGAGAGAGGTGCCTCACTAAATCTCAATTAATAACCCTATTGAAGCTAAATTATTGGCTTCTGCCAGTCTAGGGGAATTTCATTATCAGAACTGAAATAAGCATAGAAAAAGCTATGACTGACCAAAGGAATGATTGTGTCAACTCATGGTGTGAAGGAGGTAAGAGCTGTCACTGTAAGGGAATAAATAGCTCTTTAGTCTGCTTTGCTGTTGAAGAGTTTCAAAGAAACTTTCTTTCTATTTAAATAACCAGGGAATTAATTTAGCTAAAGGAAAAGCATCTAATCATTGTGGTTATGCTTCTACGGACTGAATTTTGCCAGTGCAGTGTAATTCTCCTGGAGAGTTTTATAGAATGAGAATGTAGTTCAGTGTTTTATATTACTGGCCTCTCATAAAAACAAAGTAATGTAATATTCCCTCTTTGCTGAAACTGAAGACCAGGAAGTTAATAATTTTGTAGCAAAGTTTATAATTTTATTTTCCAGACATGTTGCTCTTTTGGTCTTGTGATTCTTCTCCTACTTCAATGTTTTGGCTAATTAAGATATATATTTTTTCCCAAAAAACTCAGAAACATTGATACGTAAAGACACATGCAGCCCCATGTTTATTGCAGCATTGTTCACAGTGGCCAGGACATGGAAACAACCAAAAAGCCCGTCAATAGATGACTGGATAAAGAAGATGTGGCACATATAAATTATGGAATACTACTGAGCCATAAGAAATGATGACATCAGATCCCAGCAAAATGGTGGGATCTTGATAACATGATACGAAGCGAAATAAGTAAATCAGAAAAAAACAGGAACTGCATTATTCCATATGTAGGTGGGACATAAAAGTGAAACTAAGAGACATTGATAAAAGTGTGGTGGTTACAGGGGGGGAGGGAGGAAAGGGAGAGGGAAAGGGGGAGGGGGAGGGGCACAAAGAAAACTAGATAGAAGGTGACAGAGGACAATCTGACTTTGAGTGATGGATATGCAACATAATTGAATGACAAGATAACCTGGACTTGTTATCTTTGAATATATGTATCCTGATTTATTGATGTCGCCCCATTAAAAAAATAAAATTAAAAAAAAAAGATATATATATTTTAATTTTTTTAAATAAGCTTGGAGAGAGAGAGAAACGTTGATTTGTTTGTTCCACTTATTTATGAATTCATTGGTTGATTCTTGTAAGTACCCTGACCAGGGGATCTAGCCCTTAACCTTGGAATGTCAAGACAATGCTCTAATCAACTGACCTGTCCGCCCAGGGTGAGATATATTTCCAACTGATGAAGTCTAAATAAATCTACTTTGGTAAAAAAAATTTATAGCTAGTCGTGTTCATATATGTAATTCCCACTTCACTGGCAATAAGTTAATATTAGGCTTTATATATGAATTGGCAATAAAAAGTTTATAAAACTAATCATTCAAAAGTCAATTTATACAGTTAAGAAAAGTAAAATCTAGACCACCAGTTTCTTTTTCTGCTTTGCACTAATCGAGGATCAACTGTTTCTTATCATTTGCAACCCTTATAAGTCTATCCTTTAAAATAAAATTAGAATTGTGGCACCATCTGAAAATTCTCCCTCATTAAAACTCAATTACATTATCATCAAACTGATTCGTTAAAGCTTGAAATGTGTTATAGTAAAAAACACATAAAGAATTTTTCATGCTCTGGTATCATCCTATTCTCATTTTCAAACAAAACATTTCCTTATGTATTCAAATTAATTTGGTTAACTAACTGAAATTGATGCTTTACCCCCATTTTTATATGAGCATGTTTCTTTGGGAAGTACAGAAATAGTATAAGACACATACTTTAAAAAAATTTTTTTAACTAGCAAAATGTTCTTTTTTTTTAGAAGTATGCATTTTTTAATTTAAAAACTGGACTTCCATTCCAGGTACTTCAATCATTATTTAAGTGCAAATCGTATCTTAAAATATAGTACTTTCCTTCAAAACACAATTCTCACTTAGAAACAAAAAGTTTAAGATAAAAAAATGATAAATGCAATTTATTAAATGGAGATTTTTTTTGTTAGGTTCATGACTTTCCTGGATGTACTTTAATTCAAATATATTTCAGATAATATAAATAAAAGTAATGAATTATATAGAAAGAAAGGTAAGTGCAAATTGCCAAAAACCTGAATATAGTTTTATTCTCCGTCTTATGGCAAGTTTCTCATTGACTCCAAAAGTCTCAATGGGTAATGATATTAGTAACATTTCACTATAGGATGTTAAATTGGGTAGATGCAAAAATAGTTGCCATTTTAATAACTTCTAATGAAGGAGAAATAGCTCTAACATCTTTGAATCATGCCTAAATTATACATATGATGGCAGAATTTTGTTAAAATTTTAAAAGATTGAAGTTCCGTCCCACTGTATTTTCTCCTGGATCCAGCAATGAAATGATCTGTGTTTAATATAAAAAAAAATCTCCCTAAATTCACATACAAGGTTTCTACATTAGCTGATTTCTTAAAAGATTGAGTTTTTAAAAGAAAAAAAAGTATTTTTTCCGTTTAATACTCTTAAAAGTAAATAAAATCATAATTATGTCACCATTACCAAATCACCTAACAGTTTTGCCACTAAAATTTAAAAGAAGCTTTAGCAGCATGAGAAAATATTGCAAGTTCTGACTATGTGTTTTCTATATCTCTCTATTTCTATGGTCTTGGACTGAAACTGCTAGCATTGCCCACTGCAGTCTGAAAATATAGAACACATTTCTATTCCAAAAGGACAATAACCAAAGTGTATTGTTAAAAAATAGAAGTCTAGGCCTGACCTGTGGTGGCGCAGTGGATAAAGCATCAACCTGGAATGCTGAGGTTGCCGGTTCAAAACCCTGGGCTTGCCCGGTCAAAGCACATATGGGAGTTGAAGCTTCCTGCTTCTCTCTCTCTCTCTCTCTCTCTCTCCTCTAAAATGAATAAATAAAAATAATTTTAAAAAATGCAAGTCTAGAGACCTGGGTCATCTGGTCAACCTTGCCTTATAGCATTTCACACAGAATGTAATTTATTCTTTAAATTGAAAAACAACTTCACAACAGAATAACCCTGCCTTGTAAACCCTCAATATTTCTCGCTGCCGTATAAAAGAAAGTACTCAAAGAGAGAACAGAAACATAATTAGAGTGGGAAATAATTAAGTGTGTACTTCTCTACGAACAAGTAGCAAGAAAACAGAAAGAAAGAAAATCAATTTAGCAAACTGTTTCAGTCCAGAAATAGCAAACTATGTGAGAAGCAATAATCCTCAGGACAATAGCCCACAATTTTCATGAAGAATGAGACCTGATACTCAGGATATTTTCGACAATAAAGAGATGAGCAAATACTTAATGTAAAAAAATGACTTTAATTTTCTAAAAAGAAGTTTTATAGCCTATGACACATGAATTAATTTCTAAATAAAATTTTTAAAAAATAAAATAATTACCAAGTTACAGAGCATTTTCTATTTGATTAAGCTTGATGGTACTGCCAGTAACAGTAAACTAAGCTTCTACATTTAGAATGAATGATTATAAAAACCTAATCACGGCCTAGCGTGCAGAGGACCCGGGTTCGATTCCCGGCCAGGGCACACAGGAGAAGCGCCCATTTGCTTCTCCACCCCTCCACCACGCTTTCCTCTCTGTCTCTCTCTTCCCCTCCCGCAGCCAAGGCTCCATTGGAGCAAAGATGGCCCGGGCGCTGGGGATGGCTCCTTGGCCTCTGCCTCAGGTGCTAGAGTGGCTCTGGTCACAACATGGCGACGCCCAGGAGGGGCAGAGCATCGCCCCCTGGTGGGCAGAGCATCGCCCCTGGTGGGCGTGCCGGGTGGATCCCGGTCGGGCGCATGCGGGAGTCTGTCTGACTGTCTCTCCCCGTTTCCAGCTTCAGAAATGAAAAAAAAAAAAAAAAACCTAATCGCACTCCTGACCAGGTGGTGGCGTAGTGGTTTGACCATAGGACTGGGAGGCTGAGAACCCAAGTCTGGGAGGTTTGAGACTCCAAGGTCACCAGCTTGATTGTGGGCTCATCGGGTTTGTGTAAGGCTCACCAGCTTGAGCCCAATTCGCTGGCTCAAGCAAAGGGTCAGCTGGCTCGAGCAAGGGGTTACTCGGTCTGCTGTAGCCCCCTTGGTCAAGGCACATATGAGAAATCAATCAATGGACAACTAAGGAACCGCAAGGAAGAATTGCTGTTTCTCATCTCTCTACCTTCCTGTCTGTCTGTCCCTATCTGTCCCTCTCTCTGACTCTCTCTGTCACTGCCAAAACAAACAAACAAACAAACAAAAAAAACCCTCATCTTACAGTATCACTGTTAACTTTAGAAAACAGTGGCAATGGCTAACATTTATTAAATGCTGATGGTGGGCCAAATGGGTGCTGTTCTAAGTATTTTAATATTTTAGCTCATGTAAATCTTCACAAAGTAAGTTATTATCTTAACACCTTTTTATAAATGAGATAATAAAGGCACAGAGAATTTAAGATTTTATTTATTGACTTGAGAGAGAGAGAGAGAGAGAGAGAAAAGGGTGGGCTAAGCAGAAAGCATTAACTCGTAGTAGTTGTTTCTCATACGTGCCTTGACCAGGAAAGCCCAGGGTTTTGAACCTGTGACCTCAGCACTCCAGGCTGATGCTCCATTCACTGCGCCAACAAAAGCCAGGCAAGGCACAGAAAATTTAAATGATTCTCCTAAATGACATAGCTAGTAATATTAGAACAAATATCTAAACCCACTTCCTCTGACTCATGTGTCCACCTACTTAAACATAGTTATGTCGTAGAAGCGTGAAGAAGTCAGACCCTTGACTAGTAGCAACAAAAGCTTAAAATTTTTTTTAACTTTTTATAGTTAATTTCACTTTTTTTTGTCCTTTTGTGATCTTGTCTATTACTTCTTCTTTTATTATATTTTAAGTACAGAATCAGATCCACCTTGTAAGGATTGAATAAATATTTATTTTGATCAAGGCCATAAATGACACTACCAAGAAAAATCCAACATCTTCCTTTTTCTGATCACTTTCTCTGTCTGTACTTTGGATGGTTCATCTGGGTACAGAATTATCATGAGGAATGTTACAATTATTTGACCAGAGGCCTGGGAACCTAGCACATCTTGCCAGGTTAAGAGCTGTACTCATCTCCACATTCCAGTGTCTTTGTGGGGATTCATGTGAGTTATGATAGACAGTTATCAGGACAGGAAAAGAAGAAGGGGACAGAAAGAGGTTTATCTCAACCAAAGAAGGAGAGAGTCAGCAGTCTTAAGGTCTGCCAAACAAAATTAACACATATTCAAATGGCCTTGAAACCCTGTATATTACTCTTAATATCATGGAAGGGGAGCCTTGAAACCCTATCTTGTTAAAATCAATACAAAGTCTTGAAACTAAGGTCATATAACTCCTAACACCCCAATAGGCAGGGCGCTCAGACTAGCTGAGTTGCCTGTTGGTGCCTTGTGCTAAGTGTATATTAATAAGCTGCTTGCTTTGCTTGAACACTGCACCTTGTCTTGCTTGATTCTTTCCCGTGAGCGTGACAAGAATCAAGGAGGGAAAAACTCTCTTAGTCTCGGGCCTTCTCTTTTGACAGTGCACATCAATTAGGTAAGATATCTTAGAAGTAAGTATAAGAGTCCCTTGGTTGACTAGATAGCCTAGTCCCAACTCACAGTGGACTAATTCCATGACTTCTCAACCTAGAAGTAAGACAAGAAAATTGATCCCTGTAAAACCCTGTACCTAACCTACATATACTTGCTTAAGTTTAGAAGATAGACACTCACCAAAGCCCAGCTTATTTCTCTCTCTCTCAACACCTGTTGCTGAGAAATCACACGAGCTAACACAAATTATAAAAGCCCTGATACAGTTTCCAGCCCCATATGCAAGGAACTTGAAAGCTGCCACTCGGTCCCAACAACAAGGAAACGGCTGAACAGACTAGGACGTCAACAGGCCTTCTTGAAGCCATGATTGAAATGAGGACACAGAGCAAACTGCTCCCCCTCAGACTGTAGAGACAGCCAGGCATGTCCAGGAAGTCAGGGCTTCCAGGAGCAAGCTTGAAACCGCCTGGGGAACCAGTGCAGGAGTTAGAAAACTTGGACTGCTATTGATGAATTGCTGGAAGCTCAGTGCAGACAAGGTTGACAGTTAAAAAAAACTCCAGGGGTCTCCGTCATAGGGGTCCCCACACTTCTGTGAATTTGACTTCCAAGTATTCAACCAGGTTCTCACAGTAACCATCAGAGAAAAATCCCCTCGTGCTTCCAGCCCAGGAAGGGGAAAAGAAAATGTTTCAAAATAGATCAGGGTACTCAGTTCTTAACAAGGTCTGCCCTCAAGGGAAACTAGTTAACATGAACCTAACCTGCTGGGGTGGGGTATTATCAGAGCCTAACTGACCTGTGATACTCAATTTTAGCCCACCCTAGTCATCCTATCCCACCAAGGGGAAGGAAAACCCTGAGAAACACTTGTGAAGTTCATCCTCCAGAGGCAAAGGCTCACTAAAAGTCGTGTTAAATCTTTCCCTCCTTTTGTAATACTTTTTTTCAAATTTGACAAATACAATAAATTAATGCAAAGATACCAAGAAAAGGAGGAAAAGATATTTTGTATTAGTGTGTGAGTGTACGTATTACATTTTGGTCTGGGGTGGGGAGTGGGAAGTGAAGGAAAGATTAGAATAAAGCTGTTTAGAAGATCATGTATTTAGCTAAGAAGGAAATAAAAAGTGATACTAAATCAAACAGTCAAGTAGATAAAGCTCAACCATCTTCACAGGAAATAAATGAGTAGTGCTAATAGATGGGTCCAATTTATAAGGCACTAAACGGATATTATAAGAGGAAGGGAGATAATTAATCTTCAGCTAGAACAATGAAAGATCAGCTGCAGTATTATCAGAGTGCCGCAATCTAAGACACTGAAGGTATTTTGCCTTCCAATGTATTAATCAAACATCATCAAGAATTAGAATGTGTAATTACTTGCAAGGATACTTTGTATTTTTCTATCTCTGCATGAAGCCACTTATTATTGTACATAAAAGTCTTCCTTTCTTATTATCTACTGCATTGTGATTATAACAGCAATATTAATAGTCCGTGAGTATGGAAATTAGCTACTTGATTTCAAAATTATTTAACAAAGTTAAAGTTCTTGTGATTAAATATTAGATTTCAAATTTAATAAAGCTATAGTGTTGGTGATTCTTTGAGTATTTGGTCTATATTTTTTAAATCTGAGAATTTATAACAAATAGTTTTACTCTACTTTCAGTTGATTCTGATAAGAAAGTTAAAGTCACCATAGTTAAACTCAGGGGGAAAAAAATGTCCAGACATCAAATCTATTTTTGCAAGAGATTACATCAAACGTGTCCATTGGTAGTGAGGAAAGTTTCATACAATCTATGCCACTTTACAAGCACATAAAATGGAATGACAGAGTGGAAGGTCACAAATCAATTTAAGCACATTCTTTACTTTGCATTATTTAACAACTTTATACTTAGAAGCTTTGTGAATAAAACCTCTACCATTATCAAAATGACGGCATCATCAAAATGACATTGGTTGCCCAATTTTCCAATAAAGTTTTTTTAAAAAGGTTTTTTTTTCTGCCCTTCTTACACATACACTTCTCCATCCAGTTTTAAAAGACCATGTCCAAATTCTCTAATAGCTTCCACTCTTCTATTGCCTTGACCAATCCTTTCGTATATTTCACAAGTATAATCACATTGGCCTTTCAACTGTTTCTCCAACTCCAATCTTTTCTTACATTTATTTTATAATAGTTGAGATTATCACACGAAGATTGATGTGCCATACACTTTTATTTATAAATCTTTAAGGTTTTCTCTTTATACTAGAGATAAAACCCAAACTCCATCACTGCTTGCAATGAGCTGACCCCAGTTACCTACCCAGTTGTATCTCCTATGTCATTCTTCCATCTCTGTATTTCAGTCAAGCTACCTACTGTTTCTTGAAGTACTCTATAGATATTTGCCAGTGTTCACATTTTTCTGTTCATAGAATTCCTGCCCCCACCAAGTGCATTACACTTGGAAAACTCTCACTATACTTTCAAGACCCAAGTAAAGGTGTGTTCTTTACCTGATTCCTACTACTCTGCCCAGAAGAACCATCATAATGCTGTTCTTAACTATAATTGCATTTTAGTTATTTTACACGCCTTATCTCTAGTTTTTGTAAGCCCTAAAATAAAAATAGTATTTAGCACATTGCAGGTGCTCAATAAATATATGGTGAATTAACAAATAAATTTTACTTATTAGTAGATCAGTATAACCACTTGTAAGTTGAGTTACCAGGGACCCTTCACTTCACAGGCCCACCTCTGACAGGCTCACTGTTTTCTCCTTCTTCAACCCTTGACAAACTCTTGTCTAACCTATATTTTCATTGAAAAAAGTAAATAATGGAATATTTTGGTATACATACAAACAGTTTATTATTTTAAGAAGGGGTTATCAGAAAATGATTCTCTGTGAATCTTTAGTATTTCTGCATCATGCAAACAAAGGGACTTTCTGACCTTTTGTTCCAAACTACTTTTTAAAGTACATTTTCATAGAAAACAGCCTCGGAAGATAATGTTTCCTTTCAAAGAAGAATGCAGGTTTGTTAATTATCTGGTATAAAAAAAAGATAATATCTTCCTCCAGGGAAAAGGTTGGTCATAATTGCTTGCAGCTCGTTATAAAAGATTCAGGTTCCCTAAATTCGGTGTCCCTCCGTCCTGACATAAATCATCCCCATGGTAGTTAGGGGCATGTGGGAAGGTGGGGAGGAAGAAGGTCCCCCACTGCAAATGCAAGTCTTGTGTTGCCTGTTGCACTATATGTGGGAGAAAGTCTTCTGCTTCTGATTTGGAGCCTCATATTTTCCTCCAGATTCCATGAAAATAAGTCTGATAAACCAATTCTTTTTTAGTTTTCATCAGTGAGAATGAAATGCTCAGAGAGCTGTGGCTTTCTAGAAGAAAAAAATAAATAAAAGAGCCTCATAGACATGTGTTAGGAATATTAAAAGATTCGCTGAGAGTTTGGAAAAAAAAAATGTTCTTGTCCAGGGTGAGCAAGAGTTTGGGATGAGCAGGAAAGAAGTAAGTATCCCCTACTACCTTACCTTTCAATAAATGCTTAGAGGCTAGGAGACAGATAAAAGGTAGAACTTAATCACACAGCCCCAAGAGTGATGTGATTGTTGGTGACTCTCTTCCAGGCAGGAGGAGGTAACGATATTATCATGATAATGAGGTAGCAAGCATCACAACCCTGGCTAAAAGGTAATGAATGTGGCCGCAGCTGTGATTTAAGGATTCCCTCAATCTGATAGAGATGGTGTCAGTAATGATGAAACAGAGATGTTGGGTAGGTCAAAAACAGTATAGATGTTTGTTCTGTTGTTTTTTGTTGTTGTTTTTTGTTTTTTTCAGCTGAGCCATGTGCAGTTCCAAGAACACTTGAAACCAAAACTAAACGCGCTGTGCTTACTGCTGTAGAGTCAGTTCTTCCCCCATGCTCTCTGTCTCTCTCCTCCCATTACCCTAATCTCAAGTGCTTTATGGAGAAAAATAATTAAGAGCGGGCTGAAATTTTCCTGTCTTGGTAAGGGACCCTATACACTTATACAATTACACTAAGAAACTGCAGAGAAAGAAGGGTCTTATACTTTTAGGGCTCTGTTGGATATAGGCACCCAATTTACCATCCTACCCACACCGGCAGGGCAAGAATATAACTAAATTCAACTGTTGTTATTTGGACAAGTTCACAGTGAGGTGGGAAAATCTAATGTGACTTTGTATGTGGATCCATTGGGGCCAATGTAATGCTGATGCTTCTACCTCTGGGTGTACAGTAGAATCGATGAGTGCTATATGCATATACTTCAACCTCCATGAGTGCCATAGAATCTTCCTTCACGAGGGAGAAGCCACATGTAGGGAACTGTTAGTAGATAAAACACCCCTGTGAGACAGCATTGAGACTTGGGCCCAGGGACTGAAGGAATGTAAGATGGCTGGAAGAAATACCACATAAGCTGACTGCAAGAATGTAATCACCCTTCCACTTCTTATGAAAAATGCCTAAGTAGTTATTTTTATCTCCCGTCTAACCACTTACCCCTTGCAGATGTAGAAACCACTGTTCCACAAGCACAGTGGAGTAAGGTTGATTTCTATACAACCTTCTTGGGATAGCAGTAGTGAGCAACCCGCCATCTTGCCCTCAAAATGAAGGGTCAGAGATCAGTGAGAAGCAACTCAAAGAATGAGCACATGACAAGGCAGTGGCGCAGTGGATGGAGTGTCAGACTGGGATGCGGAGGACCAAGGTTCAAAACCCCGAGCTCGCCAGTTTGAGCACGAGCTCATCTGGTTTGAGCAAGGTTCATCAGCTTGAGCCCAAGATCACTGGCTTGAGCAAGGGGTCACTCAGTCTGCTATAGCCCCCCGGTCAAGGCACATATGAGAAAGTAATTAATAAACAACTGAGGTGCCACAACAAAGAACTGATGCTTCTCATCTCTCTCCCTTCCTGTCTGTCTGTCCTTATCTGTCCCTCTCTCTGTCTCTCTCTGTCTCTATCACAAAAAAAGGAAAGAAAGAGAAAGTGGTTCAGCCATGACATAAAAAAAAATCTGAGACCCATTCACCTTTTAGCAAACTTGCCTTGTCCCAGCTGATAAATAACCCAACGTAACCTTTCTGGGAATCAGTTTAGAGGACTTGACTTTCCTCTGTGCTGCCTCCTAGGCATAAAATTAATAAAATTTGTCTGGAAATTTCTCTGGAGTTTCCTCTTGATTTCTATCTCGGGTAATTCAAGAACCCCAATAGAAGTAACACCTGCAACTTTCTACCAGTGGGTGGGTCAGGAATTAACATGTAAGTCTCTATCTTCTAATATCCAAAGTTTTCACTATATAAATGATGTCCTGTTGTGGCAATCAGAAGACCCAATCTCAATGGCCCTTATTGTACTATTATAACACCTATCCGCAGAAGCGGTTAATAAATCCTGAGAAAAACATGCAGAGACACACATGCAAAGTAATTTAAGTGGACTCACGATGTTCATGCCTTCAGAAATCAAGTAAAAACTATTGCTTTTTTGTATCCCTCGTGACCAGAAAAGGAAGCCCAATGCGTTATTAACACTTTAGGCATTGGACACAATACTGTCTCAGTTGGACATTCTATATATTTTATTAATTACCTCAGCTAATCCACAAGTTGGCATTCTTTGAATAGAGTTCAAATGAATGGGTTGAACAGCACCTGTCCAGCAGCTATGGCACACTCTTAGTCCATGTAGCCTTACAACTGAAATAACCCCTCTGAGCTACAAATCTTTGCAACTGGTGACAGTGTGGCAAAGAAAAGCAGCCTCCACCAAGAAGATCCCCTTTTGAGTCCAGATTTGTTGCCTTCCTGATACAGCTACAAGGTACACTCCTTTCAAAAGCACCTATCACCAGGCCACTGAGCTCTTGCCAGAAATAAATACCTAACCTGGGGAGGTCTTATGATGCACTGGCTTGACATTTTAAGTTCCCAGTTTGAGGTGTTTCCACTTCTAGTCGATAGCTCTGAAGGTGAGAAAAGGGCAACAAACCTCACCAGTCAAGTAGAAATGGCATCTTCACAAATGCAGTAGGCTTGACTCCAGTGCTAACTTATCTTTACATGAAAAAGGGCCAGTTCTTCCTCTGGGAGAAACTTGATCCTCTACTACATTCCTGAGCCAAAGTCACTGGCTCAGTGGTCCTAAATTCACAAAGATTCCCGTAAAAGCCTGTTCCTGGTTCAACCAAGCTGAGTCCAATGACGCTCACTGGGCTGCTGAAGCTATTCAACTACTGTACCAGCTATACAATATCAAAAATAGAAGTGATGCTTTGTCCGTTGGTCATTGTTAAGCCCATTCTCAGACCTCTGGCCCACACTCCTTTTGATAAACCTTGCTATGTCACTACTGACTCTTGAGCTGTTGTCCATGGCTTATTCACTTTGCCATTTGACTGGCAGATTAAAGATACTCCGAATGATGGAAACAAACAGTAACTATTTATTAAACTACCTGGGTCATTCAACTAGATATCCATGATAAGGACCCAATCTCTGACAAGACAGACTGGAATAAAACCGCTGATCAAGATTCACTACCTCTGTCACCACCATCCTGGATCCATGATCATTCTGGACATGATATTGCATCCACCACCACGGACTTGACGCAAAGGAAAAGTCACCATATTTCTGATGCAAAAACTACCTCTGCCTGTCAAATCTGTGACTCTAGTTAAAAGCTGACTCATCACTACTGACGCAATTTTTAATTACATACTTGATGTTCTAGCCCACTCTGGCAATACCATTCTGGCCTTGTTAGGCATTTTATTGGGGCTTGGTCACATAAACTTTGTTGGTCACCCACATGGCTGACCTCCATCTCCAGCCCCTCAGAAAATCAAATGATACCCACATGAACCAAAGCTCCTACCTGAAATTATCATGTGGCTCAAAACCCACAGGTAAACAGAGATGATGTTACAATTCTAAGGGCTTAGAGAGCGAAAGGCAGTTTTCCTTTGCTTATGCACTGGCACATCTCTGCAAGCCTCCAATAAATAGGAATCTCCCAACACTTTCCGGCTCCACAGTTTCTCTACTGTTTGCCCGAATTCACTGTGAGCCTGACTGGCCTTGACCATCATCAGCACTGCACTGAGTTTGATATAAATGAGAGAAAGGCCCTAGATTTCTTCCTTGAAAGACAAAGTGAAGGTTGGGCAATCTCCAATACACCTTTATAGACCTCTTCAAGGTATAATGAATAATTAATTCCTCAAGCCCAAGGGAATACAATACAGAAACTTAAGGAGAAACCATCTTGCTTTCTCCTTAATTTGTAAATTTTATTTAGAAAATTAACTTTAACAGGGTGGCATTGCTCAAAAAGAGTATATAGGTTTCAGGTAAACATTTCTATAGCATTTGAATTGCTGATTGTGTTGTGTGTCCATCCTGCTAAGTCAAATAATTGTCCATCGCCATATATTTCTCCCTCTTTACTCCCATTCTACCTACCCCCTCCTTCTGATAACCACTTAACTTTTATCTATGTCCATGAGTCTCAGTTTTATATCCCACTTATGTGTGAAATCATACAGTGTTTAGCTTTTTCTGATTTACTTATTTCACTTAGTATAATGTGCTCAGGGTCCATCCACGTTGTCATAAATAGCAATATGTCATAACTTATTATGGCTGAGTAGTAGTATTCCATTGTATATATGTACCTCATCTTCTTTATCCAATCTTCTATCGAGGGACATTTTGGTTGTTTCTATGTCTTGGCCACCATGAATAATGCTGCAATAAACATGAGAGTGTACATGTCTTTGAGTACCATTGTTTCTGAGATTTTTGGATAGATACCCAGTAGAGGGATTGCTGTGTCATATGATAGTTTTCTTCTTAATTTTTTGAGGAACCATCATATTTTCTTCCATAATGGTTGTACTAATTTGCATTCCCACCAGCAGTGAAAAAGGGTTCCTTTTTCTCCACAACCTCTCCAACACTTGTTATTGCCTGTCTTGTTGATAATAGCCAATATATCTGCTATGAGGTGACATCTCATTGTAGTTTTGATTTGCATTTCTCTAATAGTTAACAAAAATGAGCGTCTTTTCCTGTATCTGTTGGTCATTTGTATGACCTCTGGGGAGAAGCGTTTGTTCAGGTCCTCTCCCCATTTTTAAAATGGGGTTGTTTGCTTGTTTATTGTTGAGCTTTCTGACTTCTTTGTATATTTTGGATTATAACTCCCTAATGAGGCTGTTGTTTTCAAATATCAGCTCCCATATATTTGCCTGAATATTTGTTTTGTTGTCGGTTCTTTTGCTGTGCAGAAACTTTTAGTTTGATATAGTCCATTCATTTATTTTTGCCTTTACTTCCCTTGCTTTTGGTGTCAAATTCATAATTTGTTCTCTACGGCCAAGGTCTGTGAGCTTAATATTTATGTTTTCTTCTATGTAATTGTTTCAGATCTTACATTTAGGTCTTTGATTCATTTTGAATTCATTTTTGTGCAGGAAGACAAACTGTAATCAAGTTTCATTCTTTTGCATGTGGTTTTCCATTTTTCCCAGCACCATTTATTAAAGGGCCTTTCTTTTATTCCTTTATGTTTAAAACCTTCAATAAAATTGGATTAAAAGGAAAGTACCTCAACTTATTAAAGTTATTTGCCAGTTGAGCTGTATAAAATATTTGTCTATAGGAAGTCATTTATACAATTCCAGAAATATGTACTAGAAAAAGAAACACTACAAGCAGTATCCAGACCCATAGTAATCATACGGACATCATGAGTATATTTTTGCATTATGTGCAAACACATGATCATTTACATTTTACTATGTATAAGCCTGTTTAACAGAATGAATGTGCCAGTATATAAGAAATTAAAGGCTGTATGCTTTAAGATCGTATAAAATTATTTAGAAAACTTCTGCAAACTGGATCATTTCTACAATTGTTAAAAATGTACCTAATTCTTTCTGGAATAGATAACAAGACTATCTTCTCTGGGACATTTGAGTAGAAAGGCCCAAACGGGACACAGGCCGTGGGAACGGCTGTTTTGGGGGCCTTATTGTAAATGTTAAGCCTAATTTTTACTATTTATAAGCAAAACATATGGATGTAATTCTGGTAGCGGCGTCTCACTTAAAATTATCAGTATGTTCATATATTTGGGTTCATTTAACGTTTATAATCACAACAACTTCTTTTGTATTTTAGTTGGCAAACATTCAAGTAAGATAATTCAACTGATTGCTGTTTTGTCTCAAATGAGTTTTATAACTGACTCTTATTATTATATAATAGTCAGTAATATTCCACAAATAATATTTTTAAAGTATTTTAGGATACTAAAAAAATATATATATGTTCTTATGAATAGGCCTTGTATTAATTAAATTTCAACATTGCAAAAGTAATTCACTTCTTATATACCTGTTAAACTTATATATTTACAAAAATGACAATATTTTAAATTAAGAATTAAGGCTAATATTAATCACAAATTTCTGATGGATTATTTTGCCATTACATTGTAATTGAGAGTTCTTATTAAATATCAACTTTTTTGATATGATTAATAAAATTTGTAATAGAAATTATAAGTCACCAAGGACTGACCAGGTGGTGGCACAGTGGATAAACTGTCTGCCTGAGATACTGAGTAACCAGGTTAGAAACCCAGAGGTCACCAGCTTGAGTACGAGCTCATACGACTTAAGCACAGACTCTCAAGCTTGAGCACGAGGTTGCTAACTTGAGTGTGGGATCATAGACAGGACCCTATGGTCGCTGGCTTGAGCTCAAAGATCACTGGTTTGAGCCCAAGATCACTGGCTTGAGCAAGGGGTCACTAACTTGGCTGCAACCCCCTGGTCAAGGCACATATAAAAAAACAATCAAGAAGCAATTAAGATACCACAACTATAAGGTGATGTTTTTCATTTCTCTCCCTTCATGTCTGCCTGTTCCTGTCTGTCCCTCTCACTCTCTCTCTCTTGCAAAAAAAAAAAAAAAAGTTATAAGTCACCAAACGTTATTGCATATGTTTGAAATAGACTTTGTAAGGTAAAACTCAGCTTTATTTGATTAATGAGTATCTGTTTATAAAATCAATAGTTCAAAGGCTCCAATATTTTTAACCTGATGACAAAACTATTAGGTTGTTAAACTTCTTATGTGAAAAATAAGGAAGGGAGAGAAGAAGAGAGGGAGGAAAGAGGGAAGGGGAAAAAAGAGAAGAAGGGGAAGAAAAAAAGAAAAAGAGAGAGAGAGAAAGATCAAGGGAGGGAAAGAGGAATAAAATAAGGAGGAAAGAAAGAGGGGAAAAAGTAAAAGGAAGAAGAAAAAAAGGATTTTACTCTATGAAGTCAGTCAAAGTTGGCTTCATGTCAGAAAATAGTTTTCATCATTCACTTCCCACTATGGTGATTCAAGCATATGCTTTCCTTTCAGAGGTACACTTAAAAAGACAGTGATTCACAGCATTTGATTAATTAAAACCTCTTGATAAACACATCTTTGGCAGCACCAATATGGTGGATAGTTATACATAGATATTTATTCTTAATCTTGTGTTTTGACCTTTAATGGCACACACATATACACATACACAATCCATTGTCCGATGGTGAAGACAAGCATGTTACACCTTGCAATTTGACTGAATACCTAGCCAGATTCTATTCTTGCCATTCACTGTCAGGGAAACCAGAAAAAAGTTCACTCTTGAGGACATGAGACTGACCTATGACATATTCAAGAAATAAATAGCTCTACTGCATTAATAGAATTTTAATATACCTCACTAGCTTGAAAGGAACTTGTAATGACAGTATGTTTAAGAGAAATTAACTTGAGGTATGTAAATTGATTGAGTGCTGAACTGTGCTGAAGTTATTAGAACTAATTTCCCCCTTCTGAATTTTACATTGACATTTATACCATTTTAATAAGATCCATTATAAGTACCATTTTCAGAGAAGGGATTTTATTAAGTGAAAGTAACCACATGTGCATCCAACAAATGCCATGTAGAACAAGAAATAGATTTTAAATACAAGTTAAAATTCATAATTGAAACTAGTGATAATAACACCTCATATTTGTACAATTTTTTGCATTAATAAAACCTTTGAAATATCCTGTCTCATTCAGTCTTCATAAAATTCTTTGGTAAAGAAAGATTTATCTGGAGTTAAGGCCTGACATTTCTATGTATTTCATGTGCTGTTTGAAAATATTATCTTATGAGTTGGGATTTGATCAAAACAACACTTAAGAGTATATTCAAATAAACATTGGAATTGAATTAGTCATTTTATTTTTATTATTTATTTTGTAATTGAACTAATCATTTTTAAATGTCCTACAAAACTCAGTTCAGGCTAAAGAACATTATATTTCTTTCTTTTTTATTATTGTTAAGAACATGCTATTTTGAATGAGACCAGGTGGTCAATTTTCATAGATAAAATCTAAGAAAATGTGAGCTATGCTGTGAAATTTGGGAAGCAGGACAGTGAAAGGCTGGAAGAATAATTCAGTGGGTGCTTTTTCTTTTCTTAAGTCTTTGGTTTGCTAGCTCAGGCAGCCTGAATGAATAACTAGAAAGAAAAAATCTGTTTATTTTCTGAAATGTTAGCCATTATTCAAATGAAAAATATCATATTCATATTTTAGGTACATTTAATGAAGTAAGAAATAATAGAAAAAAAATCAAAAGGTTTGATTGTTTGAAAAAAAATCTAGGAAGACTGTATAGAATGAAAAATTTATCCATTTCTTCTAGATTGTTGAATTTTATGACATATAATCTTTCATGGTATCCCTCTGTGATGCCCTGTATATCGATAATGTCTGTTGTAATTTCTCCTATTTCATTTTGGATCTGGTTTATAATGAGTCATTTCTGTTTTTTCTTTAGTGAGTCTAGTCAGGAGCTAGTCAATGTTTTTGAACTTTTCAAAAACCCAACTCTTCGTTGTATTATTTATTTCTATACCTTTTTTGTTCTCTATTTCATTTAGTTCTGCTCTAATTTTTACTATTTCTTTTTTTTCTGCTGATTTTGGATTGCCTTGGTTCTTTCTTTTAGTTCTCTTAGTTGTAATGTTAGATTGTTTACTTGTGATTTCTCTTGTTTCTTTATATAAGCCTGTAATGATATAAAATTTCATCTTATTATTGCTTTTGCTTCATTCCTGAAGTTTTGATATATCATGTTGTCATTCTTGTTTGTCTTTATATATCTTTTGATCTCTTTTATTTCTTCTTTGACCCAGTCTTTTTTAGAAGTATGTTGTTTAATTTCTCCAGTTTTGTGGATTTCTTTATTTCATTTTTGAGTGAAATTCTAGTTTTAAAACTTTATGGTAAGAGAATACACTTGGTATAATTTAATCATTTTGAATTTGTTGAGGTTAGTTTTGTGGTCCAAAATATGATTTATCCTTGAGAATATTCCATTCACACTTGAAAAAAATGTATAATCTGATGTTCTAGAATGAATTGTTCTGTAAGTGTTTATTATGTCCATTTGGTCTAGTGTGCCATTTAAGACTCATATTTGTTTAGTGGTTTCTGTGTGGATGATCTATCTAAAGTCATCAATGATGTTTTTTCCTCCCTCCCTCCCTCTCTTCCTCCCTTCCTTCCTTCCTTCCTTCCTTCCTTCCTTCCTTCCTTCTTTCCTTCCTTCCTCCCTCCCTCCCTCCTTCCCTCCCTCCTTCCCCTCTCCTCCCCTCCCCTCCTCCTCCTCCTCCTTCCTTCCTTCCTTCCTTCCTTCCTTCCTTCCTTCCTTCCTTCCTTCCTTCCTTCCTTCTTTCTTTTGTTTCTTCTTTCTTTCTTCCTTTGTTCCATTAGGAGATGTCTTATATATTTTAGTGCTTTCTGATTTGGTGCACATATATTAAGTGGTGCTATGTCTTTTTGATGTAGTATCTCTTTTTTCAATAAGAAATGTTGATCTTTGTCTCTTGTTATCTTTGTTGTCTTAAAGTCAGCATTGTCAGATAGTAGCATGTCTACAACTGCTTTTCTTTGGATACTGTTAGCTTAGAAAATTATTTTCTAACCTTTCCTGTGGAGTCTACTATTGCCTTTGCAGCTTAGATGTATCTCCTGAAGGCAGTATATGGTTGGCTTTTGCTTTTTGATTCATTCTGCTACTCTCTGCCTCTTAATTGGTGAGTTCCGTATATTTACATTTAAGGTAATTATTAAAGCTTGAGGATTATCTATAGCCATTTTATGTTTTGTTTTCTGGTAGCCCTGTGTCTTGTTTGGTTCTTCTCTTTTGTGTTTCTGCCAGTTGTTTTTGTTTGGTGGTAGTTCATACATTTTTACCCTGTTCCATTCTTTTAAGCTCTGTGTTTCAGTATTTGTTATTTTGTGGGTGGTTAGGTTATTAAGAAACACCATTTCATATATATAAGAGTCATTTGTCTTATGAGAGCTTCTGCATGCCATCCTTCTTTGTTACTGCAGTTTTATCCTCTCCCCTTTTATGTTATTGTTGTCACAGATTATTCTTGTTTATATTGTAACCTGTTAGAGATTTTATATATAGTTTTGTTCTGTTTGTTTCTTTGAATCCTACAGAATAACCCCCTTAAATAATTCTGCTGGTAAATTTTTTAAGCTCTGTGTGTTTGGAAAAGTTTTCCCCTTTCTTTAATATTTGAAGAATAATCTCAGTGGATACAGTATTCTTGGCTGGTAATTTCTCTCTTTCATCACTTTGAATGTTTGGTTCCATTCCCTTCTGGCTTGTAGAGCTTCTTCTGGGAAGTCTGATAATAACCTAATTGCCTTTCTATATATGTTATGTCCTGCTTTTCCCTAGCTGACTTGAGCAGTCTTTCTTTGTCATTGATTTTTAACAATTTTATTACAATATACCTTGGAGAAGGTCTGTTTGGATTGGGGTAACTTGGCATTCTTTTTGCTTCTTGTATTTGAGGATCTAACTCTTTCTGTGAGCTTGGGAAATTCTCATCAATTATATGTTTGAATAGGCTCTCCATTCCCTTCTCTCTCTCTCCTTTTTCTGATATACCCATTATTCTTATATTGCTCTTTCTGATGGAGTTTGGCAATTCTTGTAGAACTCTATCATTTTTTAAAATTTGTGAGTCTCTCTCTTCTCCCTGTAGCATTTCTTGTTACCTGTCCTTGATGTCACTTATTCTCTCTGCTGTCTGACATGTTCTATTAGCTGAACTTGCTAATTTATATTTCAATTCATGTATTCAGTTTTTCATTTCTGTTTGGTCCTTTTTAAACATTTCAATTGCCTGACATGTGGTGGAGCAGTGGATAAAGTGTTGACCTGGAGCACAGAGGTTACCAGTTTGAAACCCTGGGCTTGCCTGGTCATGGCACATGTGGAAGTTAATGTTTCAAGCTCCTTCCCCCTTCTCTCTCTCTCTCCCATCTCTAAAATCAATCAATAAAAAATTTTAAATAAAATAAATAGATAAATAACTGTTTTCAATCGCCTTGGAGAAGTTCTCATTTTGTTCACTGATTTGTTTATTGCCCTCATTCAATTGCTTATTGGTGTTGTCTCACATCTCCTTCATTATTTTTAGAATTTCAATTTTGAATTTTCTATCATTTAACTCCAAGGTTTCCATATGATTGAGATTGCTTTCTGGATATTTTTTCATTGCTATCTGAATTGCATCTCTTTCTTTAGTAGTCATAGTATTAGTTTTCTTTTCTCTTGATGGTATTTGAGAGTGCTTTTGTTAAGAGATCAAATAACCAACTATAGAAAAAAAGATAGATAAAAATTAAATAGAAATAAAAAGTAAAAGAAAAAACACAAAGGAATAACAAAAGCCAAAACATAGTGATCAAAAACAAGAAAACATCCACTAAAAAAAAAAAAAAAAAAAAAAAATCTAAAGAAAAAAAGGAAAAGAATAATAATTTACATGTTTGAGAGGTTTTCTGTTCCTCTTTTTCACTAGGTTATGCTGGAATACAAGTGTTTTTTTCTCTTTTTTTTTCTTTTTACAGAGACAGAGAGAGAGTCAGATAGAGGGGTAGATAGGGATAGACAGACAGGAACAGAGAGAGATGAGAAGCATCAATCATCAGTTTTTTGTTGTGACACCTTAGTTGTTCATTGATTGCTTTCTCATATATGCCTTGACCGTGGGCCTTCAGCAGACCGAGTAACCCCTTGCTCAAGCCAGCGACCTTGGGTTCAAGCTGCTGAGCTTTTGCTCAAACCAGATGAGCCCGCGCTCAAGCTGGTGACTTCAGGTCCTTCGAACCAGAGTCCTTGGCGTCCTAGTCTGACACTCTATCCACTGCACCACCGCCTGGTCAGGCTGAATAACACAGAAGGATACCATGAAAGATTATATGTCACAAAATTCAACAATCTAGAAGAAATGGATAAATTTCTCATTCTATACAGTCTTCCTAGACTGACTCAAAGAAGTGGAAAATCTAAATAGACACATAAGCAGGGAGGAAATAAGAACAACTATCAAAAACCTTCCCTAAAATAAAAGTTCAGGACCAGATGGCTACACGAGTGAATTCTACCAAACATCCAAAGAAGATTTGGCATGTATTCTTCTCAAAATTTTCCAAAAAATAAAAGAAGATGTAATATTCCCTAGCACACTTTTATTTTATTTTATTTTATTTATTTTATATTTTATTTTATTTTAATTTAATTTAATTTTATTTTAATTTTATTTTAGTAAGAGGAGGGGAGGCAATGCCCCAACCCGAATCCACCCAGCAAGCCCGACAGGGGGTGATGTTATCCCCATCTGGGGCCTTTGCTCCGATGCAACCGGACCCATTTTTTAGCGCCTCAGGTGGAGGCCATGGAGCCATCCTCAGTGTCCAGGGCCAACTCGCTCATGAGCCATGGCTGCAGGAAAGGAAGAGAGAGAGAGAGAGTAGTGAGAGGGGGAGGAGTGGAGAAGCAGATGGGCACTTCTCCTGTGTGACCTGACTGGGAATCAAACCCAGGACATCCACATGCTGGGCCAATGATCTACCACTGAGCCAACTGGCCAGGGCTCTTAGCACATTTTATGAGGCCAATGACCCTAATACCAGAACCTTGTAAGGACAACACAAAAAAGAAAACTACAGATCAATATCTCTAATGAATACAGATGCAAAAATCCTAAACAAAATATGTATACTAACAAATTGAACACAACAATACATGAAAAAATAACACCTCATGAACAAGTGGTATTTATTTCAGGAGCACAAGTTTGGTTCAACATATATGTCAATCAATGTAATATACTACATCAACAAAAGAAAAAGCAAAAAACATATGATTCATCAATAGATACAGAAAAGACATTTGATAAGGTATAACATTCATTTATATTTAAAACACTCAATTAAATAGGTAAAGAACATAATACAAAATCAATATACAAAAGTCTATTGCTTTCTTATATGCCAATGATTAAATTTTAGAAAATGAACTCTAAAAACAATTCATTTTATAATTGTACCCAAAAAAATAAAAATACCTACATATAAGCTTAACAAAGGATGTGAAGGACCTATATACTGAAAACTACAAAGCATTATTGAAAGAAAGTTTAAAAAACACAATTAAATGGAAAAATAATGCATATTCAAATTATTCTACAGAGCCACAATAATCAAAGCAAAATGCTATTGGCAGAAAAAGACATACAGACCAATGAAACAGATTCGAGAACACAGAAATAAAATCATATCGATATGGATAAACAGTCTTTGACAAAGAAGCCAAAAACACACAATGGAGAAAAGAAAGCCTCTTCAATAAATGGTGCTAAGAAAACTGAAAAGCCACATGCAAAAGAATAAAACTTGATTACAGTTTGTCCCCCTGCACAAAAATGAATTCAAAATGAATCAAAGACTTAAATATAAGATCTGAAACAATAAATTACATAGAAGAAAACATAGGTACTAAACTGTGCACTTTGGCCACAGAGAATATTTTACAGATTTGACCCCAAAGGCAAGGGAAGTAAAAGCAAAAATAAATGAATGGGACTATATCAAAATAAAAACTTCTGCACAGCAAATAAACCAACAACAAAACAAAACGGCAGCCAACCAAATGAGAGATGATACAAACAGCAGCTTTGATAAGGGGTAATATATATATATATATATATATATATATATATATATATATATATATATATATATATATATTTATATATATTTATTTATTTTTAAATATATATATATATTTAAAAATATCACAAAGCTCAGCAACAAACAAGCAAACAATCCAATTAAAAAATGGGGAGAAGACCTGAACAGACACTTATCTCATGTAGACATACAAATAACTAATAGATATATAAAAAGGTGGTCATCTTTGCTACCTATTAGAGAAATGCATATCAAAATTAAAACACAATACCACTCCATACCTGTTATATTGGCTATTATCAACAAGACAAGTAATAATAAATGTTGGAGAGGCTGTGGAGAAAAAAGGTCCCTCATTCATTGCTGGTGGGAATGTAAACTGGTACAGTCATAAAGGAAGAAAAGTATGGTGGTTCCTCTAAAAATTGAGAATAGAATTACCATTTGACCCAGCAATCCCTCTACTGGGTATCTACCCAAAAATCTCAGAAACATTGGTACACAAAGACACATGCACCCTCATGATCTTTGCAGCATTATTCACAATGGCCAAGACACGGAAACAACCAAAGTGTCCCTCGATAAAGGATTGGATAAAGACGATATGGTTGGTACATATATACAATGGAATACTACTCAGCCATAAAAAATTATGACATTGCCATTTATGACTATGTGGATGGAACCTGAGCACATTATAGTAAGTGAAATAAGTAAATCAGAAAAAACTAAGAAGTATATGATTTCACACATAAATGGGATATAACACTGAAACTCATGGACATAGATAAAAGTTAAATGGTTATCAGAAGAAGGGGTTAAGTGGAAGGGGAGTGAAGAGAGAGAAATATATGGTGATGGAAAATTATTTGACTTAAGGTGATGGAATCACAACACAATCAGCAAGTCAAATGCTATAGAAATGTTTACCTGAATCCTAGGTACCCTAATTGAGCAATGTTACGCCGTTAAATTTAATTTCTAAATAAATATTTAAAATAATAATAGAAAACAAGGTTAAAATTACAGTTTTAAGTAATCAGAAATTTCATTTCCTGGGTAATGTAGACTTACTTTATCTTTCTGTTTAAAACACTCTATTAAAATATATTAGTTGCAGAGTAATACTGATTATCTGAATAAAAAGTTGAAAGCAATGAATATAAAAATACTTCAAGCTCCTTAACATAAACTAGTACAGTTGATACATTTTCACAGAAGTGGCATTAAGGAATGGCGTGTACACTCTTCCCGTATAAGACTCGCTAGATAAAGGGAAAGCACAGTGTCGCCCATTGGGAGTGCAATGAAGCAAAATTTGTTCCCCCTTCAGGGGTCCCCAAACTTTTTACACAGGGGGCCAATTCACTGTCCCTCAGACCGTTGGAGGGCCACCACATACAGTGCTCCTCTCACTGACCACCAATGAAAGAGGTGCCCCTTCCAGAAGTGCGGCGGGGGCTGGATAAATGGCCTCAGGGGGCCACATGTGGCCCACGGGCCATAGTTTGGGGACACCTGCACCTAAATGAATCTCTCTGGCATGAGGATTATTATATTTTAACAAGCAAAAGGCTGAGGAAGAAATTTTGACCTTCCCTCTAACTGCCTAAAATAATCTAGATAGGAGACCTTTTCCAAGAAAGAGAGTTATCATCAGAGGTAACTATAAACACACACACACACACACACAACATAGTGTGGTAAACAGGAAAAAGTCTAGCAAATATTGTTTGATGAAATGCCTTTCTGTGTCCCATTGTCTCTGTATGACCCACAGCAAACATTAGGTTACCATGTGAATTGCCTCTCTCTCCTTTGAACTCTTAGTCATTTACCCCCTTTTCCTTAGTTTAAGATGGCATATTAGCGTCAAAAGCCTGATTTGTACTTGGGTCCCCTATTCTTCTGGAAACTCCATACATATATAGGTAATTATATTTTGGTTATTTTTTTTTCTGATAATATGTCTCATATAAATTTAGTTCTTAGAAGAGCTAGAAGAACCTAGACGGTAAAGAAAAATTTCTGACATCAAGACATAAGGCTTACTCTGGTAACATAATACACTTCCACCACCACACAATGCCCTTTTCCACTTAAAATAGCAGTTGGTAAGAATGGAAAAGGCTAGTGAAGACTGCAGTTAACTCAGTAATTAACTTTTACATTATGAAAGAGAAAGTCCTGATTATTCATGATAGAATTAGAGATAAAGGATATATCTAAATTACTCTAAATATGGACTAACAAGAATTTTTCATTTATCTCCCTGATGAACCAGAAGACAAGACTATTGAACACAAGAGATGGATGCAAATTCTCTGAACAGAAAGAAAAAAGCCACATCAACCTTCAGTGGACTGCCAGAAGGAAATTCCTTATTGCAAGGCACAGGCAATGAACGATTTTTTAAGTGATATCTAATGCTCAGCTTTTAAGTTATTTCCTTTTTAGATTTGTAATTACCCGCTATCCTTCCTAAATATCTACTTAAAAAATCTTACATAGGGGGAAAAAAGTGTGTGAGCTGTGTAATGAACAAGGAAGACAAGCAGAAAGAGCAAAGGGTCTGCTCAACCTAATCAAGCGGAGACACAAGCCAGAATGTAAACATTGTCTCTTCTCCCTGAAAATCCTAGGAGAGTATGGAATTTCCATAGTTTGCTGGAATGGAAGTTCAAGTTTTGTTTTGTTTTGTTAATTTGTTTCTCAATGTGTATTAAAAGAGAAAAAAAATGAAAAGTTGAAAAATAGTTCATTATATACATAATTTTTATTTATGTGTAGACATTATTTATACAACAAGGTTTATTCAAAATCTTATGGTATTTAATGAGCTGGTAACATCGAATTTTTCTTATTGGTAATTTATTTCCTTTATTTGTGTACTTCAAGGGGAACCCACGGTGCACAATCCCTGACTCACTTGGTTACCATCATTGTGATGGAGTTTTTTTTTGAGGTCAGGGAGTTTTGTCCTCTTCAATGTTATCTTCCCAGTACCTTGAAAATATTTGATGAACTTAAATTTGTACTTGTCTCTGTTTCATTATTTAAAATCCTTTACATAAAATCCTTTTGTGTTACTAGTGCCTTAAAGAATTAAAGTGCTCACAGTGATTTACTCAATGGTTCATAATAAATCCAGAATACTTATTCTAAAATG
The DNA here is from genome assembly GCF_036850995.1 of Saccopteryx leptura. Taxonomy (NCBI): domain Eukaryota; kingdom Metazoa; phylum Chordata; class Mammalia; order Chiroptera; family Emballonuridae; genus Saccopteryx; species Saccopteryx leptura. The sequence continues at coordinate 24,015,773 of NC_089510.1, forward strand.
GATACTCTTCACTTAAAAATTTAAGGTAGTTTCAGTTCTGACAGGCCAGTATACAGAAATTAATTTCAACTTCTTTTTTAAATTATTTTATCTGTAACTGTATCATTTTATTTCTCTATAAATCATTCTTCAAAGAATACCATTTTGAGTATTAACTGTATCTGATCACAATGGAGTTGTTATTGCTTGGAAGTTTTGAGAATAATTTTGATGAAATGGTTATTTCACTGTCAATATATAATATTTACTATGTGCATACACAATTATTCTTCAAATGTCACAGATCTGAATACTTGAATGAAAGATAAAATTGTTTTTAAATAGTTAAGAATAACTTCTTTCCTGCATAATCAAACAAGAGTCTTGATATATAAATCAAACTGAATAGTGATTTCTACTCACTTATGCCTACTTGCATCTTTACATTCTAAGGAAAAGTGTTTGACGAACATATATAGCCTTCTGTAATAGCACAGTTCCTTGCTAATGTTACTTCTCATGTTATAAACTGAAACTAATAAAGGTGATTACTAAAATTAGTGACGTATAAGATATAAAAATGTCAAATCACTATATTGCATACATAAAATTAATACAGTCAATATAAGATTGTATACCAACTACACTCAAAATTAAAAAAATAATTGAAAATAATCAGAGTTTTAGCAGAATGGATGCGTATTTTCCCCCTGTAGTCCAGCTCTTTAACAAATTTTACTTTTCTAGACACCTTCACTTGACCAAACGCTGCTAGATACTCTTGTGTTCTACCCTTTCAAAGAATCCCTTTTCTGATATGCAGTTACCATTTTTCCATTTTCTCTACTTTCTCGATCTTATGCTAATCTCTCCAGGTAACTTGACTTTGGTAACTTAGCATTGCACTCTTTTTTTTTTTTTAATAATTTTATTTTTTTAATGGGGTGACATCAATAAATCAGGATACATATGTTCAAAGATAACAAGTCCAGGTTATCTTGTCGTTCAATTATGTTGCATACCCACCACCCAAAGTCAGATTGTCCTCTGTCACCTTCTATCTTGTTTTCTTAGAAGGTGACAGAGCATTGCACTCTTTATTCATTATGTTTATATAATTAGAATTCCACCAGCAGAGGGTTTGTGGAAAATGATGGTGACAGAGATTTAGTGTTTTGAATCTTTCCAAATTTCCTAATAAAAACTACTGTGTGAGAAGAAGTTGCAAAAATGAAATAATTACGCAGTGCAGAGGCAATAGAAACAAAAAAAAAGGGGGGTAAGATTGTAACTAAATTTGGAGAGGAGAATAGAGCTAGGAAATCTTAGAAAGCAAACCTCCATACTTTCAACATAATAAAAACATTTTTAAATAAAAAGGCAGGAAAGAAAGTTCTTGAAAGCTATGCTAAGTCATGCCTTCTTTTTTTGTTGTAAAATTATTGTTTTATTTTTATTACAGAGACTTTAAAAAATCATGTCTTTATATAAGAAACTACAAAATGGGTGTAATACATTATATTTTACCAATAAATACTATAAAAAAGATGGGTTTCTACCTATGTAAAATGCAGTAATAACAGGGCCAAGTTAACATGAAACATGATATGAATCAATGTTTATGGCAGTAGTAATCTTGATAAAAAAGAAGTCATGATAGTATCATGATAAAAAAAAAGTACAGAAGGATGGAATCTTATAAAAATGAGATTACATAGTATGTTCTCTTTTGTGTCTGACTCATTTTGCTCAACATTATGTCTCAGGGATTCATCCATATATTCACCTCCATGTGATTGTATCCATGTAGTTACCCTAGTTTGCTCTTTTTTATTGATATATTCTACAATATGAATGTGTCACAATATAGATGTCCGTTATTCTGAATCAGAAATAATGTAGAGATTTTAGTAGTTTCACTTTCCAGGCTATCATGAATAAAGCTATAATAAACATTTTTGTGTGTATTCTGATAACCACACGCACTCATTTTTCTTGGGGATGTTCCCATGTCACAGTATAGAGCTATGCTTAGTTTTAGCTGATGTTAGTGTTTTTTCTATCCTAAACAATTTTCTATTTGGCCCAAATCACTATAAACTGTTAAAGCATTTGACTTGCTTCTCATTACAAGAAAATTTCACTCCTAAAAATTAAGTTAAAAAAGACCTTGTTGCACTTTCTGCTGACTCCTTTTTCCACTCTGATCTATTGCCACAACTGACATTAAACTTAACCCTCTAAGAGACATAGAACTGCTTGATATTACCTTGCCACACTCACATCTTTTCAGTGATGAACCTTCCGCTTAGCGTTTTCCCCTCAGTATTCACATTGTTACATTCTATTTATCCCTGTAGATGCATTTATGTTGCATAGTCTGCTGACTAGGTCACCAGACTGAGAGCTTTCAGAACATTATTTTGTTCATTTTTATAGATCTGATCCCCAGTGTCATACCTGACACATTGTTAAATAGATGAACAAATTTAAGAAACATTTAGAATAAAAAAATTAGAAGCATTGATTTTTTGCTTAAAGTTACAAATTTATTACACCAGCTCCCTACCCCAATTCTGTCCCTTGCTGTATGTACAATGCACCTCTGAAGATACAATAGAAAATCATTAGAGTAAATTTAAATAGCTTATATCTCTAAGATTAATAACTAAGGTCCAAATTTTCAAAGATTATCCTTACTAATTTTGAACAAATATGCACAATTTAAAAAATTACCCTGTACAAACTATATACTCATGATCTTAATAATTTCAAGAAACGTTCCAAATGGACTAGCACAACAATGAATATAAATATTGTATTTGTGTAATTTAAGCATTAGCATTTCAGTACATACATAAAATTTGATCTGGAACTACACTGTACATCTGGTAATATTTTGTATACTGGATTAGAAGCTCACGAGAAATCAAAATGCATTACACTCTTAGTCTAAAATTTTAGCTTAATTATACTTCTCATATGCTATAAGAAGCAATGCTTTAAGACTGGATTGTCATCAAAGGCATATGGTTAACTAAATGTGTGAAGAAATACAAGGTTTCAGAGTAAAACATTAGTAATGTATATGCAAATGAAAATGTTGTGTGTATTCATACCAAAAGACACATGTGCTTTAAATAGTTGCCACTTCTCATCACAGAACCATTTCAGTGTTAGGGAGACATCCATCTGTGTTTCGTTTGGGAACTCAATAAGACAAAACCTCTTAATAACCAAAGAGAATATTAAAAAAGAAAAAAATCTTTAGTGCTTTGCATGGCAATTTTCACTCTGAAAACCCAAAGGACCTTATCTCCCCTTCTGTATATAAGGTTATGAAAGATGTCTTATTTTTAATTATTCCTTCAAGGAGGAAAATAAAAAGCCTATTATGTGGGCGACATGCTGCACTAACTGGTGTTGAACAGAAAATTCTATTTGTTGACCCAAGTGTAGAAGATGAAAACCTCTGCCATCATTAGTTACAATTAAATCTTATTAAAGAACAAGGTGTTAAAATATTATCTGCTTTTTATTTTATATGTAATATATAGTTTCTGTAAAGTGTGAAATACTAGAATTAAATGCATATAGATTTTATTTAGTGACTTATAAAAATTTTTCCCTGCTCTCTAAACAACCATCTCATTGAATTGGGAGAAGCAAAGAATGATGACAGAATTTTCTAACAAGTCCGAAAGCTCTAAGCATTTCTCTCAATGTTATTACTTTCTAATCTGTACTCGTTTTAAACACTTTTTGCTATATTTTATTATTAAACTAGGTCACTGGGAAAAATTGAAAAATACAGAAAATCAAAGTGAACTAAGAAAAAATTTATATCTAATCTTACCCTGACGTAACTATAGTTAACTATCTTTTTCTGAGAAAAATGGAAATTGTCACTAAAACTAGAATAAAGGTTAAAAAGTTCTTGAGATTTCTGTATTTCATAAAGAAAACAAGCAGGATTGAACTTCTCCCAAAAATATTTGAGCAATTTTGGGGGGTGCCTTTTAGAATAATTGTACTTTAACCAAATTGCAACTAAAAGCTGTGGGGGTCTGATAAAATTTGGGAACATATGAGCTAAATGGAATATGGAAGTAATTAAACACAGGAAATGGTGAGAAAATGACAAGAGAATAATTACAGGACAGGAAAAGCTCCCAAAGATTTTTTAAGAAAGAGCCAACGAATAAGTACATTTCCTAAACATCAGCAATGTCAATGACAACCTCTCTCTCTGGCTAAACGTTTTTAGTGGAAGAGAAGGGAACAGTTTCTTAGGGATATTTCAAACTCTGACCCACAGTTCTACACATATTAAAAAACTATAGAACAGGGCTGGTGAGGTTAGAAGAAGGAGAAAAAGAAATAATTTGCTGCTTATTATTCGGGCCCTTATTTCCTCTAACCTTACTGTTTTTCTTACCCAGTATTTAGGGAAGACAACGGGGACACAAGGAAGAAGAGAGGAGAGGAAGAGGAGAGGAGAGGGAAGGGAAGATATAGAAAGAGACAAAGAGGGAATAAATGGACAGTTGATGAAAACCTATCAGAAGGTGTCTACTGGATTTCTCCTAAAAAACTGCAGAAAGTACAGGGAAGCAGCAAGCACTGGAGGAATAAACAAACAAAAAGCAACCCAAACAAAAACCTGCCAAAAAAAAAGAGAAAAGGAGACTATATATTGTCCTGAACCAGTCACTGTAGTCGGGAAAACATTTATATTTTGCCTTTCCTTTCTCTTGTTTTAGCTTGGGAAAAATCATCTCTTGCCACTTGGCCACAAAAGCCATCTGGTGATAAAAGCTCAGGCTACCAAGATCCACAGAGTAATCTCAGATTATTGCAAAAGCACCGTTGGGATGAAAACTGGATCCAAACAGACCCAAGCTGACCACCTTCTGCAGCATTCATCCTTTGATGCCTTCTTATCCCAGGGTTAGCGGATTACAAACTAAGAATGCCTTCTCTTTCCTCTCTTTTGAGAAAAATTCCAAAAGCTTTCCAAGAGGAAAAGCAGATCACCTACAAAAGAAGAAGAATCAGGTTTACCTGAGGTTTCTCTGCAACACTAGAAGGGAAGGAATACTTTTAACGTTAAAAATTTTATACAGTAATATTATTATTTAAATATTAGGGAATGATAAAAAAAATCATCTCAGGTATATAAAGCCACAGGTGGAATTGAGGGAAATGCACTATATGGAGAAAAATAAAACTGGATCTCTGTTTTCATCCTATCAAGTTACTGTAATAGACCACAGACTTGGTAACTTTTAAACAACAGATACTTATTTCTCACAGTTCTGGAGGCCTTCTGGTTTCTAGACACCAACTTCTAACTGTGTCCTCACGTGGCCAAAAGGTGCAAAGGGTCTTTGGGGTCTCTCCTACAGGGGACAAATCCCATTCATGAGGGCTCCACCCTTATTATTTAATCAGCTCCCAAAGGCCACACCTCTTAATATCATTACATTAGGGGTCAATATATGTTATGAAGTAGAGGGAAGTAAATATTCAGTCTAAAACAATCTCCATCCAAACCACATATAAATGTATACTCCAGATATATTAAGAATTCAAACATGTAATGTGAAACTTTAAGTTTAGTAGGTAATATGAAAGAATAAATGGAGATATATCTGAAGAATAGAGATATACTAATGGACAATGACTGCTTAAACAACCTCCAAACTATGCACATAAAAGGTAGACACAACTTATTACACAAAACTTGAGCATTTTGCTCAAGGAAGGACATAATAAATGAGGATCATAGAAAATTGAAAGACTAGAAATTTTCAATGTCTGACATTGTCAAGGTTTTAATACACAGATTATATTCAGAAAACCAAAAAGGAAAACAGATAAATCCCATCTGAAAACTGAGCAAAGTATATGTTCCAGCAATTTACAGAGGAGGTAATATAAAAAGCTAGCTAACATGAGATATTCAAACTCATTGAAAAAGAGGAACTCTTTTTTTATTTATTTAAGTAAGAGGATGGGAGATAGAAAGACAGACTCCTGCATACACTGTGACTAGGATCCATCTGGCGACTCCCGTCTGGGGACAATGCTCTGCCCATCTGAGGCACATGCTCCTAACAGAGCTATTTTTAACCTGGGATGGAGGCTCCACGAAATTATCCTCAACTCCCAGGCCAATTTTTGCTAGAACTACTTGAGCAATGGTTTGCAGGAGGGAAAGAGAGGGGACATACAAATAGCCAATAGGCTCATAAAAAAATTCTCATTGCCACTAATCAACAAACTAGTTCTGGTGAGGGTGTGGAGAAAAGGGAACCCTCCTGCACTGCTGGTGGGAATGCAGACTGGTGCAGCCACTGTGGAGAACAGTATGGCATCCCCTCAAAAAGTTAAAAATGGAACTGCCTTATGGCCCAGCTATCCAACTTCTAGGAATATATCCTAAGAATCCCAAAACACTAATTCAAAAGGAGATATGCACCCCCATGTTCGTTGTAGTGTTGTTTGCAGAGGCCAAGATCTAGAAACAGCCTAAGTGTCCATCAGTAGATAAATGCATAAAAGAGATGTGGTCCATTTACACAATGGAATACTATGTGACTATAAAAAAAAAGAAGGAAAACTTAACTTTTGCAAGAGAATGGATGGACCTGGAGATTATTATGCTAAGTGAAATAAGCCAGTCAGAGAAAGACAAATATCATATGATCTCACTTATATGTGGAATCTAATGAACACAATAAACAGAAACAAAGGAGAAACAGAGGCGGGGTCACAGGGAACAGATGGACAGCTGTCAGAGGGAAGTGGGCAGAAGGGATGGGCTCAAAGAAGGTGAAGGGATTAGCCTAAAAACATGCATACATAACACACAGCTACAGACAGCGGGGCAGGAATAGCAGAAGGAAAGGGGGCTGGTGGGAGGGGAAAGGGCCTGTGGGGGACATGGGGGTGGAAAGAGACGGTGTGTGGGGCCTGGGGCACATGATGAGATGTGCAGAGGGTGTTATACTGAGAGGGACACATGAAGCCATGTCAACACAATAAACTAAAAATTAAAATTAAAAAAATAAATAATATTAATAAAATATCACTTCGCATCCACACCAATAGATGATACCAAATGTTGGCAGACTTGTGGGAATATGAGAATCTTCAGGAACTGCAGGCAGGAACGTGTAATGATGCAGCCATTCAGAGAGCAATACAGTAACACATTTAAATTAATGTTTTATATGTATATAACCTAACAGGCAACAATCCTGTTCACATCAAAGAATTCCTCACATAGGTCCATAGGATTACATAGCTTCATATATGGGACAGGAAGTTGCAGGCATGCATCACAGCACTGAGGGAATGGATACGTAATACATGGTGAATACATATATAGTGATCATATTACATACACCTGGCCACAAAGAAATCTTCAAACATACTATGAGTGAAAATGGTAAGACATATGTAAGACCTATTCCAGTATCACATATATAAAATTTTTAAAAATAGATGCATATGAAATAACTACATATTTTATAAAAACAGAAAGGTATGCAATGTGGTTATCTTTGTGGAGAAAGGGGTGAAAATAATAATAAAAATATATACCAATAAATAAAATAGAAAAGGGATATTTTTTAGAGCAATATTGATTATGTCCCACAAACTGAGGAATATGGTTAACTTTTGTATAATTTTTTAAATATATGAGGGGAAAAGTATAGAACAAAAAAGATATTAAATAATAAGAACATGAAAAGTTGAGACTCAAACAAAAAGAAATACAAAGTAGAGATAATGTTAATTATTTTGCCCTCATGAATGTGGGTTTCAGCATTTTGAGAGAGCATGTTTAATGCCATCATTCTCCTCTTGTTTTAAGCACTGACAATAAGGAAATTAAGACTTGCTTCACTTGAGTAAGAATATCCTATGTAGCTAATTTCTTTACTGGAAATTATTAATTGTTAAATAAACAATAAATATATGACAAGCCCTCAATACCTTTTTGTTCAAGGAATTAATAATAACTGAATAGTTCATTACATCATTACAGTGATATAATGATACTTGAGCCCAAATATAATACAGATAATTTAATACAGTAATTTAAATTTTCAATTTAAAATTATTCTTTATTCATTAAGCCATGCACCTACACAGAATTTATTCGGTTTATAGCATAATCATGGCTCACGTTACATTGTTAACTAGACCAAAATTAGCCTTTACAATCTAGCTCGTTTCTTGAAGTGTACATCATGCATATCAAGAATCTGCAAAGGGAAATCCATTTTGAAAACAATCTTCTGACCAACTTCACATGCCTGGCGTTTTGGCCCTTATTAATCATCTTCCGTAAGTCTGGTCTTTGACACTACAGACAAATACAACTTTATTGGCTGTGAATCTATCTGGCGGCCTCTAAATGGCTTTCTCAAATTGCTCTGCTCTCATAGTGCAACAAGTTCTTTCATGTTGATTAAAATATTTGAGGGATACAAACAACAACAGAGTAACAGGAACTCCAGTCATTCCTTTCATCTTCCCAGTGGGAGCCAGTCAGTACAACTTGACTTTCTTCAAACAAAACCCCCCTTTTTGTGGCTGAAGAAAGGCTTTGGCAAACACTTATCCTTTGATATGATATGCACTTGACAAAAATCACAGAGCGAATCAAGCCACTGCTTTGAAGAAAATGCTTATTAGAAACCTGAGGCTCTTAAGTGCTCCAGGACTTAATGCTGTTGCCAGCAACAGGAGGCCAAATGTGTCTTTGGTGTCAATTTAAAGTCAAGTCCAAAATGCATTGGCTTCAGGGCTGCAGCTGCCACCTCATTCCTTAGTTTAATTGCAAATATACCTTGAAGAATTATTTAGTTTTCAAGTATATTCTGGAATGTCAGTTCTACATTTCATTCCGATGAAGCATACATTTTATTATTTAGGTAAAAAGGAATGTGAGAAAATCCTTGCTCTGTAGCCTTTGATCAATGTCCCAGAGCCTCCAGTAACATGTCAATTTCCTTTCCAAATAGAAATTCAGCTTACTGAAGTGAAATTGCTGAGGAATCCAAGGTCAAACTAGAATTTTGACATGAAGGACCAAGGTTGAAAATCCTCATACACGTTCAGGATACCAAAGGAAATAGATGGTACATTCAAACTAGGATAGTTTAAGGGGAGTTTCAAATGTTGGAAGCAGAGATGGAAAACTCAGAAGGGATAAGACAGTACCTTTGACATTTTTAAAGGAGCAGTGTCTAGATATTTCTGCTTTGAACTCTCCTTGATACTTCAGGTCCACCATGTCTAGAGATAAACTTACATTTCCTCTATATCTTCCCATTCAAAGGCTACTAATTTCCTAAATGATGCTGTATGTGTGTATGTGTGCATGCACACAAAAACACTGAGCTTTTTACATGGTAAATATCAATGGATATGTTTATTGGCCATTGGATAATTATGTTTTTTTAACATCTGCTATAAAAGAATAATGAAACTTTGCATGAAAAATATAAATAAGAACCAAGAAAGCCTAACTCTTTAGTTACTCTTTGGTGATTAGCATTTTACAAAAAAATAACAATAATTTATAAACGAGTCTACTCTTACTTAGTTAAGTAAATGAAGAATTGGATCCAAGAGTATCAATTAAAAATAAAATAATCTATTAAAGAAATGAATGAATTATGAACTTGTCAAAATCAGTGTATCTCAGAAATGTAATTTTAAATAATTAAGACATAGTAAAATCAGCACACATAAAAGACTTCACATAAAAAGTATAGTAGGGGAAAAGCAATAGCCAATAAACAGGTGTTTTATGCGAAATCTAGAACCAATCACCTGTATTACCATAAGCAGTTCTAACATGCATAAAGCATAAAGAAATGAATCATGAGTTGGTGATTGCTGAAATGGGGTTTTTATGCCAGCACAATCAAATAAAAATACAATGTGAGCCATATATGTAATTTCAAATGTTGTAGTAGCCACTTGAAAATGATATTAAAAAGAAACTCTCAGAGAAATGGAAATAGAACATGTCTTAACATAATAAAGGCCATATATGACAAACAGACAGCCAATGTCATACTCAGTGTGCAAAAACTAAAAGCAGCTGCCTTCATTACAAGAACAAGACAGGGTGCCCCCTTTCACCACTTTTATCCAACGTAATTCTGGAAGTCTTAGCCACAGGAGTTAGACAAGAAGAAGAAATAAAAGGCATCCAAATTAGAAAGGAAGAAGTAAAACTGTCATTATTTGCTGATGACATGATACTGTACATAGAAAACCCTGAAGTCTCAACCAAAAGACTACTAGACCTGATAAATGAGTTCAACAAAGTGGTAGAATGTAAAATTGTAATTCAAAAATCAATGGCATGTTTATACCCCAAAATAAACTGTAAGAAAAAAAGTTAACAAAACCATCTCATTTACAATTGCAACAACAAAAATATAAAGCACCTAGGAATAAGTTTAACCAAGAGGTAAAAGACTTGTACAGTACTCAGAAAATATAAAATATTGAAAAAAGAAATCAAGAAAAATAACAAGTAGAAGCATATTCTGTGTTCGTGGACAAGAATTAACATAGCCTGACCAGGCAGGGGCACAGGGGATAGAATGTCAACCTGGGATTCTGAGGACCCCAGTTTAAAACCCCAAGGTCACTGGCTTGACTGCACTCTCACCAGCTTGAGTGCAGGGTCTTTGGCTTGAGCATGGGATCATAGACATGACCCAATGGTCGCTGGCTTGAGCTAGGGGTCAAAGGCTTGGTTGGAGCCTCCACATCAAGCCGTGTATGAGAAAGCAATCACTGAACAAGTAAATTGCCACAACTACAAGTTGATGCTTTTTATCTCTCTTCCAGTCTGTCTCCGTCTCTGTCTCTTTCTTTGTATCTATCTCTGTCTCTTGCAATAAATAAATAAAATAAAATAAGAATTAACATCATTAAAATATACATACTACCCAAAGCAATTTATAGATTCAATGCAATTCCTATTAAACTATCAATGGTATATGTAACAGATCTAGAACAAATATCCCAAAATTTTATATGGAATCAAAAAAAAAAAAAAAAAAACCTGAATAGCCTCAGCAATCTTAAACATGAAAAAAAAAGATATCACATGTACTGATATCAAGCAAAAATACAAGGCCACTGTAATTAAAAGTTGATATTGGGCACAAGAACAGTCATACAGATCAATGGAACAAAACAGAGAACCCAGAAATAAACCCCTTTATGGTCAGTTAATACTTTACAAGAGAAGCAAGAGTTTATAATGGAGTAAAAAAAATCTTTTTAATAAATAGTGTCTGGAAAATTAGGTACATGCAAAAAAAAAAAAAAAGAAAGAAAATAGACCACCAAATTACACCATTCACAAAAAATAAACTCAAAATGGAAAAAAGATTTAAATCTAAATCATGAAACCATAAAAATCCTAGAAGAAAACATAGCAGTAAACTCTCAGGCATCTCTTGTAGCAATAATTTGTTGATATATCCTCTTGAGGAAGGGATAAAGGACAAAATAAACAAATGGGACTGCATCAAACTAAAAAGGTTTTGCACAGCAAAAGTCACCATTAACAAAATAAAAAGATAACCCACTCTATGGGAAAAGAGGTTCACCAATACCTCTGATAAGAGGTTACCAAAATTTATAAAGAACTTCTAAAACTCAATACCAAAAAGACAAATAATCTGACTTAAAAAATGGGCTAAAGACCTGAATAGACACTTCTTTAAAGAGGATATACAGATGGCCAGTAGGCATATGAAAAAATGCTCAACGTCACTAATCATCAGAGAAATACAAATTAGAAGCACGATGAGATATCATCTCACACCTGCCAGAATGGCTTTCATTAACAAATCAACATACAAGTGCTGGCGGGGTGCGGAGAAATAAGAATCCTCCCGCACTGCTGGTGGAAATGCAGACTTGTGCAGCGACTACGGAAAACAATTATGGCCTTCCTTCAAAATATTAATGACCATACTGCCTTATGACCTAACTGTTCAACTTCTAAGAAGATATCATAAGAATTTCAAAATGCTGATTCAAAAGTAGATATGCACCCCTCATGTTCATTGCAGCATTATTTACAGTAGCCAAGATATAGAAACAGCAAGTGTCCATTAGTGAATGAGTGGATAAAAAAGCTGTGGTACATTTACACAGTGGAATACTACACAACCATAAAAAAGGAAATCTAACCTTTTGTGACAGCATGGATACACCTGGAGATTATTATGCTAAGTCAAATAAGCCAGTCAGAGAAAGACAAATATCATATAATCTCACTTATATGTGGAATCTAATGAACACAATAAGCTGAGAAACAAAACAGAGACAAGGTCACAGGAAACATGGACAGCTGTCAGAGGGAAGGGGAAGAGGGAACTGGATCAAAGAAGGTAAAGGGATTAGCCAAAAACCACATATACATAACACAGGTAAGCAGACAGCAGGGGAGCAGTGACCGGGGGAGTGGAAGTGGGGTGTGAAGGTGGGAGAAAGGGAGCAGGGAGGAGGAGTGGGGGTGGAACGAGACTTCGCCTGTGGAGGGAGGCACAATGCCTGGTGCTGATGGTGTTCTAGTGAGTGGGACACTTGAAACCATGTCAACACAAGTTAAACTAGGAAGATAAAAGGTAAAAAGAAATTAGCAACGTGTATTTAAAATATATTTTATTTAATTCAGTATACCCAAAATATTTCCATCTCAGTGTGTCCCTAGACACGACGGATGTGCTCTGTCGCCACGTGTGGCTGGTGGTTACCATAGTGAACAGCAGAACTCTATACTGCTCGTTTTACTTTTGTCCATGTTAAAAGTATTTTTAAAATAAAAAGTTAAAAGAAAAAAGTTGACAAACTTGTGCTTATCTCTCTCATTGGCTGTTTCCCTGTTTACATGGAGATAGAGCTGTACTTGTCATTAGATAACTTCTAAGGTTTTTTCCAATTCCCTACTTCCTAGTATGTTTTTTCTAAAACATTCTTATTCTCTATAAAAATTTATTTTTTTTCAAAAAGGAAATTCCTTTATACTTGCAAAGAGATATAACCTAAAATTTACCACTCTCTATTATCAAAAAATTATTTAGGAGCAAATGACTGTTTACGTGTAAAATAACTTTTTTTCTGCTCCAAGACCAAAGGTAATATATAAGCTCAGTTTACATTTACTACTGTTCTATTTATTCAATTTTTCTTTTAATATAATGAGATTTACCATTTCACCATGGTGAGAGACATAGGTTGGGTGAAAGCAGGTTAAAAGCACAAGTATAAATAATAATTCATGTTCAATAAGTGATTTTAAAAGAATAGAAATTAAAATTTCTAAGGTCTTTTCCCAATCTTATTTTTTTAATCAGTCCAGTAATTTCATGGATTTATCTCATCTCTTCATTTGATTTTTTTGAACTGTGTTTTATAGTTGTATCTATAGATCCTGAGCTTACACCATTCAAATTGTTTATTTAAAGTAAAAAAACAGTTGTAAATACTGGAATGTGTTCATTTAAAAATAAACATCTTTAGGAATGACCAAACTGTTTCGTTTTAATCTGATTGTTTTAATGGCCTGCAGATCCACTTTATTCTCTCAGCTCAATATTTCAGTTAAGCTCATCAATCAGTGTGCTCCTGTTGCCATTTTAAAGAAATTATTGGCATGGCTTTTATTCATTCCAAATAGAAGGAAGTCACACACTTGACCAATTTTAAGAGATCTTGATATATTAAAAAAATCAGGTTTACTAAATACATTTCATATTTTACATATTTAAAGGTTATTTGCAATATTAAAAAGGTTAATTACCAAAAAGTATCCCTGTAATTTTTAAATGGGAAACTATTTTTAGTATACTTACATAATTAATTTTTGAAAATCAATTTGTATGCAATTGTTTAGGGACCCCTTTAATACAATAAATATGTTTATATTAATTTATTTCCAAAAAATCTATTGAATTAAATATTATATACTATTGAGATATTTTTTTCCCAATCATATTGTCAGCCTTGGGTAGATACAAGATTAACACAATCTCTTATCTGTCTTTAAAATGTGCATTTGTTTGTTTTTTTTTATCAAAGACTATTTACTTCTTCTAGTTGTTACATTAAAAATTGCGGTTCAGCCTGACCAGGCGGTGGCGCAGTGGATAGAGCGTCAGACTGGGATGCAGAGGACCCAGGTTCGAGACCCTGAGCTTGCCAGCTTGAGCCCGAGGTCACTGGCTCAAGCAAGGGGTTACTCGGTCTGCTGAAGGCCCACGGTCAAAGCACATATGAGAAAGCAATCAATGAACAACTAAGGTGTTGCAACGCGCAATGAAAAACTGATGATTGATGCTTCTCATCTCTCTCTGTTCCTGTCTGTCTGTCCCTGTCTATCCCTCTCTCTGACTCTCTCTCTCTCTCTCTAAAAAATAAATAAATAAATAAATAAATAAATAAATAAATAAATTGCGGTTCACAAACCTTTGTAGCTTTAGCAATGTGCTTTATAGTACAGGGAAGTGAGAGTTCAGGATATATGAAGTAATCCTATAAAATTCATACCCTAAAATCAGAAACACACACACACATTCTTTTATAAGTTCCTTCACTATCATTCACATGAGAGAGAAATTAATTGCAGAGAATTTTTTTGACAAACAAAAAAATCATTACCATAAATCAATTGTTTTCTTTCTGGTTTCTTCATTTAATCAGCTCATCGGGTCTTTATTACCTGTGTGGTTCCAGTCATCTCATTCTACAACATTCATGAAAATAATGATCCATTTCCCTTAATGGGACTAAAAATCCATTGGCATTAACAGGAACAGAAATCTTTATGCATTTATGGGAATAAAGGTTGGCTCTCAATTATGGGAAGAAAGGGTTTTTCCCCTGAATTGGCAGTCCTTAAACATAACATAAAGAAAAGAGGGTAAGAAAAGAGTGACTAGAATAGAAACAAAATTATATTAATAATTACGCTCTAAACAAACATTTCTTCTTATCGGATGATTAAAATATTTTAAAATGCAAATTTAATTCTTCAACAGGCAACTGTTCCTGCTACCAATTTTTCCTCAAGGTCTTCAGTATTTTGTCATACAAGCTCAGCATCTGTGGCTCCTAATCTTGCAGAAAGTTTTCCTGGAGAGTATTTTTTTTTAATGGAAGCAAAGAGAAAACAATACCCACAATACAACCTGGAGCTCTATTCTCTTTTTATAACAAATGAGGTGCTCAAACATTTTTGAGAACACCTTTGAGCCTCAGGTATTCCAGAAGTGGTCATCTGAAAGGCAAAATTTCTTGGGACAAAATGTCACCTTTTCTCCAAGAAATTTACCCTCTAGTAATATTCAGACTTATATCATTAAGTAATAACCAATGTCAGAAAAAAGAATGTAATTACTAGATATAGTAACTCCAGATGTAGTATCTAAAAAGAACAGTCGTTTCTAGTAAGAAGAGTAGTATATAATACGTGAGGTAACCTTCAAGACCTGACTTGAGGCCGTGGCAGGGTAGCTCCTTGGTTAGAGCATCATCCCAATACACTGAGGTGGTGGGTTCAATCTCTGGTCAGTGCACAAAATTAACCAATGGATACATAAATAAATGGAACAACTAATTCATGTTTCTCTTCCTCTCTCTCTCTCTGTCTCTTTCTCTCTTTCTCCCCTCTCTAAAAGTAATTAATTTTAAAAAATGTAAGAATGATCTATTATTATTTCAAAACTCACAATCAGAAGTACATTCAAGGTACTTTATAAAATGGACTCACCACCTTAATAGTTCTTCCTACTTTCCCCTGAACATGTCCTCCACTTCAGACATAAACTTTCATCATTATTTCCAAGACAAGCCTTAACGCAGTGTTTCTCAAACTTTTTGAAGTCGGAGTGCATTTAAAATCCTATAAATAATTGTAGGCTCACTATATACAAATTTCTGAGAAATGTGTTATAATAATTAAGTAAAATATTAAAGAAAAAATATAAAGTCCAAGCGTGCTTTTATGGTAATTAAACGAAATAAATACGACAAAATTAAATTTATTCTGACATTAAAAAACATTTTATGTTACATATTTTGAGTTATGTTTTTTAGAAATCACAAAAAAGTGACAAAAAAGTTATCTTTTTATATATATAGATATATTCTTAGTAAGATTTAGTAAATTCCACAGGTTCTGACATGAATGTGTTAAGTTTTTGCATTCTTCTGTTTATGAGAAACATGAGCCTGATGTGTCCTAGCAATTTCTTCAATGTTTGGGCATATATTTGAAAGGCAAACTCTCATTTCCTCATCAATACATTGAAGAATTCCTCTCTTTTTACTCTTAATGGTGTTGAGTGCAGAAAACCCCCACCATATACATCATCTTAACTTCACACCAAACAAAGGATAGAAGAAACCTGCCTCCAGTCTTTCCAGGGAACATGGGGGGTAGTGTAAACAATCCAGCACCATAGCTTAATAGCCTTTTGCAACCTAATCAGGCAAGTGAAGTGGGGGGTTAGGGAGACTGTCAGCTTACAGCCAATTCCCCACACCTCTGTCCCCCAAAAATCTAAACTCCAAAAACCCTGTTGGTTTTTTGGTCCCCAACAGGCATATATACATATTTCTGTGGAATACCATAGGGATTCCTGGAAATCTTCTAGGGCTCACCAGTGTGCCCTGGCACACACTTTGAGAACCACTACCTTAACATCTCTTGCAAAAATGTCCTCTGCTCTCCATTCCGGGGAAAGGAATGTCTCAGTACTTCAAAGCCATGGGCAGAATCCAATTTCCTAAAGCCAGTCTTGACAGATCTAATCTAAATGGAATCACTCGCATATATAAACTGCTATGGTCTCTTCCACTTATTTGGCATTTAAGTGTTGCCTTTACAGTGCAGTTTGTTTTATGTTATTTCTAGCTTCCACGCACAACCACTAGCCTTTTAAGGCATTTGGTTCTACCTGATTCATCTTTGTACTACCTTCAACACTTAGTGCACTACCTGGGCCTCAATGGCATTTAATAGAAGTTAAGTGGATTTTATAAATGGAAAATAAGAAATAGTGAGAATTAATATACCTTTCCAAATTGAAGGAGTTCGTTGGTGTAAAGCAGGAATTAAAACGCAGATTTGCTTCTTTGAACTAAGTATTATTTTCGGTAACTAATGCTGTTTTCCAATACCACACAACTTTTTATATATACTGTTAAATTCTAGTGCCCACTTGCAAACATGAGACTGTTAATTCTGCCAGTAATAACTAATGTCATTCATTTTGTAATGTGGTATATAAAAAATCTCTCAACGGTTATAGCAGAATAAAGGAGGAAAGATAATACACATGAGAGAGAAAACCGTTCACCTATAATCATTTCATTATTATAGCAATATTAGAAGATAGTAAGCAGGGAATAATGCAAGGTAGGGGCAGTAAGTAGGCTGTAGTGCAATGAGAAAGGAATAACAACAAAATCAACAGGACAAGAGAAAACAACTGAAATCACACCCATGACATGTAATGAGAATCTACTGCTACATACCAACAGCCAGTGGGATAAACAACGACAAGCCAAAAATGTAGACATCTCTCTCAAGAATATAGACAAAAATCTCAAAGATAACTGTAGAAACAATAATAAATAAATGAAACTGACAAATCATAAGGGAAACTTAAAGAGCTTGGCCTGGTGGTGGGGTGGGAGCAGGGGAACACGGCTGGCCTCTCGGGTAGCTTGTTCGCACTGTGTTGCTTAATTCAACACAGCACCCAGCTCTCTGTGGGCACTTAACAATTACCAGTTGGCAAATGGAAAAATGCCGGTGGTTGGGAGAAAGTGATGAGTGTGTTATCTCCCTGGTAGCCCAGCAAGCTGGTGTGGATGGTGTAGGAGCCTCCTGAGCTGTGACAGCTACACAGTGACTCCCAGTGGTCACAAGTTGAACTTCATCTTTGATCATAGTATAAGAATATAATTTAGTATAGTACTGTATGTATATATTACAATTTAGTGTAGTAACTAAAGCTTTCATTCTTTTACCAAACTTTGGTATTCATTCTGTTTAAAAGTGAAAAAATATAGCTACAAAGCATGATGATGTAAGCTAAATAGTTCATTTCCAATATGAAAATCTGGGTTGTATGATTTAAACTAGTTTTCTAATATGACCAGTGTGATACTTAACTTCCCATGAAACAGAATAAATAGAAAAGATATTTATTTTGAGAAATAATCACTGTTGTCTCTCAACTAACAAGATAAGGA
Organism: Saccopteryx leptura; assembly: GCF_036850995.1. Classification (NCBI taxonomy): domain Eukaryota; kingdom Metazoa; phylum Chordata; class Mammalia; order Chiroptera; family Emballonuridae; genus Saccopteryx; species Saccopteryx leptura. The sequence continues at coordinate 24,034,073 of NC_089510.1, forward strand.
AATTCTAGTTCTCTGAGTATTGTCTAAGAATCAGAGACATTTTTCTTTATTCAGAACAATTATTGTTTTGATAAGAGCCCCAAATTGACCCAGTTACTTACAAAATATGTATATTATCCTCCTTCCTTATAAAGAAAAAGAAGAATGGGCCATTTTATTCCTTCCCACCATTACATGGGTATTTCCATTGATATTTAAAATTTCTCTACCAAAAAAAAAAAATGTAGTAAATCATTCTGGCATTTTAGTATTTACTGAGTTCAGTTTAGTTTTAAAACAACAATAAATGCCAACTGTCAGGATTGTGTTAAGTGCTGGAAAAATAAAGAAGCCTAATATGGCAAAGGTAGGTTTACAGTTATTCATATAGAAAATAATACAGTATTAATAAATTATACTATAAGAATAAACTCTTTGTTTCACATACTCACAACTGTGAACTGTATGATGCGGCGGGGACGACAGACCTCAATGTCTTCTAGAAGCCAGAGGGAATATAAGAAAGAAAGAAAGAAATAGAAACCTGAAGTTAGAAAAGACACCATAGTTATAACGTCACCCTCATACATAACACACATTTTGTATGTTAGTCACACCCCAAATCTAGTTATTCCATGAGCAATTTCCATCTCTCTGACCTATCCTCAGCCATTCACTTTCTCTGCATATTAAATTCGTTGAAGGCTCTGAACTGACAACAGACAAAAGGAAACAAGACAGCTAAGGGAAAAGAACAGTTAAGCCAAATACTGAAATCAGAGAAATGCCTCGTCAAGAGCGTAGCTAGAAAATTCAAACTGCAAGAAACTGTATATAACCGTGTAAGTGTCCAAGGAGATTGATTCCCCTATCCCCAAATGAAAAAAACAAAACAAAACAAAACAAAAAAAAAACATTGCATGAAATCAACTGATAACATTGTCCTAAAATTGGACACCTAATAATATATATGGACATCTGTTCATGTAGACTGACTCCATTGGTATAAACTGATAGCTGCAGAGAGAACCCTCTTAGAAAACTGACATGGAAAAAAAGAATCATCACTCCTCTTCAAAATGTAGTGCTAGATAGTTTTATAAAAAATATACATTCTAAATGAAATATATGATAATACTGTCCTCTCTAAAAGCTACATAAGCAGTCCACAAATTTTATAATGAAGGAGAAAACAATTTAACAGAGAACAGACAAAACTGGAGTTAATAAGATTATCTCCTTTAAATGACTAGGCATGTGTTACTAATCTATGTTGTCTCTACTTTGTCACTGCATTTGTGTCTCTATTAGGCAAAACTTTTAATGTCTTAATATTTGGTTGCAAATGACTTATAACAAAGATTATTTTCATTTTCTAATTTTATTTTAGTGAATTTTCACATACCACAAAAAAACCTAGCCTATAATTATAAAACTCTTTCTTTAAAAAGTAATTTTTAAGTTTTTAAGTCATAAAAGCTAAAACATTTATCATTAATATGTTAACTAAATAGTAATTAAAAATAAAATTGACAGTTAAAATGAAGAGCAGCCTATTCCATATATATTATGTACTTTATAAAATGAAACAAAAATTACATATCCAAACCAAAATTATGTTTAGGTTGAAGGAAAAATGGAAAAAGAGTAAGTAAATGGTTTTATACATACAATACTAGAAGTCAATGGTTTTTTCCCCCATCAAAGCCAAACATAGATTAACTAAGATAATTCTTGTTATAATTATAGAGTTTGGAAATAAAAGCCACCCACAGGGGTCCAATAAAAGGCCTTGTGTGTATTTCATCTTTCTTTCAGATGCTCCTTCTTCCATTTTTCTACTGACATCCATGGATAACTGCAAAAGCTTCCATACATTAGACATTATTTTTTAGTTTGCTTCTCAGAGACAACTATTACGATTGCTTGCTTTTCTGCTGTTCCTATTAGTTAAATCTATGAGTCATCTGTGAAGAAGCAGAATGGGATAGTTACTCAAAGTATGAGTGATGAAAGTGATACATTTTGTATATTCCCATCTTCTTTTTAAAATAGTTATTGTTTCCCTGACCAGGTGGTGGCACAGTGGATAGAGCATTGGCCTAGGACACAGAAGGCCCAGGTTTGAAACCCCAAGGTCACCAGCTTGAGAACAGGCTTATCTGGCTTGAGCATGGGCTCACCAGCTTGAGTGTGTGGTCACTAGCTTGAGCGAGGGATCAAAAACATGACCCCATGATCGCTGACTTGAGCTCATAGGTCACTGGTTTGAAGACCAAGGTTGCTAGCTTGAGCCCAAGGTTGTTGGATTGAGCAAGGTGTAACTGGCTCGGCTGCAGCCCCCTGTTCAAGGCACATATGAGAAAGCAATCAATGAACAACTAAGATGCCTCAATGAAAATTTGATGCTTCTCATCTCTCTCCCTTCTTGCCTGTCTGTCCCTATCTGTCCCTCTCTGTCTCTCTCTCACTCTCTGACTCTCTCGCTAATAAAAAATTTAAAAAGATAGTTATTGTTAGCCTTAAATTTAAAAAAATACCATTAAGGCAAATGACAATATATACGTTATATGGAAATTACTCACCATGAAGAATGTACGCTGCAATGCACTGCAGTCTATGTAACAACAAACAAACAATAACTTGTTAAATATATAAAGTGTATACCACTGAGAATGAAAATCAATAGAAATGAGGTAATTGTGTGCAAGCCATTTCTACAGTAGTGGAGTTACCTGAAATAATCTGTAAATCCAGGAATTTGTGAGATCATCCCAATAAGTAACTTCTAATCAGTGTTTTTCAACCAGTGTGCCATGGCACACTAGTGTGCCGTAAGACATGTCAGGTGTGAGTATAAATACATTTAGAAACTATATTATTAACTATATGTATAATATGTACTGTGTTAGAGTGTCATTTTGTGTCATTTTGGTAGGTGGTGTGCCCCAGGATTTTGTAAATGTAAAAAATGTGCCGCGGTTCAAAAAAGGTTGAAAATCACTGTTCTAAATGATAAGGATTCTTCTAAGCTATTGGTGTCCAGAATAATACAGCTTTAATTTTTTCTCCACTTCCATAACCAAAAACAAAATAACTAAAGAAAACTAATGAACAAGCAGAAAGAGATAAAGTTTTCTTGGAGAAAATAAGGAATTTGGTAAACAGCAGAAAGTCCAAACCAACAAATGCATATTCTTAGCACTGTACATCTGTCATTCCATTAAAACAGCCCAGAACATCTTAAAGCTTCAAGTTATACAGTTACTCTGTAGTTTTGGACCTTTTGTTCCGCTTTATATTTTGTTTATAATTAGAAAATCAATAGTAGTAATTCCAGGTTAAATGACCAAAGTTTGCATTAGATTGGAAGATGGGGAACTCATTTCAGGTAAATATGTACAGTATTTCAAAAAAAAGCAATTAATAACAGACTACAATTTCCTGGTCGTTTGTACATCATCTTTAGATTTTCCCCCCTCAGTCAGTGCTGTTTGAAATAACTCATCTTCAAAAGCATTTCAAAATCTATCTTGCTAAAATTCCATCCATACGTTTTCTAAGTTTTTCCAAAGTATTGTCAACAACTCCTCTCCTGAACAATAGGAGCCAATATGCAAAGTGCGGAACTCAACAACGAAAGCCTGTCTAATATGTGAGACTGCTTAATGAAAATCACGTCCGTTTATCAAAGAAATTGTTTTTCTTACACTTTCTGCTCTTTACCTCTCACACCAGTATTTTGAGAATCTGGGGTCCAACCCAATAGCTGTTAGCGCACACAACTGCAAATGAATCTGTGTAATTCACTTGCAAACACTTTAAAGCTTAAAATCATAGGCCAAAGAAGAGGCACGTAAAAACAAGCATAAATTTCCAATAAGCATAGAAATAGAATCCTCAGATGCAACCAAAGAGTGAAGATCAAATCCCACTTTCAAACTTTTATTTTTTTCTTTTTTGTATTTCTCTGAAGTTGGAAATGGGGAGGCAGTCAGACTCCCGCATGCGCCCGACCGAGATCCACCCGGCATGCCCAGCAGGGGGTGATGCTCTGCCCATCTTGGGGCGTAGCTCTGCCACAATCAGAGCCATTCCAGCGCCTGAGGCAGAGGCCACAGAGCCATCCTCAGCGCCTGGGCAAATGCTGCTCCAATGGAGCCCTGGCTGCAGGAGGGGGAGAGAGAGACAGAGAGGAAGGAGAGGGGGAGGGGTGGAGAAGCAGATGGGTGCTTCTCCTGTGTGCCCTGGCCGGGAATCGAACCCGGGACTCCTGCACGCCAGGCCGATGCTCTACCACTGAGCCAACCAGCCAGGGCCTCAAACTTTTTTTCTTGTTATATATTAATATTTATATCTATCACAGCCAATAAATCCAGATGGGGAAATCAAAAAATGTTCTTCAATTCACACTACAGAATTGACAAAGGGCTTCAGTTTAATATCCACTACTATGCGAATTAAGTCTCTTAGGTACCCTTGCATTCTTCAGTTTAAAAAAATCTTTAATTTCAACATGTGGATGATTCAGCCACATTGGGCTGTTATTTGTAATAGGTCTCGTCCTACAATACTCCATAGAGTGATGAGCAAATGTATTCCCTGTAAAGAGGTTAGAAATTAAAGCTATCTACCCAGAGGTAGATAAGTGAAATCTCACTTTATGAAAACTTTCCAGATGTCTTTACATCCGCTTCTTTCCCTTAAGACCGAGAAGAACCAGAGCGGGAAACTGTGATATTTTAAATAATTCTCTTTCTGTCTGGCAGTTTTTCCTGCATAAGACAAGGCCTGTGTATGATGCTGCTGATAGCTTTTTTGGCAGTCCAGTGTTCACAGTCACATGCATACTGTAAGGACTCAAACATTTTGTTACTTTTAAGCTCAACAACTACCATTAAATATAAACTTAGTTGCTTCAGCATGGAAAATCATAACAGACAGAGAAATGTCAATTAAACAAACTATGCTCTTTTCAAACAATATCCAAGGCCAGATCTTTAGAGTCAGTCAAACAGAAATGTCATTTCAATCATTTTAAATAACTTGCTGACATATGCAAAAATATGGAATAATCAACTGTCCTTTTAAATTGAATGACTTATCAATAATAATACCCTATATTTACATATACGCAGTCTCAAAGGATTTCAATATATTTTATCAACACTCTGCCATCAAGCCACAGGTGGAATGCAGACAGTTAATATTCTACAAATTTAGGCAAAAACACTTTCAAATCAAGTAGCAACTAAGAAGACACGGTGGCAGAAGTGAATCCAGTACCACATAACAGAATGAGAAAGTGAAAGTCATGCACTAAGAAAGGGAGACAGAGCCTGACCTGTGGTGGCACAGTGGATAAAGCATTGACCTGGAACGCTGAGGTTGCCAGTTCAAAACCCTGGGCTTACCTGGTCAAGGCACATATGGGAGTTGATGCTTCCTGCTCCTCCCCCCTACTCTCTCTCTCTCTTCTCTAAAATGAATAAATAAATTAACAAATTTAAAAAAAAAAAAGTTTAGAAAGGAAGACAGAAAAGAGCCAGTGAGTTGACATAGGACTGTCACATGGCCCTTTCTCCACTAGCAAATGGAAAAGCTGTGTCCCTGTTGTTCAGGTGGACTGCTCAGATGGCCTCTATAATATTTGAACCTTTGGGTCATAAAGGCAAGCAATAAAAGTAATACTGTCCTTCACTTCCCATTCATTAATACTCAACATTATTCTTTTAAATCATAGAATAAGTCTATATTGTAAACTCATGTGGAATTTACTGGTGACTCTCGGGGATAAAAATAATAAATAGCGATGAACACTATTCATATAATTTAAAGCAAGAAGAATTATTAGAGGTTACTTTTCCCAGTCCTCCCCTTTGTAAAAAAGGAAACGGAGACTCAAAAGGGTGACATGAATTGTTTCAGATTATTCACTGAATAAGGGAACTAGGACTAGGACTTAGATCGACTTACTCCGGTTTTATGTTCTTTATACTATTGCACACGGTCACTCATAGACAAAGCCTGCATTTTTTTTTTTTCATTATTTCCTCCAATGTGCTATCTGCGGAACTGTGGCCTTTACCCTGGATACAGATTCTGTCTCACTGGTACCTTTTCCCCTGCACCCTGGTTCTCCATAGCCTCCCTGACCTCTCCCCTGCACAGGCCGGAGACCTGTGGTGGCACCCTGGCCTGCGATAGGACCTGGCCCTCGGAGCAATCCTCGGACCTTCATTCTTGCCTGTTCACGATTTCCTCATCTTGCAGATAACTGAGTGGGGTGACTGTGTAAGTGTGCCCCAGCAACTCGCAGGGCGGCTGTTATGGCTCCAATCAGCGGCACATTTACCGCGTGGCCCTGGGGCACGTGCGCCTCGTGCACGCTACTCCTCCCACAGTTTCTCCCTCTCCTACCCTGGGAAGGTACTTACCGGGGATTAGTCTTCTTTATGGCGTGGGTCGGCTCTGTAAGTACCTCTTCCTTGATGTCATTCTGGAATATGGATAAAACCATGTACATTTTTGACACTGAATCATCTTACTGTTTCCAAAATCTTCATTGCGACAACCTTGCTGTTCCCACCAGCCGGTCCAGCGGCTGTGAAGCGTCCCTGAAGTCGCTCCCTGCTCCACTAGCCACCTCGGGTGATGCTAGACCTGCTGCAGGGAGCACTGCGGACGGCGGAGGGCGCTGCTGGGTCCCCGCCTGACTGCTCCGGCTGTGGCGGAGGTGGCCCGCCTGGTTGTGGCCACCGAGCTCCTCCTGGGGGGAGGGGGGGAACCGGGCCACGGAGGTGCTGGGGCAGCTCAGGCTATCGGGGATGGGGGGGGGGGGGTCTGCTCTCCTCTTCCGCTGCTAATCAAATTCCTTAACCACCTATCATATTGGAGCAATGTCCTAAATATACTGTCTTCTTTGATAATTCAGAGTTTTCACTAAATAGGAAATAAGCTAATATGGATGGACTTTAGCTAACAAAGACTGTTAGCTGTGGAAACCTCTATTCTGTTCTAAGTAAGGGCTCTCTTCTAGCGATTTCTTTATTGGCTGATAGACTTTAGTGTAATCACTTTTTTGTAACATTGATACCTAACCTAATTATTATTATTATTATTATTATTATTATTATTATTTTGAGAGACAAACAGGAAAGGAGAGAGACGAGAAGCATCAAATCATAGTTGTCGCACTCTTAGTTGTTCATTGAATTGTTTCTCATCTGTGCCTTGATCAGGGGGCTCCAGCCGAGCCAGTGACCCCTTGCTCAAGACAGCGACCTTGGGCTCAAACCAGAGACTTTTGGGTTCAGCCAGAGACCATGGGGTCATGTCTATGATCCCATGCTGAAGCTCAAGCTGTGGGTTGCCTACACTCAAGCTGGCAACCACCGGATTTCAAACCTGGGTCCTCAGCATCCCAGACAATGCTCTATCCAGTGCACCACTAAATCGTCAGTCACCTAACCTAAATTTGATAAGACTTATTCCATAATTTTTATCTTTGGGTCAACCTGTAGTAAAACCTTCAAGTAAAATAGAATTTCAAACTCCAGTTGTGAGTACTTGGCTTTGCAATATATACTGGACTTAAAATCACATTCGATGTTGGAGCCATCCAGGTACAATATGTAAAATATATTTTTGAAAAAAAAACCACAAAAAAACTTGGAACAGTTGTTCTAACACAATGAATCAAATGCAAAGTTTTCTGGTGAGAATACTTATGTGAGTTTTTAAAATATAATGGTTTCCTTGGGCACATTTATTACAGTTTTTGAGACCTTGAGATTTACAGAGCCTTACATTACAGAGGAAGAGAGGACATAACTAGTTTTATGTTTTACTAGTGAGTAAAACAGTTTACTGAGCTCTGTGTAAACACAGAGTATCTTTCTAACGGCATATTCTGCTTTTTACTGATAATGTGTTTTGCAAACAAAGCCTCTAAAGAGAACAGGTTCTGCAGACTGAGAACGGAGAGCAGACTTGCTGTCGGATTTAAAGGGGCAGCGACGAGAGGTCGCCAGACATCGTCAATACCGGATGGTTTCTCATCAGTGCCTCGCAAAGCGATTTCAGTCCAACAAATATTTATCGAAAGCTGACTCCATAGTAAGTGAAACCCAATTCTGGGTCATTGTTGGTTCATATGTGCTAATATACAAATCTCTAAAATAGCTCAGATGTGGAGGTGCCTGGCCTTGGCAGAGGAGGAAACAAGGATGGTAACAAAATCGGAGCTTCTCACACCAAGACAGAAAAAACAGTGTAGAGGCAACCTTTCCTTTTTGGAAGGGTCCTGTGGTGAAAATTTGGATGACTGTCAAAATTCAAAATTATATTGTGCTAGCTGGCAAAAAAAAAAAAAAAAAAGTAGGAGATTTTATTTCCGATTTTTATTTTATATGTTCTTTTGGATGTTTTGGACCTAATGTATGAAATATGAAATCACTCCTGGTGACTGCTTGTGAAAAAACTGAAGGTTCTCTTTTCTTCTGAAGGTTTTTCTGTAGTTTATATTTTTAAAACAAACATCATTCCAGCAAAAATCTTTCGTCTCCATTAAAAAGGATTCTCTTGTGTATTCAATGACCTTAGGACAGGAATAAATTTCACAAATAGAAAGTAAACAAGAAGAAACAAAAGTGAAACCGAAGAAAGGCTATTCACCCATCACATTGTCAAGTTCTTATTAAACAAACAGTTCATGGGAATAAGGGTTTCATGGTTGCCAAATTCTCACTGTGTATCAGTCTTTAAGTGGATGGAACATTGACTTAATACACAGCCTACTTTATCATTAATTTGGGCATGAGACAATCTTTATGATGAATTAAATTGACTGACTAAATATTATTAAATAAGACCTTCCCTGTATAAGTAACTCTGATAAACACTGACAAGCCCTGGTAAGTTGGCTCAGTGGATAGAGTGTCAGCCCAGCATGCAGACGTTCTGGGTTCAATTCCCAGTCAGGACACACATGAGAAGAGACCATCTGCTTCTCTTCCCCTACCTTTTCCCCTTCTCTCTCTCTTCCCCTCCTGCAGCCAGTGGCTCGATTGGTTCAAGCATTGGCACTAGGCGCTGAGGATAGCTTGATTGGTCCAAGTGTCAGCCTCAGGTGCTGAAGATAGTTCAGTTGATTCACGCATTGGCCCCAGATGGGTGTTGCCAGGTGAATCCCAGTCGGGGTACATGCAGGAGTTTATCTCATTATCTCCCCTCCTCTCACTTAAAAACAAAAAAACAAAAAAATTAAGGAAGACATTTTTGACCCTGAAAAGCCAACAGTATAATGAGTAGGTTGGGCACAACTGTTACAAAAACTATGCATTTCATGATAGAGGCACTAAACACCAATTTCAGAAGAAACTGGCCCTTTATACAGTATGGAAATGAGTGGTTACAGGAGTTAGGAAAAATTAGCCCAAATGTGGAGAAAACAAGCAAAACCCGCATCCCCAGAGCAGGGGCAGCTTTCAGAGACCAGACAGATAGACACAGAGAAGATGCTGGCTAGCAAGTGAGGGCAATAGTAAAGTGGAAGGGCAGAATCAATGGTAGTGTTTATTATGAGCAAAGTCATCAACACAATCTGTTCAAAGTTGGCATGGAGTGAAAAAGGAGAACTCACCTCGTTCCAAGACCCTTCATGGACACACGGTCAAGAGAAGTATTGTAGATAAGAAGTGTTTAGTCAAGACCTAACGCCTTGAGGGCAGAGGTGAAAATAGGAAAGACAAAAAGCAAGGAAAACACAGTTTCCACTGGGATGAGCGGAGAGTGCTTCAGGAAGGTATTATTTTAACTGAGACTTAATTTAGAGCTTCATACATTAATAATTTTGAAAAGAACATATAAGTCGTAAAAATCAGGTATGTAAGAAATATATTTCCAACACAGAGGGTCAGCTGCTGCGGCCAGCAAAGGGGCAAGGGGGCCGCACAGATGCAGCCCCTGGGTGGCTGGAGCCAGGGAAGCTAGCAGGGTGAGGTGGGGGATGTGCCCAGCGAGCAGGTGCGGAGGCAGCCGGTGTGCTGGGGTGACTGGTTGCAAAAAAGGAGTAAATTGTGCAAGTGTGTGTGTGTGTGTGTGTGTGTGTGTGTGTGTGTGTGTGTGTGTGTTTGCATGCATGAAGAAGGAGAGATTGAAGTTAAAGAGAGCAGGTTTATCATTCTTAGAGAAGGAATTTACAAACATGAACAGAGAGGAGATAAAGAATCATCAGGATAATTTATATAAGAGATAGTGTAAACTTTTTAAAAAATGATTAGATACAAATATACACAGATGTGTATATGCAGGTGTATGTATAGGCTCTCTAGTCTGGTTTCTGAGAAGTCCTTAAAGCAATGCCATCCCAGTAGCAACAAACACACGGGGTACCTAGATCTTTGTGTCTGAATAGCATCGTCCATTACAAGGAACCAGAGCTTTTTGAGAAAATGGCTGATTCTGGGGCTGGGATGAGGTAAAACAGGATAAGCCTTGCACATCTTGTTGTCAGGATTGTATGAAAATGCAAAAAGTTTGATGGTTCAGCTTGAAGGGGGCAAATATATGATGACATTTTGTACCAAAATAAATAATGAGTGTGATGGATCACTAACTTGTTTTAAAAAATAGGAGTTCATTAAGTGTATATTTAATAAACTAAAAAATAATTTTAAAAGCCCTGTTTTATAAAGAGATAATAAGTGAATAAGAAATGCAAAGCCTTACATAAGCATGACAACTAATAAATGAAGACGGAACAATGGAAACAGAAAGCCACCCATTTAACAACCATTGTAGAGTGACGGTGGACACAGGTGGAAGTCATCAATGGACTCTAAGTTCTGTTGCAGGTTTCATATATAACAGGAGAGTAGTGTAATACTGTAATATCAGAATTTCTCCTCAAAGAAAAGTAATTAATTACAGAGGTGGAAACAGGGGCTTTAAAACAATGTCTGGCACAACTTGACAAGTGATCACAATTAACATAACCGGTGGTAGGATAATTCAGCATAAGTGCTTTCGTTATCATGAATTGAGAAAGGTAAAGTGACATTTCTGTGCTATTTCTACCAAGAATGAATGGCCTGAGTATAGTAAGGAGAAATCTTTGAATTATGTTGTGGACCACGTTATCAAGGTCGTTAGAAATAGGGACACACAGAGGAGTTTTCCAGACTGAACAGAACTGAAGAGACAGGACAACTAAATGCAACAAAGGTTTCTAGATTATGAGAAAAGGCGGAATTTAAATGATGTCTGTGGATTGGATGGTAGTATTGGATCACTGTTGATCTCCTGATTTGTAGGCTAGTGTGGAGGTACTATAGGAGGGTGTCTTTGTTTCAGAGAGGTAAACAATGGAATATTGAAGAATGAAGGGGCATCATAACTACAGATTTCTTTCGTAACTGTTATACACATGACTGTCCATATCTATATAGAGTAAGAAAGCCTGACAGAACACATACAAAATCTGCAATGAGAGACTTCTTTGTACTATTCTTGCAACTATTCTGTAGGTTTGAAATAATTTCAAAATATAGTTTAAAAAAGAAATATTACTTTATATTTCTATTGCTCCATTTTATTTCTATGTAGAGCCACATTCCACTGAAATGACAGAAAACGAGTTATGTAAACTCTAGGTTCTCCCTTCTCCAGGGATGTGTCTGAACAGGTCAGGGCCGGTGAGAAAGCTGACATGGCAGAAAAGGTCTTGACTCTTATTCTTGTCATCTCACCAGTCTTTCTGGGCTGAGGAGTCCATCACCCCTCCTAACTCTCTCGCTTGCTTTCACAGTCACTACCAACTTCATAAGAAACAATAGAAACAGGCCTCACTAAGGACGATCTCAGGGTACGGCACAATTCTAAAATAGCTTATGTGTAGTAAAATAAGAAATATGCTCATTGGAAGGTATATGAATGTAGAATCACTATGCTATAAACTTGAAACTAATATAATAATATATGTCTACTATACCTTAATAAATAATACAAAAAAATAAAGGATTTTAAACAACGAAAATATAGACCACTTCCCAAAATGGAGCAGATAAGTTCTTTGTATTGAAGGCAAATAACACAAGTCTTTCACCTTGCAAACCTGCCTTTTCTCCCTTACTCTTTGTTCTTCCTCCAATTCTGTTTATCTCCCTCATGCATGAAATTCATGTTCCAGTTAATGAGGTTGGAAAGAAATCATTCAATGAGCACTGGAGGAGGAGAATGGTGGGAAGGTTTAGAACAGTTCCCCATGAAGACCAGCCACAGTATGTCCACAGCCTTATCACTTTCTATTCTTGCTTACAGAAAATTATCTTTCATATGTTTTCAATAAATTAATTGGATTTACTTAATCCCAGCACAATACTTGTCCCCTTAAGTAAGGTAAAGTAATTGAAAAATTAAAATTTTATAGAATAATTTAAATATTTGACTTGTAGATGTGGCTTCTCTACCGGAGTCACATAATTATACTTTATTAGCAACATAATAATTAATAATAATAATGTGTTTTGATCTTACCCTTCAGAATTTAACTTTAAAGCCAGGACCTAAAGTCGAGTAGATACTTCTAAGCAATTAGTACTTATTCAAAGAAAAGTTGCAAACAGAGGAGACATTTTAGGTATGGAGCATAAATTGTAGCATAGCTGAAGACCTCTGTGGTTTGTTTTCCTGATCTAGTGACTATAGAATTGAGTACACACTTTAGTCAGCCCTGCATAGTTTAAAAGAGTGCATATATAACTGTCAATAAATGGTTTTTATAACATCAGTAGAGTATAAATAATTAAAATATTAACATTGCTTAAAATAGGCTTATCATCTAACTTACATAATGTCATTTTGTTTGTCCCTGTAATAGAGGCTGGACAGGAAGGTAATATTAATCTAATTTTATAAACAGTAAAAGTAAGATTTAGTAAAGTGAAGCCCCTTGACTTAGAAATCTAGCAGGTGTAAAAGTGAAACCAGGGTTTTTGCACTATTCTAAGTGACTTGTTTTGTTTATGTTGAGCTAACATTTTATAAGAGCTTAATGTGTGCCAGGTGCTATAAATTTATTAATTCATGTAATTCTTATGTCATTTCTATGAAGGAGATTAATTTTATGTACTGAATCCTAGAGTACTTATAAGACCTTTTTCTCATAGCCACTCAGCTTGCTAATATCAGAGCTGAGGTTTGTGTCCAGAAAATTTAGAGTCTGTGCTCTTAACACTACTCTCTACTGTACAAAAAAACTCTAATCTGAGATCATGGTTACCTAATTGGGAGTATAGGCTCACTGTTAGAAGATAATTTCCTGAAAAAGCATGTAATCATTAGAAATTGTGGCATAAGCAGAGAGATGCGAAGAGAAGGAAACTGACATTGCATTTATTGACCACATTCTTGGGTTAGACATGGAGCTTTACATTTATTTGTTTGACTCATCCATTATTTAACCACTGGCAGTACTTTATTCTATTTAATCATCACAGCTACTCTCTAGGATAGGTGCTGCTCTATTTGACAAGTGAGAAAACTGAGACACAGAGTTGTTAACTAATTTACTTGGGTATCAGAGCCAAGATTGAAAACTAGTTAAATACAACCCCAAAGCATTAACATTTTTATTTTGGTTGCCTCTGACTAACAATACATTTAACTCAGTTGAGTAAATGAAGATAGGATAGTGTCTGGCCATCCTTGGGCTGCAGATAACTCACAGACAGCTCTGATCATTGCAGTAAAATTCAGGTAGGCCTCAAGGACCTGAAGAGCACATTTATGAGCAGTCAACTTCTATAGAGAAGTTTATTTTTGCCTAGGCCTGGTCTACAATATTAATGCAGACTGGTGCCCAATGCTTCTTGGTACTTCTCATTCAAAAGTTATTTTCTTTGCAATACACTTCTATACAAATGAACTTGCACTTTTTATTTTTGTCCATGACCTCTTCCAGGTTCTGAAAATCCAGCTCTGGCAGTAAACAGAAGCACCTTTAACCAAGAAATATATCTGACATTTAAGAAAAGCTGGAATAAATAAGCTTTGCCAGGGTCCATCCAAGAGTTCATTGGTCATAGTCTACATGAGGTCACCTGATAGGAGAGAATCTAACAACATAGCTGGTTAGTTCCCGCTTAGTGCTGAGTCTGCCCCCATAGCAAGATTCCCTTGTATAACAGTAATACAGTTATGTGGCATTCATCTTTGATGCTAGTACCTGTCACTGAATAGGCATTCAATAACATTGAATGAATGTAAAATAATCCTGAAAATGTCAAATTAGTTTTACAATGACTTAACCAGAGCATTGATCCTTCTTGTAAAGTTTACATTTATCATCAAGAAATCGGCATGCATGTAAGAAGTAGATATTCAATTATTGCACAAAACAATTAAATGTTCAAACCTGTGATGAATCAGGTCTATGAGTAATCTTAATATGTGAAATATTAGTGTTTCCTGATTGCAAGAAGTATAGCATTTTCATTGGGAGTTCCCTATCTCATTTGTTATAAGCAGAATAAAATCTCTTATATAACTTCCATGTATCACATATCAAAGAAGTCATTTTAGACACAGGAGCCATTCAGTTTTCATGTCGTGGGCCATATGCAGTTGTTCATCCAGAGATCTCAACAGAGAATTACAGTGCTTGTTGTCACTCAACTTCTTAATAGATCACCCTAATGACTAAGATGTTATATTGATAACTAGAAAATAAGAAGTGAAACCTAATGTAAGAAATGAGGTCTAAAATACTATTTATTCAATGATATCTTTCTATTTTTCTTTTCTGTGCCTCAATTCTACATCTCTCTTCCTCCACCACTACCCATAACACCGTAGACAACTATAGGGGGGGAAAAAGTCCTTAAAAATACTAATGCTAAATCATAACATACCTAAAAACAAAAATATTTCCCCAACTTTAATGAGTAAATGAAAAGTTAAGGAAAATTCTCAATTTTGCTAGGGATCAGAGCCTGACGCTAACAATATAAAATAATGTATATGTAATTCTCCATGCAATATAATAAGAAATATGGTTTGTCAAGAGTAGAGTCTTAGACTTTTTAACAAAAGTAATTACTATAAGATATATTTTTTCCCCTTTTGGATCCTTCCGAAGCTGGAAATGGGGAGGCAGTCAGACAGACTCCCGCATGCACCCGACCTGAATCCACCCGGTATGCCCACCAGGGGGCAATGCTCTGCCCATCTGGGGCATCGCTTTGTTGCAACCAGAGCCATTCTAGCACCTGAGACAGAGGCCACAGAGCCAACCTCAGCACCCAGGCCAACCTCGCTCCAATGGAGCCTTGGCTGTTGGAGGGGAAGAGAGAGACAGAGAGGAAGGAGAGGGAGAAGGGTGGAGAAGCAGATGGGTGCTTCTTCTGTGTGCCCTGGCTGGGAATCGAACCCAGGACTCCTGCACACCAGGCCGATGCTCTACCACTGAGCCAACCAGCCAGGGCCAAGATGATTTATTTTTTTTAACATTAAATTTTCAAAAAATTTCAGACCATCACAAAAAGGATAAATCAATATATTAAATCAAAATAAAGGGGTAATTTAAATTTATCATTGTTTTAAAAATTCTAAGTTGTTCAAAGCTAGTAATTTTATAGCAGTATAAAGGTATGAATATGCTTGAATTAACAATAATTATTAAAACCAACTTCTCATAGAGAAATACTTATTTGTGTAGACTGGGATCTTGAGCCTGATTAGGACGAGAGAAGTCTAATGAGGCATGGAAGGACTGCTAACTCTGGCCATCTCTATTTTTACTGAATGGTAACAGCAAAAGCAAGCTGGCTAGGGTCCCAGAGGCAACAGTCATCATCAGTAGAGGTGAAACTAAATGCAATTAGTTGTGGAGGTAAAAAGAATAGTAAAAGAGTAAATATTTAATAAGGCTACACTACAGTCAAGACCCTATTTCAGAACTTGTAAAGCACTGACACTTGAGAGTTTAGAAGAACAGAAGTTAAATATCACTCATCTAGTTCCATTTCCTTTATTCTTTAAATAAAGATACTTAACTGTAATGGAACAATAATTCTCCAAAGAGGCAAAACTGGTTGGTAGCAGAATTAGCACTAAAAATCAGCTCTCCTGATTCCCATTTTTACCTACTACATTATAATGCTTCAGAGAATAGTTTTCTTAATGTGTTTAGACAATTGAATAAATTAGAATGAAACTAGATAATGCAACTATCTCTTGAAAAATAACTTTTAAATTCTTGTATGTTTTATTAGCCATTGCTTTGAACTAATCAAGAGCAAAGGAAACAGCAAAACACAGAAAACCACACACAAAAAAGTAGTACTTCTAGAGAATGACATTAACTGGAGATAACATACTTTACTTTAAACTTGTATGTCAACTTTTATAAGTAACAAATACAAGTCTTTGCCCATATCTGAAAAGTTTTCTCTTTGCAGTAAAATGTTCTTGGCATCTATATTGTATATCATTTTTCTCCAACATTTCAGAGATAGTGTCTTCGCTGTGTCAAATATGTAATAACCAGGGTTTTTAGTAATCAGACCCATTTAAACTTGGTCTTGATAAACGAATCAGAGTTTTCTAAGAAAAGAATCATGATAGAAGAAAAAAGTATTCCCTGGAGAAGAAATAACCCAAGCCAAGTGCCAATTTATGAAAGTGGTGAATTGAATGAGGGCAGATGGAAGAGCCTTTGAAGGCTTATACAATGGTCCCAGAGAGATAATCAGCAGAGATCAGTGACAGTTGATTAGATTACAGAAATTCAAAAAAAATTTTCATCAAAGCATCTACATGAATTAGAGATGAATTAGATGTGGTTGAAAAAATAGAGTTTGTTGAATATGACATCATGTTTCTAGCACAGAAAGTGGCTAGAAACTTGTAGATGGTTATGCCTTTACTAAAATGAAAGAAGACAAGAGAAGTAAACTTGGACATATTTGGGCTGTGGTTCTTGAGGGAATCCACATGCATTTGCTTTGTGAGCTCAAGATTTAGATTAAGGGTTCTTGGCATATTGATGGCCATGGTAGGCAGACTTCTAAGTTGGCCCCCAGTGATTCCTGTCTACTGGAATTCAAATCCTTGTGTATGTAATTTCTTCCCCTTGAGAATGAGCTGGACCTAGTGATATGTAATACGATATTACCTCCATAATTAGGTTTAGATAATTGCAACTTCTACTTAGCTAACAGATTCCCTCTTTTCTGGCTTTGATGGAAAAAGCTACCATCTTAGAAAAGCCAACATGGCACAAACTGAGGAAAGTCATCAACTAATAGTCAGTGAAGAACTGAAGCCCTTTGTCTAACAGCACTTAAAGAACTGAATCCTGCCTGCAACCATACATGTGAGCTTCAAAGTGGATCCTTCCCCAGTCAAACATTGGCCTTCCAAGGCTCCAAGTCTGACCAAGAATCTTGATTACATTCTTGTAAATGAACATGATGCAAAAGACCCAAATGAACTGTGTCCAGACTTCTGACCTCCAAAAATATGAGATAAATATTTTTTAAGCAATCAAGTTCTGATGTAATTTGTTGCACAGCAATCTGTAATTAATACACGATAGATAAAATTATGGGAACAATTTATTTTAGATTTAAAAGAAATAAATAAAAAAGAGTTACTTCAGGACAAGTGTTTGATGGAAATCAAGACTATTTTTTGAACTTCTGCCCTCTTTTTTATTACCATTTCTTGGGTTCCCAGATTCTCAGTTATTTTGTCTGCCACTGGCCTAGTTCTCACAAAAATGGAAATCAGTCGCTCAATTTAGTCTAATAAAGTATTATTTGGTCATAATGTGTTGATTTAGGGTGAGAGATTATTTGTATTTGAAGATTAAAGACAAGAAATTCTTTAATGCTGATATACTGTATCACGCACTGATATTTATAGATAAGAATTTTACCCTGCTCATACAACCTGTAAGTCATTCCACATGGGTAACTGCCTTTTATTCCTGAGTATATGTATGAACTTTTATCTGCTCAGGAATATTAATTATAATTTTGGTTTTATTCCAGGTTTCAGATTGTGGTTTAAGATTCTCAAGATTAAGTTTAAGTTCATATCAAAACAAGGGCATGAGTACCATACTTGTGTGAAAGCTCATTTACTTTCCAGAATGATTTGGTAGCTCCATGTTGACACTGTCCAAGTCTTTATAGCAATATCAGGTGATTTTCTGCATGCTAGCCCAAAGCACAAAGGCATAGATGAATAAGCAGAAAATGTTATTTTCTTTCTGTTAATTTTTTTGACTACCAGAAGTGTTTAATTATGATTCTTAGTTAAATTATTGTATAGTGTATTTTCATATTATTATCATATACATTAGGGGGCAGATTTTCTTGGAAATTTTTATTTTTCTGGAAGTAAGTCAAAATATATATCAATATTATCATTTTGTTTAGAAAGAGTCTGAATTGATAATGTGAGGGAAGCCATGGTTTCTCCAACCATACTAGCATTTAAAGACGACACACACCAAGAAATTATGGGTGCATATGAAACATATTTGATTACTTACGAAATGACTCTTTAGCAAAGGAAAATTTTAAAAAAATCTAAATACATAAATCTTCATGGATTACTAATTTCTCTACCAAGATATTGTTAAGATTTGCCACAATCTTATAAATAAAAATACAACTTTAATGTACAAACTATTTAGATTTGTTTATAAAAGCATCATTCATGAAATCCATGTTTTTCCACCAAAAGAGGATAAAAATCTCATGAGCATCACATTTTTTTAATGCTGAATATATCTATCAATGAAGCAAAATTCTTACAGCCCTTCAGAATTATCTGTTGAGCTTTCAAATTTTTTATTCTTAATTGCTGGACCACAGAGGTTATGATTCACAGTCTAAGAAGGAGTCTAGGCATGTGTGTTCTAGAACAGTGGTTTTCTACCTTTTTACACTTGAAGACCAGTAAAAATAAGGGAATTATTTTGGAGACACTAAGGCAGAAATCACTTTAATATAAGTGAATTCAACTAAGATCATTGGGTCTATAATCTTCATACAACATCAGGGTATTTAAGTCTTCTGTTGACTAGCAAAAAAAAAATCTGGTTGACCAGCCCACAGACCAGCAGTTGAAAAACACTGTTCTAGAACATTTAAAAAATTTATTGATATTAGAGAAGAGTGGAGGGAGAGAGAGAGAGAGAGAGAGAAAGAAGCATCAACTCATTGTTCCACTTAGTTGTTTCATTTACTTGTGAACTCACTGATTGATTCTCATATGTGCCTTGACTGGGGATCAAAACCATGACCATGGGACACTAGGAAGATGCTTTATTTATTGAGCCACCTGGCCAAGACCTAGAACACTTTTTATATTATTCTATGCATAACCAAGGTTGAAGGACCACAAGTTATTAAGATTTTTAAATGTAAATCTTTCTACTTCAACAACTGAGGTGTCAGCACTAGAGAGAGCAAACATTGCAGGATGGTTGAGAGAAATACATGTAAGCAGATGTTCAAACAATGTCTCCGTGAACCAATTTTATAACTCTTGAATCTTCTCAACAAATTATGGTCCAATAAAAGGTGTCAGAGTGTGGAGAAAGATCAAAGATATCATGAAGAAAATAGTTAGGGGGAAAGTCATATTTACTCATCCTAACGGAAAGATGTCTTTCTCCTCATATCAAACCTTCCAAAGGGCGACATATTTCAACAGGGCTCACTCAAATGTATTCTCTGGTGTTGAGTGACATAAAGGACTGAAGTGATTAAAACAGACAGTTACCTAGGTTTAACTCCAAGACAATCTAGGGAGAAAGTATGACAACTTACCTTCAAACAGAATCAAGAGATTGCAGCTATGTGGCCATCAGGCTGCTATCTCAAAGGTGGTCAGAGAACAGGGTTGGCCTGGGGTCACCTTGGGTGTTGTCCCATAGGGCCCTTCCAGGAATAAAAAAAAAAAAAAACCAAGCCAAAAAAGGCCAGGTATGTCAAGTTACATGTCCAATACCGGAGTGAGGAGTCTGAATCTTAATGATTGGTGGTTCATCTGCAGGTGTCGAGGGACCCCAAAGAGCCCTTGAAAGAGCACTATGTAATAAAGAATTACCTGCTAAACCCAGAGTGTACACAGTGAACTAAAAATGAATAATTTCAAGTCAGAACTCTCTAAATACCTCACGTTTCTTTCTCCGTTGTACTCCTTTTTGTACTGCAGGATAAGAAACAGCAGCTAGCAAAAGGAGAGAGCTAACAAGTGGTGAGGTTAGGGCGCTGCAGTGGTTCAGGCATGGGAGAGGAATGGGGGAGAAATCGACATTGCCCTGCCCCTTCCCTAATGCAGATTTTCATACCTGATGCCGGCTCAAACTAGGGGTGGAGAGAAAAGATTTTTGATAATGAATCAAGTTCACAAGATTTTTTTTATTATTATTAATGTAAGAACAGACATCTTATAGACCAACTTGAGACAAAGTTTGAGACATAAAGTTAATGGAAGTCTTTTTATATTAGAATGAGAAGAGTCATGGTGACTGCATCTATTTTCATCCATAAAAGTGTATCTTCATTAATGCCATTCAGAATGGGCAATAGAAGACAAAAATAAAGTTGCCTCTTCACTATGTCATATGATATGCTTGTTTGTTGTTATATTTATAAACTTAATAGAGTTATTTAATTGTAAACGAGTAAGAGGACCATGAAATTTTATTTGTAATATAGCTAAGTATTCTGGATGACTTGAGAAAAAAAAAGTATGTGGACTGAAGACCATTATGTAACAATTCTTTTCTATCCATGAGACAAAATACTTTTTAATTTATACCTATAACTATCTCAATATCTATTACTAATGGATCTCCAGTTTTGGACAGAATAAATATATTGCTTAATTAGTATATGTACACTTCCTTGTTCTGGAAAGGATTTTAAGGTGACTTTATGAGAGACTTTTATGATGAAATTAGAAAATCAAGATAGAAATATGGGTTTAGTCCAGGAACATATAAAGATAATTGCAACTTGAGAGAAAAAATAAAGTATGAATATCAGGAGCCCAGATGGTTAAGAGGCAAACTTTACATTTCATATTCAGCTAACAGAAGACCAAAGCACCCAAGTAAACTCAGTTATATAATTTTCATTATCAAAAGTAACTGTTACCCTTGCTACATATCTTGGTTGGCTAGAGTATCTCCACAATGTTCAGAGGTTGTCAGTTCGATCCCCAGTCAGGGCACATAAAGGAATAGATTAATGTTTGCCTGTCTGTCTGTCTGTTTCTCTCTCTCTCCCTTCCTCTCTCTCTAAAAATTAATCAATCAATAAAATGCTTTTTAAAAAGTAACTGCCACACCATACCCTCATGAACACAAAGTTTTCCTACAACTACTCTCTAAAGAAAAATATCTCATTAAATGTGGCTTCTACAGTAAGAGATGCCAAATAAAAGCCAAGTAGAAAATGCTTATAGCCCTGCTATTTACTAAATCTCTGGAATCATGATTTATATTGTACATGCTTTTTGGTAGAAAGAGTGAAAATTGGCATATGTATTAGTTTCCTGTGTCTGCTGTAACAAATTACTGCTATGTTGGTAACTAAAAACAATAGAAATTGATTTTCTCTTAAATCTAGAGGCCAGTAGTCCAAAACCAGTTTGAGCTGAAATCAGGTTTTGGCAGGGTCTTCTCCCTCCGGAGGCTCTAGGGGACAAAGAACCTACTTCTCGCCTTTTCCAGCTTCTTGTGACTACCCATAGTCCTTGGTTTGTAACCACATCACTACAGTCTCTGACTCCATGTCACGCTGCATGCATTATTCTCTTCAATCTATGGATAATCTCCCCCATTTCTCTCTTATGAAGATACATGTAATTACATTTAGGGCTTATGATGACAATTTAAGATAACCTTTTCATCTCAAAATTCTTTATCACACCTGCAAAGACCCCTTCTTTACCCACATAACGTAACAGTCACAGGTTCCAGGGACTGTCTTTATGAGGCATTTCTTTTTTTATCTTACAACAACACATGAAAAGCAATAGGTATATTATATAACATGGAGAATAAGACGTTACATTGTCCCATCTATCTTAGGTAACAAACTGGCATTCAAAATTCAGAAATCATATTGGATTTCAATAACATCTTCATTAATAAAATTAATCCTCACATCACAGTTCCAGGTAAGATTTTTTTAGTTCTCAGTAGTGAGAAAAAAAAAAAAAGATTTCGGGAAGGCAAAGAGTGTTGATGAAATAGTCTGTGTCAACGGTGGACCGGATTATTGTAAAATTCCATTACTCACAAATGCCTCTACTAAGAACATCGCATAAAGAAAGTAAATTCATTGCTCTCCCTTTAGGGTAGTAAAATTGAAAATAACTCAATGCAGGGCCTTAGCTCACTGCAAAATTTTTAATGCTAGACAGGATCTCAGCCCCTTGTCCTTACTTTTTAGACAAGAAAAGTGAGGCTCAGTCATATGCCTGCTGTTAGGTCCCACAGCTCACGGTGCCTGAATGGGATCAGAATTTATATATTTTTTCTTCCTCTTTAAGTTATGCAACTCCTTTTCTGTTCATTTGTTTGTTTGTTTGTTTGGTCATTTACTTGAAATAAAAGCTGGTTTTAATCATTCCCCTGTCCAGATATTTTTAATACTTAGAGATAAAGCACATTTGTTAGTATTTATCTCTTTATTTCCAGATTTAATATGATAATATTTCTTACTGACCCCTGTCCAACAAAAGACTGATCTGTAAAAGAGGGAATTTAGGGGGGTGATGCTCAATAGTCAATGGTGATTAGGTTAATTCAAAGGAGTTAGGTTCGGTTGAGATTTATGTGAACAAAGGAAACAAAACCTGCAGATATACTCAGTACAGACACATCCACCAGAAACAGTGAGCAGAGCTTAATTTGTAACAGCTGAGGAGGTTTCCACCTACAAATTGATTTAAGGATGCAGAAATTTTCTCACACCACAACCGAGTTGGTTTATGGTTTCATAAAACTCACTGGCTATGTAACTATTATTTCTCCTAAAGAGAGACTCGATAAAAGAGCAGTGTCATTCTGATAAACTTTGTAAAGCATTTGCTTTCAAGTTTACCAGGCAAGCTTAGCAAGGAGACAGTTGATTACAACATAAGCCACCCTGCTATCTTTAATGAATTGCAGGACAATTTCTATGAATCCAACCTAAAAAACCTAAGTGGACAGGTGATTTTTGAAATTATGTTGTTCTTGTAGTTGCTCATAATATAAAGTACAGGATACATTACATTGTGGTCCAAATTTTTTTCAGAGTATTAAATATCTTGTTTAGACAGAAAGCCCTGCTATTATTTACTCATGCCAGTATAAGTTATTCTTTTCCAACAGACTCAAGTCACATAAACTCTGGCTTTCAGGAGCCAGATCATGTCTGTTAGAGAGATGTGAATTTCACCTCATTCTTTGAAAACTCAAATAACAAACAACCCTAGTGCCTGGCAATCAATACCTAGTTCAGTAACTCCTTGAGATCATTTGACTCTGCTGTGAGTTGCAGTATTGGGAGTATTAAGGACTTGAGATCTTTTTTGCTATCAACTTAAAAACCAAGACAAACTACTTTCAGGGTTGCCTTTAGTATGGGGGTCTGAAGGGGAGCTCTACTTTGTTTTATTTATTCTAAAGCCAAAAGCCAATTCAAGGATGATGAATGGTGTCAGTTTGACAGCACCAAAGGCTGAAATTCTTCATTTCTTCCAAGGTTTAACAGGGCAATGGCTGCAATTTCTTTCACAATTTACCCAGTGAAGTGCACTCACTCTTACCCAGATTAGCTGATTCTAAAAATGTGGTATCAGAGTCATGATCTATTCTGACCATTTCTTTTCTCCTGATAGTCCTTATAAGTGTGAGGGGAGATGTAATAAAAGAGATTCTTTTTACATTTGAAGAAATATTTTACAGTTGAAACTGAACTGAAGTCAACACACTCACTGAAGGATAGAGCTGGTTTGGAACCTACAATGACTGCTCTATGGGCCCGATGTCAGATGGGATTCAGATTTACTGACCTGCATTTTGCCAGATTGAAAGAAGGTCTTAGGGCCCTGGCCGGTTGGCTTAGCGGTAGAGCGTTGGCCTGGCGTGCGGGGGACCCGAGTTCGATTCCCGGCCAGGGCGCACAGGAGAAGCGCCCATTTGCTTCTCCACCCCTCCCCCTCCTTCCTCTCTGTCTCTCTCTTCCCCTCCCGCAGCCAAGGCTCCATTGGAGCAAAGATGGCCCGGGCGCTGGGGATGGCTCCTTGGCCTCTGCCCCAGGCGCTAGAGTGGCTCTGGTCGCGGCAGAGCGACGCCCCAGAGGGGCAGAGCATCGCCCCCTGGTGGGCAGAGCCTCGCCCCTGGTGGGCCTGCCGGATGGATCCCGGTCGGGCGCATGCGGGAGTCTGTCTGACTGTCTCTCCCCGTTTCCAGCTTCAGAAAAAAAAAAAAAAAAGAAAGAAGGTCTTAGGTAGAGTTTACATTTACACAGTCCACCTTTCTACTGTAACAGAAATGTTACCATGCTCTTTGGTTGGCACCAAAACTTAGTAGTGATATAGAGGAATAGATGTTTCTTTGTTGATAGGGGACATCTGTGGAACAAGAAGAGAAAAAGCCACATTCAGTAAGTTATTTCCACCCAGATAATAATGACTTCTTTTTTTAATTGATTTTAATTTATTGTGCTTGCATAGATTCTAGTGTTGCCCCAAATGTATCCCCCCTTCCCCGTATTCCCCTCAACATCTCCCTTGCCCCCCTCCCTATAGCACCCTCCCCCTTCCCTTCAGGTTTATCCCACCCTATCATCCCCTTTTCCTCTGTCCTCTTTTCCTCTGGTCCCTTTGATCTCTGCTCTGTCTCAATTCCGTTCCTCAGTTCACATTGTTCATTTGGATTATGGGGCCATGAAAAAAAAAAAGAAGAAGGAAATCTTACCATTTGCAACAACATGGATGGACATGGAAACTATTAAGTGAAATAAGCCAGGCAGAAAAAGATAATAATGATTTCTGATTGATAATATACAATCTGGTTTCATTTATTTATTTAGGACTTTAAATATGTTTTGTATTTTTCGGTTATAGTTAACACACAATATTATATCCATTTCAGATAATCAAACCAGTAATTAGACATTATATAACTTCCGAAGTGATCACCCAATAAATCTAGTACCATCCAACACCGCACGTTTATTATAATACTATTGACTCTACTCCCTATTCTGTAATTTACATCCCCATGACTATTCTGTAACTAAATGTGTACTTCTCAGTTCCTTCATTTCTCACCCATGCCCCCCAACTCCCCTCCCATCGGGCAACTCTCAAAATGTTCTCTGTATCTATGAGTCTTATAATCTGGTTTTAAATGATAATCATTTTCTCTGAAGCAATTTGTGTTTCATGTATTCCTTCTCATCAATAACTATTTATAGCATTGAAATATTTTCTCTTTTTTTAGGTTTTTTTTTTTTTAGATTTTATTTATTGAATTATAGAGAGAGGGGGGAGACAGGCAGGGGGGAGAACTGGAAAGCATCAACTCATAGTAGTTGCTTCCTGTATGTGCCTTGACCAGGCAGGCCCAGGGTTTTGAACTGGTGACCTCAATGTTCCAGATCGACACGTTATCCACTGCACCACCACAGGTCAGGCTAAATATTTTCATTGAAATAATTATAGAAACTCAGTATAAGAATGGAGGACGTTATTTCACTACTTCATATGCATTATTTCTCCAACTTTTAAAATAAGATTGTTAATAGAGATTGCAGCTGAGTCTATATCCATAATAGAAAGTTTGAAGAACCATTATAATAATAAAATTTTGCTTAAGTAATAATGCTAATTAAATTTGTGTGAAACTACAAAATAATAATTGTTGCTAAAAGCTTTTGACATAATGAAAATACAACTTTTTTCAAGGTGTTTATAATTACTTTAGAAAAACAATAATAATACACCAAAAAAAACAGGTAGCAACGTGAAACAAAACTTGTTACCATCAAATATTGCATGTTCTTATGAAAATTAGTCTCCTTTTAGAGTAAATCATTTTAGTATATATTAACTATTAACATGGCATGTACTCTAAATATGGATGAAATACAAATAAATAAATTAAATGAGATATGAACTAATTAAATTGTGACTAAGATTTGGGAAAAAATGTATTTTTTAAAAAAATAGGGCTGCAGGAAGACATTGCCAATAAAAAAAATATTATGAAACACATGTTATGAGCATGAACTATATTGGAAGAGTATGACTCTTATTTCTCTAGTGAATAAAACACACTTTGATGTTAACTAAATAAACATTGTTTTTTCTTTTATACAAAACTTTTAAGAAATGAAAAACTTGAATTATTTTTAGGATAATTTTAATCTATGTTAAAAAATAATAAAGCAAATCTCAGCAAACCAAATTGGTGGAATTAAAGTGACAAAACAGAATTCCTCCTCTTGAATTAAATTTTTGTGTTAAGATTTGCTGCCCACAAGTGTGACAGATTAATTTAAATCATTTTTTTTACTTAAAATGATGCAAGCTGATGGAGAATTTTTTTTTTTGAGAGAGAGAGAGAGACAGAAAGAGAGAGAGGGAAGAAAGAGAGTGAGAGGAATCAACTCACAGTTCCTTTACTGTAGTTGTTCATTGCTTACTTCTTGTATATGCCTTGACCTGGGAGCCTCAAGCTGGCCAGTGAACCCCTGTGTAAGCCAGCAACCTTAAGCTCAAGCCAGAAACATTTGGGCTCAAGCCAGTGAGCTTGGGGTCATGTCAATGATCCCACACTCAAGCCACCCATCTTAAAATTTTCAACTGGGACCTCAGCGTTCCAGGTTGATGCTCTATCCACTGCACCAATATCAGTCAAGTTGAAAGTTGTTTTGGATTTTTTTAAATTTGTTTTTATTGATTTATTTTAGAAAGAGAGAAAGAGAAAAGCATTGACTTGTTTCACTTAATTACTCATTCATTGGTTTATTCTTGTATGTGTTCTGATTGGGGATTAAACCCACAGTCTCAGCATATCAGTACAATGCTCTTACCAGCTGAGTAACCTGGCAGGTCTATTTTTGAATTCTTTGGATTTCTGTGGCACTTCATAGTTTACAAGTATAATCACGTTATTTATTTTCTCCTAGATTGGAGAGAGAGTAGCTAGTTTCAGGATTATCACTTTCTGTCTGTATGACTTTGATCTTTTCTTTTTCTATTTCTTTTGAAGTTTAGTTTTATGTTATATGAATATAATAATATTTATCACATAGAGTTGTAAGCGTTTTAAAAACATAGTGCTTGGCACAGTTGGAACTCAAGCATCAGTTTTCTATGCAGACTGAACATTACCAATATTTTAAAAGATGACAGAGTCTAGAAAAAGCCAGGTAGCTTGCCAAAAGGGTCACAGATTGAAGAGCTAGACATAATCATTTTCAGATTTATATCCTGTGATTTCTCTGCTGTACTGTATAGCTTTATATCCACATAATTTTACATATAATCATATTGATTGAGTTGCTAGATACATTTTAATTTATATTTAACAAGGCCAATATTGTAAGGTCGGTGGATAGAGGGATGGTCACGTAGGAACTCAGACCCGCCCACTTTGGCTAGGACCGCCCACACACAAGCCCACCAAAGGAAGCTTCCCAGGAACCATTTGGAAAGAAGCGATTGTCTGCCAGCCAGTGAAATTTCACCACGTCATAGTAGCTCCGCTTCCCTAGAGGGACCCTTTAAATATCTCCCACGCAGTTTAATCCGTGCAACTTCCCTGACCTCCATCTTGCACCTCCATTTCTCTTTCTTTCCTCCGGGCCAGGGAGCCTTGCCAGGCAGGGTGTGCACTCTGTACTCAATAAAGCCGTTTACTTATTCCACACTTTGCAGCTCCGACCCTCTTCCTTCCTTCTCGGCGGGGAAAAATACGTTACAAATATCACCTACATTTAGATGATATGTGTATCACTGTTATGCATCCTAAACTATGTGTCCATGAGATATGTGGCTGTGTGCTCTTATTATTCAAAATCACAAATTAAACTTGGAGAACCTTAAAATTCATTTTTTATTTTTCCTTTTTTGGCAATTCTCTGTGTAATACTTCTTGTGAAGATTCTTGTGAAGCAAAGTATTTTCAGTTTATTGCCTATTTATGCAAAATAAACACATACAAGATAAGTTTTAAATTATTTTTAAAGCTTTTATTTTGAAGATTTTTAATCTTTCAGAATAGAATAAAGAGCAATATAATAAATTTTCATATACCCATTGTGATGGTTAAGTTTATGTGTCAAATTGGCTGGACCATGTTGGCAAATCTTATTTTGAATATTTCTGTAAAGGTGTTTTTTGGAGAAAGTAACATCTAAATTGGTAGACATTAAGTGAAGCCGATTGCTCTATGTTAGGTAAGTAGGCCTCATCCAGTTAGTTGAAGGCCTGAATAGAATGAAAAACTGATCTCCAAGCAGGAGAGAATTCTGCCCCCAGACAGCCTCTAGACTTCTACTGCAACATTTTTTCTTGCCTGGCTTTAAACCTGCAGATCCATACGTCAGATTTTGAACTCCATGATTGCATGAGCCAATTCCTTCACAAAACTAATATATATATATATATAATTATATACTTGTATATGTAATTTAAAATAAATAACTGCACATGCTATTGGTTCTGTTTGCTCTAGAGCAGTGGTCCCCAACCTCTTTTGGGCCATGGACCTGTTTAATGTCAGAAAATATTTTCACAGACCGGCCTTTAGGGTGGGACAGATAAATGTATCACGTGACTGAGACAAGTGTCAAGAGTCTTCGACAAATGTAACAGAGGAAATCTGGTCATTTTTTAAAAATAAAATATTGTTCAGACTTAAATATAAATAAAACGGAAATAATGTAAGTTATTTATTCTTTCTCTGCGGACCAGTACCAAATGACTCACGGACCGGTACCAGTCCGCGGCCCGGGGGTTGGGGACTACTGCTCTAGAGAACTCTGAATGTAAACCACACCTCATCACCATCAAGAGTTGGCAATTACTGTATTTAGTTAATCTATGTTTGTGTGTAATAATTTAGTGTAAATACAGATATCATGACATTTCTTCCCTAAACAGGTCAGTATAGTGCCATTTATAATTGCTTAAAGTAATATATTCCTATATAGAAAAATTCTATATTCAAACTTACCAAACTTAATCAATTTTTATATCATTTAATATTCACTCCATCTTTAAATTCTCCAATGATCAAAAAAGGATTTATTCAAATAAGAAGCCAATTAAGAACCAAACATTGTGTTGGGGTGTCATGAGACAATACTTTATAGATGGTGATGTGCAACTCATAACACAAAAGAAAGCACATAACATCTACACTATTAGTGATGTTAACATTGAACTTTTCTGGTTAAGAGGACGATGGCCTGATTTCTGCCTTGTAAAGTTACAT
Source organism: Saccopteryx leptura (assembly GCF_036850995.1). NCBI lineage: Eukaryota > Metazoa > Chordata > Mammalia > Chiroptera > Emballonuridae > Saccopteryx > Saccopteryx leptura. Next base: position 24,063,582 of record NC_089510.1, read on the forward strand.
CATTTTCCCTTTGTGACTTGAAAAATCATCTTTGTGATGATATTTTGGTATTTTATGAATATCTATAGCAATCTTTTCATCTGAGGATTTTATCATCATTAATGATCCTTCCCTGAATCAAATAGTTCATTAGAGGTTACCAAAGAAGTTAGCAGAATATTCAATGATAATTTCCTGTAAGATACAAAAGAGCCCATTCTACTACCATATCATCCTAATTTATTCAACTCTGAAGACACTAGCATGCAATTTGGGGTTATTGTGGCTACAATCAATAAAATTAAGTAAGAGAATTACTCTGTGTGGAAAAGAGCCTGATTTAAGATCTGTTTTGTGTAAGATAAGGAGAGTCTGAAACACTACTAATAGAAATATTAATGTTCAGAAGTACCAACTCCCATATCACTTTTTAGAAATTACTTGAGACACATTATGTGAAATTTTTAATAGAATAAAGAGCAGATAATAGACAAATTATGCTTGGCAATACAAACCAAAAAGTTGATAGCTTGAATTTTCTCTCTAGCTTTATTAAGGTATAATAAACAAGTAACTAAATTATTTTTATGGCCTGACCTGTGGTGGCACAGTGGATAAAGCATCGACCTGGAATGCTGAGGTCACCAGTTTAAAACCCTGGGCTTGCTCAGTCAAGGCACATATGAGAGTTGATGCTTCCTGCTCCTCCCTCCTTTCTCTCTCTCTCTCTCTCTCTCTCTCTCTCTCTCTATTTTTATCTCTCTCTCTCTCTCCTCACTAAAATAAACAAAAACTTTAGTTATTTTTATAAAAACCTAATCAAATGACATTTAGCGTATGTAACCTGTTAACACTGTTTTTACCTATTTATTGCTATGTGTCTTTCTATGTTTTGGGAAAGTCTTAACTTTTTTAGGCCCCATTTATTTTTCATGTTTATTTTGAAATAAAGGTTCTAAAACTCCAAGTTTTACCTCTTTGGCGTTATTTTTTTTTTACCTTTTTATTACCACTCAATATCTTCTGCATATATAAATTTACCTTCAACTTTACTAAGTCTGTGGTGAAGGAACACCCACTGAGAATGAATGGAAAGTATATTAAACTTAAGGGATATGGGAATTTGGAAATTAACATTCTGATAGAAACAAGAAGATGCTGAGACAATACTGGAAGAAAGCCAGTTCCCTCTAAGTTTTGGTCTGCTCCAGTAGATTGTGGAGGTTTAATTAAGATCCCAATAGACTTTTGAACTCACAATACTTACTCAAACTCATTGTGAACCCTTTGAGGTTGACTCATTGGTAATATTTTTCCATTTTATGGTAAGATTTCCCACTGACACTAACCAACACAACCTCAATGTAGATAAGTGGAATAGGAAGTTCAAGATCACTGAACTCTTGTAAAATGACTTATTTATTGTTTTTACTTAATTCCTCAGACATGCTTTGTGGGCTTTTTATTATTACTATTAGATTTTTAAGTTATATTTTCCATCCAGTGGACCCTAATCTTCCTAGGAAAATCCTGAACACGAGAGACAGCTGTTAAAAGAATGAGCTCACTAATTAGTTTCACATTGGAAAAATAAATAGTGTAACAAGTAACTTACCTTATTGTTTATTTCTTAAGGGATAGTGTGGAAAATGTCCACTCTGACTTAATTACAATAAAATAAATAAGATTCAATTTATATGCTCTGATTGACAATTTTATAAAAGTAGAACTGTTCCAAATTAAAATAAAAACCTGTCTTTATAAGTTTGGTTGTTATTTATCTATCTGTTTGTTTATTTCTTTAGCCCAAGAAAAATCCAGTGGTGAAAAAATTATCCTCTTAAATCCAGGAGGCATGCAATAGTCTTCTCCTTAAAGGACTCCAGCATTTATTAGGCATGTCAGTCTATCATGGGAAGTGACATATGAAACAGAATCTTCTTAGCAATGATAAGTTTCTATAGATTCTAAGTAAGTATCTCATACACAGACATTATCAAATTGTCTGATTCAATAATATTTACACATTTCACCTATTCCAAAAGTATGTTGCTTTCTTTAAATGTAAATGTTGGGTTTTTTTTCCTTTTTATTTCAAGTTTTCTTTTTTCTCTTCTTCACCTAAGAACTTACTGGTCTGTTATAGACTGAATTTTTCTATATTTCCGTCATTTACATGGGGTCATACTAGGAGCTGGGGCCTTTGGAAAGTAATTAAAATTAGATGAGGTCATAAGGGCAGAGCCCTCATGAATGAGATCAGTGGCCTGATAGAAGTCACGGGACAGCTTGCTTCTCCCTGTTGTCTGTCATGTGACAACACAGCAAGAACACAGCCATCCACACCAAGAAGTGGATTCTCATCAGACATCAAATCTGCCTTGATCTTGGACTTCCCTGCCTCCAGAACTGTGAGAAATAAACGTTTGTTATGTAAGCCACTCAGTCTGTGATAATTTGCTATAACAGCAAGAACTAAAATTGTCTAATGTCAATAATTGCATGTCACATGTAAAAATAAGGGTGTCTTTGAAAAATAATGCTGGTCAATTTCAACATGGCATACAAAATGGGTTGCACTTCATTTTTATGTTTTTACTTCTTACTCAAAAGATTCAATGATCTGCAATTATTTAATTCATCTTCTTTCTGGATAAACTTAAAGTTTAATGCCCATGAGAGTTACTATGTGATTCAACACAACTTTGCTTATCTTTGCCTGACACCAGTCATAGTGATGACAAACCCACAGCCAGTTTCTGTGGGAGAAGAAAATACCAATATGTGTTTCCCTGTGACCAACTACAGCCTAACTAGCATCTCACCTGGAAGTCCTCCAGAATCCCTAACCACTTAAGAATAGCTTTCTTCTGTTATGCCACCTCTTTCAGAAGAAAGTGATATAAAGGAAAGCAGTATAGAAAAGGAGTGATTGGATATAAAAATGAAAAGTGATAATAAAAAACATTTGTAGTGAATATCGATTTTTAAAAAATTTTAAAGACTTTATTTATTCATTTTAGAGAAAAGAGAGAAGGGAGGAAGGTGCAGGAAGCATCAACTCCCATATGTGCCTTGACCAGGTAAGCCCACGGTTTTTGAACTGGCGACCTCAGCATTCCAGGTCACCACTTTATCCAGTGTGCCACCACAGGTCAGGCAACAATATCTGATTTAGTTTGCAATGTTCTCTAACAAAATTCTGGAAAAGGGGACCATTGTAACATGGTCTATAACTAGTAAATTATGCAAAAATGAGGAGTTGTACAGAGACCTTGACTTAAAAGAATGAATGTTTAAATCCAAATAAAATCAATTTTTATTAATTTATTATCTTATTAAATATAGTATTAAATTCTATCAAATAGTTAACATATTAATTTTAAGCAATTATATAGTTTTATCACACTAACTTCAGAAAACGTGTCACATGTTTGCCTCAACTTATAATGCTTAGCTATAAAATAGCTTAGGGACTTTGCTTTCAAAGTATTTTCAACTACAGTTATTATAATTCTCTGTTTTCTTCTTGTTTCATACAGCCAGCCATCTTCCAGGTTAAAAATAGTTTTACAAAGTTAACTGTCCTCAGACTCTCGCCTTTCTTTATAAGTATAGGTACATTAGATTAAATATGAATGGTATCCAGTAAATCTGTAAAATTGCTGAGCTAGGCATAAAACCCTGTTGGTTTCTGCCCATGTCTTTTTGGTAATTCTGAAAAAAAGTATTCATGATTGATTACTTGCTATGATAGAGGACAGCAGGAGAAGATGTGATTAGTGGTAGACCAAAGAAAAGATTCCAATTTATACTCTTCAAAGCTTGTTAACCATATATACAGTATGACAGAGTGCATTTTCAGAAAATGGCCACAGCAATATTTTCTATTCCACAGCAATATTTTCAGTTCTTTGCTATTCTTCCATCAAGGCGTAGAGTCCATTTTCCCTCCACTAGAAGTGAGTGGGACTTTATGAATAAAAGGTACCATAGGAGATGCTGTGTGACTTTGAGGCTGGGTTATAAGTGATGATATGGCCTGTTGGGCAAACAAGTGTGTTAGGCTTGCTCGCTTGCACTTCACCTGGTTGGTGCATGTGCACAGGGCAGCACCATGAGTGTATAGTCTGTGTAAGGCTGCGGGTGCTTGCCCTCGGGGCAGCAGGTTGTAAATTGAGGATTGCCTACCACCATGGGGAGGGCCCATTGTTTATTATTGTTTGCTAGAGAAGGGGTCTCCCCCAAATTCAGCCTGTTTCTTCATCAGCCCTGAAAGAGGGAAGCAGTTTTCCCTGCCTGCTTGCTCATCTACCATTGGGAAACTTTAATAAATGAAATGGCCCATCATCCTTTGGCTCCACAGTTCCTTCACTGTCTGCCCGAATCCGACGTGCACCTGCATGGCCATGACCACCAGCTTTACATGGCTTCTGCTTGGTTCTTTCTCAATCTCATGGGACACTGACCTTCAGAACCTGGTAGATGTTCAGCCAACAACCCTGCTAAAACTCTATGCTGCAGCCCTGGCCAGTTGGCTCAGTGGTAGAGCGTCGGCCTGGCATGTAGAGGTCCCAGGTTCGATTCCAGGCCAGGGCACACAGGAGAAGCGCCCATTTGCTTCTCCACCCCTCCCCTCTCCTTCCTCTCTGTCTCTCTCTTCCCCTCCGGCAGCCAAGGCTCCATTGGAGCAAAGATGGCCCGGGCGCTGGGGATGGCTCCTTGGCCTCTGCCCCAGGCGCTAGAGTGGCTCTGGTCGCAGCAGAGCGATGCCCCAGAGGGGCAGAGCATCGCCCCTGGTGGGCGTGCCGGGTGGATCCTGGTCGGGCGGATGCAGGAGTCTGTCTGACTGTCTCTCCCTGTTTCCAGCTTCAGCAGAAAGAAAAAAAAAAAACCTCTATGCTGCTGCCAGTATCAGTTGCTAGCTGTATGAGCAAATGACTCCAGGCCCCAGCCTTCTGTTTGACCCTGTTGACAAGCTGAACTTTCTGATCCTTGGTCAACCAAAAAATTGGGAGCAAAATCAATGTTTGTCTTTAAGCCATGAAGTGTTGCAGATTTGTTATTCTTAGGGACTGAATTTTGTCCCCGCTACATCCATATGTTCAAGCTTTAACCTAATGTGACCATATTTGGAGGTAGAGACTTTAAGGAGAAAATTAAGGTAAAATAATGTCATGTAAGTGGTGTTTTAATCCAACAGAACTTGCATTCTTATAATGCAAGAAGAATTATACTTTCACTCACCATACACAGAAGAAAGACTATGTAAAGACATAGGCAGTGAGAAGACAGTTTTCTGCAAGCCAGGAAAAGAGGATCCACAGGAAACCAAACTGCTGGCATCTTGATCTTAGCCATCTAGCCTCCAGAACTGTGTGAAAACAAATTTGTGTTGTTTAAACCAATGTTTTTCAAATGCCAGTCCACCAGAAATTTCATTCCAGTTTGGGAAAGAGATGACCACCCTAATGTTGTATGAAGATCATAGAGTCTATAATCATTGGGTTGAAAAACACTGCTTTAAACCACTTAGTCTATGACATTTTATTTTGGCAAGCTAAGCAGACTAATAAAGATTTTGGTATTCGGAAGAAGAGAGCTGCTGTAAAAAAAATATCTAAAAATGTGGCAGAAACACTGCCAGCTGGAATGAAAGTGGCAGAGAAGACAGGACAAAATGAAGGAAGGCGGTTGGACTTCAGGGATCCCACAGGATAGAACAATACAGCTATCCAACTGTGAACATGCATTATCCTTTTAAAAAGGAAGGAGGCACAGGAAAAGACCTGGAAGGCAATTGAGAGACCATCAGGAATGCCACTCCCACCACAGCCCAGGGGTCAAAGCTGTTTCTTCAGTGTTTCTGAGTGTGAGACCAACTCCTTGGTTTTTGTGGGCCAGCATGCCGCTTACTGCCCAGAGCTCGAGGGACAAGGCCAAGCATCAAGCCTAAGAGGTAGGACTGCCACCTAGGGACATGGAAATGACAACTGCCACCATTTAGGCCCAGAGGGTAGAGCCAAAGCGGATTATTCTCCGGCTTTAAGATGTAATAGAATTTGACTTGATTGAGACCTGTCACCCCTTCCTTATTTCTGATTTCTCTGTTTTGAAATGGAAATATCTATACTAAAGCTGTCCCACAGTTATATTTTGGAAGAACATAACTTGTATAGTGTCAGAGATTCACAGCAAGAGCAATTTTAAATTTAAAAAAAAAAAATCATACTTCAAGTTCTATCCACACCTGATTTAAATGAAATTTTGTTGAAGCTTTGAACTGGAATTGATGCTAGACCAGTTAAGATTCAAGGAATTATTGGTATGGGTTGAATGTACTAAGGTCAGAAGAACATGAATTTTAGGGGTGAGAGGGCAAAATGTTATAAACTGAACTGTGTTCCTCTAAATTTTACATGTTGAGACCGTAACCTTCAATGTGACTGTATTTGGAGATAGGGCCTTTAAGGTGGTAATTAAGATTAAATGAGATCATAAGAGTGGAATTCTAATCTAGTATCCTAATAAGAAAGTGTCCTTATAAAAAGAAGAAGAGACACTAGGAGTATTTCCTTTTTTTTTTTTCCTTCTCTTTTTCCTTTTTATTCTTTTTAGAGAGGTGGGGGGGGGGAGACAGACAGAGAGAGAGAGAGAGGAGATATACAAGGATATACAAGGATAGGGGGAGGAGCAGGAAGCATCAAATACCATATGTGCCATGACCAGGCAAGCCCAGGGTTTTGAACTGGCGACCTCAGCATTACAGGTCTAAACTTTATCCACTGCGCACCACAGGTCAAACTACCAGGAGCATCTCCACACAGAGGAAAAGCTATATGAGTACAGAACAACAAGCTGAGTGTTAAAGTCTTCAAATATAATTGTTGATTTATCTACTCATCCTTTTATTTCTGCCAGTTTAAGATTTCATAATTTGAAGCTCTGTTATTAAGATCAAACCTACTTGGAATTCCTATATTTTCTTGATGATGTAACCCCTTTATCGTTATGTATTATCCTTTTTTATCCCTGTAAATATTCTTTCTTCTGAAGTTTATTTATCCTGATATACCAATTTCCTTACATTTAATGTTTACTCAGTTGATATTTTTCTCTATTATTACTTTAACATAGCTATATGTCTTTATATGTATAGTGAGTTTCTGGTAGACAACATATAGATTGGGTTTGGCTTTTCATTTTGACAATTCTACATTTAATTAGGGTGCTTATACTATTTACATATAGTGTGGATTAGTTGGTTTTCCAAGTATATATAATAAATATAAAATTATTAAGAAAATTTAAACATGCCTGACCTGTGGTGGCACAGTGGATAAAGCGTCGACCTGGAAATGCTGAGGTCACCAGTTTAAAACCCTGGGCTTGTCTGGTCAAGGCACATATGGGAGTTGATGCTTCCAGCTCCTCCCCCTTCTTTCTCTCTGTCTTTCTCTCCTCTCTTTCCCTCTCTGTCTCTGTCCTCTCTAAAAATGAATAAAGAAAATTTTTAAAAAAAGAAAGAAAATTTAAACAAATAAAACCTTACTTTAATTTGTTGTATAGTTTGGAATTCTCAGTAAGAAATTTTTGAAGGCAAAAAACAATCTGCCACCAAAATTATTCTTGAGCCATGGATGATCTTATGGTGATCAATTAATAGCTTTTGGCCAAGTGGATTGGTTTTGATTGATCTGAACTTTGGTGGCACTTCTACTATACCAACCTATTTTTCCTCAATGTGGTTTTTGCTGTTTATTCTAAGTAATTATGTAAATGTGCATAGACATAATAAACTATTGATATTTTAGTTGCCTTTTACATAGTTTCTTTTTAATGCAATGGAATAGATCATGTTTTTATGATGAATATCATTCTTTTATGTTAAGGTAATCTCCTTACTGACAATCAGTAACATTCAGATTTATTGACCTTAACAAATAAAAACAGTAAGTTCTTTTTTGTTTTTTCAGGGAGATTTTTTTTCAGGTGAGAGGAGGAGAGATAGTGATGCAGGCTCCCACATGTGCCCCAACCAGGATCTGCCCATCAACTCCATCTTGGGCCAATGCTTGAGTACTGAACTATTTTTAGTACCTGAGGCTGTTGTACTCAGATCAACCTGAGCTATCCCCAGCACCAGGTCGAACCAATTGAGTCACTGGCTGCAGAAGACAGAGAAAGAGAAGGGGAGAGGGAGTGGGAGAGAAGCAGATGGTCGCTTCTCTTGTGTGTGCTGACCAAGAATTGAACCCTGGACATTCATATGCCAGGCTGACACACTATCCACTGAACCTGTAGCCAGTGCAAAAAGTGTAAGTTTTTAATTCACATTTTCTACTATGGCTACTTGATTAGCAAGAAATTCTCTATGTCTTTTTGGCCTACACTGAAATCAACCACTCATTTAAATAAAATGCCTATATTTATATAGTTGCTTCTTTCCCTATAGTGATTATCAGAAACATATAAAATGATCTTTTTTTTTCTTTTGCAAAAGAGGGGGGGTGGATTAATAGGGACACACAGACAGGAAGGGAGAGAGATGAGAAGCATCAACTCATAGTTGTGACATCTTAGTAGTTCATTGATTGTTTTCTCACATGTGCTTTGACCAGGGTCTCCAGCCAAGCCAGTGACCCCTTGCTCAAACCAGCAACCTTGGGCTCAAGCCAGAGACCATGGGATCATGTCTATGATCCCACTCACACTCAAACCAGAGACTTTGGAGTTTCAAACCTGGGTCTTCAGCATCCTAGACCAATGCTTTATTCACTGTGCCACCACTGGGTCAGGCTAAAACAATCTTTGAAATGTGTTCCCACATACTGCAATGGCAGAAAATATAGGGTCAAACTACTTTATTCTATCAATATTTTATGCCGAATTGTTCACTATTCTGATGTATCAGGCATTTTCTTTCAAGCTACTATTATATAAAATGTCAATGGTCTGTTTCTTGAAAGAAAAGAGGTATTTGCAAATATAACTTGAAATTATAATGAATGCCTCTAGTAGGGACTAAAATATAATAAAAGGAAAGAAACAGGCTGTTTTGAATAACATGGAATTTGTTGACACTTCAACCCATCACTTTACCATTTGGAAGGAACTATTAAAGACAAGTATGCTGAAAATAGGAAGAAATAGCGCAGTAGTAAATTGTTTCATTTACATTTGTTTATACCTATAAATTATAGCAAATTGTATCAGACTGTGTCCCAAAATTGGATCAATCGGTGAATCAATTTTAGTTTGTACAAGTAGACATAAAATGTGTATATAAAGAAGACTTCCTGTACTTGATTTATATTTGTTTGTCTGTACTTAATCTTTACATTAAAACCATAATATTTAAAATTTCTGTGTTTATAAGATAAGCAGAATAATTTAATTCTATACCTCAGGTATGATTTATTTTCCTTCCCTATTGGGGAAATAGATTAATTCCCATGGATTATTCAGCATTATATATGGTTTTATTATCTTTGTTTATTCAGATATTACTCAATTGTCAACTTGAGTATAAGAGGCAAGCTATCCAAAAAGGGTTTTTTATTTTGATACTAAGAAGCCATTAGGATTAACAAGTTATTGTTTATCAAATTTACTCTGAACACTCAAGTGTGTGGTTCTGCATTATTACAAAGGATTATCTGGTAAACCGCATTAACAGAAGTGAACAGCATGGCAAAACAAGAATCATCTGCTTTTAGGAATTATGTAATTATATATAATTAATGGAAAGGAATAATAATTAATAAATACATAATACTTACACAATAATCAGTTAACACTTTAAAAATAATTAACTTTCCTAATGGCCATTTTCAACAAAATTAATGTAGTTTGCATGAGTAGCGGTGACAGCTAAAATACTAATAGCTCCCCATTGCAGCACTGCCAGAGGCGGTAAAAGAAATACCGTGAGAGCAAACTGTGGTTTTCATTAGTGTGCTCCTCATGGTTCGTTTGTTGAGGAATAACAATTCTCCTTCAGAAAATTTAGCTCTCTTAAAACTTAAGTGATAAAAATATGTACAATGTACATGCAATTATATATACAGATGATATAATTTCATATATTTACAATTCATTTAAATGCATTAAATTCAGAGCAAATAATTTTTTTTTTTGTATTGTTCTGAAGCTGGAAACGGGGAGAGACAGTCAGACTCCCGCATGAGCCCGACCGGGATCCACCTGGCACGCCCACCAGGGGGCGACGCTCTGCCCACCAGGGGGTGATGCTCTGCCCCTCCGGGGCGTCACTCTGTTGCGACCAGAGCCACTTTAGCGCCTGGGGCAGAGGCCAAGGAGCCATCCCCAGGGCCCCGGCCATCTTTGCTCCAATGGAGCCTTGGCTGCGGGAGGGGAAGAGAGAGACAGAGAGGAAGGAGAGGGGGAGGGATGGAGAAGCAGATGGGCGCTTCTCCTGTGTGCCCTGGCCGGGAATCAAACCCAGGACTTCTGCACGCCAGGCCGACACTCTACCACTGAGCCAACCGGCCAGGGCCCGGAGCAAATAATTTTTAAACTATCTCAGTATCATCTTTGAGATTATCCCTTTCCTTCTCCCTATAATTAGTCATTTGTATATTTTTTTTTTATTTCTAGACCTATTTCTATTTTTCCATTTCACATGCTCGCATCACTACGTGTCTGATCTCTCCTAAGTATACGTATTGTTTAACTCCTACATTTTATTGTATACACAGTCAGCAATCTTTTCACCCTAAAACACACGGTTAGCACCTCGGTATCAACCAGGTCAAAAAGTATCAACTGTTCTCGTTACCTACAGGATGAAACCTCAATATTGCAGCCGGACAGTCACTGATCAAAATCCAATCTACCTTCTATCTCAAATCTTACTTCATGCTTCCATACCTTTTAAAATATTTCTTAAATGAATAAAGTAAATACTTTGTTAAAATTCATTCAAATATTCAGTAGTAAGATAATGCAAAGTCCAAGGACTCTAGTTGCCAGCTATTATTATGATCTTCAGAACAATGCTGAACTGTCTCTTTAATATTAGTATTCTAGTTAGCACCAGAAAAAGAACTAAATCCTGGCCAAGGAAATTATGAGATAAAACTTCCTGCTGTGACCATACCAACTTCTAAGTGCTCTGCGATTATTGCCAACTCTTTCTAGGATAGTGAGTATATGCTGTAGGAATTTGTCTCTTTTTTCATCCTTGACTTTTGGACATTTGCCTCAGTATCTTACCAGTTGGGTGGCCCTGGGTTTGCTTATCGTAGACTCCTACATACTGCACCTGGCAAAACATCTTCTGGGAGTCTTTTCAAAATGTGACACTTGGCTACACTCTAAGGAGGAAAAATAGATATGGGAGAGACTCACTTAGCCCTCCATATTTTCCTATTAGAGGGCACCGCTATAACAAGATGGAGATCATCACATTAAGAAAAGATGGGTTTCCTGAGAAGGTGAAAAAGATATAAAGACATAAAGAATCCAACATCGTGCAGTGTTAGATCCGGGAAGATATTGGAGGTTAAGTAGCCCAAATGCCTTATATTGCAAACAGGATCCAAGGATATGGAATGACTGGGATATTATTCTACAGTGAGTCAGATAATGTGATATAATTAAAAAATAAGTGCTCTGACTGCTAGCTGGTCCACAGTCTTTCCACGAATGCATGCTCTAGATCAGGGGTCTGCAAAGGGGAGTGCACACCCCCCAGGGTGTACATACACCAGGTGACTGTACCGAGCGTAGACACTGTTAACATTGCTAGTTGTGTCACCTGTAATAATCAGATGTCCTGAGAAAAGAGTGGGACATCTACCGTTAAGACGAATGAGCAAAGTTTCCATCCCTTATGCATTCGTTTCGCTTTATTGGTGCATGTCATAGTCTGCATTTGCGCCAGAAAGTGGATTTATTGATCAACCACTTACTCAGTGTTAACCAACAAATGAATTTACAAATTTTATCATCCAGTTTCAACTAAATTAAACCTGCATAAAATGGACAAGTGGCTAGGATTGTTATTGTTAACTCTGCTATGAGAGCCTCATTGGCCACATTACAATGAAAATCAATAAAAGTTTAATTAGATCTGACAAGATATCAACAAAAAAATAATAAAATGTCCAAGGAACTATTAAAAATGTGAACATATAGCCTGACCAGGCGGTGACGTAGTGGATAGAGCCTCGGACTGGGATGCTGAAGACCCAGGTTCGAGACCCCAAGGTCGTCAGCTTGAGTGCGGTCTCATCTGGTTTGAGCAAAAAGCTCACTAGCTTGGACCCAAGGTCGCTGGCTCCAGCAAGGGGTTACTCAGTCTGCTGAAGGCCCACGGTCAAGACACATATGAGAAAGCAATCAATGAACAACTAAGGTGTCGCAATGTGCAATGAGAAACGATGATTGACTGCTTCTCATCTCTCCGTTTCTGTCTGTCTGTCCCTGTCTATCCCTCTCTCTGACTCTCTCTGTCTCTGTAAAAAATAATAATAATAATAATAATAAATAAATCTTTCAAAAAAATGTGAACATATATCCACTGCCAACAACAAAAATTCTTACCCTAAATGTATATAGATAGTCCCCAGCTTATGATGGTTCAGTTTACGATTTTTCAACTTTACAATGTTGTGAAATCAACACACAGTCAGTAGAAACTACTTCAAATTTTGAATTTTGGTCTTTTCCTGAGCTAGTGATAGGCAGAAAAGTACTTTCTTGTGATGCTGAGCAGTGTCAGTGAGCTGCGGCTTCCGGTCAGCCACACAGTCATGAGGGCAAACAACTCATATTCTATAGTGTATTCATTGTATTAGACGATTTTACTCACCTATAGGTTGATGGAAGTGTTCTGAGAACACTTAAGGTAGACTAGCCTAAGCTAGGATGCTCAGTAAACTAGGCACATTAAATGCTTTCCGACTTAAGATATTTTCAAATTACAATGGGTATATCTGGACATAACTCCATCATAAGTTGAGGAGCATTGGTATTGCACATTGAGAAGTTAGTTAATGATAACAGTATTTGTATATTAAAGAAATAAATAGCTGGAATAACCAAAAATATCTGGAGACCAGTGCTCTATTTTAGGAGCTGGATATCAAATAACAATAGATGGACCCAAAACTGGAGAGAGCTCCAATGTCCATTAACAAGAGAATGGATAAGCAAATTGTGACATATTGATACAATGGACTACTACTGTGCAATTAAAAAGGAATTATGGATAAAGCTAATAATAGGACCAGTCTCAAAACACAATGTTAAGAGCAAGAAGGTAAATTTAAAAAAAAAAACCCACTAATTGATTTAATGAAGTTCAAGTAGAAGTTCTGCGTTAATAGAAATTAGAACAATAGTTGCTAAGGAACTCAGAACAACTGAAAGAGGGTACAAGAGGAATTTTGGGGAAACAGCCTATATCTGCTTTGGGGTGTTGGTTACTAAGGTGCATACATTTATCAAATTCATTAAATAGTACATTTGAGATCTGTACACTTAATTGTGTATAAAGTTTGCCTCAATATAAAAAAAATTAAGTAAATAACATCTAGTGGAACTAGCACTTTTATCTAATGTTTCTTTGTTCTAACTCTTTTCATATGGTATAGTAATTTTTGTCCATATATTTCTCTCTCTTCATTATTTGCAGTACATGCTGTGTCTTTTTTATGTCTGTTTTATTTTGTCACACACTGAATATCCATTGAAATGTCTCAAGGAGGCATTGTTGAACAAATAAATAAATAAATAAATAAATAAATAAATAAATAAAACAGGTACTAATTTTTTATTTATAAGTTGTTTAATATCCTTTTAATGAGCAAGAAGTTCCCTACACTAATTCCAGGGGGAAGCTCCATATTGTTCCTAGCACAATAGTAAATAATATTTTCCAAGTCCCTGAAGGCACCTTGGGCCTTTAAATTAGTCAGCTTTGGGTCTCAATTCCAGATGGGCTACTTGTGAGGCTTTAAGTAAATCAGTTAACCTCTCTTGGCTCATTTTCTCATCAATGTAAATTACGATGATAATACCCAACACAAAAAAAATGTTAAAGATTCATTATAAGTTATATAGAAAAAGCACTTTCATATAATATGGCACATATAAATACCTGCCTTAAATACTAGCTTCATTCCTACATCCTACAAACAATGTTAGAGTACATTTCTTCTGCAGTTATTAAATAATCCAACCTACTGTTTCTCTCAACCTTTTAACATGTGTGAGATGGCCAGAAAGATACAATAATTAACCTCTTGTTCCTACATAATTTAGAGTCACCAAGCTTCCCCTCCCAAGTCCTCTGTTTTTAATTTGGTGTGATTGGTTAAGTGGAAGTGTTAAGCTCCACTACTTTTGTGGCTTGTGTGTCAAAATCTTCTTTTAAAGCCACTAGAAACTTCCTCCCAGAGCACCCAAATTCTTTCAGGATGTGACAACTGAATGCTTGTAGAACTCAGTTTTATGAGACTGCTGAATTATCTGAGGAGCTCCTCCCCTGCCACTGCTGTTTTACTGGCCACTTCACCCAAAAAGGTTGTGCTTCCATTGTTTCCTGCTAACTGCCTCATAAGATAGCCCATTAAAAAAGCAAAAACTGGCCCTGGCCGGTTGGCTCAGTGGTAGAGCGTCGGCCTGGTGTGCAGGAGTCTCGGGTTCGATTCCTGGCCAGGGCACACAGGAGAAGCACCCATCTGCTTCTCCACCCCCCCCCCCCCTCCTTCCTCTCTGTCTTTCTCTTCCCCTCCTGCAGCCAAGGCTCCATTAGAGCAAAAGTTTGCCCGGGTCCTGAGGATGGCTCTGTGGTCTCTGCCTCAGGCGCTAGAATGGCTCTGATTGTAGCAGAGCGACGCCCCAGAGGGGCAGAGCATCGCCCCCTGGTGGGCATGCCGGGTGGATCCCAGTCGGGCACATGCGGGAGTCTGTCTGACTGCCTCCCTGTTTCGAACTTCAGAAAAATACAAAAAAAAAAAAAAAAAAGCAAAAACTAACGAAATAAAGACAGTCATTTTTATTCGATCTGCTCTTTATGAGTATCTTGTTTTTTTTAAAAAAAAATAGGCACTGTTTTTATTTCTAGTAGTAAAACTGGACTCTAAACTTAGGGAAGGTTTCTTTAGACTCCATACATGAGTTATCACTGGAAACTCACATATCTGATAAATTCTAGTTTCCAGACACCAAGAATTTCATTTCATCGCTAAATTTAAAGAGCACAGATACAATAAGCCCTGAAATTTTAACCTCTATGAAACCATACCTGCCAACTCCTTCGTATGTGCAATACACTCATATATAACGTGTGTGCTTTCCAGGAAGTATGAAATTTCGAAGCTAGACTCTTGACAAGAAACCATTTGGATTTTAGTACTTTAATACAGGATATTTTTTTTCCAGAATTCTTTTGTTCCCATATTTTCTAACTAATTTAATTTTTTTAAAAAAATAACTAATTTAATTCAGCTAATTTAAATAAGAAAGTTGATCTTAATGGCGTTTTTACTAGACATGCTAGAGGGAGATCCTGTATCCTCAGATGACTCCCCAGTCCACAGTATCCTCCTAAAGAAAGGAACCAAAACTATGTATGATGCTTTCAAATGCGTATTGAGTGAAACCAAGCTCAGTTTTGGCCATAACTGATTGTAGCAATTATCAGTGTACTAGTAAAAATAAATAAATAAAAAGAAATTTAAAAAACTGGAAAAGAGGCCAACCAGCTTTAAAGGGCTTCAGTCTGATTGAGAGAGGATAAACCAAACCAATTTGTTTTTACAAATATTAAAGTTAAATAAAAAGATGTCTCATATTCTTCTTGTATCCTAGATAATACTGAGTTATGGCTTTAGTTCTCCTAAAAGGGCAGTACATGCCAATCTTAGAACTTTCAACCCAATATTTTCATATAAACTTAATAAGCTTCCCTTGCCAGAGGTAATCTGTGTGTGCCTCTTTCCTGCAGTATTAAAGAATCTGACTAATATAATAATACCAGTGCTGGGAATAATGTATTTATTTTTATGTATATAACAGTGTGATATAATAAAATAAAGCCTCGTCATTGACATCATAGATTATATTTCTCACTTGCAGCTTTCCTTACCACTGGGAGCATGTTTAAGGGGAATGCAATTTGAAGGAAGGAAAGGAATTAATTTAGCAAAGCAGTTAACTGTGAAAATTATGTAATTGAAAGAATACTAATTATAAGTAAATGAGTGGCCTAGTTTATTGTACTAAATTTCCATTTTCCTCAGGCTGTGCCTAGATTAATTGTAGGGTTTTTGTTTTAAAATAATAGTTTGGCAAATACCAAATATAAAATGAAAAGTTTCCCCAAGTCAGACCACAAACCAATTCCAGTCATTACTGACTTAGGAGTAACAAAAACAGATAACCAGATATAAGGTAAACACAAATGCTACCCCGTCAAAAATAAACATACCAAGGTATAGGCAAACTTTTAAAATAAACTCTTAGAAGGAAGTATGGACTATAGTGTGAATTATATCAATATCTAAACTAGCTAGTAATTAGGTATGGAAGGTTTTTTATTTTTTTATTTTAGCATAGCCAATCATTGTTTCTCCCATTATTTTGTTTGGTCATTAATGTGAGCTCGAATGCAATTTATACAAATGTCTTAACTTTTTCATAACATATGCTACCTTAGATATAATCCAAATTTAATTATATTTAGTCATAAAGAAGTTAACAATATTTTGCTCCATATAATTGGTTTTAGCAACAACAAGCCTTGTTATCAGTCAATTTTTGTTAAGGGCTTGTGGCTTCATATATTCCAGTTTTCAGTGAAACAATGTATTTTCAATATTTTAGTTTTTTGGTTTGTTTGTTTGTTTATTCTTAGCCTTCATTGTTTTGCAGTAATTTGAAGACATGGGGGTGCTTCGCTACTCCATCCATAACATTATATTCCACCTTCTATACGCCTGGCCTTGAAATGTTTTATGACACCTCTTCTTCTCACCTTTTTTGCATGGTGGTTCAAAATCAAACTTTTTGGTTAATACTCACTCTCCTTTCTGTTTTGGCAACTTCCTTCTCTAATCACTGCCCAGCCTTGTCTTCCCTTTTATTTTACCTTATTTTATTCTTAACCTAGAAACAGTGTACATGGTCATTAACTTTCTGATTGGAAGGGTTGAGTTGGTTTTATGGAGAAAGTCTATTTTAAATAGTTAACTGAACTATTTAGACATAGATATCAGAGAGAAGCCAAATTTATCAGAAAAGCTCTGGATAGCAGAAGGCAAGGGTCAAACATTGTTTCCAAAAGAATATTATATTTAAGTAGCTATCTATTTTACTCAAGATTAACAACAGGAATTAAACTATTAAAAATCACCAATCTAGAATCTGGTCTAGTATAACTGCAAAATTCAAAGGCAAGTTTATAGAAAAATTGGTCCATGTCTTCCCAAAATGACAGAACAAATGTAGTTTGACTAGAGAGCATAATTATTCTTCATCTACTGATTTATTATCAGAGGGCAATTTAATTCAATCAGATTCATCAAACATTTACTAGTGTTTTAAAAAGTGCTGGTCATTGATGCTGGGTATTGTGAAAGATAGAACAATAATTTCAGTATAAAAAAAATATTCCACCTTGTATGAAATGAGACAAAAGAAGGCCTGTAACTTGACCCTAGCTAGATACTAAACATTTTAGTGACCTTGCAAGTTAAATTATCCTTTCTTAAAGAAGCAGACACAAAGTTCAAATCTAAGTAATGAAAGTTGCTCTAAATATGCATCATGAGAGCTCCTTGTACATCTAAGTGGTGAGAGAGACAAGTAGAAGTCTAACTTCAAAATCTATAGAGCAGGGGTCGGAAACCTATGGCTCGCGAGCCAGATGTGGCTCTTTTGATGGCTGCACCTGGCTCGCAGACAAATCTTTAATAAAAAAAAATAATGTTAAAAATATAAAACATTTTCATGTATTACAATCCATTTCCTACAGCTCATGTTCGTGGTTGCGGGTGGCTGGAACCAATCACAGCTGTCCTCTGGGACAACACCAAATTTTTACTGGATAATGCATAACATACACGAGTCGTTGTATGGCTCTCACGGAATTACATTTTAAAATATGTGGCGTTCATGGCTCTCTCAGCCAAAAAGGTTCCTGACGCGCTATATAGTGAAATAAGGGTTCGTATTAATCCTTGTTCTCCACACAAATCATCTAAGGAAGAGGCTATTTTTTTGAAACTCTAAAGCCATGCAACAAGATAAAGCTAAACTTAAAGAGTTTGCCCCTAAAACTGAGAGTTCATGGTGCACTGAAATGCTATTGTTCAGATGCAACCACTCGGTGACAGTAAATGAAGCTTCTTTCTTTGGCTCAGAAGTTCAGGTTATGGTGATGAAACACCTGGAGAGGGTCACTCCTGTGTCTGATGTCTGTGATTGGGTTAGCTGGTTTGGGCTTCTGACTTATAAAACAATCTCTAGATCAATATTCCTTGAATTCATAGAATCTCAGAACTGAAAGGGTTTACAGAAATCACCTGCAGACTTCGTGATGGGAAATTGAATCCTCTAACTATGTAGGGAAGCAAGCACTTAAACCAATTTTTCTGCCTTTTGGAGCCGTGTCCTACTCCACTAAAAGCTAATGCAGAGAAAAAAGCTTCTGTCCATTTGATAGTTTCATTTTTCTTCCACCGTTTGGTTCTTAGACCTTTTTACATACTAACACTGCTTTTCATAATACTCTAGGTTCTGCTGATGTGTGATTTTTCAACATTTTCTGATGTAATCGCTATTTAAGCAAATTAATAATTTGAATTAATTCTTTTCTATCTTATATATCATTAAAAATGTGAAATTTTAACCCTATGCCATTCTTTCAAAGAATAAGTACTCTTTTGTATGAATCAAAATTATATTTCTTAAGCTTATTCCAAATCATTTTTCCAAAACACTTTAGTAGCTCAAATTGCTATGTGTAGCCAAAAGGAAATACTTTTCTTTTTTTGCTATAAAAGCCCTTATCTAAAGAGTAAAGTATTTAATTACCAATTTAACTACAGTTCACAAAACTTTATTCTAAATAGTGTAAAAATGCACCATTATAACTTTAAGTGGAATGCATGACTCTTTTTAATATATTAATTATTTTATGTACTGGCAAGAAAGGTAACTATTATAAACCAGGAAAATATTTTAGTTACCAAGAATAACTCATTAAAATAGAACTGAGTACAAAAATTGAGAGCCAACATACAAGAAAAACAAAGAAAAGAAAAAAAACAATGTGGAGTCTAAGATCAGTACGAGAGTTTTATATTCATATGGAAGGACAAAAAAGTGAATACAGACTTCCGAGGCCAAAAGTCAGCAAAGTAAATTTTGCCAAAGCATAAGGGCTAAACTAAAAAGGAGGAGATCAGAAAACAAAAATCTTTTTTACTAAGATTCTTACTTTCCCTCTGACACTAAAAAAGATTCTTTACTCTGTTTAAATTTGTCTTTTCTGTTTGGGAACAAGAATTCAATTGAAAAGGAAAAATTATATACTTCAAAAAGTTAAAAACTTCTTTGCCGAATTTTAGGCAGGGAATTTACAGGGTCTAGGAATTGAGGGGCGGAATGCACAAAGGGAATGGTAGCAGGATGAAAAGAGGCCCAGTCAGCCTTTTTGATCATCTCCAGTAACGAGTAGTATCAGTCAATGGCTGGACCTGCAAAGCGTCCAGCCCTGCTGGGTAACCATCTGAGTGTTGAACTCAATGACCCTTCATGATTCTCAAATACTGTAGTATATCAATTGCATTTTAACATTTGCACAGCTGCTTATTTGGTTAAATGTGGGCAATTCCCCAAGTCCTCATTTGATTTTGGAATACATCCGTTCCCTTAAAGCAGCCCATAATGTGCTGCCTCACATAGTGTATCTGTACCAGGGGATTAGTTCAGCAAACCTGTGTTCCCACAAATAAGACATCTCTCCTAGAGAGACAGTGGAAGGCATTCTGACTTCAGTGCTCACAGTCCTTGAAAACATGCTATCTGCTAATGTCACCATTTAAAACAGAAGCTATTAAGATTAGGAAAAAAAAAAAAGGCCAAAGGGCAAAGATAATCCCCAAATGAGCCAGTAAATGATATATCAATGTAGCCTGAATTTTTGTACAGTTAAAAAGCAATTTCTTAGCCCTAGCCAGTCAGCTCAGTGTTAGAATGTCAGCCAGCTTGTGGAAGTCCTGAGTTTGATTCCGGGCCAGGGCACACAGGAGAAGTGCTCATCTGCTTCTCCACCCTTCACCCTCTCCTTTCTCTATCTCTCTCTCTTCCCCTCTCGCAGCCAAGGTTCCACAGGAGCAAGTTGACCTGGGTACTGAGGACGGCTCCATGGCCTTCTCTCAGGTGCTAAAATGGCTCCAGTTGCAATGGAGCAATGCTCCAGATGGACAGAGCATAGCCCCCTGGTGGGTATGCCAGGTGGATCCTGGTCAGGTGCATGAGGGAATCTGTCTCTCTGTCTCCCTGCTTCTCAATGCAGAAGAATATAGGAGAAAAAAAAAAAGCAACTTTTTCAGGCTGACCTGTGGGGACACAGTGAATAAAGTGTTGACCTGAATGCTAAGGTCACTGGTTCAAAACCCTGGGCTTGCCTAGTCGAACCACATACAAGAAGCAACAACTAAAAGTTGATGCTTCCCGTTCCTCCCTCACCGCACACCCCACCCCTACTGTCACCTTTCTCTTTCTCTAAAATCAATAAAGTCATAAAAAAAAGCAACTCCTTCAAAAAACTGGGTCACAGAATACCAGAAAAACCACCCACAGATTCTAAAATAACTTAGCAGGCCAGATTTGAGACATGTTGCTACTAAATGTTAATTTATGGCATTTTATCAGAGAGCTTTTATTCTTTTCATTTTAAAAATATGTATTCTTTATTCCTATTATGTGGGGATTTCTCTGTATCATCCAGTGAGAAAAACAAAAGCAACCTGTTCTTCCCTCCTCAGAAAGAAAAAGAGATGTGATTATCAGATTTAGCCCGCAACAGTTCCCGAAGCCTCCTTACCTGCTCCCAGCTGGAGATGCAAGATATTCCTGCCGCGGCTAGTCAACAGCTAGTCCCCTGCCCCTAGTATCTCAGATTCTTTCCCCTAAAGCAGCGATGGTGAACCGGTGTGCAACAGAATGTTTAAAACCTGCAATACCTGACTGTTTAGTCAGACACACTCATCCCTTTTCCCTTAGACTGTCAAATAAAAAATATGACAGTCCAGCCTGGCGTGCGGGGGACCTAGGTTCGATTCCCGGCCAGGGCACATAGGAGAAGCGCCCATTTGCTTCTCCACCCCCCCCCTCCTTCCTCTCTGTCTCTCTCCTCCTCTCCTGCAGCCAAGGCTCCATTGGAGCAAAGATGGCCCAGGCGCTGGGGATGGCTCCTTGGCCTCTGCCCCAGGCGCTAGAGTGGCTCTGGTCGCAACAGAGCGACACCCCGGAGGGGCAGAGCATCACCCTCTGGTGGGCAGAGCGTTGCCCCTGGTGGGCGTGCCGGGTGGATCCTGGTCAGGCGCATGCGGGAGTCTGTCTGACTGTCTCTCCCCGTTTCCAGCTTCAGAAAAATACAAAAAAAATATATATGACAGTCAACACAACAGCTGTCCAGTGTGAATGAATCAAAATTATATTTATTTTTTTGTTGTCAGAAATGCCAAAAATATGATATATTTTTTGATGAGCTGCAGAATTTTAGTACTTAGTTTATGTGTGCCATGAGACAAAAAAAAAGGTTGAAATTAGCTGCTCAAAAGCAATGGATACAGATTCTTCTTTATCAGTCACTTTAGCTTCAGGGCTTTTGTTTGGAGACAAAGACTTAAATATTGACTTTATTCAATTACTTTATAAGGAAGAACGGCCCAGATGATGTTTGCACTTAACCTTACAGACATCTTAGTATCTTCTTCTGTAAATCGGAATGATTTAAAAGTCTATCTCAAAAGACTTTGTGATAAATAAGAGAGAAAATGCATATATGTGATACATCTCCCAGCAATTCGAACATACTCTGTGGACATTAGCTCTTATTTTCAAGTGACGCTCTAAAAGACATAGGAGTGCTCTAGAAATTTTTGTAGGTTGACATTTAAGAAAGAAAGAGAGAAAACAACAATGAATGAGGAGCTGGAAAAATACCAAAAATAGAGAACTTTAATTTACTTTACTTCACATTAATTCACGGAGCTGCTTTGTGCTCTACCCAGATGCTGAAAGGATAAAAGTTGGATTGATTCTCTATTCCATTACTTTTCTTTTTCTTTACAGAAAATCTTATTTCAAACAGAGGCTTCAGAAAGATTTCATTTCTAAACATAATAACAATTTGGTAACACTATATGATATTTTTATTTGTTTATTGTTAATCCAAATTCGGAGGGACCCAAAATATGGAAGACAGGAACAAGGTCCATCGTTTACACATTAAAGCTTTATTGTCTAGCTTGGCCAAGCAGCAGGAACTCCGACAGAAATCTGACGGAGAGCGCGCCGGCCCTTTGTTCTACTTAGTTTTTATAGTTTTGTAAGTGGGAAGTACAGAAGCAAAAATTGCAATTAGGAGCCCCTTACTGCTATTGGTTATAGTCATATGTCCTTTAACATGATATAGGACCATGTTCAATTTGCAAACCATACATCATTTTGGAGAAAACAAAATTTATAAGCCAACACAATGGTAGAAAGATATTTCTTTACATATTAAAAGACCTTTCTATATTTTCTAGTGTTCATCCGCCATTTCTCTGTCCAGAGTCAGACGTATTAACCACATGCATTTACATAAGAGAGGTAGTTTCCATGGGGACAAATGCCCGCAAATGGCTCATAGTTATAAGAAAAGGTTTATTTTGGCTTTTCTCTTCCTGCACCTGGCTAGCCATTCACTCCTTTCCCCACAGGTGTGGTGGAATGTCAGGGAATCCATGTTTTCCTTCTGTTTTTATTTACAATACAATGGCAAGAGCCATCCTGGTTATGCCAATCACACAGTACAGAGACTATTTTCACAATTTCTCTGCACACCTTAACCCAAATTAATAAAATGTTCTCCAAGCCTCCTAAAATATTGATATGAATTCTGTAGCCTTTGGTACTTTACAACACCTGTGGGTGAAATGGCTCAGTGGCTACTCATTTATGTCTTGGGCATCTAAAATAATTAGCACTGTAGGGCCAGCAGTCGCCCCTGTCATGGCCAGGCAGGTTCAGGTTCCCATTGGATTTGGACACACAGTAAAGAAACAGTGGAGCCAAAAACTGGTGGGCCATTCCTTTATTCAAGACTAGTACTGGGCAACGAGAAACACACACGGAGGGAAAACACTTCCCTTTCACTTATGGTTCCCAAAGCCACTCACACATTCTCCAGTTCCACAACCAGGAGAATCTTCTCCAGTTTCTCCTAGAATCAAAGGCCCCCATCAGTCTCATCACCTTCTCCCTTCTCCTCTCTGCACAAACTGGCTTCTCCTTCAGCACCTGCCATCTCGGCTTCCTTCTTCTTCTCTTTTCAAAACTTTTGGCGTGAAACCCCTCCTCCAGCACACATTAGCATAATAATGGCCTTTCCCAAGCAATATCACAGACACACGCCAGGTGTTGCCCAGCGCCATTTTTAACAATAAAAGTGAGCAAATTCAAATAACACAAATTTTACAAACTCATTTGTCCAACAAGCACTTACAAAGGAGAAGTAGAAGGTGGGAGTCAAGAGTGGGCTTTGAGTCATGAAAATCCTTACAGATTTGACAAAACTATACTAAAATACCTCCAAAAAACAATCATATATATATATATATATATGCATTTATGCACATATATATGCATGCATGATTCTTTTATCTAGATAATTCAAACTTTATTATTTCTCTAAAAAGTGAATGAAAATGAGCATATGTATGGATGCATGAGTACAAAGTTAAGAAAAACATAAGGAAAAAAGTGCTTTCTGGAATTCCTCAGATTTCAACATTGCCATTTCCCCCTTTATGAGGCAGATTGAATTGTTTTTGTTTTTCCAATTTCCTAGAAAGTTCTTGAAATTCAAGTTTTGCTTCTTTTGCAAAGAAATGAAGCAGGATCAGACAGCAGAGGTACAGTAACCCACCGCAAGGCGTTAATGAGGGTGGAAGAGACAGAAGGGAGACAAGGCTAGGTAGCTGGTACAGCTGGGGATCATTAATAGCAATCAAGGGCCACTATAAACAAATCAGCAGGAAATAGAGAGGCACTACATATTCCTGGCTTGGTAGAAGGAGCCATCTGGACAGAGGGAATTTGGCTTAAAACTCTCATTGGGAAGTTAGGTTTTATTTTTTAACCACTCTAGCATAGTCCATCGCTGAAGTAAACAAATTGAACCTGTTTATGCTGTAACCGATCAAATTACTATTATAAAATATAAAATCCACAGTGGATTGTGATTAATTTAGCACAAAATATAAGGAGAATTTTACAGCTAGGGCAAAGTGGGTATAGTTTTAAGAGTCACCAGGGATACTTAAATAAAGAAAGGAGAGAGAAGAAGAAGTTATTAGTTTTACAATATAGATATATATACATATATTATAGTCTCCAGAGTTTCAAAGAGGAATCATGGGTTGTTTAATAGCAGTTAAGTCAGCAGAACTGGTGAGCATGATCAAATCTGTTTGAAACACCTTTGGCAGTCCTGGGTCAGGAAGCTGCTAATAAGGATGGAGTAAAAAACAGTCTTGGAAAACAAGCCTGGCAGCCTTTTCTTCCAACAAAAGGAATGGCTAGTCACAATAGAAATAATGCCAAACAACTAAAAGTTGGCTTTTTCCAAGATCTTTCCTTCTGATCTGTACATTTACGTATCTCCATCATCTCTGCCCCACTTCCAAATGTTTACAACATCCAGACCAAACTCTAAATCTTTTTTTTTAAAGCCGAGTATTTGTTTTACTGCTTTACTGACTCCTTTGTTTCTCTCTATACAAAGCAATATCTCACTATTAAGGGGACAGAAACTAATTTCCAGGAGCAAGGTGATGCTCCATCTTTGAATAATAAGTGTTAATTAGCTCTCTCTCTTGCTTCCTTTATCTTTTTCAGTTGTCACTCTGGAAGATAGACTCTTTCAAATATTGAATCTAGTCAAAACATTGACTTCTAAACTC
Organism: Saccopteryx leptura; assembly: GCF_036850995.1. Taxonomy (NCBI): domain Eukaryota; kingdom Metazoa; phylum Chordata; class Mammalia; order Chiroptera; family Emballonuridae; genus Saccopteryx; species Saccopteryx leptura. The sequence continues at coordinate 24,088,775 of NC_089510.1, forward strand.
AGATAAATTAGTTAAAGAATTGATGTAAATCCAGAGCCCTGTATTACCCAAACTTGTTTTCTGCTTCTAATGACTATAAGAAATTGAATGTTAAAAAGCTGCTATGAAATATATTCTTTATTTCTATTCAGTTGGGTAATTTAATACTAAGGGGTGTCCTAAAGATGTCTAGCTGCATGGAGTTGAGCTTAAACAGCCGAAAGTGGCTGCTAGGCTTGCATCTGAGTGGTGGCCTTGAAGTACAGAATTATATTGTGTAAGTAAGAAGCCCACTCAGGGCATAATCTCTGTCCTGTCATTTAATGCCTGTGCAGTAACAAGACAAGGTGAAAACCTGCTAAGATTCAATAGTCTTATCTGCAAAATGGAGAAAATAGTACCCATCTCATGGTGCTGCTGGAGAATTTAGTGTTTTTATGCATACAAAGTCTTTAACACGGTGCCAGGCACAAAGAACATGCTCCCTTAAAATCAGTCAACTCTTATACAGATGACTAGTAGACATATGAAAAGATACTCAAAATCACTAATCATCAAAGAGTTGCAAATCAAAACTGCAATGAGATATCACTTCACAACTCACACCACAGAATGACTACCATTGGACAAATCAACAAAAATAAAAGGTGTTGGCAAGGTTGGGAAGAAAAAAGAATTCTCATGCACTGTTATTGGGAACGAATACTGGTGTAGTCATTGTGGAAAACAGTATGGATATTCCCCAAAGAAATGTAAAATAGAACTATCTTATGACCCAGGAATTCCACTTTTGTGTATTTACCTGAAGAAACCCCAAAAACTAATTTGAAAAAGAAATATATATCTCTATGCTTATTGCAGCATTTTTTTTACAATAACTAAAATATAGAAGCAACCTAAGTGCTCTTCAATATATGACTGGATAAAGAAGATGTGGTAACAGCCCTGGTCAGTTGGCTCAGCAGTAGAGCATTGGCCCAGCATGTGGATGTGCTGGGTTCAATTATCAGTCAGGACACACAGGAGAAGAAACCACCTGCTCTCCACCCCCTCCTCACCCTCTATCTCTCTCTTTCTTCCCCTCCCACAGCCATGGCTAAAATGGTTCAAGCAAAATTGACCCCGAGTGCTGAGGATAGCTCCATGACCTCACCTCAGGTACTAAATTAGCTCTGTTGCTGAACAATGGACCAGCAGCCCCAGATGGGCAGAGCATCACCTGGTAGGGGCTTGCTGGGTAGATACTCGCCAGGGTGCATGCAAGAGTCTGTCTCTACCTCCCCACCTCTCACTTTAATAAAAACTAAAAAAGAAGCTGTGGTAACTATATACAATAAAATATTACTCAACAAAAAAAAAAGAATGAAGTCTTATAATTTGTGATAACATGAATGGACCTAGAGGTTATAATGTTAAGTGAAATAAGTAAGACAGAGAAAGACAAATACCATATGATTTTACTTATATATGAAATCTAAAAAACAAAAACAAAATAAGGAACAAATAAAACAGAAACAGATTCATAAATACAAATAACAAATTAATGCTTGCCAGATAGAAGGGCATTTGGGGAGTCTGGGTGAAAAAAGAGAAAGGGTTAAGAAGTAGAAATTGACAGTTACAGACCACTCGTGGGAATGTCACACCATAGAATGACTACCATTGAACAAATCAACCAAAAAGTACAGCATAGGGAATATAGTCAATAATGTTGTAATAACTATGTATGGTGCCGGGTGGCTACTAGACTTATGGGGGGAATCACTTCATAAATTATATAAATGTCTAACCACTGTGCAGTACACCTGAAACTAATATAATATTGAATGTCAACTGTAATTGAAAAAATAAAATTAAATAGAATAAAAGAGGTCAACTCATTATTTTTTCTAGGAATTGTTTTTAAAATTTTTTATGACTTCCTTCCATTTTAAACAAACTCATTTGACATGCACCCAATTGTGAAATTAAAAATATTTTGCTGTGAATAGTTCTACGTCTCTTTTGTCATTACTTTTTGTCAAGTTCATTATGTGCACATAACTCCCACCAAATAAAAAGAGAAACAATGTCTTGGTTTTTGCTTTTCTTTCCTAGGCAGCAATTATAATTTGTTTGGAACATAGTTATTGTAAGTCATCAAATATAGCTCCCTATAGTGTCATTGCATACCACCTATCTAAATATTTTTTTTACTGATTTATTATTTCTTTAGAACAAAAATAGAACAATGTGATAAAAAAAATATGATTTACTTATACAAGGGTCTTAAGAAGGCATGTACATCTTTAACACATTGACCCTCTATTTATAATAATGATTTCCAATGTCATAGAGATTTTAAACTAATCCTTTCCTTTCCAAAAATCCTTAGTTTGGATTTACAAGAGAGATTTATGTTAAGCACAGATTAGACTTGAATAAAGAAAACTTTAGTTATATGTCCAAACATCATGAAATCATTCATTTTTCAATCATTAAATTAACAACCATTTATATATATGCCAACACACTCTCCTAAGCACTGAGCGTATTAAGGAGAAAATGATAAAGTAGGGAGGGATGATATAAATGTGGAGATAGAAGGTTGAAATTTTCAATGTTGACTCGGGGGCCCCACTGTGAAGGTGAATTTTGATGAAAAACCTGAAAGCACAAAGGAACTAGCTTTACCAATATCTAAATGAGCTGCATTTCAGGGAGAAGTAACAGGGACAAGTCCCTGACTCAGGATCAGGCGTGGCTGCTTGAAAACAGCAAGGAGGAGCATGGCTGGTGGGGAGAGAATGAAAGAAACAGAAGTAGAAAAATCATGACAAAGACACAGTGAGAGAGGGAAAGAAAATGAGGACGAAGTAGGTGGACCTTACAACTTACCACGTCCCAGGACCAAATTGGATTACAATTTAATTTAAGAACAACCATCTTGAAAAACCAACTTTGGACTAAACAAAGAGAACTCTATAACCAAGAATCACTGAAGAAGCCACACCAAGACTGGTAGGAAGGGCAGAGACAGAAAAAGGGCTGCCTTGCTCTCAGGAGCGAGCAGCGGCCCAGAGGGACTCTCATGGCAGGGTGGGTTGCCCTGAGAGGTGTGGGTCTTCAGCCCCAGCCTAGAGCCCCAGAGCCTAGAAGAAGCACCTGGGCAGGATTTAGCTATGGAAACAGCTGGGTTACTGTTAGTGAGAAAGAGACAGAACTCTCAAACCCATGTTCCATCTTAAAGGGCCTGCACAGAAAACCTTATTCACAGCTACTTACCCAGGGATCCAGTGATGGCAGGGAGTGCTGAGAGGACTGGAATTGGGAGAGGAGAGTGTAATTTCAGAGGCCAAGAAAGAGACACTGTGGGAGATGGCCATTTTAACACTTCTGCTGAGTCATTCCCTAGGGCTGGAGTGGCCATCCATTTTTCCTGGAAGAAGCAACACCTTTACCCAGCACCAGCAAAAGGAAGCAATTACCCCACCCAGTGGAGTCCCTTTTGTTCCAGTCAGGGCGGGAGATTGCTCGGAACAGGGGGCACATCAGGGATGCAGGTTTTGGGTGCTGAAGCCTTAGTTGGGCCACCCCCCACACTGCTGAGTACTCATGGGAGGGTGGGCTGGCAGAGGGCCAGTGGGCAGACCACATCTTTGTATCTCAGAGGCCACACCCACTGGACCCCTGTGGTCACACCCTACTGAGGGAAGGAAAAAAAAGTCTGGATAGAATGACACCTGAGGCTAAGGGGCAAGCCAAACCCAACACTTTTTCTAATCCCTGAATTACCGTGCTGAGCCCAACAAGCAACAAGCAGTAAGAGGCAGCAGAAAAAGGGACTCAAGGGAACTTGATATTTTAAGTGGACTCTGGATTGCTTGTGGCTCCAAGAAGGTTGCTAAGGGCCAGTCATAGGCAGTGACTCCCACTGATCTGTGACAGGTTCCTGCTAGGGAGGTCCAAGACCAGCATATCCAGCAGCCAGATGCGGAAAGTATCGCTTCAGGACCTAGCAAGCTTTGTTAGAGTGGTATCTTAAGGAAGGCCTCCTCACACCTGACCCAGCTAAGGCACAGAAAATGCCAAGACAAATAACAAAAAGAACAGTAGCTACAGACAAGTAGCCTACAGCGGATTACAAACAACAGCTGACACCAACCCAAGAAGATCTAGAAACAACACAACTGGAAGCTGGAGGCAGACAACACCAACCCTAGGCTCAGCTAGCTACATAAACAGCACACCCAAAGGAGGAGTCTATACATAAACAAAATTGGAAGACAAAGAAATGCAATCTAAAAGAATCAACAAGAGAAATCCCCAGAAAAAGAACTGAATGAGATGGAAATAAGCCAGCTACCAGATGCAGAGTTTAAAACAATGATTTTCAGGATGCTCAAGGATCTTACAGGATGCAACAATGGATGGACATAATGAGCAACTAAATAAAGAAATAGCAAGCACCAAAATGGACATAGAGATCATAAAAAAGAATCAGTCAGAAATGACAAATACAATATCAGAAATAAAGACTGCACTAGAAGGAATTAACAGCAAGCTGGATGAAGCAGAGGACCGAATCAGTGATTTAGAGCAGTGGTCTCCAACCCCCAGGCCATGGACCAGTACCGGTCTGTGGGCCATTTGATACCAGTCTGCAGAGAAAGAATAAATAACTTACATTATTTCCATTTTATTTATATTTAAATCTGAATTATGTTTTATTTTTTAAAAATGACTAGATTCCCTCTGTTACATCTGTCTAAGACTCACTCTTGACACTTGTCTCATATGTTCGACAATTATATTTAAAAATACCACAGTTTTTACACCAGTCACATAATTTGATTTTGTGCATTTATCCATCCCACCCTAAAGGCCAGTCTATGAAAATATTTTCTGACAGTAAACTGGTCCGTGGCCCAAAAAAGGTTGAGGACCACTGATTTAGAGGACAAGTTAAATGAAAGCACAGAAGCAGAGCAGCAAAAAGAAAAGAGGCTCTAAAAGTAAGAGAAAACTCTAAGAGAACTCTGTAACAACATGAGGAGAAACAACATCCAAATCATAAGGGTTCCTGAAGGAGAACAAAAAGAACAAGGGATAGAGAACCTGTTTGAAGAATTCATAGCTGAAAACTTCCTAAATTGATGAAGGAAAAAGTCACACAATTTCAAGAAGCACAGAGAGTCCAGTTAAAGAGGAACCCAAGGAGGCCTACACCAAGACACATCATAATTAAAATACCAAAATTAAAAGACAAAGAAATAATACTAAAAGCTGCAAGAGAAAAGCAGTTAATTACCTACAGAGAAGCCCCCATAAGAATGACATCCAACTTCTCAACAGAAACACTTGAGGCAAGAAGGAATTGGCAAGAAATATTCAGAGAGATGCAAAACAAGAACCTACAACCAAGACTTCTTTACCCAGCAAGGCTATTGTTTAAAATTGAAGGAGAAATTAAAAGGTTCTCAGACAAAAAAAAACAAAAAACCTCAAGGAACTCATTACAACCAAACCAATACTGCAAGAAATGTTAAGGGGCCTGCTGTAAACAGAACAAAGGGGGGAAATCTAGAAAAGAGAAATATAGATTTAAAGAATAAAATGGTAATAAACAGCTACATATTAATAATAACCTTAAATGTAAATGGATTAAATGCTCCAATCAAAAATCATAGGGTAGCTGCGTGGATAAGAAAACAGGACCCATACATATGCTGTCTACAAGAGACCCACCTCAAAACAAAAGATACACCTAGACTGAAAATAAAGAGATGGAAAAAAAATATTTCACGCAAATGGAAGTGAAAAAAAGCTGGGGTAGCAATACTTATATCTGACAAAATAGACGTTAAAACAAAGGCTATAGTAATGGATAAAGAAGATCACTACATAATAATAAAGAAAGCAATTCAACAGGAAAATATGACCATTGTAAATATGTATGTGCTTAATATAAGATCACCTAAATATATAAAACAGATTTTGATGGACATAAAGGGCAAGATCAATAGCAATACTATAATAGTAGGAGACTTTAATACCCCACTAACATCAACGGATAGATCCTCCAGACAGAAATTAACAAAGAAACAGTGGCCTTAAATGACACACTAGATCAACTAGATTTAATAGATATCTTCAGAACCTTTCATCCCAAAACAGCAGAATATACATTCTTTTCAAGTGCTCATGATACATAAGCTAGGATAGAACACATGTGAGGATACAAAATGAATCTTAATAAATTTAAAAAGATTAAAATCATATCAAGCATCTTCTCTGATCACAATGGCATGAAACTAGAAATCAACTACAATAGAAAAACTGAAAAAACATTCAAACACTTGGAGGCTGAATGCATGTTATTAAATAACAAGTGCGTTAACAATGAAATAAAGGAAGGAATGAAAAATTTCCTTGAAACATATGAAAATGAACATATAACAACTCAAAATCTATGGGACACAGCAAAAGCAGTCCTAAAAGGGAAGTTCATAGCACCACAGACATACCTTAAGAAGCAAGAAAAACCTCAAACAACTTAATTCTGCATTTAAAAGAACTAGAAAAAGAACAACAAATAAAACCCAGGGAATGTAGAAGGAAGGATATAATAAAGATCAGAGCAGAAATAAATGATATACAAGCTAAAAAAATAATACAGAAGATCAATAAAACCAAAAGCTGGTTCTTTGAAAAGGTAAACAAGATTGATGAACTTTTAACCAGACTCACCAAGAAAAAAAGAGAGAAGACTCAAATAAATAAAATTAAAAGTGAAAGTGGAGAAGTAACAACTGACACTGTAGAAATACAAAGAATTGTAAGAAAATACTATAAAGATCTGTATGCCAAAAAACTTGAAAAACTAGGTGAAATGGATAAATTCCTTGGAAGACATAATGTTCCAAAAATCAATCTGGAAGAATAGGAAAACCTAAAGAGGCCAATATCAACAAATGAAATTAAAATAGTTATCAAAAAACTCCCAACAAACAAAAGTCCTGGACCAGATGACTTCATGGGCAAATTTTACCAAATATTCAAAGAAGAACTAACACCTATCCTTCTCATGCTATTTCAAAAAATTCAAGAAGAGGAAAGCCTTCCAAACTGCTTTTATGAGACAAGCATAATCTTCATTCCAAAACCAGGTAAAGATACTACAAAAAAAGAAAACTATAGACGAATATCCCTGATGAACCTAGATGCTAAAATTCTCAACAAAATATTAGCAAACCAAATCCAGCAATACATGAAAAAAATCAAACATCATGATCAAGTGGATTTTAATCTGGGGAAGCAAGGCTGGCACAATATTCACAAATCAATCAATGTGATTCATCACATAAACAAAAGAAAGGAGAAAAATCACATGATAATATAAATATATGCAGAAAAAGTATTTGATAAAACCCAGCACCCATTTATAATCAAGACTCTTAGTGAAGTGGGAATACAGGGAACATACCTCAACATGATAAAGGCAATCTATGACAAACCCACAGCCAACATCATACTCAGTGGGCAAAACTCCAAAGCAATCCCCTTAAGATCAGGAACAAGGCAGGGTATCCCCTTGCACCACTCTTATTAAACATAGTTCTGGAAGTCCTAGCCACAGCATTCAAACAAGAAGAAAAAATAAAAGGCATTCAAATTGGAAAAGAAGAAGTAAAACTATCATTTGCTGATGACATGATACTGTACATAGAAAATCCTAAAGTCTCAGTCAAAAAACTACTAGACCTAATAAACAAATTTGGCAAGGTGGCAGGATATAAAATTAATATTCAGAAATCAGTGGCATTTTTTTACACCGACAATAAGCTGTCTGAAAAAGAAATTAAGGAAACAATCCCCTTCTCTATTGTAACAAAAAAAAATTAAGTACCTAGGAGTAAACTTAACCAAGGAGGTAAAAGACTTGTACTCAGAGAATTATGAAACATTGATAAAAGAAATCAAGGAGGATACAAACAAGTGAAAGCATATACCGTGTTCATGGATAGGAAAAATAAAAATCATTAAAATGTCTATATTACCCAATGCAATCTACAAATTCAATGCAGTTCCTATTAAAATACCAATGACATACTTCAAAGATATAGAACAAATATTCCAAAAAATTATATGAAACCAAAAAAGAACATGAATAATCTCAGCAATCTTGAAAAAGAAGAAAAAAGTGGGTGGTATCACACTTTCTGATATCAAGTTATACTACAAGGCCATTGTACTCAAAACAGCTTGGTACTGGCATAAGAACAGACATATAGATCAATGGAACAGAACAGACAACCCAGAAATAAACCCACACTTTTATGGACAATTGATATTTGACAAAGGAGGTAAGAGCATACAATGGAGTAAAGACAGTCTCTTTAACAAAGGGAGTTGGGGAAATTGGGCAGGTACATGCGAAAAAAAATGAAACTAGGCCACTAATTTACACCATTCACAAAAATAAACTCAAAATGGATAAAAGGCTTAAAATGTAAGTCGTGAAACCATAAATATCTTGGAAGAAAACATAGGAAGTAAACTTTCCAACATCTCTCGTAGCAATATCTTTGCTTATTTATCTCCACGAGCAAGTGAAATAAAGGACAGGATAAACAAGTGGGACTATATCAAGCTAAAAAGCTTTTGCACAGCAAAAGACAATATGAAAAAAATAAAAAGACAACCCACACAATGGGAGAACATATTCACCAATACGTCTGATAAGGATTAATAACAAAAATTTATAAAGAACTTCTAGAACTCAACACCAGGAAGGTAAACAATCCAACTAAAAATGGGAAAAAGAACTGAACAGACACTTCTCCAAAGAGGACATACAGATGGCAAATAGGCATATGAAAAAATGCTCAACATCACTAATCATTAGAGAAATGCAAATTAAAACCACAGTAAGATACCACCTCACACCTCTCAGAATGGTGCTCATTAACAAAACAACACACAGTAAATGCTGGCGAGGGTGTGGAGAAAAAGGAACCCTCTGCACAGCTGGTGGGAATGCAGACTGGTGCAGCCACTGTGGAGAAGCATAAGGGGTTTCCTCAAAAAATTAAAAATGGTACTACCTTTTGACCCAGCTATCCCACTTTTAGGAATATATCCTAAGAATACCAAATCACTGATTCAAAAGATATATGCACCCCCATGTTTATTGCAGCATTGTTTACAATAGCCAAGATGTGGAAACAGCCCAAGTGTCCATCAGTGGACGAGTGGATTAAAAAGCTGTGGTATATGTACACAATGGAATGCTATGCAGCCATGAAAACGAAGGAAATCTTACCTTTCATGACAGCATGGATGGACCTGAGACTATTATGCTAAGTGAAGTAAGCCAAGCAGAGAAATCCAAATATCACATTGAGGAGCCACTGCGCCACCTCACCCACAGGTGTTGTAAAGTACCAAAAGCTACAGAATTAATATTGATATTTTGGAAGGCTTGAAGAACATTTTATTAATTTGGGTTAAGGTGTGCAGAGAAATTGTGAGAAATAGTCCCTGTACTGTGTGATTGGCATGTCCAAGATGGCCCTTGGCATTGTATTATAAATGCAAAGGGGAGGAAAACATGGATTCCCAGACATTCCACCATGCCTATGGGGCAAGGGGTGAATGACTAGCCAGGTACAGGGAGAGAAAAGCCAAAATAAACCTTTTCTTATAGCAATGACTTGTAAATTTTGTTTTCTCCAAAATAATGTATGGCTTGCAAATTGAACGTGGTCCTATCACGTTAAAGGACATATGACTATAACCAATAGTGGTAAAGGGTTCCTAATTACAATTTTTGCTTCTGTACTTCCCACTTACAAAACTATAAAAACTAAGTAGAACAAAGGGCCAGCGCGTGCTCTCCTTCAGATTTCTGTCAGAGTTTGCCGCCGCTTGGCCAAGCTAGACAATAAAGCTTTGGTGTATAATCGACGGACTTTGTTCATGTCTTCAATGTTTCGGGTCCCTCTGGATTAGGCTTAACAACATGATCTCACATATATCTGGAATCTAATGAAAAAAGTGAACTGAGGAATGGAATAGAGACAGAGGTGAGGTCACAGGGAGCAGAGAGACAGCTGTCAGAGGGAAGGGGGATGAGGGGATGGGATCAGAGGAAGGAAAGGGATTCGGGTAATTATATATATATAACTCAGAGATATAATAGCAGGACAGCAAATCCAAGAGGGAAGGGGGGAGGGTGTTGAGAGGATGTGTTGAGAGGGGGGTATAAAAGGGGATAATGGGGTGGGGGTGAGGGAGTTACAATCAGTGGGACACTTGAATCCATGTAAACACAATAAATTTTTTTTTAAAAAAGACACAGCAGGAGCATGAATGCGCATGTGCACATGTAAGGTCTTACCTTTGTGTATTTGAATCAGTAATAAGTATTCTCTAGAAAATGCGTAGAAGTTTTAACATCCGATCAAATATGTACCCCAGATTAAGAAATCCTAAATAGAGTATTTTAAAGAAGAAAATAGTCTTTTGGCTAATCACAAGAAAAGTCATTATTTGCATGTCTATTACCTATAGTGAGTCTTTTATATCACTTTGTATATCACTCCTGATTTAACCTAAAGTTAAAAAAAATACATTAGAGAAAATATGATCCTTGAATCTACTTTTATTACCTTCTAAAAATAACATGGTTAATCATTTGAATATTTATCTTTAATAAATATGGTAGTAGTCAAGAGAATCTATAGGAAAGGATTGGCTTCAAATAATGGGTAAGAAGCTCTACCCAGTAAAAAGAACAGTTTATTCTTCACGGCGAAGGAGTCTGAACCCATTATACTCAGTGACAAAGATTCTCTTAGAAACCTCTCGAACTCACTAGAAGTGAAAATCATAACAGGGCACTGACAGGTCTACAAAATTACCAAATTCCTTTACAACTATAAGACCAACAAATACTCAAACTGAAGCATGCGAATATTTAATTAAGAAAAAATTTAAATACTCAACCTCTATTAAAGAGTAGGGCACCAAGAAGGTTTAAATTCAACTGACGTCAATTAAGCAAAGTGAAGAAGCCCGTGCCAGACGCACAGAGAGGAACTGACATTACCATCTAACAGTGAATACAGATATTCCTTAACAACAAGCAAAATACTGCATTTTCAAATCCATGGTTTTCCTGTATCATTTTTACAATTCCATGTATAAATGTTTTTAGGTAAAATAGAAATATTTAACTAGTTTGTGTGGAACATATACAACTTCATCTAAATAATACTGTATGTATTCACTTACTGATTAGGAGAAAAACATGTTTGTTTGTTTGTTATCATTTTGAATTGGTTAGCCATTTCTCTATTTTGTAGGCATTGTGAAGTTTACTCCTCTCATATCTGTCCTGCATTTCCCCCCCATAAAAGTTTACGAGTAAAACTATAATTACTTAGATTTAGGAAAATAATGAAAAAAAGTTAAAAAAAAAAAAAAGACTGGGAATTTTTTCTTCTGCTGCTAAGTCTGTGAATGTCTCAAGGTTGCAAAATCAAAACCAAAGGATAACCAATCATGAACAGCTGACTAGGCTCTAAGTTATAACCAATCATCCCCTTGCTTTGCTTCCACCTTTTCTCCTGTGGGTAGAGTGCTCCCAAGCACTTCTGGTTTGGCACTGCCTTATCTCATCAACTTTTGCTCAAACATTTAATTTTAAATATCCCTCAATTTATTTTTAACCCTCCTTTCTTCCTGAACAGTATCTATCAGGATTAATATATATACCTGAACTGGCCCTGGCCTGTTGGCTCAGCGGTAGAGTGTCGGCCTGGCGTGAGGGAGACCCGGGTTCGATTCCTGGCCAGGGCACATAGGAGAAGCACCCATTTGCTTCTCCACCCCTCCCCCTCCTTCCTCTCTGTCTCTCTCTTCCCCTCCCACAGCCAAGGCTCTATTGGAGCAAAGATGGCCCGGGAGCTGGGGATGGCTCCTTGGCCTCTGCCCCAGGCGCTAGAGTGGCTCTGGTCACGACAGAGCAACCCCCCCCCCCCCCGCCCCGGAGGGGCAGAGCATCGCCCCCTGGTGGGCAGAGCGTCCTGCCCGTGGTGGGCGTGCCGGGTGGATCCCGGTCAGGCGCATGCGGGAGTCTGTCTGACTGTCTCTCCCCGTTTCCAGCTTCAGAAAAATACAAAATACAAAAAATATATATATGCCTGAACTATCTGACTCTATCAGTTTGAAATTTACTTCAAGCCAGCCCAGTGGGAATTTATGAGTCTGCTCAGTGGTAGAAAACACAATCTGGAAATGGTCCATCTGGTTCATGCAGTTCCTGCTCTATGCTTGCCGGTGGAAAAAACCACCATTACAACAGCATCTTCATATATCTCCCAGCACTAACCGCAACACTTGACCAGTGTTTCTCCTGAGTTCCAAGGTCCCAGAGCTTCTTACCGGAGTTCAAGGGTCGGTGAAAGGAAGAGAGGGAGATAACTAGGAGGAGAGCATCCATGGGCTCAGGCAGAACTCCAGCCTGGGATTTCAGATTGCTGCCACCCTTCCCTTCACTTGATGGGCAAACCATCCTCATACCTTGAATAAGATTTGCCCTGGATAGGTAAGCTTATCAAAATCAGGTATAATTTGACCTCATTTCTGTTTGAATGTCTCTTTTTATGTCCAGCCACTCCACTGTTAGCTGAAGTTCTCTAGACTTTGTCTGTACAGTCCACATATTTCCCGTTTGCTCATTTGCTTCCTGCCCCACTGCACACAATACAGAAGTAGTTCCTGATACATTACACAATTATGTTTAAGCCATAGATAATGGCTGCAAAGTAACCCTCCAATGTGCTGACATCTCTCTATACTGAGGACACTATCATTTCCCACTTCATAAAGTTCTTTGTCCAATTTGATGAAGCTTTCTAATGCAACTTTAAGAAATGGAAATAAAATTATATAAATATTTTACTTACACTTTCATTCAAACATATGAAACTAGCATAAAATGTCAACCAAATGAAGAATTCAGGGTGTAGTTAGGTTTGTGTATCAGCCTTATAAAAAGTAGCCTCCAATTTATGACTTCATTATTTTGGCAGTTTATATGGATTTGCCGTGATTAACATCATCTGGCATTTAATACAAAATAAAATATGATTCAATTGATATACTACTCCAGTAAAGTGAGAGAAATTTGTTGCATTTTTCTAACAAGTTATACCATACTTACTAGGTATTATAACTTCTTTTTAAGTATTGTCATTCACTGCCACCAACAGAAAGATGAACAGAGGCCCATATACACCACTTAATATAAGTTTCCCTATAGTCACTTTATGTCTAAACTTAATCCATTTTGGTTTTTTTTCTTCTGAAGTGAAGAAATGAGTAATCAAAATGCAATACCAAGTAAATTAACTTTAAAATCTAATAAATAATTGTTCTCATCTATCCACATGTGTGTGTGCATGTGTGTGCATTCCTACATATATATGTATACATGATAAAATTTATTATTTCTATTATTCTATATAAGATTATAATATAATCTACTATAAACCAATGGTATGATTTCTACACACACACATCACCTCATTAACTTCTATATACAAAACTTCCTCTCACTATCAAAACTATTGTTAATCCTCTTTCTTTTTCTGCAGCATAATTCATTTCACACTGTCAAAATGCTTTCCCACGACATTTCCAATAAAAACTAAAATATAAATAAATGAACAAAATTTTGTCTCATGACTTGACTTGAATTTACACTGGTCTCTTTTAGCTTGCAGTGCTTAACTCTCTTTATTCACTCACTTCACCTTAGTCTCCTCAGCCGCCCACATATCAACCTTCCTAGTCTTCCATCTTCCTTACAACTTTCCATAGTTAATAGAAGCAGTTGGCACATTCATCTTCCCCTGCACTACAACATAAGATCCCCATGACTTCTTCTTGTTCTTTCAAAAGTAAACCAATCAATTTTTCCAGATAGTGTAGTACTAACTCTAGCCTTTCGCACTTATCACCAATTTCAAGATCTTCTCTAATTTATTTTTTAATATAGCTAAGATTTGCACATTTTACGTATATCAGCTAATTTAATCTTCAAAACCACTCCATAATGTAAGTATGTTATTAGTCCCATTCCAGAGTTCACACTCTTACTCACTATACGAATCTGCTCCTTTCTATTCAATATCTAAAGTTTATGCATCTGTATCATCTATTCTAATATACTAAAAACTCTACTGTTACAAGAACAATGCAATTTAATTCAAACCATGTTTGAATTTTTTAACTTACATTAATCATTAGGAGCTGCTACATTTAAGGGACTAGCTTGAATAGTGCCCTAAAAAATGCTAAAACAAAAGGAAAAAAGACAAGAAGAGATGAGAGAAATATGATGAAGCTATATAAACTATATATTTGATAAGATTTCTCTAGGCAATTCATCACCTCCTTTCAAAGTTGCCTACTTGCTCACCATTGCTGAAAGATTATACTGGCCCTGGCCAGTTGGCTCAGTGGTAGAGCGTTGGCCTGGCGTGCAGAAGTCCCAGGTTCAATTCCCAGCCAGGGCACACAGGAGAAGCGCCCATGTGCTTCTCCACCCCTCCCCCTCTCCTTCCTCTCTGTCTCTCTCTTCCCCTCCCGCAGCCAAAGCTCCATTGGAGCAAAGTTGGCCCGGGCACTGAGGATGGCTCTGTGGCCTCTGCCTCAGGCGCTGGAATGGCTCTGGTTGCGACAGAGCGACGCCCCAGATGGGCAGAGCATCGCCCCCTGGTGGGCATGCCAGGTGGATCCCGGTCGGGCGCATTCGGGAGTCTGTCTGACTGCCTCACCATTTCCAACTTCAGAAAAATACAAAAAAAAAAAAAAAAAAAAAAAAAGAAAGATTATATTAATAGTCTAGTCTCTTCAAATGGATTACTTTGTGTGTCAATGGTATTTGTGGCCTTACTTTTTTGAAGAGAGGGGAACTAAAATAGACCTCAAATTTTAAAATTGTGTTGCAGTTTACAGTGTACTTTTACATACATTATTTTATTTTCTATACTACCAATGACCTCTTCCTTTTTTCCTAATATGTAGTAATTAAAATGATATAAATATGACAATGAATTTCTTAGAAAAACCTTTATTTTTAGCAAGTGAAAGCAGTTTCTCATGATATACAGATATCACTTCTTTTCAAAGAACTAAAAATCTGTCTTGGTTGATAAAAAGATGAAGATGTTATGCTATTATTGCAGGAACATCATTTTTGTGTGTGTCAGTTACTACTAAATAGTTACAATTTTTTTTAACCATGCTCTAACTTCATATGGAAAGATATGCATGGCTAAATTACCTTATATTACAAAAAAACTAAAACTCTCTTTCTCTATCTCTCTCTCACACACACACACATAAATATTAAAAAATCATGATTTTTTAAAAAATCATTATTTTATTAGTGTATAAAATTATTTTGACTAATTTATAAAATAGAAGCTAATAGAAAATTAATAGGTGATCTCTTATCTGGTTTTATTTATCCTATTTCAGAGAAAATGTGTTAAGTTTAACAAATGATTACAGCTAAACTAATTATGAGAAAAATTTACTTTGTCTACATTTTACCTCCTTGAATTTCTGTTATTTGGGGGGAACTTTTATCCTTTATGTGCTGTTTTTATATTTTGTACTTTTAAAAGCACTGTTCCACTGAGTTTATAACAAAAACAATAACTTAAATTTTTTTACTGGTCAGAAAATAACAGTAAATGATAAGTTTCATTAAGGAAAAGATTACCAGTACCTTTGTTCGGCAACCCAATAATTTTACATTTAACGGGAAACGGACCAGTATTTCTCCAGTACAGATTTCTTCATAGAAATTTGTGTGATGTTATTGCCAAGAATAGACTTTTACATCTGCTTAGTGGTTGTTGAAGAAATGACACATTTTCAAAGTAAACCAATCAATTTCTTCAGAAGTTCTCTTACATTAATAAAAACAAAACATACAACCAAGGGTTTAAAGTGCTTAAAGAATTTTTCAAAGTTACCATTTACTCCCATAACATACATATATAAGCACCAAGTGCATCTCTAAACTAAGAAAAGGGTTATTATTCTCTGTGAGCTTAAGACAGAGTTACTAGATAAGATATGTACCAAGTTTCGTGTCTGTGAGTTTTCCTTTTACAGGAAGGGAATTAGCACATTTTTACCACCCAACAACACAGATAGCCTGTAATTATGTTTAAGACAAATCCATATTGTGGAATTAAACAATCGCTGCTGTTATTAAGATTCTCAAGTAGCAGAAGATCATGTTAGCTCACAAAATCCATCAGACTGATGTTTGAAGTCCACAAAGAAGTCACTGTAACTGTTCTTCAACTATTCCTTTGATATATTTTTTTTTGTTTCCTTCCCCAAAATTAGATCCTGTACTGGCAAGTTGAATTAAAATCCTGTCATAAAGATGTCTGGAAATGATACCGTAACCCCAACTATATTGTTATAGTTCATTAATTTATAGTTACTTAGAGGACATTTTGATTACATGACACTATAACTATTTTCTCTATTCCTATCAGAAAATGTAGCTTCTTCAATAGCTAAAAGCACTGGTTTTCAAACTTGGCTACACATTAAGATCACAGAGGTAATTGGTGTAGGCTACAGCTTAGACATTAGAATTTTTAAGTGCTTCCCAAGTTATTCTAATGTGCAACCAAGTTTAAAAACTACCAATCTGTGTTCCTTCTTACCTAGGTGAACCATCTCTAGATAGTATAGTCAGAGTGAGGTTGGAGGCAAATTATGCTGATTCCAAAAGTTCCTATAACCTATAACAGTTGTTCTTAATCTTTAGTGTGTATTAGAATTATTGAAAGGACTTGTTACAAAAAGATTGCTAGACACTCCACAGAGTTCCTGAATCAGTAGGTCTGGAATAAGACCCATGTATTTGCATTGCTGACAGGTGCCCAGGAATGCTCATGTCACTGGTCATGTTACCCACATCATGGCCTATATTAGTTCAGGTTCTCTGGAAAAGCAGAACTGACAGGATGTGTAGATAATACACATATAGATATAGAAATATAAATAGATATAGATATAGATATAGTGGTTTTGCCTTCTTTCTTTCCTTCAGGGAGTTGTCTGATATGATTATTGAGGCTTAGTAAACCCAAAATCTTCAGAGTAGGCTAGCAGATTGAAGACCGAGAGTCTTGTAATTTGAATCCAAAGTTTGTCTACTGGCATAATTCTTTCTTGCTTGGGGAAGGTCAATCTTTGTTATTATAAAGGCCTATAGCTGACTGGACGAGACTCACCCACATTATGATCTACTTTACTCAATGTCCACCATTTTTTTTTTTTCCAAAGCTGGAAACCGGGAGAGACAGTCAGACAGACTCCCGCATGCGCCACTCTAGTGCCTGGGGCAGAGGCCAAGGAGCCATCCCCAGTGCCCGGGCCATCTTTGCTCCAATGGAGCCTCGCTGCGGGAGGGGAAGAAAGAGACAGAGAGGAAGGAGAGGAGAAGGGGTGGAGAAGCAGATGGGCGCTTCTCCTGTGTGCCTTGGCCAGGAATCGAACCCGGGACCCCTTGCACGCCAGGCCGACGCTCTACCACTGAGCCAACCGGCCAGGGCCTCAATGTCCACCAATTTAAATGTTAATATACAAAAAAAAATCTTCACAGAAACATCCACAATAATGTTTGACCAAATATCTGGGCACCATGGTAAAGTCAAGCTGATGTACAAAATTAACCACACATGTTCTCCTCTGTACACAACTGTTGAATTCACAGTGAAAACAAAATTAACCATATTTCTTCAAACCTCTTTATTTTTACAAATTACTATTGAAAAAAATTGAGGTTAATCATATGTTGGTAGAAACAATAAGAAAATTGAATGGTCCAAAGTGATTGAGTTTAGGCATAATCAATGACAAAGTTCTTAGTATTTATTTAGTGACACAACAGGAACAGCTTTCTAAATAAAATTTTGAGATGCTTATAAAAAAATCAGGATTCACTATAGGTACAATTATGGAGCTGTCTCTTTTTCTCCTTCCCAGCAACTTCTCTACATCAGTGACAGGGCTCCAGCACTGTTTAAAACCCTCCAGGTTGTCCTATTCTCTCCATCAAAACCTGTCTTGTGTTCCAATCCCAATAGTTTTCATCTCAGCGGTAAATATAACAACAAATCAAACTTATGTTTAATATGCCATGAAGTACAGAGATGGTTTGCTGATGCTGAATGATTTTCATAGGTCTGAATCACCCAAACTCCTGCCAACATTATTTTTCCAAAAAGCTGCAAGGGACAGCAGAACAAAGCTCATAGAGGAACTCGTTTTTCACACTAGGGTCTACTGCAAGATCAGAACTGGTGGGAGAGCTTTTCCTAAACATAGGCTATGTAACTATCCACACAGGACACATTAATATACCCAGTAATGGGATTGTTCCAGATAATTCAAATAAAATCCCTTCCTTCACCCCCCCATCAATGGTTTTCAGTCCTAATTGTGTATTAAATCACTTTATGAGATTTTATGATATACAGACGCTAGAGCTCCTCCCTAATCCAATTAAGAAAGAGCATCTATGATGGCTGGGGATCACTGTATTTTAAATGTTCCCTAGGTGATTTAAATGTGCAGTCAAGGTTGAGCACTACTGCTTCGTATTAAAAAGAAACAATAAAACATGAGGTCACTGAGTTTGTAAAGAGAACAGACAATACTATTTATCATAAAATAAATAAAATCTTCACAGTATCAGTTTTACATGTATAGTTACAAACTTTACACTGAGGTCCAAAAAATGTTGGAAACAGTCTAATGTGGGGCAAAGTTTGGGGGAAAAACAAATAGAGATCATAAGCAACTTATAACTTTCTATCCTTCAGTTTTTTTATCATTGAAAAATTCTTATTCATTAAAAAATTCCACTATAAGTTAGGCATAACAGTGTTTTTTACATGAAATAATAATTAATAATGGAGTTCTTTTCTTCCTTAATTGGGCTTTTTGTTTTCTAGTCTGATGAGCTCAAAAGCCAAATACCCTGCAACTATTCTGGAGTGCTCTTGTAATATATATTTGATCAAGTAGAACACAGGCCCTGTTCTAGCCCAGACACTGGCTCAATAGGTATAAGTGATTCGCTGATGAAGGAGGAATTATTTTAAAATATTTATTTCAATTCCTAAGGTATTTTAAATACATATCTTTTAATACATATATTTAAGTGAGATATATATGTATATATATACATTTTGATTTCAGAAAAGTAACCTCAACCTTCAGAAACCTTTGTACTGCAAAATATTTTGTCAGTCTCAAAGGGGTAATTTTCAAAAAGATCAAAGAACTAATGTATACAAAGAATGGGAAATTGTTATGTCTAAAGTATTTCAAATTTTAAATTTAAAAATATTTTAGTATTTGAAAAAAATATATAGCTACTACAAATTTTTATTCATAGGAGGCAAATAAAAGAAATAATATGTGTGAAATTATAAGTGGAAGAGACAGTTGTCTCCATGGTTGAACTATAAAGGTAACTGCTATGATGCTATACTTCCACAATAAAACCATTAATTATGACTGACATGCTACCAGTATAGTTAACTATAGCCTTAAGTCATGGTCACTTGCTATAAATACTCCTGAAAAAATTTGTAGTCCTGGTGAATTAAAGTAATTTTAACAGGCTGTGCTTTGAAAGCACTTGGTGTGAAGAGCAGAATTAGAGGCCTTCAAATAGCATCAAGTCCAGCTTTGTCTGCTTTTCTGAAATTGAAATTATGACAGTTATTTACACCTTCTCAGGAGCGATTTCTCCATCTGAAAAGATACAAATAACACTATAGAGCTCTGGAAAGCTGGAACCACTTACAATTAAACATTTTTGAACATAATTTTTATAGCTGAAAATTTTTTAAATCTAATATAGTTTTCACATACCTTTAAATGTATAACTAATAGAAAAAATGTTTGATAAGAAACAGTGTACTCAATGGAATTTGAGGGCAGACATCAAAGTAATTAACTTGTTAACAGCAATAAGAAAATTTCAAAGACTACTAGAATGTTAGGGGATAACCCATAATAAAAATGAGTACCACATACACATTACATAAACACATTTTAAGAAAACACAAGTAATTAATATGTGATTTTCAAGTGGGTAATGCTGGTGATATTTTTTATATTGCATTTTGTTGGGTTCATTTAAATTCATTTAACTTTCAGTGTGTTTTCTTTTGTCTGCCATTGTGCTGTTCCTAAAATAATTGCAACCATATTTGCAAATAGGAAAAAATTATATGAGATTAGAAACATCATACTGAGAATTTTTATAATAAGTTTTGCATAATAATAATTATACTTACTTGTTTAGTTTTATTTTATTCACTTATGTATATAATTATAAATAATATTAATGATATACATAATTAAAGTACAAATATCTAATATTTTGGCTGCATAAATTAAAAGAATTTAACTATATTATATGCATGTGTTATTTGTACAAATGTTTTTGTTTTGTTTTGTTCTGTTCTTGTATTTTTTTCCGAAATTAGAAGCAGGAAGGCAGTCAGACAGACTACCACATGTACCCAACCGGGATCCACCCAGCATGCCCACCAGGGGGCAATGATCGGCCCATCTGGGGCATTGCTCTGCTGTGGCTGGAGCCATTCTAGCACCTGAGGTGGAGGCCATGGAGCGGTCCTCAGTGCTTGGGCTAACTTTGCTCCAATGGAGGCTTGGCTGCGGGAAGGGAAGAGAGAGATAGAGAGGAAGGAAAGGGGGAAGGGTGGAGAAGCAGATGGGTGCTTCCCCTTTGTGCTCTGACAGGGAATCAAACCTGGGATTTCCACACACTGGGCTGACGCTCTACCTCTGAGTCAATCAGCCAGGTCTTGTACAAATCAGTTTTGATATTAATATACTAATACTACTTATAACAGGGGTCCCCAAACTACGGCCCGCGGGCCACATGCGGCCCCCTGAGGCCATTTATCTGGCCCCCGCTGCACTTCTGGAAGGGACACCTCTTTCATTGGTGGTCAGTGAGAGGAGCATAGTTCCCATTGAAATACTGGTCAGTTTGTTGATTTAAATTTACTTGTTCTTTATTTTAAATATTGTATTTATTCCCGTTTTGTTTTTTTACTTTAAAATAAGATATGTGCAGTGTGCATAAGGATTTGTTCATAGTTGTTTTTTTATAGTCTGGCCCTCCAACGGTCTGAGGGACAGTGAACTGGCCCCCTATGTAAAAAGTTTGGGGACCCCTGACTTATAATCTTGTAATAAAAGGGGTTTTTCTGGGGGGATGATTTTTTTTTTTTAACAAGAGAGATTGAGAGAGAGTGCCAAAGACAGAGAAACAGGAAGGGAGAGAGATGAGAAGCATCAACTCATAATTGTGTCACTTTAATTGTTCATTGATTGCATCTCATATCTGCCTTGACCAGGGAGCTCCAGCTGAACCAGTGATCCCTTGTTCAAGCCAGTGACCTTTGGCCTCAAACCAGTGACCATAGGATCATATCTATGATCCCATGCTCAAGTCAACAAGCAACCCTACACTCAAGCTGGTGACCTCAGGATTTTAAACCTTGGTCCTCAACATCCCAGGTAGACACTCTACCCATTGTACCACCAATGGTCAGGCAAGTTTCCTATTTTATTTTTAAAATTAAGAAATATTACTACTCAGCCATAAGAAATGATGACATATTGCCATTTATGACAATATGGATGTACCTTGAAAACATTTTAATAAGTGAAATAAGTAAATCAGAAAAGGCTAAAAATTGTATTTGTCACATAAATGGGATATAAAAATGAGACTTATAGACATAGATAAAAGTGAAGTGGTTACCAGGTGGGAACAGGTTGGTGGGGGGAGGGAGAGAGGGGAGAAGAAAGGGACAAATATAAGGTGACAGAAAATTATTTGGCTTTGGGTGATAGGCACACAAAATAATCAACTGTTCACATGCTATGGAAATGTTTACTTGAAACCTATGTACTCTTACTGATCAATGTCATTCCATTAAATTTAATTTTTTAAATAAAAGTTTTTAAAAGTGTTACATTCAAACCTTAAGGTTATATAGATCTCTGTAGAAGTAAAACCAAACTCTCATAGAAAACTTTTTTAAATTAAATCTTTTATTTTATAAAGATAATACTAAGATTATAATTGAATTTGAGCATATAACAGATAAATAAAACATGAATAATTATCTCTGCTACTATATTTACAATTTCTGCAAAGGAAAATATGTGCAAACCTCCTTAAGTGAGAATTTCCCACTGCTTTTTTATAGCCATTAATACATTGTAACCAGAAAAATGACCTGCAGGTCTGCCTGTCTGTCACCGTGAAAACCAATCATGTGACACAGGTGAGAAGGAAAGAGGTTTATTAAGTACTGGCCACCTGAGAAGATGCAGGAACCCTTGTCTTCAAAAACCCATCTTCCTACCTTGGACACTTTGGTTAGGTTTTAAAGGGGACTGGGGAAATTCAGAAGGAAGAGAATACTTCTAGGGGGAAGGTAGACATGAAGTTTCCCTTGAGGAAGGGAAGTTCTTATCTTCATGGTTGGCTGGGCTTCCACGGTTCTCTTGGCCTTATTGGCAGTGTGATGGAGGAAAAGGAGGAGGGGGGTGAAGATTCATCTACTCATTCTGATGTTAACTCTTGATGTACATCACCTAAATGACTGTGATTCATTGCCAGCATTGTCATTCCTTATTCCAGGAGGACAGCAGTCTCTCCTTTTAGCCTTGAGCAAGAATCAGAACTGTAAGCTTCAGTATGGTGGGAACAGCAGGAGGGAGGGGAGGCTGAGATGCACACAGCTCCCACTTAGGCTTATTCTTCTTGCTTAGACGTTAACTACTGGTGTTCATCAGCCAGAGGAGAACAGAGCTTTTTTTTTTTTTTTTTTTCCGAAGCTGGAAACGGGGAGAGACAGACAGACTCCTGCATGCGCCCGACCGGGATCCACCCGGCACGCCCACCAGGGGGCGACGCTCTGCCTACCAGAAGGCGATGCTCTGCCCCTCCAGGGCGTCGCTCTGTTGCGACCAGAGCCACTCTAGCGCCTGGGGCAGAGGCCAAGGAGCCATCCCCAGCGCCCGGGCCATCTTTGCTCCAATGGAGCCTCACTGCAGGAGGGGAAGAGAGAGGAAGGAGAGGGGGAGGGGTGGAGAAGTAGAGGGGCACTTCTCCTGTGTGCCCTGGCCGGGAATCGAACCTGGGACCCCTTGCATGCCAGGCCGACGCTCTACCACTGAGCCAACCGGCCAGGGCCAGAACAGAGCTTTTAGCAATAATGAGAACTTGGCCAGAAATGAAATCACAGGATTCATTATAGACTATTGATTTGTTACAGAATACATAACTGTGATTACTAAACTAATAATATTGAATCATGGTTATAAATGCAACAAACTGGATTCAACATTTTACAGAAATTCTTTTATAGGCTTACTTTTTACTACCTTCTTATTTAGCTCTTTTATAGCTAGTCAGACTAATATCAGTAAATCAGTAATATAGCATATTTACACCCAGTTATAATACCATTCATTTTCTGCATAGTGCTGGTCTCATCAGCAAATCTCTAAAAATATCAAATTAATATATCTTTGAAAAAAATACCTTAAGGCCCTGGCCAGTTAGCTCAGTGATAGAGCGTCAGCCTGGTGTGCAAGAGTCCCGGGTTCGATTCCCAGCCAGGGCACACAGGAGAAGCGCACATCTGCATCTCCACTCCTCCCCCTCTCCTTCCTCTCTGTCTCTCTCTTCCCCTCCCGCAGCCAAGGTTCCATTGGAGCAGGGTTGGCCCGGGGCGCTGAGGATGGCTCCATGGCCTCTGCCTCAGGTGCTAGAATGGCTCTGGTTGCAACAGAGTGACGCCCCAGATGGGCAGAGCATCGCCCCCTGGTGGATCCCGGTTGGGCGCATGCAGGAGTCTGTCTGACTGCCTCCCCGTTTCCAACTTCAGAAAAAAAGAAAAAGAGAAAAAATACCTTAATCATATAAATTTTCCTGAACCATCAGTTTCACAGCATGATTTGGGAGGCAAGGAGTCAAAAGAGAAATTGTTAAACTAGTAGATATAGTTTAAAACATTGATTTTATATTAAAACAAATATTGATAACATGGAAATAAGAATAATTTCTAAATTTTTTAAACAGGAGGCATCAACATATTTGCTATAGCTGCTTCAGACTACACTTCAGCAACCTGAGACACTCTTCAGCCGTCTGGGACCTCTACTTCAAGGAGAACTTCTGAGAAAAAGTTTCAAAATTTTGATGGTATTCTTTTCCCCTTATTCATTGAACTGTCAGCTGCACCTCTCTTACCCTGCATTGAACAAGTAAAACTTTGTTTCTTTGATTAAATTCAACAGATAATGAAACTTACCAAAGACCCAGCACTTTATATGTATTCAATGGGATACTTAAGGATTATACACACTAATTAAGGAAATAAAAAAAGCATAGTAATTTTTATAGCCTACAGACTCAATAAGCATATAGGACAGATGCATATAACATAACGCATTTTAATAAACCCCACAACAGTTCCCACAAGTGATATAATAATGACTAAGTACATATGGAGAGGGGGGAAAGGCCTAAGCATTAGAGTGAGGAGCAGACCCTGCTCTAGGACGGAGACGTTCTTTTGTTCTTGAAAGAATTGGATAGAGGCCTGACCTGTGGTGGCGCAGTGGATAAAGCGTCAACCTGGAAATGCTGAGGTCGCCAGTTCGAAACCCTGGGCTTGCCTGGTCAAGGCACATATGGGAGTTGATGCTTCCAGCTCCTCCCCCCTGTCTCTCTTTCTCTCCCTCTCTCTCTCCTCTCTAAAATGAATAAATAAAATAAAATAAATTAAAAAAAAAAAGAATTGGATAAAGAGGAAGGAGACAGGTATCCGCATTTAGAGGAACAACATGAGTAAAATAATGTTACTGGCAATAATTGAGTTCCAAAGAACATTAAAAAGGAAGAAATCATTGGTTATCAAAAATTAGACAAGAGTGAAGACGAAAATAAAAGATTATTTCTAAGTTCCAAACCCGGGGAACAATGCCAAAATAAGTCTAAGAGGGAAATCTCATAAGAGAAAAGCTAGCATTTGAGTTTAAATATGTTGAATTTTTGGTTATTTTGGGGACAGCCAGAAGAAAATGAAAAATAAGATTTATGCCTGTCCAACATGAGAAGTGATGACAGAAAAACATTGCTGCTATAATTTGTGCTACGGGGAAAGAGGCAAACACCAAAATTTTTAATTATTTTGAGCACAGCCTCTCTTTTTTTTCCACACTAAACACAGAACAATGGATATTCTCAAGGAAGTTTTCAATAATATCCTAGGACTCTTCAATTTTCAGCATCTCTAAGGAATGAAGTTCAACTCAGAGACACTGAATTAAGTTTCCTTCCACAGCAGTTCTAACAGGCTTACTTTCCCACACTCACCAAAATTTTTCCTAACTTTTCCCAGAGTCTTCTTATTCATGAATCTCAATTTAATCCAAGGGTTCTTGAAAACTAAGTGTCTGGTGAAGGGGGCCTAAAATATCAAGGCAAAGAGCATCATCATCACACTGCCATCTTTGTAGTCCTGGACAAATGGCGTGGTGCAAGCTCCCCTCAAGAAGATAAGCAAAGTGACCACAAGAGTTCTCTGTATCTGGCAACCCGGTGTCTTCCATATATGCAGAGGAACCCAAGGAAAATCAGGCCAATGTGATCCAAGCTCAGCTCAGACGTGTTGAAAAACACAATAGAAGAACCAGAAGGAATTAAAAGACATTCAAATCACTTAAAGATCTCCTCTTTAAAAATGGCAATGTTATGGAAATATACTTTTAAAACCACAAGTCATCTTGAATATCCATTCTTCCCATCTGTCTAACTCTTAACATTCCCCACATGGATAGCAGCAACTCCTAAAAACCTTTCTCTCTGACATTCTCAGCTCCCAACCAACCATTCTACTCAGCTCACCATCCATGGGTTTGTTTGTTTTTTTCCTTCCTCTCACTTTCCTTCTATCTCTATTCTTTTATCTCTTCCCAAAGTAAATACCTTATCCTCCCTTTTTTATGTCATTTGTTTTTTCACTGGCTCAAAGCAGCATCTAAGTAATATGGAAACGTTAAGAATTCTCCGTGGCGCTCAGGAGCCAGAAGAAAAGCTGGGGCAGATGTGAGGGGAGGGGCGCGAGCACAGGTTGAGGTTTTTTTTTCGTTCCCATCACATGTAAACATTTAGTTTCAAAATAATTTACTGCTATTATGTTTTATTTTGTTCTCAAACTCCACGCTCTTCAGAAGACAATTAGAATTCCCAGGAGGTCTTCCCTTTCAGGATCCTTTGGGCTTTTGAAATCAGTGGGAAACTGTATAGAAATCTCCATATTAACCCATAAAGACTCAAGTGGGCTCTAACCTTGGAGATGTCAAAAGTCTTGAATGTTTCTCTGGCATCTGAGCTGAAACACAGAGACACGGAGCTCACAGACCTGTGGCTTTCTTCATTGCCACTTACCAGAAAACAAACCCTGAATTTATGTCAGCTCCAAGAACAAGTAAACTGAAATGACGACCATTCCTCTTTTTTCTCCCACAGACATTATTTTGGTCTTGTTTTGCTTTTAATAAGTAAGAAAGAGTTCAATTTCATGATTAATTGAAATTCAATTTTTTAAATGTTAAGAGTACTACCAAGAAAGAAAAACCCTATAAAACAAAAAATACACTCCTTTGTTTCTAAAATATTCAAGAAATTTTAGGTTATTGGTAGTGAACCTCTAGCTAACTAGAGACATTTATATGAACCACTAGTTTCAATTCAATAAAGTGTAATGATACAAAAATAACAATGTGTTAAATATAATTTAAAAAATCATTGGTGCATAGTTTTAATAAATATGTATAAATAAATCACTCTCTTTCTATTCTTTATTTTCATTTACAAAACACACAAAACCACATTACATTCATATACAAAGCTACACTACAATGAGTTCAGAGAAAAAGCGGATATAATTATGGTATAAAATGTTAGAGTATTCTAGCATACTACTTAACATTCAGCCTGTCTGTTACTACTATAAATAGGAGGTATCTAACTATCCTTTTTATCTACTCAACTATTTATTCAGCTGAGTACAGAGACATCAACTTAGGTTACACCAAGTTTTAGATTTTACCTAAGTGCTAAATTGCTTTAAAGACATTATTTAATTATAATTGAGTAGTAGATAACAATTACATGCAATAAATAAAAATCACACAGAGTGAATAAATTCTTATTTAAAACATATTATGTACCTCTGCCCTCTTAAGAGAAATGCTGAGTACTTTTACAGGGATGAAAGAAAATTTGAAATAAAATTCCTTAATTTTAAATAGCTAAAAAATTCTTTAAGCAAATTTACTTATTCTGTGAGTGTGTATGTTTAATAGCATTATAAAGTATCACATCTAAGACACCATTATATTTTCAGACAGCATATTCTTAGGTCACAAAGTTATGATTCATGTATATCAAGTCACTTAGCACTGCTGGAAAGTTTTGCCAGCCTGAAATATAAAACAGAGAGGATAATAAAACTTTAACAAGCTGCAATAAAACTAATGAAATATAATCTCAAATAAACTACTCTAATTCATCCAGAGAGGAAACACAATCACCCAATCTTGAGGATGAGGAAATGAAGCCAGCTCCATAAAAACACGTATTCATCGTAGTGCCATGGATCATTTTAGAATTAGAACTAAAAGAGAATTCAAGCTGGTTACAGCAGTATAATTATCATAGGTAAATAGATGAAGATGACAAAATGAAGCGATGGTTCACAAATGTTTATTTTGATGCTGTATTTAAGGCTATAGAAATAAAAATATTGATGTTATTTTCAATGGGGATAATCTTTCATGCTGAGGGCAGAAAAATGTCATAGACAGATTGAACAGTATTTAAGAAGCTAGTTATGACTTCCAAGATCAATATGCAAGTGAATTATACATTTATTTACATATGGTTTACATGTACCTCTAATAACTAGGCAATCTAGTACAAAATAACTTCAGGTTGATGTCTGTTACTATGTCCCTTGAAATTGGAATTTGGAAATTATGTGTAACCCCCCCCCATCTCCTATTCTTTGTCATTCTTGTCTGACTTTGAGAACCTAGAATCCCAAATTTAAGAATTAGGGAGGAGAGAGGAGGAGCAAGAAGAAGATAGGAAATAAAGATTGAGGAAGGGAAGAGTGAGAAGGTTGAAAAGAGGCGAGAGAAAAGATGCAATTTGTTATATGAGTCTTTTCTCTGTAGGTTCGATGTTCTACACATATTTAAGTTAGTAATCCTAACAACAGAGGATGGACTTATCCAAAAGACAAAATCAGAAAAGATAAGATTTTCTTTAATATAGACAACCTCTGTGGTTTTGCAAGCAGTAGAGTTTACACATCTAAATAAATGAGTAAAGGGAAACAGGTCTATAGTTGTCTATTATCAGAAGCATCCAGAAGACAACTAGGAGTTCTGTGCTTAGTTCCACTGTGGGAAGATTTAAGAAAACATTGGAGGAATTTATACCAATAATTGACTTCTGTTGTTCAAAGAGACTGAGGAAACACATAAGGTCAAGTGCAATCAAATAATGAATAAAACAGGATATGCAACTCAGTTCAAATATATTTTTTTTTTCCATTTTTCTGAAGCTGGAAACAGGGAGAGACAGTCAGACAGACTCCCGCATGCGCCCGACCGGGATCCACCCAGCACGCCCACCAGGGGCGACGCTCTGCCCACCAGGGGGCGATGCTCTGCCCATCCTGGGCGTTGCCATGTTGCGACCAGAGCCACTCTAGCGCCTGAGGCAGAGGCCACAGAGCCATGCCCAGCGCCCGGGCCATCTTTGCTCCAATGGAGCCTCGGCTGCGGGAGGGGAAGAGAGAGACAGAGAGGAAAGCGCGGCGGAGGGGTGGAGAAGCAAATGGGCGCTTCTCCTGTGTGCTCTGGCCGGGAATCGAACCCGGGTCCTCCGCACACTAGGCCGACGCTCTACCGCTGAGCCAACCGGCCAGGGCTCAAATACATTTTGACAAGTAAAAATAATGAAGAAGAGCAAGATGGCAATAGAGATTATTTTTATTAATAATAAAATTTTATTAATCAAAGGACAACATAAATGAACTAGTAGAATTATTTCCTAAAAGAATGAACTCACAGTGAAATTATCCACTGTAGTTGAATTGACTAAAGGAATTTTAAAACTTCAAATTAATAACGTGCTTAAAAATAGAGCAGTAAAAAGAAAAAAAGTGTCACTTGATAATATGGGAACAACATTTTCTTTTTTCACCTTACATTTTAAAAGTAGAAAACAAAATATGAGGTTTAAGTTTAATATAAATCAAATTTTTCTCACTTTCTGTGGTCTCATTTATCTTTTTAAATTCCGTATGATCTGCCTCACCACTGGTGGCACAGTGGATAGAGCATTCACCAAGGATGCTGAGGACCCCAGTTGCAACCCTGAGGTCACTGGCTTGAGTACAAGCTCATCAGCTTGAGCATGTGCTTGCCAGCTTGAAAGCAGGATATTGACATGATCCCAAGGTCACTGGCTTGAACCCAAGGTTGTTGACTTGAACCCAAGGTTGTTGGATTGAGCAAGGGGTCAATGACTCAGCCTGAGCCCTCTGGTCAAGGCATGTACAAGAGGGAATCATTGAACAACTAAAGTGGCAAAGTGATGCAACCACAAGTTGATACTTCCTGCTTTCTCTCTTCCCTCTCTCTCTATCTTCCTCTCTCTCTTTCTATCTCACTAGAACCATGTATATATATATATATATATTTATATAAAACCATGTATACATATATATATGATACTCAACTTTTGGTGAAGATGGCTACATAAGTAAATGTGGTACTCGCCTCCTCCCAACATCACATTAAAATTACAGCTAAACTACAGAGCTCCTATCATTCAGAACCACCTGAAATTCAGCTGAATGGAAGTTCTACAACTAGAGATTAAAGAAGAAGCCACATAGACTAGTAGGAGGAGTAGAGATGCAGAATAGGCTGGTCCCACACACATATGTGACATGTGGCTTCCCCTGTGAGGAGTGAGGGGTACCAACCCTTTAGCAGGCTCCCTAGCCCAGGGTTTCAGTGACATAAAACAAAGTCTCCAAACCTTCTAGCTGAAAAAAATGGTGGGGATTAGAGCGGAGTGAGACAAAGGCTGTTGAAGTCCCAGGCAGTTCCTCTTAAAGGGCCCATGCAGAAACTTACTCCAACTCAACTGCTCTGAGCTACAACATTGGAGAAGCAGAAGAGACAGACATATGAGAAGGAACTAAATTTTCAAGGATCAGGTTGGCACTTGGGGACAGCTATCTGCCAGACAGAAGTGTTTCTTTGATGAGCCCTTCTCCCACTGAGTGGCAGGCAGACACCGTATCTGAGTTTTCATCAACCTGGCTCACAATGTTGGCCCCACCTTGGTGATTCGCTGAGGCCCATACCACTCAAAGGGCAGATCCACCCCAGCTGTTTCCAGTGGCTTTTCCATACAAATGACCTGTCTTGGCTCGTGCTTTAGATTTTCCTAAAATACCTCAGGCAAGTGGCATCTGGCCTCAGCGTGCCTTCTGCTTCTCATTAAGTGGACCCAGGCATGGCATTTAGCAGCCACTGGTCTTGGTTCACAGTTGGACCTTGCCTGGGTACCTTCAAGCCTAGCACAAGTAGCAGCCATCTGCAGATCACTTTGTATCTCATGACAGGCAGAATACAAGCGGCAGCTGATTTGGACCTGCACCTCCTAGGAGGCCCTAAAACTAGGACACCAGTTGGAAAGCTTCAAACCATGTCAAAGCACCACCCAATCACCTCTACAAGCAACACACTTAAGGGTTGGACTCAGCAGATACCAGAGCCCTAGTGAAGTATGTCCCGCTCTATAAGATGCGCCCCTTGCACAGCTAATGCTCTGTGGTGGCCAGCGGTCACAGCCAGTCTTTGCATCTGATTGGCAGGAGGTAAATCCTTCCCACTGACATACCAACAGCAATCAAGGCTCAACTACTTGAGGAGGGTTTACACAACCCCTATAGAGACACACCTCAAGTATCAGCTTTGGTGATCAGGGAGGCTGTGCCACTGGACCCTCCAGAACACCTACTACATTAAGCCTCTCTACCAAGCGTACTAGACGTAGCAACTTTACCTAAAACATAGAAACAAACACAAGGAAGCAGTCAAAATGAGGAGACAAAGAAATATGTACCAAATGAAAGAACACAAAAAAATCTCCAGAAAAAGAACTTAACAAAATGGAGACAAGCAATCTACTAGATACAGTGTTCAAAACACTGGTTATAAGGCTGCTCAATGAACTTAGTGAAAACTTTAACAGCATAAAAGAGAACCAGTCGAACCAGTCAGAACTGAAGGCTACACTAACTAAAGTGAAGAATAATTTACAGTGAATTAATAAATAAAGAAGATGGAGCCAAGAATCAAATCAGTTATTTGAAATATGAGGAAGCAATAAATACCCAATTAGAACAGCAAAGAGAAAAGAAATTAAAAAAAAAAAAATGAGGATAGTGTAAGGAACTTCTGGGACAAATTTGAGTGTACCGACATTTGCAACTTGGGGGTGCTGGAAGGAAAAAGGAGAGAGCAAGAAATTAAAAACCTATTTGAAAAAATAATAACATAAAACTTTCTTAACATATATATCAAGAAAACACAGAGTCCCAAACAAAATGAACCCAAAGAGGCCCACACCAAGACACATCATAACTGAAATGCGAAAGGTTGAAGACAAAGAGAGAATCTTAGAGAGCAGCAGGAGGAAAGCAGTGAGTTACCAACCAGAAAGCTCCCATAGGACAGTCAGCTGATTCTCAACAGAAATTCTGCAGGTCAGAACGGACTGGCAAAAAATATCCAAAGTGATGAAAAGCAAAAACCTTCAACCGAGATTACTCTCCCTTGAAAAGTTATCATTTAGAATTGAAAGACAGATAAAGAGCGTCCTGTACAAGAAAGAGTTTAACAAGTTTCTCATCACCAAACCAGTATTACATGAAATGTTAAAGGATCTTCCTTAAGAAGAAGAAGAAGAAAGTTAAAATGTGAACAATAAAATGGAAATAAATATGTATCTATTAACAATTTAATCTAAAAGAGAACAAAATACATAAGCAGAATAGAAAGAAACTCACAGATACACAGAATATTTTGATGGTTACCAGATTAAACGGGTATGGGGGGGTGAAGGGATTAAGAAGTACAAATTGGTTATTACAGAAGACTCATGGGAATGTAATCAGATCAGTGCGAGATTTATTGGGATGATAACTTAATAAGTTATATAATGTCTAATCACTGGGGTGTACACCTGAAACTTATACAGTAATGTATCTCAAACATAATTAAAAAATAGAAAAATAATTTTAAATAAATAAATAAAATATGTATACTCATAACCATGATTTTATTTCAGTTTGATGGACAAGAGTACTAACACTGGTTTCAAAATTGTCTCCTCTAAAAGGTAACTTTCATTATTTTTTATCTATCCTGAAATTTTAATATCTAGGTAACATATTTTTCTCTTTAAAAATGATAATTATTTAGTTTGTTTCTTACCTCTAATGGGTGTTCTGAGAATTAATAATACAAGGGAAAAAGAAAATAGCACTTCATGAAAAGGAAATAATAATGTTTGCAAGAGTTACACCGATAAAGAGTCAATGCCACTGGTTTCCTACCCAATGTTAATACCTGATCATTCTTTTCACTAAAAATAAAATCAGAACAGCAATGCCTTTAGCATCTATCTGTTCTCACTGGTTACTAATAATTCTATCAGTCTATAGCAGAGGAGCAGGGAACTTCAATATAAACTCCATAATTAGACAATATCTTAAATATGAAGGATGTTCTGTGGAATAGGAGAACTGAATTAGGTCACGCTCATGTTTTAATCAGATAATTTGGGTTGTTACATTACACAACCTAAAAACTAGCCTTCTTAGAGCTTGCTGTCGTCGTCGTAAAGCTTTCATGTTGCGCCATCGTGTGGTCAACTACGCACATACCAGTTTATTTAAAATAGTGGAAATAGTCCCCAAGGAGAAAGAATGTGCTATTTTGTAGATTTAGTTCAAACTGAGAATGTTCAGTTCATCAAAAAAAAAAGCCTGGAAAAAGTTAGCTGTAGTAACCTCATAGAGTAGATGTAAGCCCAGGCATTTACTTACCAGCAGGTTCAGATAGTGTTTGTTTGAAGTCAGTACCAAATCAACATAGCTGAAAAGACCCCAGGCCGTAAATAACATTTCCCATTTCAGAACTGTTTAATATTCTCGGTATCTTACATAAAAGGCCCATCAATTGTTTAAAGTTGTGTTATTTATATAATAATTTCCAAAATTACAAGTTACTGTCAAAATGGTATTTAATAGCCATAGTGCCTTTTAAAAATCTAACTTAAAAATATCTAGGTACATGAATAGACAAATTAAGTGAACATATGGGGCAATTCAGAACAATATAAAGTGTTAAACAGATGGCATGGCACTTTTTCTCATTTAGATGATGAGCATTTATTTTCAAAAGTACAAAATCAAACCTCCATTCCAATTCTCTTTTACTTAATTTCCAGTATCATCTATAATACTCAGGAATGGGTATAATCATTCAACCCATGATGACAATGAGAAGGTCTTAACAGATTTATATTTTATAAGTTAAATATTTCCTCTCAAGGTCTGAACATGAAAATTAAAACACAAGTTGGGGCCCTGGCCGGTTGGCTCAGCGGTAGAGCATCGGCCTGGCGTGCGAGGGACCCGGGTTCGATTCCCAGCCAGGGCACATAGGAGAAGCGCCCATTTGCTTCTCCACCCCCCACCCTCCTTCCCCTCCCGCAGCCAAGGCTCCATTGGAGCAAAGATGGCCCGGGCACTGGAGATGGCTCCTTGGCCTCTGCCCCAGGCGCAAGAGTGGCTCTGGTCGCGGCAGAGCGACGCCCTGGAGGGGCAGAGCATTGCCCCCTGGTGGGCAGAGCGTCGCCCCTGGTGGGCGTGCCAGGGTGGATCCCGGTCAGGCGCATGCAGGAGTCTGTCTGACTGTCTCTCCCAGTTTCCAGCTTCAGAAAAATACAAAAAAAAAACAAAAAAAAAAAAAACAAGTTGGTAAAGAAGTGATTTGGGATGTAATACAAAAGTTCTTCTTATAAATCCTTTAATCTTTTTTAAGATATAAAACAACTAAAATTTAAATATAGTAATAACTATGGAGAAGTGCAATTCTTTTAATGATTTCTCTTACTTTATAAAGTATTAAATGAGCTGATGATTCTTTTTCTTTTCACTGAGTGTATAAAGAGAGAGAAATGTGGCCATTTAACTCTATTTTCCTATATTGTTTTAAGAAGTGTCAAGTAATGTGGTACATACATACAATAGAATACTACTCAGTTATAAGAAATGAGGACATATTGCCATTTATTAGAACATGGATGGACCTTAAGAATATTATGCTAAGTGAAATAAGTAAATCAGAAAAGCTAAGAACTATATGATTTCACACATGCTGTAGGTGGAATATAAAACAGAGAGTTATGGACATAAATAAAAATGAAGTGGCTACCAGGAGAAGGGGGGTATGGGGAGAGAAAGGGAGCAAAGAAGGACAAATATAAATATAAGGTGATGGAAAATGATTGGCTTTGTGTGATGGGCACACAACACAATCAACTGTTCAAATGCTATAGACATGTTTACTTTTTTAATCAATGTCACCTCATTAAATTTAGTATCCTAAATAAAAATTTTTAAAAAGAAATGTTCAGTTCTTTCAAACATATCTCAGATTATAAAATTTAAATGCATTAGGTTAACTTTGTGGGACGAATTTCTAATTTATTCTTCTCTTTTCCCTTCTCTGTTGAACACCAACTACAAACTGCCTATTAGATTTAAAAGATATAAAATTGTCTACACATACAAAATAAATAAAATAAGTATAAATCTAAATTTTGGGCTTTAAGCTATCATTATTTCTATAACTTTTATTTAATATAGTGACTTTCTGTAATGTGTTCAGGACTTTATTATAGTTTCATGTAAAATAAAGTGAAAAAGAAGGATATTTGTACATGGGAGAAAAGAAAAAAACAACCTAGGAAGTACATATCCTAATGAAAAAAAAGAGAAAATGTATTGCGTAGACACTGAGTTTATTTAATCCAAAGATTAGATAAAAAAACAATTATTTTAATTATGAATGTCTATTAAGGAAAATAAAACAAACTCATAAATAGACCTAATCAAATAGAAAGCCTAGTAGAATCTTGATACAGTTAAGAGACTTAAATAAGGGAATAGGACCACAGTTAAGACCAATTAACAAGTTATTTAACTGTCCATCAATTCCAGAAAAAAATAATTTAACCGCCATGTGTTTGGTGCAACAGGAGTGTCAGGAGCAGCTACCAATGGGAGAGTTACAAATCAAAAGTCTGCTGAATCTTGAAACCCCACAAAGGAGATGAAGGCCTTATGGAAGACCTGGCATGGAGGAACATCAAGGAAGGGGTGTTGGTCAGCTTCACAGCAACATATCTGTTCTATTAAGAAGAAAAAAGACTGGAGACAATTTTAGTCAACTGTCCTTTCAACTGCAAACAACAAACTCATTCGAGATTGGTTAAACAAAGAAGGGGCCTTTATTTTATGGATATAAGTGTATTGTGCTACTCAAAGAGCAACCCCAAAATCTATGATGGGATCAGTTATAGCAATTCAGACTGAGCATTTAGAAAGCTGTGTAATATTTGCTAGAGTACTTATGTTTGTTAATTCTTTAATTTAAAAAGAAAAGTGTAGGCTCTGTATTAGTTTCTTATGACCACTGTAAGAAACTACCACAAACTTGATGGCTAACAACAACCGTAGAAATTTGTTCTCTCACAAGCTCTGGAGGCCACTCTTGCTTTGTTTTTGAAAGGAGGCCTTGAGCTAGGGAAACATCTTTGCCAGCATAAGCAGAGAGCAGGAAGTGCTTAAGAACTTGCAACCACCACTGCCTCCAAAGATGGCCACAAGCCAATGACTGGTTGGTGAGGTCGTGTGAAAGCCCAGGAACTTTGCCTTGAGTTAGGACAAGCAGCACTTTGTAGCTAACATTCCAAAATTATCCTGCTGAATCAAGCTGTCGCCCCTTACTTGAAATAGAACCTTTCCTTCTTACCTTTCTTTCTGCATCCTTTCTCTCCTTACCAGTTTACCTGGGTGCGCTTTCTTAATAAATCATTTGCATATGAATCTCTTGACTAAATGCTCCTTATTTTGAAGAAACTGACCTGACAAAAAATGTCTTTCAAAGATACTTTCCTTAATGGCCCCTTAGGCTGGGTAACCCAACTAAGATAAAAGCTATTTCATACAAATGAAAGGCAATATAAGCATCCAAACCATTCATTGAAGAACCAGACCAGATCATCTAGCGCTCGCTCTCTCTCTCTCTCTCTCTTTCTCTCTCTGGATCTCCAGAGCCTTATGAGCCATTCCTTCTGCTTCTTTTTACATGTCTATTTTATTTTTCTTTTTGCACATACCTGTCTCCACTTTACTGTGCTGTATAACTATAAGGCTGGGTGCTGTGGCCATGCAGGTTCCCATTAGATTCGGGCAGATGGTAAAGGAACTGTGGAGCCGGAGGACGGTGGGCCATTCCATTTATTAGAGTCTGGCAATGGCCGGACAAGCAAGCAGGCAGGGCAAACTGCTTCTCTGTCTCTCTCTTTCTCTCAGTCTCACAAGCAAGCAGGACAAGAAGGAAAAACCCTTCTCCAGCAAACAATAGCAAAGAATGGCCCCTCTCAATGGCAACAGACAACCCACAATCTACAATCTGCTGCTTAAAGGACAAGCACCTACAGCTTTACATAGACTATACACACATGACGCTGTCCCGTGCTCATGTAACAATCAGACAAAGTGCAAGTGAGCAAGCCTAACACACTTGTTTGCCCAACAATAACCATCAACGTAATTTTTAGTCTCAATTTATAATTTTCTTCACTTAATATAGTGACTTTTCACAATCAGGTTATGAATTTTATAATAGCTTTATATTTTAGAAAAGTTTATTCAATGAACTTAAATAGAAAAGAAGAGTGACTCCATAGCTCTAAAAAATTATAAAATTCTTATTGTGATAAGATTAACTACTTCTCGGTCCCATTCCAGTGTGAAATACAATTGGATCAATTTACCCATATTATATTGGGGTAAATGATAACGATATTGAGCAGGGTCAGTAGAATTATAAAGTATACAAATGACTGTCAAGTCCGACACTGTTAAATATATTCTTCTCTTTTAAGAGAAGAGGTGCATGGTATAGGCAGGTACCACCCAAGTTCAAGCATCAAAAAATATCTGAGGAAAGAAACATGAGAAGTTCTATTGTTGGAGCTTTATTCTGGAGAAAAAAATTGAGGGAAACCCTGATATACAGGGAGGCATATCCGGACCAACAACATGTTCGTCTTTGAGTACCAAAAAAGCTTAAAGTGAATGTCACATAAGGGAAAAAAATCAATAATTAATCCATTTACTGAACAGTAAAATTATGATACGGTCAATGGGAGTTTTGTTGGTTAGACTAATTTAAGATAACTCTTTTACTAATGGTGATTAAATACAGTATTACCATTAGTATTTAAAAGCTAGCTATCATTTAATAAATACCATGTAGCTATCATTTAATATATACCATGTAGAATTTAAATTTCTACACATAATCACTGATTTCCTCGTCACAGGGATACTTTGAAATATATTTTATTCCCATTTTAAAGATCCCCAAAGTGAAACTTTAGGGGTAATAATTCACTCACAGTCACACAGCTAGTAACCTGGAAGGAGGGTCTAGTTCTTTATCATGCCAACTTAACCTGCTTCAACAGCTCCTTCTCCCAGGTGTCAACCAACAGTTTTGTTTCTAAATCAGTGCTTACCCTGCTAAGGTTGGTAGGTAGCTAGATATTGATGGGTAAAGGGTGCAAATGAAGTGGTCATTCAATATTTAATAGAAGTGGAAAGCCTGTTTCAGTAATAAAGCTACTGCAGTGGTCCCCAACATTTTTTGGGCCACGGACCGGTTTAATGTCAGAAAATATTTTCACGGACCAGCCTTTAGGGTGGGATGGATAAATGCACAAAATAAAATTATGCGACCAGCATAAAAAGTGTGGTATTTTTAAATATGATATAATTGTCGAACTTATGAGACAAGCATCATGAGTGAGTCTTAAATGGATGTAACAGAG
Source organism: Saccopteryx leptura (assembly GCF_036850995.1). Taxonomy (NCBI): domain Eukaryota; kingdom Metazoa; phylum Chordata; class Mammalia; order Chiroptera; family Emballonuridae; genus Saccopteryx; species Saccopteryx leptura. Next base: position 24,127,200 of record NC_089510.1, read on the forward strand.
GAAATCTGGTCATTTTTTAAAAAAATAAAACATCGTTCAGACTTAAATATAAATAAAATGGAAATAATGTAAGTTATTTATTCTTTCTCTGCGGACCGGTACCAAATGGCCCATGGACCAGGCCTAAGGCCCAGGGATTGGGGATCACTGAGCTACTGCATTCCATTTAATAAAAACCTATAGCATCTGCAATACCCAACACCCCCAGGAGGTTGCCCCACTAAAGAGATGAACACTCCCTCCCTCTCCTGTGTATGGAGGAAAAACTGGTTTCTCCAGTTCCCCGGGGTAAAACTGATCCAACCCTGGACTATTGAGGCAAGGCGCTTCTGTGTTTCCACTTTGAAGGTTGTACAGTGGAAGTTAAGATGGTGACTGTTGGGCAAATAAGTTTGTAAAATTTGTGTTATTTGATTTTGCTTTTATTGTTAAAAATGGCTGCTACTCATGTGATGATGCTGTCATGCTATATGGCTAATTACCTTCCTACTTGGGAAAGGGCTTGGTTATGCTAATGTGTGCTGAGGAGGTGTTATCACTCCAAAAGTTTTAAGAAGAAAGAAGAAGGAGGAGCTAAGAGGCCATGTTGTTGGAGAAGCAGCAGCCAAGATGGCAGGGTGCTGAAGGGGAACAGAGGTGAGGGGCTGTTGGGCAGATAAAATGTATTATGCTCACTTTTTAAAGATGACACTGCCCACGTGGAGGCCGTTACCCAGGTGATATTAATGTGTGTTGGGGGCAGGCAGGATTGTTGTAACCTGGGGCTTGGTTTTGGGATTAAGCCTTTCCCACCCTTTTTGATGTGGGGTGGTACAATCCAATCATGCCTCAAAGAAGTGACTTTGTATTAGAGACTTCCCTGTTTTGTATATTGGATTAGAGGTTGTGAAGCTACACTATAAAATAGGGGCAGAATAGGAGCTTGCGCTCTTGGTTCCTGGGATGATTAGCATGAGAGAGCACAGGGAGCAGAGCAGAGAGCAGAAAGAGGCCATGTGGCCAGGAGAAGCAGCCAAGATGGCGGAGTACTGAGTGAGAGGCCAGTTTGTGCAGTTTGACGCTGGCGAAGGAAGGAGATGGGGAACAGTGGTGAATAAGTCTGGTGAGCTAGAAACCTTTGATTTTAGGAAACTCGGATAAGTCAGTAGCTTTGTGAGCACTGAATGTGAGTGTGTTTTGGAGCCCAGTGTGTGTTTTTTACTTGCCCGCCGGGTGCAAGCTAGAATTAAAGACTATGGCCCACCAGTTTTTGGCTCCATTGTTTCTTTACCGACTGTCCGAATCCAATGCGAACCTGCATGGGCCGGGCGGCTGTGATGGTGGCCCTGGCCGTGGTTTCTGGCTTTACAGGGGCTTTGTGAGCTCTGCTAAACTAGTGGGTGCCTTGGATTCTAGGAAAAACCAATAAAGATTCTCCTGGTTGTGGAACCGGAGAACACGTGAGTGGGTTTTGGTGCCCAGTGTGTTTTTTACTCGCCAGCTGGTTGCGAGGCTAGAATAAAAGAAATGGCCCACCATGTTTTGGCTCCCTTGTTTCTCTACCGTCTGTCCGAATCTAATGCAAACCTGCGTGAACCTGGCAGCTGTGAGAGCTGCGTCTCCTGGATTTACAGTAACCGTATAGGCCTGTCAGTGTAGCCTAGAAGGACCTGGTTGATTAATGAGGGAAACCAATGAAAGTCCCTAAAATTTTAAAGAAATTAATTGGTTTTGGCTTAGAGAAAAGTTAATCCTTCCCCATCCACAAATATAAACACAGCCTTAATAAAACTCTCTTCCTGTTTGGAAATGAACTAGCCCCATATATTCATTCATAGGCTCTCCCAGCAGCAGTAGCCCAAGTACACGTTCTGAGCGGCACCTAGACTGGACTAAGCTCTGATATGGACTAAACCAGTGGTTTCCAACCAGCAGTCTGTGGGCCAATCCCAGTCCACCAAACAAAATTTTCCTTTTGGTCCACAAAAAAGTTAACCGCCCTGATATTGTATGAAGATTACAGACCCTATGAGTATAGACTCTACAATTTTCATATACCATCAGAGTGGTTACTTCTTTCATGGACCTGCATGAACTTTCTGGAGGACTGACACTGGTCCACAGACCAGCAGTGAAAACCACTGGATGAAACCATGGCGAAGAATATTTGAACTCTGTTAGTGGGCTTAATGAAGACAAAACCGGACATTTTTCTTGGTAGGACAGATGGAAATAAGACATTGAAAACATACTAACAGCCTGCTCTTTCAAGCTCAAATAAATCTCACTGCAAAAGTCTAATTATCTCCAAACATGGGTCTTGTAAAACTTTACTTCTGAGACTCCATAAAAAAACTCCATTTCCACCAGTAACACTTTTACTACATCAGCGGCCCTGTTTTCACTTCCGTCTTAGTCAGAAGTCCTCTCTAAGGTGTCACATTGTTAAGAGAAGAGGACTCATGGAGAGTAAAGAGTATATCACATGTCCATATGTTCCCTTCCATGCCTTGTCCAGTTTTACAGAATGTGCACACATCTCCACTGTGTGTGGTGCTGATGGGAAGGCAGTTTGTGAACACTTATCTGGTTCCATGTGAGAACTTCTGAACAAGCTTAAACGCTCTTGTCTCTGGGATAAATTAAGTGCAATTAGACAACAGACAGCAGAATATACCAGGTGATCTTTCACCCCACAAGGTTTTATTGGTTTATTGGTTTTTTTAAGAATATTAACTGGGGAAAACCTAAACCACTCAATAACATTAAAGATGAAAAATAGTTCTGATTATCCTTGGTGAAAATGGAAAAGTAAATATCACTTTGTCCCATGGAAGCTTTATATTAAAGCTTAATGCTTAAGGAACAACCATATACTAGAAAAACTACCACATTATCGAAAGTCAGAAATATAAGAATGTACATTTTAAATCATTAAGATGAATTGAGATATCATAGAAATTAATTAAAATAATACAAAACTTGTCATCTGCATTATAGTTTTTAAATTTGTACTTCAGTTGGTTAATTTGAACCACAGTTACAGGTCACTAAACACCATGCACCTGTCATTAACTACACATTCACTATTGTGTTAAATAGTTAAAACCTAATTCAGCATAGTTTTATTATAACTCAGGCACTGTGTTTGATTCTGTGGTTACCAATATGAGGAGTCCATAGGTCTTGCTTACAAAATGGAACTTATAATCTTTTTATAACATAATTAAGTCTATTGATACAATGCATACACATTGATATATTTTTATATATTACATATTATATATTGAAAACATTTTTCTAAGAACTGGGGATCAAAGTTGAGGAAAAAATACCATTGCTGCTTTAATAGCATACACCATTTTATAAGACAGATGGATATTAATTAATTAATAATCCTCACCAACAAGTAAAGCAATGAAGGAAAAAATATGATGCAATTGAGTATATAAAAATGAAAATTGATATATTGCAGATGGAAGAAAGGTTCTCCTTGAACAAAGTCATTAAGCTGAGATTTGACAGCAAAATAAGGGTGAGTGAAATGGGCTGATGGGTAGCTAAAGTAAAAGAAGCCCTGGTTGGTGGCTCAGTAGATAGAGTGTTGGCCCAGAATATGGACATATGGGTTTGATTCCAGGTCAGGGCACAAAGGAGAAATTACCATCTGCTTCCCCCACTGTCCCTCTCCCCCTTCCCTCTTTCTTCACCTCCCACAGCCAGTGGCTTGATTGGGTCAAGCATGGCCCTGGACACTGAAGATAGTTCTGTTGGAGCACATCAGCCTCAGGTACTAAAAATAACTTAGTACTTGGGTATTGGCTCAAGATGGGCTTGCTAGGTAGATCTTGTTGGGGGTGCATACAGGAGTCTTCCTCACTATCTCCCCTCCTCTCACCTAAAATAATAATAAATAATAATAAGAATACAGTGACGGAATAACATGGGCTAAAGTCCTGTCCTTTGAGAAATGGCGTGAGGTCCAACTAAAGTGACTTAAAAACAAAGAATGAATGAGTAGGAATCGTAAGACTAGGCCAGTAATGTGGGCCAGACCATGTAAAGAGTAGGATGCTAAATTAAGAATATTGATCTTCATCTAAGAGCCATGGAAGCCACTGAAGAGATTTCAACCAGAGAGTATTGACTAGATTATTCTTGTTGTATTAAAAAGATTGGATGGAAATAGACAAACATTGATAAAGAACAACCAGATAGAAAGTGGCTGTAGCAGTACAAGTGGAAGGTGATGGTGGCCAGGAGTAGCAATGTTGAAGAGGACAGGAATAGATACTTTCGAGTAGTAAATAGGAGCTAATATCAATAAAAATATACAAGAAGATGAAAAGGTTTGGCTGTAATATAGACAAAATAAGTCATTCCTTCTAAGAGTGTAAAACGAAAGCCTTGACAGAAATAGCAATAAATGTGGACTTGAACAGTGAAAAAAAGTTTGCCACAGTGCAAATGAGAGAATGGTATTTTACGCAGAGAAAACAGCATGGCCAAACCAGTAGAAGCTTAAAATGATGCTTCTTGGAAGCAGAAACTTTTTCTAGTGCATTTTTTCTTCTATCCTCAGCACTCATCACAATGCCTGTCATACAGCAGCTGTTCAGGAAATGACTGTATTCAGAAAATAAGTGCATCCACAGTAGCTGAACTGTAGCATAAACTGAAGAATCCAATATAGGGGATGACAATGGAAACCCAGGCAAGTAGAAGATGAGTTTGAACTTCTTCTTCTTGGCAACAGACAGTCAAAGACAGTTTGTTTTTTTGTTTTGTTTTGTTTTGTTTTACAGAGACAGAGAGAGTCAGAGAGAGGGATAGACAGACAGGGACAGAGAGAGATGAGAAGCATCAATCATTAGTTTTTCATTGCGCGTTGTAACACCTTAGTTGTTCATTGATTGCTCTCTCATATGTGCCTTGACCACAGGCCTTCAGCAGACCGAGTAACCCCTTGCTGGAGCCAGTGACCTTGGGTTCAAGCTGGTGGGCTTTTGCTCAAACCAGATGAGCCCGCGCTCAAGTTAGCAACCTCGGGGTCTCAAACCTGGGTCCTCTGCATCCCAGCTCAATGCTCTATCCACTGCGCCACCACCTGGTCAGGCTCAAAGACAGTTTTAAGGCATAATAGTAACTTGATGGATCTTTATTTTCAAAACACAAATAATAAAAAAGAGGATAAATATAGAGAGGTTAAAAAGTTGAGGCAGAAAGACATTTAAGAGACAAATGCAATAAATCTAGTGCGAGAGAATGTGAGCCTAGGACAAGAGCACTGCTGTAGTAATTGAGAAAAGGTAAAAAATCTCAAAAATATTTGGTGGGGCAGTGTAACAACAAGGTGGAGAAAATGAGACAGGAGCACACTGGATAGGAGAAACACTGCCTTCCTCTGCACTGGGGAAGAAGGGGTGCAGAGAAATGGAAAGCTGGGTAGGCTGTGGTGATGTGTGTTTTCTCAGAGAATGTAGACATTAGCCCTGACCTGGTAGTTTAGTTGGTTAGAGCACTATTTGATACACCAAGTTTTCAGGTTCGATCCTGGATCAGGGCACATACAACAATGAACCAATGAATGAATAAATAAGATGAACAAATTGATGTTTCTGTCCATCTTTCTCTCTCTCTTTCAAACCAATAAATTTAAAAAAAAATAGATTTCAGAGAATTTAAAATTTAGTTTACCTACTAAGGGCTAAAGCACAGGGTTGAACTCAGATATGATGATGTAATAAAAGTTTATTAAACTAATGGAAAAGTGGGTCAACTAAGTGAAGTGGATGAATTAGTGAACACATTGTGAATGCACTAAATGACACTGAATGGCTTTAAAATGGCTAATTATATGTTATGTGCATCTTACTTTAATTAACAAAAAAATAGTGAGCATGGAGTCACAGTATGAGACAGTAAGAAGGGAGTGGGATTCTCAAACACCATAATGGGTTCCATCACATGTTCCCGTTCTGTTTTTACTTTACTGACAGGAAACAAATTAAGACTGAAATATGGGTTTATCTTCAAAGGCAGAGAGAGAGAGAGAGAAAGCAGTATTGCAGGCAAAATATATATAATGTACAAAAGAAAAATAGTGTAGTTGGATATTAGGCTTTCATGTCAGAAGGGGAAAAATAGGTCTGCTAAATGTAAATAATTGGAGAGGTTTATTTTCCTTTGTGACTGAGTAGAACTCATTTGAGTTATTCCCAAAGATGTCAAAGGCATGATGAAAAGTTCCTTTGTAAAAATATTTTTTTTTAAAAAAATGACATGTCCAGGTTGATATAAAAGTTGAGGATTTCCTCTGAGACAGTTCTGCCAAGATTTGTGGATGTGGGCTGCTTTACAGTAATAAGAGGCACCTGTTTTGCCTGGGACATGAAATTCCAAGAATGAAGAAAAAAATACAGGATGGATCTTTGCATATCAGTATCTTCTTTACATTGTAATATCTCTTTGTAGTGCAAGGTATTTTACCTCAAATCATCTTGTTGTGAATTTGAGTAGGGACAGCCCATCCTTGCTTCTTTATATACAGAACACAAAGACACATTCAATGTTTCCCTTTATCTACTGCAAATGTTCTGCTCTAAATACTCAGGGACAAAAACTTCATTGTTGAGTTATTCTCTCTTCTAGATGAGATGATGCTGAAGCATAAAACAGCTCATCTCAGCATGCTAAAAAAATTCTTACTAAAACTTGCACACCACATTCCTTTTCACCTTATTCCTCGTGCTCTCTTTGATTTTTCCATAGTGCCAGACTATTTTAATGAGCCTAAATTATTTCAAGTATCCATGAAGTCATTGGTATTTTAGATGGCAATGAGGTTCTCCAGGAGCAGCTGTGGATAACAACAATGATAGGTATTTTCTCTGTACATAAATGTTTGCAACCAGCCGGGCCAGATGGCTAGCTTACTTGGAGAATCGTCTAGAAATGCAGAGGTTTCTGGTTTGATCCCTGGTCAGGGCACATACAGGAGTTGATTGATGTTCCTGTCTCTCTTTCTTTCTTTTCTTTACTCTCTCAAAAAGCAGTAAATAAAAACTTTTTAAAATATTTGCTACTTAGTTGGAGAGAGAGTAAAGCAAGTATATATAAACAGTAGAATTTATTTATTTATTTGACAAATATGTATAGCATATTAAATGTCAGGTACTGGGGTACAAATAATGGCCCTCCTTCCATAAAAATTACAACCTTTGAAAAGACACACAGTAAATAAACAGTATATACATGAAAGTATATACAAATATTACAAGGAGAATAGAGGTGGGAAGGATTCCATTAGTTGAATGAAAAACACAGACCAAAGCAGAATGAATTCAAACGGATTCAATGGTACCTATGAAGGGACATATGTGACTGATCTAATGAGGTAGAAATGATGTATGAGGACAGAAGGAAGGGAAGAGATTATGAAGAACCTTAGAAACGCTCTAGAGAACTTGAAAATAAAACAAAGCAATTAATGGCAATTAAAGGACTTTGTTTTTAAAATGAGTTGAGAGATGATATCAGTGTCATGGCAGTATGAGGGCTATCCTTGATCTCTCCTCTTGAAATTTCAACAAATTGAATGGCTATAACTCAGCAAAGGAACCCCAGCTGAACATTCAACCCCAGCTGAACTCTTGCCTGAAGGATCTCATCTCAAATCGACTAAAGGTGGAAAGAATAGAGATGGAGGCATAAAAGACAGGAGGCATTTATGGTGGGACTCTACAGGGGGAAGAAGCCTGGTCTGTTTGGGTTTTCTTCTGCTGTAGAAGAGGAGAGATTGTGGAGAACTTAAAGAAGTGCTGAATCAAAGCAGTGGCTGAACACAAGGACATTGCCAGTGCTCCCACAATCAGTCAGCAGCCTACACTCAGGACCATGACAGAGAAATACATAGTGCAGCCTCACAGCATTTCAGATCACAGCTCCCTCCCATCATGGGAGAGAGTAATAGTGGCATACCCCAGAAATAACTCTGTGGAATCACTGTTTCCCTTAATCAGTGAGACATGGGGAGAAGCACATAGGAGCTTGGGATCACCATTGCCAGAAGAAAACAAAGAAAGCCATAAAATTCTCACAGCATAATCCACCTCATCATCCCAGCTGCAGCCCCACCTCCATCAATACATCTGCAGCATCCCACCAGAGCTCAGCCTGGGAATATTACAAAGCTAAAACTTTTAATCCAGTGCTACCTACTGAAAAGAATAGGAAAAACTCTTGCAAATGCAATACCACTTTGGGAGAGGGGTTGTTGGTATTTTTGTTCTTTTTAGTGGCTCTCTTCTTTTACTTTATATTCTGTTCCTTAATTTAATTTTAATTTTTTGTTATTGTTTTTTTGTTTGATTTCTTAACAATACCACTCTCAAATGACATCTAGACAGAAGAAAACTAATACCATGGCTACCCCCAGAAAGAGATACAGTTCAGAAAGAAAATGGAAAATCTCTAGAAAGCAACCTCAATCACATGGAAACTTTGGAGTTAAACAATAATGAAATCAAAATTGAGTGCTGAAAATACTCAGAGAGGTGAGAAAACACTGATAGGCAATTCAATGTGCTCAGAAATAAAACTAATGAACAAAATGAATATTTCACCAAAGAGATTGAAACTTTAAAAACAAAGGTGAGACAGTGGTAGAGCGTTGGCCTGTCGTGCAGAAATCCCGGGTTTGATTCCCGGCCAGGGCACAAAGGAGAAGCGCCCATCTGCTTCTCCACCCCTCCCCCTCTCCTTCCTCTCTGTTTCTCTCTTCCCCTCCCGCAGCGAGGCTCCATTGGAGCAAAGATGGCCTGGGTGCTGGGGATGGCTCCTTGGGCTCTGCCCCAGGTGCTAGAGTGGCTCTGGTCGCAACAGAGCGATGCCCTGGAGGGGCAGAGCATCGCCCCCTGGTGGGCAGAGCATCGCCCCTGGTGGGCATGCTGGGTGGATCCCAGTCGGGCGCATGCGGGAGTCTGTCTGACTGTCTCTCCCTGTTTCCAGCTTCAAAAAAATATGGAAAAAAAAAACCCCAAAAAAACAAAGGTGAGGAAAAAAAAAGGTGAGGAACTCAATACATGAATTTAAAAGTGAACTAGCAAGGTTAGCTAATATAACAGGTCACACGGAGAATAAAATCAGTGACACCAAAACAGGCAATAGAGATGATACTGAGGGAAGAAGAGAGAGACTCAAGAATTGAAAAAAAGAGAGATCTCTGAGAATTATCTGACTATTAGAAAGAGCAATATAAGAATAGGTATATCAGAAGAAGAGAGAGAAAGAAGAAAATGGAGAGCTTATTCAAATAAATAATTGATAAGAACATCCCAAACCTATGGAAAGAGTTATATACTTGAATCCAAGAAGCAAACAGAACTCCTAGTTACCTCAACCCAAACAAGCCTTTGTAAGAAAGCACATTGTAAGAAAACTGTCAAAAAGCAGTGACAAAGAAAGCATTCTCAAGGCAACCAGGGAAAAGGAGAGCATAATATATAAAGGAAGGTCCATCAGGTTATCATCAGATCTCCAGCAGAAACTCTAAAAGCCAGAATAAAGTGGGCCCAAATATTCTAAGTACTGAAAAAAAGAAATTACCATCCAAGAATATGATATCAATCAGCTGTCCTTCAAATATGAAAAACTAAATAAAAATTTTTCTAGACATAGACAAGCTGAAGGATTTATTACCAGAAAGCCCCCATTGCAAGAAATAATCAAGGAGGCTATTCTACTGATATAAAGAACAAAACACAATACTACAAATAAGAACTCCAACAAGTTTACCATGTAAACAAGGATAATCCATGACAACAATAATATAAAAAGGGAGAGGATAAAGATCTGAATAGCAAAAGATGACGGATGGCAGAAGCACTCATAAAACAAAGGACTCTTATATATATGAAACTTTTTATCTCAATAACCTAATGGTAATTACCCACAAACAAACAAAAAACCTGTAGTCTCCCAGTTAAGCCATATATGAGAAAACAATCAATGAACAATTAAAGAGACTAAGGAGCTTCAGTGAAGAATTGATGCTTCTCATCTCTCCCTCTTCCTGCTTGTCTGTCCCTCTCTCTGTCTTTGTCACTAAAAAAAAAAGAATTGTTTTCCAGTTTTTCACTTTAAGTCTACTTTTGTCCCTGCAGATTATATATTCTTTTTCAGTGCAGATGAAAGCATTTTTAAGGATAGACCATAGGTTGGGTCACAAAACTAGCTTCAACCAATTAAAGAAGATTGAAATTATACCATGCATATTCTCTGACCATAAAGCTCTGATATTACAATTCAACTACAAAAAGGAGGTAAAGAAAACAACAAAAAAAATAGAAATTAAACCACATACTTCTAAAAACTGACTGGGTCACAGTAGAAATAAAAACAAACATCAAAATATATATAAAGACAAACAAGAATGACAAGAAGACATATCAAAACTTTTGGGATGAAGCAAAAGTAGTAATAAGATGGAAGTTTATATAATTTCAGGCTAATATTGAGAAATAAGAGAGAGATCAAGTAAACACCTAACATTACATCTTAAAGAACTAGAGAAAGAAGAACGGAGGCAGCCCAAAGTCAGCAAAAGAAAGAAAATAGTAAAAATTAGACCAGAACTAAATTAAATAGAGAACAAAACAACTATAGAAAAAAATATGTCTCCTGAAGGTGGCATATAGTTGGGTTTTGAGTTTTTGATCCAAACTACTACTTTGTGCCTCTTTTTTGGTATGTTCAGTCCATTTACATTTAGGGTAATTTTAGTGTGTGAGGATCTCCCATAGCCATTTTATGTTTTATTTTCAGGTAGCTCTATGTCTTTTTTTTTTAAGGTTTATTTTATTGATTATAGCAAGAGAAGAAAGAAGAGAGAAAAAGAGACAGGGACATTGATCTGGTCCTGTATGTACTCTGACCAGGGATTGAATCAGCAACCTCTACTCTTCAAAACGATGCCTCTAACCAACTAAGCTATCCAGCCAGGGTTCTCCTTTGGTTATTTTCCTGTGTTTCTGTCAGTTGTTTTTGTGGATGGTATTCTATACTTCTTTTCCCTGTTTTCTCTTTTTTAAAAAATTAATACAACAAAGAGCTGGTTCTTTGAAAAGAGTTTTGCAGTTGATGAAAAAGAAACCAGGGAACGGAAGTGAGGACTCCAATTTTCCCGGTTTCCGTGGGTTTTACTGATGCACTAAACTGAAAGCATAACTTGAAAGTGGACTCAAAGTGCTACTTTTAAATCTAAGTTAACAACAAAGTGAAAACATGAACAACTCATAATAAAAACTTTGAAGATTTCTGTCAGCCCTGTATACTTGATTACCATATACTTTACTATGCAATTAATAGAGCTAAATAGTTCTTATGATTGAAATATTACTGAGTATCCCCATGAATGGAGAGAAATAGAGGACACCTAGTACAATTTTGAATTATATCTTCTTTTCCTGACTTTACCACAACATGGTCTTCAGACCACTTTCCTAGATCTAATAGCCTGATATTTTCCTGTTTCTGCTCAGGTAAATGTGTAAGTAATAATAAAGTAGATAGAAACTAATTTCAGAAATACAGCTTCATTAATTAAAACTGATTATTTTTAGTTAATATTTGAGTTATTTGGTATCCTTCATTCTGCTCACCCAATGATGTCTTATATTTGCATATAATAAAAGATATTTTAAATATTTAAAAACAGAACAAAGCACTAAATAATAACTGCTTATATAATCAATTAAATCATAAAAATAATTTTTATTTGAATGAATTTATGCTTTACAAATGAAGGCAAAGTTGAATATAAATTTCTAGAGTCTTTTATTTTTACTTCCTAAAGCATATATTCAACTATCTGAAAATTATATAGAAGAACCACAATATATTACTGCATTAAAGTAATTTCTGCAAGAAGCACCAAAGATAGTTTAATGCTTTCAGAGTAGATACATCTAAATTAATTATGCTAGTTAATTATTTTCTAAGTTCCTTACTTTCTTCCTCACATAATCTTTGTCTTTTGTTAAATGAATATTGACATGAGTGCTTAGTTGAATAGCGTTTGTTTTTGCATCATAATAAATCTGAACGTATGTTCTTGTGATGTTGGTGAAAATTGTGATGGTGAAAAGATACAGCATACATTTTTCGAGGATTTTAAATATTACTCTTTTTCTGAAACAGATTGTCCCCTCATAGCCCTTAGAAGAAACTAAACCTCCGACGCCTTGATTTCTAAGTATCAGCTCCTATTGAGAATTCCCTCCTGGTGACTGGCTTCAGGAACACTCACTGTATATTCCTTCTCTAGCAGCTACTTGGCCAAGGTCCCACCTGTAGGACATCATCTCATTATATCCTATCGTTGCTCTCCTCACCTAGGATGAACAAGTTGAGCGAACTCTTCTTCCTGCATTTCTCTTTTTCTCTCTTACTTTTTCTCTGTTTCTATGTATCCAATTCCCCATTTTTTCTTTTTTCCCTTTTATCTTTAGTATTTTATTCTTTTTATATCTTACCAGATTTCTTGCTGAATCTTTGTTTTCATATCCTTTCTTTATTGTCTTTTTCTCTCTTTTTTTGTATACACATACATCCCTGTTCTTTTCCATCCTTTTATCTCTATTTTTCACTCACTTTTTTGCTATGTCTGTCCTATCATGTGTGTGTGTGTGCATATACATACATATGCACACAGGAGAGAAAAATGGTGAGGAAGGGAGTTTATGAGGCTAGAACAGAGATTTTCAACCTTTTTTTTTTTTAATCTCATGGCACGCATAAGCTAGTAATTAAAATTGTGTGGCACATCAAAAAAATATAGCTTTTGCCAATCTGACAAGAAATAGGTATAAATTCGATTGACTTACCAAAAATCATAATAGTAATTACCTACCTTTTTGCTCCAAAGTGACTTTTTTATTTATTTGTTGGGGGGTTTTTTTTGGTTGTTTTTTTGTTTTGTTTTTGTTTCTTTTACAGAGACAGAGAAAGAGTCAGAGAGAGGGACAGACAGGGACAGACAGAGAAGAATGGAGAGATGAGAAGCATCAATCATTAGTTTTTTGTTGCACGTTGTGACACCATAGTTGTTCACTGATTGCTTTCTCATATATGCCTTGACCGCGGGCCTTCAGCAGACCGAGTAACCCCTTGCTCGAGCCACCAACCTTGGGTCCAAGCTGGTGAGCTTTGCTCAAACCAGATGAGCCCGCAGTCGAGCTGGCAACCTCAGGGTCTCCAACCTGGGTCCTCCGCATCCCAGTCCAATGTTCTATCCACTGCACCACCGCTTGGTCAGGCCAAGTGACTTATTAAAAAAGCATCTGCCTATACTAGTATATAAGTGTTTCTGGTAATAAGAATTAACCAATCAAACAGAAACTTATTAGGCAATATGACCAATAAGATGCAACTCTAATATATAATCTATGTATTTATGGCTCAAGACAAGACATTCACACCAGAAGGTTATCGTTGTGTTGGCTATTTTTGTTTGTTTGTTTGTTTGTGAAGTGAGAAGCAGAGAGGCAGAGAGACAGACTCCCACATGTGCCTGAGCCAGATCCACCCGGCATGCCCACCAGAGAGTGATGCTCTGCCCATCTATGCCATTGTTCCATTGCAACCGGAGCCATTCTAGTGCCTGAGGCAGAGGCCATGGAGCCATCCTTAGCGCCCAGGCCGACTTTGTTCCAATGGAGTCTTGGCTGCCAGAGGGGATGAGAGAGACAGAGAGGAAGGAGAGGGGGAAGGTGGAGAAGCAGATGGGCACTTCTTCTGTGTGCCCTGGCCGGGAATCTAACTCAGGACTTCCACACACCAGGCTGATGCTCTACTGCTGAGCCAACCAGCCAGGGCCAATGTTGGCTCTTTTGTTACTTGACAATGTAAGGGAAAAGAGGTGAGTGCTCTTAAGTAGTCAGGTATTGCATGTTTTAAATATTCTTATGGTACACCAGTTGAAAATCACTGGGCTAGAGCTACCGAGGGGCTGGATCTGCAGCTTGTTACTTTGATTACCCATAAAAACCTTCTGGGGTGAGTCCAGCAAATCTAATAAGCATCTTGGGTTGAGACTCTCTAGTTTAATGATGAAAGCTCTTGAAATCCAGGATCAATCATATGTACTTCACGCAATAATCAATAGACAAACTAAGGAAGTTTTAAGGATTATAGTGAAATAAGATCTTCATGTCAGAGATTATCTGAAAACATTGTCGGCAACAGGACTTGGAAGCAGAGAAACTAATGGAAGTTTATATCTACCTTACTGGGCCTAATTCAAATATCATTTCACTAAGCTTCCATTTGAAATCCATTTATTCCTCCTCATAACCTCCTGTAAATGTTTGTTTCTCTGCTGCACCTGTTATCAAACTCAAAACTCAAGCTCATATTTTAATTACCTGTCCATTTGTCTGCTGTCTCCTACATGTAAATATGTTGATGGAGGGACATGGGCATTTCCTCCATTATTTTCCTAGGCCAATATCTAGCCCAGAGTTCTAATTATATAAATATAAATTCTCAGAGTCATTGTCAGCATTTGCTTAATTGAAATAGATATCACATTTGTCTTCAAAACCATTAACTTGGTAATATTATCAACTGAGACTTAATGATACAGCAGTTTTTATAGAAAGCTGGAGATAGAATTTGTTCACTCCAAAAATATAACATTTACTAAGAGATGGGATAGCTAATAAGAATAAAGGCACAGTCTAGTCTCAAATTAGGGTATGAACTCTTAAGCCAGATGTCCTAGCATTGAATTCCAGATTGGTATCTTGATAGTTGCATGTACAAAGAAGGCTAAGACTGCCTATTTTCCAAAACAGCTATTAGTCCTTTGTGTCTACCTTGTATATGCTGAGTTTGCTCAGGACGATACTCATCTCTGAAAGCTCCAGCCTTAGGTTCAATATGGCTTTGTTTAACTACATTTTAATATTTATTCTATTTATATATACTATTATTTATATTTATGCAAAATAATTTATGTTTGTTTATCATTTGAGAACTCTGGATAATAATATTAGACTCTTCTTATGTCGTCAGTTAATTATTGGCCCGATCTCCCTTCTTTTTAAATCAATTGAAGAAGGGTGAAATGTACCAAGTTGTTTTCCATATGGACACTAATCACAGAATGAGATTTCAGATTCAATCGTCTGAAACTTTAGCAAGAAAGAGGATTTCTCAATAGTAAACTGCAAATTCTATGGTACAATTTTTCTTAAGAGAGCTAGGTTTATTTTCGAAGTGGGCTTGCTGTGGAAAGTAGTTGTGGGATGCGGAAATGTTTCTGAAAGTTCACGGTATGTTGTTCTTATCCTCAAGGTAGTTGCTCCATGATGGCGGGTCTGAAGCCTTGCAGAAGTTGGCTGTGGCTCAGGATGTGCCTCAGAGCCTCAATGGTTTACTACTTGTTCCAAACCAATCCATGCTCAGTCCCCTTCTACTTCTGACTTTCTTAGCTTTGCATATCTTGATTCCATTTCTTTATGGTGTCAATCTGATTTGGTAATCTGACCTTGCCATGTTTATATTAATATGTACCGAAAACCTCATAAGATGCTAATCAATGTAACTGCCTTTCATTGTCACACAAGACAGCCATAAACTAGGAGTGGAACCAAGTATGTCACTGCATGAACCTTTGACCAATGCCTCTTCCACAGGAGAAGGCCCAATTTTCAAATATAAGTTCTCTGTGAAAGCATGAAGCCTAATAACCCATGTGCAAAATCACTGTCAAATCAGTCCTTTATGGAAGGAACAAACTATTCTGATATAGCAGCAAAACAAACTATTTTTTTTGCTTCAATATTTTAGTACAGCCTGAAAGAACCTGCTTTGTAACTAACTCCAAAGAACAGGCAGAATGTAAGGCATATGATGGGCTGACTTGAGTATAATCATTTCTTACTCAGTTGGGTTTAGTTCATCAGACATTCTACTACCTTTTACTCTACATACACAGAGTAGTTTACTCAACAATATTTGCTGATAAAGGAACAAATTAGAAATTTCTCACATTTGTCCTTAGAGGATCTATTGACTCTGTCTTCTCCCGAATCTATAGCACTAATAGCAACATTAACCAATCTGAAATAAAATTATTCCCAATATCCTTGTATCTTGTACTGACCAATGTGAGTAAAGGCCAAAGGCCCTGCTCGGCAAACTGCAGCTCACGAGCCACTTGTGGTTCTTTGGCCCCTTGAGTGTTGCTCTTCCACAAAATACCACGTGCAGGCGCTACCTCCATAAGGAATGTACCTACCTATATAGTTTAAGTTTAAAAAATTTGGCTCTCAAAAAAAATTTCAATCATTGTACTGTTGATATTTGGCTCTGTTAACTAATGAGTTTGCAGACCACTGGCCTAAGGGATTTCCAAAAGAAATGTCTATTATTAAACAACCATACAAAAAATAAATCCTCTCTCCAGCAATTATACCAGTTCCAGAATGAAAAGATAATTGGAAATACTTTATAAGACTCACAGATACTGAGATTGGGATTAAAACTTCAGACAGGAAAACCAAGGTTAATAACTGTTCTCATAAATTAACCATTATTTTAACTCAGTCTGTTGCAGTAATATAAGGCTATAGTAATTAAATATATAAAAATATAGGAAAATATGGAAGATATATAAAAGTAATTAAGATATAATACTAAAATCAATTAAGGAAATTAAAGTACTATCTGGATAGGAATTAATATAGTATGTACAAATATGATAAACAGACTCTGACTTTCTAGCAGGGCCCAGTTAGTGTGTGTGTGAAGTTATACATAGATAAGAAGTGGCTTGATGTCATAACTCTGTAAATTAACATAAACAAAAAGCTTCCCTAGGAACAATTTAAAAGTGGCTTGATGTAACATTTCAGTAGATTAACATAAAAAGGGCTCCCTGCAAGGAACTACCAAAAAGGTGGTTTGAGGTAATCATCTTGTAGATTGACACCTGTTAGAAGGCACTGGCCAGAAAAGGCACTAAAGCTGAGGGGCCCCCTGCTGCAGTAGTCACCCAGACTCCAGCGTGAACATGGACTGTCTCCACGCTGCTCTGACCAAAGACAGCTGAGAGGAGCACGCCGATGGGGCCCCCTTAAACTGTACCCAGGCATGCCAAAAGGATTTGTGAGTAATAAACTAACTGCCTATGTGATTCTTGCAACTAACTTGTGTGTCGGTCCTCTTTCCTCTGGTGGCAGTTAGTGTTGGCACTGAGAAGTAGAATCCTCATAGTCACCTCAAGAGTAGTCCGGAAGAGGCTGCCAGCCCTGCTGTTAAGCAGGAGTGTCCCACTGCCTGCAGAAGTCGAATCAAGGACATCTAATAAGACGACATAGAGCTTATACACTACTGGGACACAGTCATAACCTATCTCTGAAAATGGTAAGTTCTAGGGGACCGTGTAATTTCTCTGCCACTTGGGTTTTTTCATGACACAAGATTTAAATAGCATCAAATATACTACTTGGCCTTCATGAAATCACTGTTCTCTTTAAGAGGAGGGATCTGTATTTCTTGACAACAATCAAGTTCAAAAATCAAATAAAGATTCTTAATCTCAAGTCTGACACCTTCTATTTCTAAACTGTATGTGAATCCACTTCAAAGACAGATAAAATTTATAAATGAATATCTGAAGCTTCTGAAAATCAGAGAGCTCCTCCCTGCCAAAATTCATTTTTCCCTTGCTTCTATTCTTTTTCTCTTCATATACTTTCAGTTTTCCTACGTCCCTACTTTTTTACAGCAATGTAATTCTCAGTAGTTGCTTGCTGAAATTCGTCATCCACAGTGCATGGTGGTAATTGGAAGAGAAATTATATCCAGTAAGGTGGCCTAGCACAATTTCTGGCAAATACACAATACATGTGATATTTGCTCTTCTTTCTCACTCACTTCCATCCAGTCTACAATGTAGCCATAACTACTCATCAAATATTTGAACTCACTCATATATGGGATGCAATGAACAAAGTAAACTGATGAACAAAATATTATAGAAACAGAGTCAAAGATACATGGAACAGACTGACAGCCGTCAGAGGGAAGAGGATTTAGGGGACTGGATGAAAGAAGGTGAAGATGATTTTATTGAGCTGTACACATGAAACCTGTATGGTTTTGTGAACCAATGTCACCCCAATAAATTAAATTTAAAAATCCTACTGCACCCAGGTTCGAGACCCCGAGGTCGCCAGCTTGAGTGCAGGCTCATCCGGTTTGAGCAAAGCTCACCAGCTTGGACCCAAGGTCGCTGGCTTGAGCAAGGGGTCACTCAGTCTGCTGTAGCCCCCAGTCAAGGCACATATGAGAAAGCAATCTATGAACAACTAAAGTGCCGCAGCGAAGAATTGATGCTTCTCATCTCTCTCTCTCCCTTTCAGTGTGCCTGTGCCTATCTGTCCCTCTCTCTGACTCTCTCTGTCTCTGTCAAAAAAAAAAAAAAAAGAATACAAGAAGTCCTACTGCGCTGCATAAAGATTACATGTATATTATGTAATTTTTGTTCTATTTGAAGAGTTGATAGAATACAGATGTTACTCATATAAAATTTTAAAATATACAATTTAATGTTTTATATTATATAAAATTTCTATTGTGAGAGAAAAACAGCTTATTTTCTATAACTGTCAATGAAACATCAGATAACATTCCTGATGTGAATGGTAGAGTTAAGAATAATAAAACTGCCTGCTTCAAAAAACATAATATTAACTATGTCCCTCTGTTATCATTCTTCCATTATTAAAATCTAGTTTACTTTTCATAGTTTCTTTTGTCCTTCAATAATGAGTCACATTCTGGAAACTTACTCTGTTAATTAAAGTTTGATTCAAGGAAAACTGTGAACTTTTGCATTATTCATTCTCTCATTCATTCTTTCCATCATTAGGTTCTTCTTTATCTAATCTAGAGCTTGTGTGACCAACAAAGCCAAATTTAAGAAATGTCCCCATCCAGCATAATCTAGTATTTCACCCTCATAGAATCTAATTAGCAACTGATAAAATTCACATGCTGCTGTCATTACAATGTCGACCACTCGTTTACTAGTTCAGTAAGACTACTCATTCAAATGTGAAGCCAGTGAAAGGAAGATGAAGCCAAAGCCTGCACCCCTGAGGAACTGTTTTGAAATAAAGCTTTAGGGCCTTCAACACAATTTGTAACAACAGGCCATTGGCCCTGGCCGGTTGGCTCAGAGGTGGAGCATCGGCCTGGCATGCAGGAGTCCTGGGTTCGATTCCCGGCCAGGGTACACAGGAGAAGCGCCCATCTGCTTCTCCACCCTTCCCCCTCTCCTTCCTCTCTGTCTCTCTCTTCCCCTCCCGCAGCCAAGGCTTTATTGGAGCAAAGTTGGCCCGGGCGCTGAGGATGTCTCTATGGCCTCTGCCTCAGGCGCTATAATGGCTCTGGATGCAACAGTGATGCCCCAGAGGGGCAGAGCATCGTCCCCTGGTGGGCATGCCAGGTGGATCCCGGTCGGGCACATGTGGGAGTCTGTCTGACTGCCTCCCCATTTCCAGCTTTGGAAAAATGGAAAAAAAAAAAACCCCAAAAAACCAGACCATTGTCTCTCCTTTTTCGTTCATTAGGAAGAAACAAAAACAAATAAAACAGTATCTGCTACGATCAACAGTATTTAGTCACATGAACATTTGTTTGGGTTTACTTCCTTGCCTTCCAAGAAAAACAGATATTTAAACACTAGTTCACGATGATACAACTAAAATTTACTTTTACAAACATAAAAGTGAAGCAATGTCATTTGTAGCAAAAAATTTCAATTAATTTTTTTTTCATTATTTAATCTGTAGACAGTAACAGAGGCAAGAACTTTCAAAATGTGATTTATATCACAAGAGAATCTTATTTTCTTGAAAAAGGACATTTTAAGATTTCCAAGAAGGTCCAAGTACCATACATAAGTAAAACCCTCAACTATTATTGAAACATAAGTATAATTACACCTAAGAAAAATACGTTATCAGCAGAAAAAAGATGACTTTAAGGACTGTCTTCCAACACTGATGGACATGAGTGAGCTCTAATATCATTGTGTTTAGAAATGGCTTCATCCAGATCCAACTCTACACCATTAATGTTGACTTCCATGCAGCCATTATAGAAGGCATTCACTGGAGTTGCATTGAATGGAACAACTGAAAAAGAGAATTTTAAAATATTAGCTCAAGATTTTTACCATCTTATTTGGTTGTAGTTAGAGGAATTATAAAGATTTCCCATTCTAACCAAATTCTAACCCTAAGAAAAAGTTAATAATGTAATTCTACTTAATACATGAGTCCCTCTGATTTCATTTCCAAAATCAGTTCCAAACAAACCTAAGATAAACATACTTAAAGAAGAGAAAAAACAAGCACATTCTTACTTAACATGTTCTATGTCATTCTTGTCTCTTTAAACTTGAGCAACAGTTTAAGCCTTGTTAAATCACTTTCAGCTCTAAATTATAGCTATTTAGAAATTTTTTTAAATGCCATGATAAATCTCTTTTTTATTACTGGGATAAAAATTAATTACTGTATTTTCCAAAGAAATAGTTTCCTGCTGAGCATACAATGGCAGATTGTGATAGGAATTCACTCTTATCTGATGTTTGGTTCTAAAAAACAATTTTAATGATGTTTCAGTGAATAGGTTATGGCTTTTGGGCCTTTAAACACTTTCATTCTCTTTATCAAACTTAATTCGTGGGTAACACCCTTGGATTCCTAAGAACTATGGTTCATCTTAAAAACATCCATATCTTTATTGCTTTTTCTTTTTTTTTGGCATATACTTTATGAATCTTATTCTTTTTATTCACTCCTTATTCTTCTTCCTCAATACCTTATGCAAAAATATATATACTTTAAAATTTCCACCTCTAACTTGACAATACAGGGAATAAAGTCCATACTTTTCTGTGGGCTTATAGCATTTATTAAGAAACCTTCTGAAGTCTGGCTGAACACTATAGATGAAGCCACTATTATAGAAAACCTCAGAATCATCAATTTTGCCTTATTTTTAATTCATAACATGCAATCTAACATGCTTATTTTGCGCACCAATTATAACTTGCCCATTCCACAGTTGACATTCTTAATATCTCAATTTTCAGTTCCCCTTCATTTTTTCTCACCCCTTTTCTAAGCACATCTTGCCTGAAGTCAGTCTTCAGTGCTGTTTCCAAAGTCCTGGAACTACTGAAATATTTATATTTTTACTTCTTTTGAACCCTTTCATTGTTTGTTTGATATTTTTAATTGCATTCAAATAATTAGTGAATAAGGTAGTAAGGGGGTTTTAATGTAGAATTTATTCATTTGAACTATAATTCCTGATAATTAATGATGCTAACCTAACTAACTTTCTAATAATCAACCAATTTACTTAACTATCTTTATTTATCTACCTGAACTGCTAGAGCCTATTTACCTCCAATCCTCAAAAACCTAGATGAAAATTCCATATATGAAAAATAAAGACCTTGGTCAGTTAAAGTAATATAATAAAGGTTATTACAAGTCCAGATATCAAAGTCAGATTCTCCCCATACAAATAATCTGCAAAGGTATCTGAAAATTCTTCAAAGCCCTGGCCAGTTGGCCCAGTGTACAGATGTCCTGGGTTTGATCCCCAGTCAGAGCACACATGAGAAGCCATCATCTGCTTCTCTACCCTTCCCCCTCCCTTTTCTCTCTCTCTTCCCATCTAGCAATGAGTGGCTCCATTGATTTCAGCATTGGCCCAGGGCACTGATTATAGCTCAGTTGGTCCCAGTTGGCCTCAGGTGCTGAGGATAGCTCAGTTGATTCGAGCATTGGCCCCACACGGCAGTTGATGGGTGAATCCGGTCAGGTTGCATGGAGGAATCTATCTCCCTTCCTCTCATTTAAAAAGAAAAAAATAATTCTTCTAAATAACTTTGTTTCAATTTTTTTGCCACTAAAAGTGATATATTTAGGACAATATCATATTTTTTAATATTAAGTTAAAAATGAACCTGCTTTTACTCCAGTTTTCCCCACATCTTGGTGTGAAATTTCCACCCATGTTGTTGTTCATACCAGATATTGATACTTAGAAGATTCTATATCTGCCTTTCAATTATTAAAGCTTATTCATTGTGTTTCTCATATACATCTCCAAGTCCCTCACTGTATACTATCACAACCACCATTAGCCTAGTTCAGCAGTTTCCTTACCTGTAAAAGGAAGGTAATAGTAGTACCTACCTCACAGGACTATGTTGAAAATTCATATATTATAAGTCCTCTGAACACTTTCCAGACTGTTTGTTATGCCCCAATTGATGGTAGCATAGTTGTCGCTGCTATTAGTACTACTTCCTCGACTGGACTACTTCAGAAGCCTTCAACTCATCTAATCCACTTTCATCTCCTATCTGTCCATTTCCATCCATTATACAAGGTGAATTTTTAAAAACTGCTATATTGATGAGATACAACTTCCTTTTTAAAAAATTTTTAAATAATTTTCAAAGTTCTTAAGACTCAGGAATGTGAACCAGGTCTAAACCCTCCTAATTTGCCCCTTGACCCGCACCTGGTTCAGAACCCCACCCTGCACTGCCATCCCCCCCCACGCAACAAGCTTTCACCAGCCTGATCTACACAGTACTCAAGCATGCCAACCCCTGCCCATTTTTCCCATACATAGGCCATTTTACTTGAATATTATTGCCAATCCCCACCCCTACCACCTAGTTTAATTCAGTTAAACCTTCAAATATTACATGTATGTATGTCTTAATCTCTTCTTCAGAGAGCTTGTTTCTGGCCACTACAAGTAGAACGCCCTATTTTCAGGCTCTAAAAGCAACCCATACTTTCTTTTTCATAGAAGCTATATAACCATTTTAATTTTTAAAAATATCCTAATTACTTGTTTAATGTCTGCCTCTGCCACTGGATTGTAAAAGCCTTAATATTGATAGCAGGGATGGCATCTACCTGTTTACCATTATATTCCTAGTGCTTGCGATGTAGATTCTCAAGAAATACTGGGTGGGTGATGGATGATTGAAGAATAAATCTTGAATTCACAAGACTATTGTGAGGATGAAATAAAATAAAAACTCTTACTGGCTAGAACAGTGAAATGTAGCAAAATTTGATTAGTTTCAATTCACTGTTAAAAGAATAGTAAACTGAAACCACTGAAGACTTGATTTGGAGGGCGGTGAACACACAATAGGCCCTAACTCTAACCCTAACCCTAACACCTAACCCTAACTTCCATAATTATGTTAAACAGTGTTACCCCAATAAATTCAACTGAAAATAAATAAAATAATAAAATACATATTTAGAATACTATCAATTTGATTAAAGATATGTATTTTAAAACTGAACAAAAAAAAATGTAAGCAGATACCTGGAAGGCCACCCAGGTAAGTGGTTACTGTTCCTTTCATTGCTTTGTCCAAGATGTCAAATTGTCTTTGAAGATCTTCAGAGTAGATGACATCATATTTAAGTGGAGTCCACAGCTCCAGTTTTTTTCTGTTGATTCTGAATTCCAGATGCGATTGTTGACTGGAACACAGATTTATGGCCTCTATCCGAGCTATTAACATATTTTCCACAGATACCAGGATGTCCTGAAGAACAGGCAGACTCGGTTTAATCAGCAAGTACTGAGGATAACGCCGTCTAAGAGTGACTCAGAGTTTTTGAAACTCAAACACTTAATCTAAATAAGAAAATAATGTACAACAGAGCCTTCAAGTTTAAGTGAAAAAAATTAATAATTGTTATAATTTTAGACTACATATTAATTTTATAAACTTCATATTCAGCTAAGATGTAAATGTATGGTGGCTTCTGAAAATTCAGTAAATCCACAGGTTTGTGATATCAACAATGGGTAACTAAAGTAGTGTCTTAAGCAATCGTTTCCTTTTTTTGAGCCTTCCTGACTTGAACACTTACATATAAAAAAGAATGGAGTTGAATCACTATTTGTTAGGAAAAAAAAAAAAAAAAGACCTGGAATATTTAAAATGCTTTAAACGCACATGCCAGAAAGACTGAAATGATTTTTGTGCTACCCAAGCAATTCTATAGACTTGGGACAGAGTGTAAGAAAAAACTCAGAGTAAAACCAGGGGCCACAAGCAGTAAATTACAGAGTATTTACCAGAAGATTCTCAAAAGAGAAAAATCCCTTTTTATTTTGCTGAACTTTTCAAGTTACTGATACACAAAATTACTCAACTTGTTCAGAGTAATCTATGCATATAGCTTATATGTGTGTAGAGGAAATGTAAAATATAAGCGAGAAAATATAATAATATCAAAACTAGGGAGATGGAGTGCTGTCATGCTTCCCAAACGGTAGAAAGACAATCTGAAGCTTACTTCGGAATCCAAGATACCTGTGTTAAGTACATCACAAATAAAGGTTATTCGAGAAAATTTGTTACTGTGTTATACATTCCATATCCTCGAACTGATTAGAGTTGATTATAGTCAGCTAAGAAAATGTTACAAAATGATCAGTTGTGTGTAGAATAATGTTATAAAACAATGTACACAGATGTTCAGAAAGCAATCTGATGTTTCAAAAACAGAGAGCCATGGAGACAAACACAAAAAAGATGAAATATATATCAAAGACTTGGCTGGCATGAATTAACCTCCACGGAGCGGTGCGAATGCAGTGTTACAGATAGGAATTCCCTTTTGTTTTAAAAAACAAAACAAACAAGTAAACAAAAAGATGAAATCTCAATGTAATAAGCTACAGGCGTGGTAGATTGGAGATGAAAACTCAGCAGAGGTGTTCTAGGTCGCTTATGGTTAACCACCAGAGATTGCCTCAAATCCTCTTTTAAGTTGCAAACAGCACATTTTTTTATTACTACAGCCATTATTCAATTATGTGTCTCTTTCTAAAAGCTACAGAGAGCATCCAAGCCAACCTTGGCACAAGTGCAAGCTTCTTGCTGTAATTTGTTGGAATCCAGCACAGATGACACAGGGACAGAGCTATTAGCCTCTAATAGAAAGCTGAATAATACAGATCTTCTGATAACTCTCATGTTTCCTTTGAAGCCGGAGTCTTTCCTGTTCCTCCTCCTAATTTCTTTCTGCATTGCCAGAAAAAAAGCCAAGTAGACTGGTTTGAGTTTTCTTCTAGTCTTCCTTAATTTACTCATGGGAGAAAAGATTGAGTGTGCCAGAAAGCACAAAACATTACAATTAGGTACTGAATATATGAGTACAAATTGTATGCAGATTCACTTCTATTGTGTTAGTATGAACTAATTCCCATGATACCTCAAGGATTCTGAATAAGGGTGGATCCTCATCCACTCTGGGAAAGGTTCCAAGCAGCCTGTGTGTGAGTCTGCCTAATCTTAGCTACAGATGCAATAAGATTTTCAATTTCTTACCCTTACTTCCTGCCTGGTTCAGATCTTGGGACTAAGCCAGCAAAAAAGTAACAATAATGGACATTTGTTGAGTCTTTAATGATGTGCTAAAGATCATATCAAATATTTTATATCAGTTACATCATTTAATCTTTAAAAAAGTGCACTTTGAGGTAAATACTGCTATTGTATCCATTTTACAGACAAACAAAAACAAAATAACAACAAAACACAAGGATCGTAACAATTTAGACTGATGTTACCTGCAGCTTTTCAGAGGAGGAGTCGACCAAAGACAAGGCAAAGGGCACCGAGTCTCCTGACACCAAGGCAAACATAACGCCGGTGCCCGCGGATGGGCGAATATTCAAAGACACATTTACTTGCCAAGCCTCAAAATTCGATATATTATCTGTTTAAACAATTAAATAATATTAGGATTAAAGTACACCTAAATCGCTCAAAGCCATTTTTGTGTAATAATAGAGATTTCAGTTTTCTCTTCTCAATAATCTATATAACCTTGGCAAAACAAAACAGAAGAAAATAATTAGTGCAGGCAAGAAACAGAGCCCCGTTTTCCTGTTCTTCCGAGAGTAGCCTTCTAGAGTGCGGTATTTAGGAATTTGATGACTTTTCCCTGCTTTGTATATTCAACAATGATGAAATCTCAAAGGGGTCATAATTTTAAAGTACACATTTAGATGAAACTTCAACAAATTTATTGTGATATTTCTGAGGGAAAATTTGGGTATTCCTGCCCTTACAATCGTGCCACCTCTCATTCATAAACGGTTCAGGTTAGATCAGTAGGAAGAAAAAAATATGATTTATATGCATAGGGGAATTAGGTAGTTTAAAATACTCTTAAGTCAACTGCTCACTTTGACATTAAAAGAGAAACTCTTCTCTATAATTCTCTTGCCATAATATGTAATATTCTTTTTCTTAATGACTAGGTTAACTGTCTACCACACTAGAACGCAAGCTCTCTACATGTCTTTACAATCACTTTGTTTTCCACAGAAGTCACTCAAGAAATATTTGTTGAATTACTATGTTTCCAAAATAGATGGATTCCTAAAAATATTATGTCACAATCTGAATGAAGTCTTCGTCATTCAATATAAAGTAATATATTATGACAACGCAAAGACCACTTTGAAACAGCGAATGTGAATAGAGAAAATAGTTTTCCTTTATGTGATGTTCTTCCATTCATCCATATCTAAAGCTATTCCATTTTTTTCATTATAATCCTCTAATTTTCACCCAAGAGAAAATATACACATTATATATAATCATTTTAAAGTAAATTTACTGTTAGTAACAGTCAAACTAAAATGAATGTGCAAATGCACAGAAATTATAATTTAACATTAAATATTAATTGAAAGTTCTTTAAAGTAATCCATAAAAAACTAATCACTTATTAAAGTATTTCTTCTGATACAATATGACTCTTATTTTCATTTTTTTTTACTTTTTCCTTTCAACAAATTGTTGTGAATCAATTATTTTCCTAGTCAGTCATCAACTCAATTCAAGCATTTTTTTAAAATCCTTCATTTACAGAACAAGAGTAAAAGTTAAAGGCATTGTATTAAGTTATGTTAGAAAAATAGAGTATTGAAGTAATGTTCTTTTTTAAAACTGTAGTAGTAAGTCCTTCTTAGGCTGCAAATAAACTGTAAAAATATAATTTTTTTTCTTAAAGCAGCGATATTATACTAATACTATGTTTACAATACAAATTCATAACAGCTCAAATAATGAACTCCTAAAAACAGAAAAAGACAAAGAACACAATAAAATAATTAAGATATAACATACCTTAAAGATATTCAACTTCAGTAGAGATTGGGATAATACTATTTAAAACTACATACATGATTTAATTCTTTAAATATCTGATTAAAAAGAAATCGCAAGCATAAACCTATTTATTCTGTTGGTAGAAATATAATTTGATAAAACATCTTTGGAAGAGAGTTTAATAAAACAGTAACAATTATGGCCCTGGCCGGTTGGCTCAGAGGTAGAGTGTCGGCCTGGTGTGCAGGAGTCTCGGGTTTGATTCCCAGCCAGGGCACACAGGAGAAGCACCCATCTACTTCTCCACCCCTCCCCTTCTCCTTCCTCTCTGTCTCTCTCTTCCCCTCCCGCAGCAGAGGATCCATTGGAGCAAAGTTGGCCCGGGCACTGAGGATGGCTCCATGGCCTCTGCCTCAGGCACTAGAATGGTTCTGGTCACAACAGAGCAATGGCCCAGATGGTCGGAGCATCACCCCCTGGTGGGCATACTGGGTGGATCCTGGTCGAGTGCATGTGGGAGTCTGACTGCCTTCCCGTTTCCAACTTCAGAAAAATACAAAAAAAAAACAAACAAAAAAAAACAGTAACAATTATACATTTGCATAAACTCTGAGAGAAATAATCTAAGAATCTCTCCTATTGAATTACATAAGGGTACAAGGATGCATGTCCAAGTATATTTATGGAAGTATTATTTGTAAATGTAAAAATCTGAGGTCAGTCTGGCAAGTCCACTTAAACTCTTCCCTGTCTCTTCTACACAACAAAAGCCTTACAACATGGGGGAAAGATAACAAACTTGTCACCACAGGACACATGTGAAGACTCACTGTACCTAAAAGATAGGAAAAGGAAACAAGAAAAAAAACCAAACAACAAAAATGTTCTACCATGAAGAAGGAACAGAAGAACACCTTGGATTCCAAATATTAGACATCTCTCCTACTGGTGTGAAGGAGAAGACAGTGAAAAGTTCACCCAGTGAGACCCAGGAATACAACTTTCACTAAGACTGAATCTATACTGAACAATAGAGAATGCTCTCCCACCGAGCCCTTAACTCCCAAATCCCTCTAATATGCAAGCAAATGTCAAGGCACAAGTAAGCAAATAAAAACACTCGCTGGGTGAGTCAAGACCATAGAGAGACATTTTCTTGATGCATATCATAAAAAGAATACCTAACCTTAGGATGAGTCAGCTATTAAGAAAAACCCTCTGGCAAACCAGCTACTACCCTAAGCACAGGTAATATCAAAGGAATTTGTAGTCACAAAAACAACAAAACCTAAGCCACTCGACTTTTGACTAGATTGATTCAACACCTTTCATTAAGGGCCCAGCAAAATCAGAGGTGGGCTCATTTCTAGATAGAAATAATTTATATATGGCCCTGGCTGGTTGGCTCAGCAGTACAGTGTTTTTCCAGCGTGTGGAAGTCTCGGGTTTGATTCCCAGTCAAGGCACACAAGAGAAGCAACCGTCTGCTTCTCCACCCCTCCCACTCTTGCTTTTTTCTCTCTCTCTCCCCCTCCTGCAGCCGTGGCTTTATTGGAGCAAGTTGGCCCCGGCACTGACAATGGCTGTATGGCCTCGCCTCAGGTGTTGAAATCCCTCTGTTGTGAGCAATGGACAGCAGCCCTAGATGGGCAGAGCATCACCCCCTAGTGGGCTTGCCGTCTGAATCCCTGTCGGGGAGCATGTGGGAGTCTGTTTCTCTGCCTCCCTGCCTCTCACTTAATAAAAATTTAAAAAAAGAAATACTTTTTATCTCAGTCCCTACTGTTTCACATGAGATGCCCACCTTTCAAACAAGAACTATATGATACAGAAGGAAGAAAGAAAAAAAGCAACACATGGTCAAGGACAAAGCAATGAACATGATCAGGCTTAGATATGAGACCAATGTTGGAACTATCAGAGAGGGAATTTTAAAAAACGATAATTATATTGAAGGCATGGGTACAAAAGGTGAACAATATGTATGAACAGATAAGAAATTTGAAGGAAGGATCAAATGAAAATGCTGGAAATGAAGATGAATCCTTTTGATGCATTACCTGGTAGACTCAATACAACTAAGAAAATGTTAAACCTTCAATTAAATTTACCCAAATTAATAAGGCTATGTGCCAATATTCTTTAATAATAACAGAGACATATTCAATTACTTCCCCTGCCCCCATATGGTGGGAAAGTCTTGTAAAAAGTATATAACAATATGAATAACACTATGCATGGCATAAAGTAGGTGCTCGTGTTTCCTGAAGAAATTACTGGTGTTTCTCGATTAATAAATGTAGTCATTAATGAGAAAAGATAGATAAGATGTGAAATCACTTACTATAATTTATGCTAAATTGAGCAACTCCAGAACCAGGATAGTAGGAACCCTTCTCCACAGTGATAAAACAATGCTTATTTTGTTTTTCTTGAATAATCTCCTCTACTCTTGAAGCTCCTTGATTCATCAAATCCCAGCCTCGTATACATCCATCTAGACGAGGGTTAATCTAACAAAGTAAAATATACGTCAAGGAGTGCATTTTCAACTTCTAATTCAGACTGATAGCGGCTCCACTGATTACAGACACAGGTTTTCTGTCAGAGGGAAAACCGTTTCTTTGAAATATTTTTAATATTTTCAATATTTTGAATTTTATCTAAAGTTTTCTTTTCAAAGTATCCTTCAGATAGAGACAGTCTTTTCCAGGAAAAGTGAGTTTTTACCATCACAGGACTCCACCAAGATCTTAATATTTAACACATCAGGCCCTTCCTGCCTCTTTTATGTCATTCAAGGGGAATTTTCTGCTCTCAGCTTCCATATATGCTTCTAGCTCCGGCTCCGGGCGCTATGCTGATTTCTATTTTTCCTTAATTGCATTTACCACAGAGGTCTGTCTCGCGTCAGCCTGGAAGACTCTTCGGGAACTAACGTATTTCCATCCTCAGCCTCACCCTGGCGTTCAGTCAGACTGAAGACATGGAGTAGCCACTTCATAAATAGTTGATTCTTTTTGAATAATTTATTTTACTGTTGAAATGTCTCGATTTATCAATTTCAAAGGACAGGCATATTCACTCTGACATGGGTTAACTAATTCAGAACTTATATCATGCGGCAGAAATCTTTTAAGGTAATGTGAATTGCTCTGAGTGAAAGATGGATATAAAATAGTAAATATTTAAGTTAAATCAGCCGGTGCATGATTTTAGATAAAATATTTAAAACTCCTCGAGGACAGTGATTCGTCTCCTTCATGAAGCCTAGTCCAAGTTATTAGACAAACATCATTTTCAGCAAATCATCTATTATACCTAACTCCAATTTATATCAGGCTGCAGTTATACTCCCAATAAAGATTTCTTAAAAATAAAAATAAAATGATTCCATCTTATGTGCTATTTTTTAGCTCCTGAATCTAAGTCGTAAGATAGACCTAAGAAAGCTCTCTTACTGACTTTAAAAAATAATGTATTTTGCTCTGACTGGATAGCTTAATTGGTTAGAGCTAGTCCTGAAGCACAGAGGTTTTCAGTTCGATCCCCAGTCAGGGCACCTACAGGAACAAACTGATGTTTCTGTCTCTCTGTCTCCTTTCCTCTCTCACTAAAATCAATAAATAAACATTAGGAAAAAAGGGAAATGCTTTAAAAACAAACTAATAAAGAATCATGTATTTTTGGATTCAAATACATGTACACATATGTTTAATGGCTAAGTATGGACAATTATGATGTTAGCAGTGAACTGAAGCTTAAGAATTTAAAATTTTTTATTTCTCCCTGAGTAATGATGGAGGTTTAAATGGACTCAAAAATACTACACTCATTTTCTTACTTCCTTAATATCATTTCAAGGGCCACTAATGTTATTTTTCCATGTTCAATTCAAGTTGTCCCAATTGGCGTGTTCAATAAAATAACTTCTTTTGACTCTCAGAAAAACATATCTTCAAATCTATTACAGACAAAGGGAATTCATCCATGATAAGCAATATAAGTTTGGATCATTACCGGTCTAATGAATGTATTCTCCAATTTCCGAGGTAATCCTGCAAAGTATACTTTGGTTTCTATAAATCCATTTGTTGACTTAAAAAGGCTTTCAGGTTTATTTATATTCATTACGGCTTCTTTAGCTATTTTCACACTAATACTTTGTTCTAATTCTTCCACAGAGACCTACAATGAAACAACAAAACATAATTATCAAACAACAAAACATAATTGAATGGCATTTAAAATAATAAGTTTGAAAAATCCTGTTATTATTCCAGTAAATAGTTTTTCAAATAATCACTTAATGTAATTATTAATTTTTTCCAATCCATTTGAAATGTCAAATGATTAGAAAGGTGATAAAAATGTGTTCTAAAGGAACAGCGCTTAATTGAAAATTAAATGACTATATTTTAAAGTTTTAAAAATCATTATTATTCTCTTAAACTTAAATAACCAATTATATATAATATGTGTCCTTCAAGCCAGTGTGCCATAAAATGGACAGTTTTTTAAAAAGTGAGTCACTCTACAAAATCTTAGGAAACCTTTAAGTGTTCTTACTTGGCAATTGTTTGATAATACACATATAGAATCAATAATGGAAATAAAGTCTTCATATAAATAAAGAGAAATCAGTATAGTCAACATCCTGATCATTACACACAAATTATATTTTATTTCAAAATTCCAAAGTAATAGAGGTTATTAAGAATAAAATTAATAAAATTAAATTGTTTTCTTTTCTTTTCCAATTTTGAAAGTAATTTGAGTGTTAAACTAAAAGTTGGTAATGATGGTAAACAACAATAAAAAAAACCTTTTTATAAAGGCAATTCGAAGAACCATTGCTGCAATTTCATGCAAAACCATAACACTCAAAGTGCAAATTCTTCATTTTTTAATCACTAAAAGAGGCCAAATAATAGGTATATTAAAGCACCACTGCAGGAAGAGAAAAATCTATGTTTTAAAATAAAATAAATTTGGTAACATTTATAGGTTTAGGGTGAGTACACTCTGTCCTTAATGTAGCCAATCACCTTATTACACCCTATTGATTATTTCCTCTTTGAAAGACGTTCTTAATAGTACCCAGGACCTCAGTTTGGCTTGGTTCTGCCCCTCCCCATTCCTTCTCAGTCTTCTTGCTAGATTCTCCTCTTCTTCTCAACCTCTGTAATAAGCCCCAGAGCTCAGCCTCCAGACCTGTTCCCTTTACCCTGCAAGTATTTCTAAATGGGCACTCTGTTGCCCCACTCTAGGGCATATGGAATATTTGGGATGGGAGGTCCTTTTAGTTGTCATAATGAGTAGGAGGTATGCTTACATTGTCATATGCAAAATCGTTGTACAAAATAAGAAATGAAATATCCAATATCTTGAAAATCTTCTGAATATCCCTACTGGATATTCATGTAGGGTATACTTATAATTATGTGAGTTCGTATATATATTAAAAAATTATTCATTGTACTGTTTTGCCATTTACTGAGATTTTCAAGAAAGTAAGAGTCTCATAAACCAAGGATAGATTGATGTTTGTTTTGTTTGAATCTTTTCCAGTAGTTTTTCACCTTTTTGGAAAATTACTGTTACTGATGGCAACCCCATTTATGCACTTATGATATTTGAGTTTCCAGTCTGACACCCAGCACAAATCTTCACTTGTAGCTTTCATGATATTCTATGTAGAGGAGCAAGATTTGACAAGTATTATACCTGTATTGAGCATTACATGTTGAAATATATATATATTGTGTTCTTATAACTTACTTTTCTTCATTTACTGCATATAATAATTAAAGTATTCTATTAGTTTCTACTAGGGATATGTACAGGTAGTTTATATTATTGATGCATTTCACTACAGGACAGTAAAGGAACATTATAAATATTTGGGCATTACATGAGAGAATTTAGAACCGCAGGTTGATACACCCAATTTCATGGCCTTTAAGTTTCTCTTTATGCTGAAAATTCAAAAGTTGATGGCATAACTTAAAAATATATCCAGAATCTCTGACCAGGCGGTGGGGCAGTGGCTAGAGCAGGGGTCCCCAAACTACGGCCCACGGGCCGCATGCGGCCCCCCAAGGCCATTTATCCGGCCCCCACCACACTTCCGGAAGGGGCACCTCTTTCATTGGTGGTCAGTGAGAGGAGCATAGTTCCCATTGAAATACTGGTCAGTTTGTTGATTTAAATTTACTTGTTCTTTATTTAAAATATTGTATTTGTTCCCATTCTGTTTTTTTTTTTTTTTTTTTACTTTAAAATAAGATATGTGCAGTGTGCATAGGGATTTGTTCATAGTTTTCTTTATAGTCCAGCCCTCCAATGGTCTGAGGTACAGTGAACTGGCCCCCTGTGTAAAAAGTTTGGGGACCCCTGGGCTAGAGCATCAGACTGGGATGCGGAGGACCCAGGTTCGAGACCCCAAGGTTGCCAGTTTGAGCCCAGGCTCATCTGGTTTGAGCAAGCCTCACCAGCTTGAGTCCAAGGTTGCTGGCTTGAGCAAGGGGTCACTCGATCTGCTGTAGCCTCCCAGTCAGGGCACATATGGTAGAGCAATCAATGAACAACTAAAGTGCCACAAAGAATTGATGCTTCTCATCTCTCTCCCTTCCTGTCTGTCCCTATCTATCCCTCTCTCTGACTCTTTGTCTCTGTCAAAAAAAAAAAAAAAAAAAAAAAAACACAAACAAAACAAAACAAAAAAAATATATATATATCTCCAGAATCTGACCACTTCTCACCACTCACACCATCAACACTCCAGCCAAAGTTTCCATCTTCTCTCGACTAGGTTATTGCAATGGTCTCCTCACCTGTTCTACCCTTACTCTCCACTATCTAGTTTTCATAAAGTCATGAGGTCATGATCAAGATTATTTCTTAAAATGTATATTATGTCATGTCTCAAAATCATCCAAGTTCTTTCCACTTAGCATAAAATCCAAATCCTCACTATGCTTCCCAAGGCCCTACACAACGTTACTCCAGATCATATTTTTTACCTCATTTGCTACTACTCTCTTCCTGTCTCATTCCACTGCACTGGCACCAACCTCTGCATTGTTCCTGAAGCACAGCAAACACATCCTCTTACTTGCAACCTTGTACTTGCTTTCACTTGGCAAAGAATCATCTTCCCCTATTTATTTCTCATGACTTGTGCCCTCAAGTCTCTGGTCGGATGTAATCTCATCAGAAATAGCTTTCCTGATTCCATGAGTACACTCACCATCATGACTCTCTATTTCCTGACCTTTCTCTTTTGTTTTTTGTTTCTCTTCCTCATAGCATTCCCTACTATCTGACATTATAAATTTGTTCATGTATTCGTGGTTTTTATCTCACCACTAGAATGAAAGCTCCATAACAATAGTGACTTTGTTAATTCACTGTTATATCTCCACCACCTAGAAGAAGGAATAGCACATAAAGTCCTTAATAAGTATTTTGGTGAATGAATGAAATTATAATACAAATTATAACTTTCCCACTAATATTAGGATTAAAGCCAAATATGAGATAATCACTTATAAGCGCTCAATATTTCTTGCTATAGCTTATAGCCATGCTAAGTACTTAATAATTACACATTCTATTCAATATACCTGAATTATAAAACAATTGTTATACATTTTAATTTCTTATTTTAGCGTATTTTATTTAAAATTTTTAAATAATTTAAAATCAGTGAAACTGTTGCTATATAGTAAATAGTCCACCTGATAGATCAATCTAACTTAATTTTGTTGATTAAAATGATTTCTTAAAATATTTATCTCAAATAATTTCTGCACTGCATAAATTTGTTTGAAAGGGTATAATTTATTAATAAACCATCAAAATTATAAGCTGGTAATCTTTTTAAAAAACAAAAGATATGGAGTGAGAAAAGAAATCCTTTATATTGGGGTGTGATTCATACATTGTTAAAATGTTAAATTTAGGATTTAAGAAAAACCACCAGCCCCAAATTTATTACCTTATTAAAGTTTTTCTCCACCTTGTTTATTATTCTTAAATATAAATTTGATATAAAATTGCATTGAGTTGATAAAGGGAGATTTTAATTATGTTTTAACTGAAACATATGTACATACTAAATAGCTTCTTTCAAACAAGGATCACAAACATAGGAGACAAAACGTATGGAACTGAATTGCTGCCTTCCACTTAACCTTGAATCCTGCTTTTAACAGTATGATTCATCGACAATCTTTAATAAATATAATCTGCAACTCATGATGTTATTCTCACAGGTAAACATTTACCTTCTTCATTATACATAATTCTACTTGGACATTTATCAAAATTCTCCTTCAAATACCTATTTTCTATTTGTATAAACTCACTGGGATAAAACATTTGTTCTCTTTTGCTGAAAATGTGATTTTAGTGATTTTATTTTGGGACATTAGGGCAGTAAAATACATTCTTTAGCACATGGGAGGGACAGCTACATGTATCAACTAACCACTCTAGGTACAGAAGTAGTGGGAAAGACATAGTAGCAAAGCATCTAATGAGAGCATCATAAGTCAGAGAATTTTAGCCATTTCTCTGAGAGTTGCACCTACACCTGTGCAGAATTCTTTTAGAGTTAGGAGCCCAAAATCTATGGCTGCCAAAGAACAGAGAGCTCTCTTTTTGGTGAACTGCATCTATGCCCAGCTGTACTTTATTACTACTTCTACTGCAACACATTTCACATGACATTGTATTGGTCCACAAAGCCACGTGTATATGGACAACTAATTCCTAAGGCAGCATCAGCTACTAAGCTGTGAGGTACTAAGCTCAAGAGTAAGGAAAACCTGTTTTATAATTCTAGCACCATTGTACTCAAGAACTTAACGTTTTTGAAAGTGCTCACCCAAAGCTTATTGAATATATGAGTGCATGAGTCAGTAAATAAAGGAATGAAATAATTTAGTGATGACTTTGCGTGGCTTTGCCATATGTACTTCTCATCAGCTCCCAGTAGCATAAAATATTTCTCTTTTGGGTACTACATGCTAAGGTGGAGCTGATCTCAGCTATCCTCTGCTGGAAGTAGCAATGATTCTATTGCAGAAAAGAATTCTCCCCACTATAGACTAGTAATCTCTTCTCCAAGAAAGTCTCCATTTTAATCCAGTTGATAAAAATATTGTTATTGATTATTAAAATAAAGGCTGATGGTCTGACCAGTGGTGGTGCAGTGGGCAGAATGTCAACCTGGAATGCTCAGGTCCCAAGTTCAAAACCCTGGGGTAACCCGCTTTAGCACAGGCTCATCTGGCTTGAATACAGGTTCACTAGCTTGAGTGCGGGATCATCAACATGATCCCAAAGTCACTGGGTTGAGTCCAAAGGTCTCTGGCTTGAAGCTCAATGTCGCAGGCTTGAGTCCAAGGTCACTGGTTTGAGCAGGGGGTCACTGGCTCAGCTTGCGTTCCACACCCCCCCCCCCGTCAAGACATGTATGAGAAGCAATCAGTGAATAACTGAAGTGACACAACTACGAGTAGATAATTCTCATCTCCCTTCCTGTCTCTCCTCTCTGCAAAAATAATAATAATAATAAATAAAATAAAGGCTCATGATTAGGGATTATCTAAAAATGCTAGTTTCTAGGCATTTACATGGCTACTGGCTAATGTAAACTGTTTATACAAATTAATTATCTATATGCTAATATTTAAAATTGAATTAACTTTACTAGTTCCTATATGTAATTTTCTTGCATTTAAAAATATAGGTGGCTATCCAGTGTACCTGTCCTTGATCAGTGGAGTCCTTGCATAAACTATTATGCCAGCTAATAATCCTTGACGTGTAGGAGAGATACCACTATTTACCCAGTAACAGCCCCTAAAATGAGTAAGAAGTTGAAGACAGAATAGGTCAAGCAAATACCTAAAAAACAAGTTTATGAGAAATCTTAAATGTATTAAGTGAAATTATCTTCCCTCATGCTGTTTCACAGATTTGTAGTACATATAACATCATATTAAACCCAGCCCCACTTAGGTTTGATATTGCTATAGAAATAAATTATTAGTGATTTTATACAAACTGTGTCAAAGTGGAAAGATTCTTCGTAAAATCTGCACAACATACCATATTCCAAAGACCATTGTTAATAACTTGGCCTCCAGTTGTGATTTGGGTTGTATATTCATTCTTAAATTGAATTTCAATCTTTCCATCACGAAGTGCAAGCAGGAACCAGGATGAGTGATCAAGAGACTCAGCATACAAGATAACACCTTCTGAATCATAGGTCCGGAAATCAAATGTCGCTGAAAATCTAAACAATGGACAGAGACAGGGCCTTAATAGTGATAGTAAGGAAGGCTCAATGTATTATTCTATTTTTCTTGTACTAGCAAATAGCAGTATGTTGCGAGAGTCCACTCTTTCTGTCCCTGGAATTAATAAAAGAGAGGAGCAGAAGTAGACTGTTGGTGTATTATCTCTGGCTCCATGTATATATAAAATGAAGTTATTATATTTTCTTGCTTATTCTTGGAGTCTTTTTTTTCCCAGTGAACAAACACTTTGGTAATTTTTCTCTTTTTTTGGCAGTTTTTATGGAGGCACCTTTCAAATATTAGAATTAATAATGCACATGTACAAATATTAGGCATATTGTGTTTCTCCTGGAACCTTTTAAATGCTATATAATCTGATTAAGATTTATTTTTGCTGTATCTGTAAGCGATTAATAAAAGATACTACAATTTCATGATTGCTTTATTCATCTAAAAGCATATTTCCCCTATGATTTCATATATGTCAAGAAGGAATTACAGAGATCTACAAAATAGCATCTGGATGATTGCAAACCTAGTTAAAGCCTTCATGTGTGGTAAAAAAAAGGGTAGAGTCAAAAACTTTAAAATGTATCTGTTAGCTTGATTTCAAACGGTCTCCAAAACTCTAATTGCATATATCATGTTACCAGAATACAAGGATAGAGAGCTTAAAAGATACACTCTAATATTGCCAAACCAAATTCAATAATACATTAAAAGGATCATATACCATGATCAAGTGGGATTTATTCCAGGGATGCAGGGATGACCCAATGTCTGCAAGTCTATCAATGTGTTATAACACATTAACAAAAGAAAGAATAAAAATCCTGTATCATCGCAACATATGCAGAAAAAATATTTGACAAAATTCGACAACCATTTAGGATTTTAAAAAAACTCTCAACGAAGTGGGTATAGAAGGAATGCACTTCAACATAATGAAGGCTATACGACCCCCAAGGCCAGTGGGCAGGAAGAACCACTCCCTCAGTCTCCCTGGTCAGTCCCCACAAACCCCAGCCTCATAAAAAAAATTTCAATGGCATTTTTTTACAGAACAAATAATTCTAAAATTTCCATGAAACCACTAAAAAATCCTGAATAAGTAAAGCAAGCTTAAAAAAGAAGAACAGAGGCCTGACCTGTGGTGGCGCAGTGGATAAAGCATCAACCTGGAAACACTGAGGTCGCCGGTTCAAAACCCTGGGCTTGCCTGGTCAAGACACATATGGGAGTTGATGCTTCCTGCTCCTCCCCCTTCTCTCTCTCTCTCTCTCTCTCTCTCTCTCTCTCTCTCTCTCTCCCCCCTTCTCTCCTCTCTAAAATGAATAAATAAATAAATAAAATGTTTAAAAAAAAAAGAAGAACAGAGCTGGAGGAGGCATCACACTTCCTAATTTCAAACTATACTGCAAAGTTATAGTAATCAGAATGGTATCATATTGGCATAAAAATAGACAGACAGATCAATAAAACAAATTGAGAGATGAGAAGTAAACCCTCACATATATGAACTAATTCATGACAGAGTCAAGAATACACAATGAAGAAAGGATAACCTCTTCAATAAATGTTGTTGGGAAAATTGGACAGCCCCATGCAAAAGAATGGAACTAGACCACTGTCTCACACCATACACAAAAACTAACTCCAAATGGATTGAAGACTTGGCTATAAGATCTGAAACCATAACATACATAGAAGAAAATGGGACGTAAGCTCCTTGACATGTGTCTTAGCAATGTTTTCATGGAACTGACTAAAAAGGATAGAAAACAAAAGCACAAATGAACAAATTGGACTACATCAAACTAGAAAGCTTCTACACAGCATCAAAGGAAAACCATTTCATAGAACAGAAAATATAAATGCACCCCTGTGTTCACTGCAGCATTATTTACAATAGCCAAGATATAAAAACCAACCTAAATGTGTGATGGATAAGTGAATAAAGAAGATGTGGCACACAGACACACACACACACACACACACACACACACACACACACACACACTGGACTACTACTGAGCCATAAAAAGAAGAAGATCTTGCCATGTGAGACAAAATGGATGGAGTGAAATATACTGCTCAGAAAAAGTAGGGGATATTTCAAAATGAATATGAAACAATAAAATACCCCTACTTTTTGTGAGCAGTGTAAGTCAGATGGAGAAAGACTAACACTGCAGGATTTCACTCATGTGAAATCTAAAACAAACAAGCAAGCCAACACAGAAATAAACTCATAAATACAGAAAACAGTATTTACGGTGGTACAGTATTTATGGGGGTGGGTGAGAAGGGTAAAGGGGGTCAATTGTATGGTGAAGGACAGGAACTAGACTTTTGGTGGCGATCACTTCGCAGTGAATACATACATCAAATAATGTTGTATGCCTGAAACATATATACATAATGTAATATACCAATTTTACTAAAAAAAAAAAAGAACCAGATATAGTTTAGCCATGTGTTTTTTGGGTATTGGAGCACTAATACCCAATACTTAACAGCAATGACTGTTGTTAAGACTCTGCACACATGTGTAACTCTAGATATATGTGTAGATATTACAGGAGAGGAAAAATATTAAGGATGTTTTATTTTTCTTTAAGGAGGGGAGACAGTGCCATGTGCCTCCCATCCAAGATCCACCCAGCAACCCACGTCTTGGCTCGATGCTCACTTACTGAACTATTTTTAGAGCCTGAGGCTGATGTACTCATACCCACTGAGCTATCCTCAGTGCCCTGCTGATATCCACCAATCAAGCCACCGGGTGAAAGGGGAAGAGAGAGAGAGAAGGGGCAGAGGGAGGGGAAGAGAAGCAGAGAGTCAGTTCTCATGTGTGCCCTGACCAGGAATCAAACCTGGGATGTCCGCATGCCGGGCCTACGCTCTATCCACTAAACCAATAAGCCAGGGCCCAGGATGCTGTATTTTAAAATAATGTGTATACAGTATTTCCTGACTGGTGGTGGTGCAGTGAATAGAGCATTGACCTGGGATGCTGGGTTTACAAGTTTGAAACCCTGAGGTCGCCAGCTAGAGCGTAGGATTATCAAAATGATCTCCTGATTACTGGCTTGCAAAGCCCAAGGCTACTGCTGGCTTAAGCAAGGGATCACTGTCTCGCCTGGAGCTGCCTCCCAACCCCAGTCAAGGCATGTATGAGAAGTAATCAGTGAACAACTGAAGTGACACGACTACAATGTGATGCTTCTCATCTCTCTCCCTTCCTCTCTATTTCTAAAAAAAAAAGTATTCAGTGCCTTAAGGAAGAATGAGAGAAATAGGTAAAAATGATCATGGGGAAGGCCAGCCGAGAATGACCCAAATTGGTTTCTAACATGAAAATTATATGTGTAAAGCAGTGACTTAACTTTGGGATTCCTCAAGTCCTGTGATCGATAATCTACCAAAATTATCTGATTTATAATGCAATTTCGTACATTTCAAACCTTTTCAGTCACATCCTTCTCCTGTCCTAACCCGTTTACCTCTAGAAATGATCATTAACATTGATTGGTACCTCACCTGATCTCATCCGGTAAGCGAAATCTTAGGTATAAAACAACCCCTACAAACTGCTCTGCCAAGTAAAGTAGTTCGTAATTTTTTTCAAGGTTCAAGGGAAGGCACACTGGAACAGCCTGTAGAAAAGAAAAGGAAACAAACGCACAAAAGGCATATTTACTGCTTGATGCTTTTGTCAGATTATGCATCCTTTCTCTGGTTTCTAGTGGTCTTGTCAAATGTAGCCTCTGTGTACATTACAATAACTTAAAAACACCTTGGTAATAATAAAGCAGTATCTTTTACATCTTTGTATACTCAATCAATATAAGCTCCAAGAATACTTTTGTGCTTTAAAATCTTGTTCAGCTTGACCAGGCGGTGGCTCAGTGGATGGAGCATCAAACTGGGACGTGGAGGACCCAGGTTTGAGGCCCAGAGGTCGCCAGCTTGAGCACGGGCTCATCTGGTTTGAGCAAGGCTCACCAGCTTGAGCACGGGGTCACTCAGTCTGCTGAAGGCCCCCGATCAAGGCACATATGAGAGAGCAATCAATGAACAACTAAGGTGCCACAATGAAGAATTGATGCTTCTCATCTCTCTCCCTGTTTGTCTGTCCCTATCTGTCTCTCTCTGTCTCTGTCACATACACACACAAAAAAATCTTGTTCAATGTGTGTGGCTTCAAATATTTGTCTTTAATATTTCTTTTGTAAACAGTAGTCCAAAAGATAAACTTTTTCCTATAGTAACAACATACAATCCCTTAGTTTAATTAATACAGGTATCATACCTTCCATAAATTATATCTGAAAATTATTTTTATTTGGAGTCAGAAATAGGTCAAAAAATTAATGTACCAATATTCACTCATTCATTATTAAGCGAAAAATTTTTAAGCAAAAATTGTGTTATTTACATAGAAAAAGGAATACTGAAAAATCTGGATGGAATAAATATAAACAAGATATCATCGTAGTATTCAAGGGAGGTACAAAAAAGTGATTTTGAGTCTTTAAGCCTGAAATCAAGTACTTTTTTTACTAACAATAAAAATAAACATTAAAGTGGCAAGTGTTTTAAAGATAAATTCTCAGACATATATATGGCTATTTTGGAAGGAACTGTGTACATAGCACTGTGTTAACTATAGGTCCAGGAATAATCTTTCATTTCCTCTTAGAACCTTAATAAATCTATTCTGATGTAGACGGTGATGTGTAACTATAACAAATATTGAAATAATAACATTAAATAATAAAAGAGACATTCACGTAGCTTGGCATTTCAATGAAGTACTACCAAAGTTAATACACAGACCAACTATCTTACCTCATCCTACTTACCAAGTAGGTAGCACAATTTTGAACATTATATTTTTGGGACATAATATAACTTTGTCTTCATGATAAAGAGGTATGTGTATACACATGATTAGTCATTGCTAAGGATTTTTATCTTTTTACTGTTTGCTTCATACTTATATAAAATTTTACCTTCACTTGTAAAAAGTAAAAGGAACACAAAATTTGGACTAAGGATCACTAACACATGATCCTTATTTCAGAAAAAAATAGCTTCAGAGGTTAACCTATTTATTTCAGTAAAAGAAAAATTAGAACATACCCCTAACAATCAATTTCTGGGACAACTATGTGTTAAATCTGAATTAAGTAAAACCAAATTTAAGATGAACAACATCAACCTCTCTGAATGTTTATGTACTTAAGCCTCACTAAAGCTTCTCTTCTGACAAAGTTGTTTCCACCTGAAAGTTTATGAGCATTCTTGCAAGTATTATTATGCCTAAGGCACCATCGAACTTGTCAGAATGGTGACTAAAGAAAAGTAAACACGAGGAATGTTTTCACTGAACTTCCTATGGAAGATATTTTTTCTCACAAAGAGAAGTACAAACCTCAGTTTTCCTTAAGTTTTTTAAGTAAGCATTATTTTATATTTTGTAAATGTACATGCCACTCAAATGAGCACTCTCTGAACTGTGACTCTGTAGCGTTTTTTTTACACAGCCATTAATTATTCCCAATTGGTTACAACTTTACATGACTATATTCAGTAAATAGATTGTGACTCAAAGCCTAAATGGAACGATAGCAATTATTGTAGAACATCTGTATTTTCCCCACTTAACTCAGCTCGTGGAAATAAGTACCTGGATCTCTTATATTAGAAAAGAGGTGTGAAGTTTTAGCATTGCAAAATGTTACCTCACAAGTCTTCTGATCTTGGGCAAGCCTGAATCCTTTCTTCCCATCACAGTAACAAGAATAACCTCCAGGGTAATTGACACAAAGTTGAGCACATATGTTCTCAGAACACTCGTCCACATCTGGAGTAAAAGAGAACACAACATAAATCTTACTATCTCCTAAATGCTCAATCCAATAGAAGGAGTATTCTGATTTTAATTTGAGATATCAATGGTAGTAAATTGTTAGTGAAAGAAATCTCTATGACATCAAATCACAGTTAAACGCTTGTATGACAGTTTAAATAAGTCACAAGTATAATTTCCATTTATTTACACACCTGAAACAAAAAGCTTAATGTATAAATTTTATTAATAATTTTAAAAGTTCACTAATTTTCTGATTTTGAATTTGAAGAAGAAAAAGACTGAGTCTCAAGTTAGTGGCATTTCTGATTATCTAATTCTGTTGAGACTATCTCCCAGTTCTTTGTTTTGAGGAGGGAGGGAAATGGAAGTTAGAAAGAGAAAGAAAAGATACCCTTTAACTGATGGTCAATGTAATTGAGGATTAAATGACAATATCAAAAACATCTGACTTTTAATAACGCAATGATTAATGGTGGCAATAAATTTAAGGATATAGCTTTATTTTTTTTCTTAACTTATCTTAAAAAAAAAACACAAAAAAACCTCACTGTGCTATATTACCTCCCATATTGTGAAATCTTCTATGTGGTCCCTGTTCCCACTCCATATTTTGAGAAAGTCATTCTTGAAAAGGTGTAATAATACGCTTCAGCTAAAGTCCACTCCAGAGCTCCTAAGATCCTTGACCTTTGCGATGAATGCACCCAATGAGATCTTTGACAATTGCCAAATTCATAAGTGCTATTATAACACAAAATGCTTTAAAATAGAACACCAAAATTAGTGATCCCTCAATACCATTAAATTTTCATGTTATGTGATTAAATAAAATATTTTGTCATATAAATCTATTTTTTTT
The DNA here is from genome assembly GCF_036850995.1 of Saccopteryx leptura. Classification (NCBI taxonomy): domain Eukaryota; kingdom Metazoa; phylum Chordata; class Mammalia; order Chiroptera; family Emballonuridae; genus Saccopteryx; species Saccopteryx leptura. The sequence goes on from NC_089510.1 coordinate 24,171,506, forward strand.
TAATTGTCATTCATTAAATCAAAGTATAATATAGATGATGAAGTTGACTACCGATAAATCTGCAAATGCTTAGGCTTTACCGCTGTAATTTCTATCTGGAGCAGTGGGACCGTAGAAGTGGTGTATGTGGGGGGATATTTCTGGTGAGTGCCTGAAGAGGTAAGGTCTCAAAATTTCAAGAGAAGTAAATATACTTGACAAAACCCTATGCAAAAATTATTCACTTAGGCAAATTCATAAAGACTAAAAGTAGTTTAGAGCTTACCAAGGGTTTGGGAGAGGGAGAAAGGACAACTGATTGCTAATGGTTACAGAGTTCTGTTTGGAGCGACAAAAAAGTTTTGGAACAGAGAACGATAATGGCTGCATCACTCTGTAAAGTGTAAATAATGACACTAAATTGTACATTTAAAAATGGTTAAACAGCCACATTATATTTCACATAGAGTTTATCACAATAGAAAACTTCCTATTTATTTGATTAGTTTTAGCCATGGTATTAAATCATTTTGAAATCTTAAAAATGTATTAATTTATTTATTTTAAAGGAAGATGTGAAATAATTTGTATATATCCATGGTAAAAAATAACCCCTTAATACAGTCAAGCCACCTTAGGCACACACAGCGGTACCACTGCAGCTGCTTGAAGTAGTAACAAGTCCAAGGGCTTGCCCCAAATCCTCAGGCGCTGACATTACTAATCAGTACTTCTCTCACTTCTAAAGCTCAGGTATCATTTGGTTATAATTAGATTTTTATTTTATATGTATATAATTATAACAGAACTTTGTCATTTCTTCTTTTACAATAAATGACATACTGATCTTCAAACAGAAAATCATTGATAAGCTTGGCCTAAAACTGAAGGTTTCTAACCACCCTTGTTGTAACACCCACATGATTTTTAAACTTGTCTTTCTTGAAATCCTTTCTAACCTTCAAAATATTATTTAAGTGATGTGAAAATGTGTTTATGTTGCTTTTATCATATATAGAAGGTCTCCACTCCATATTTAGCTGAGTGGGCCAATCAGAACACATAACACTAAAGCTGAAGAGCATGTGTCTTCCAGACTTTTATTCTGGAAGGAAGCCAGTGATTACTCAATTGACCAAACTAGAAGATGGATTTTACCATATTAAAGAATCTGATTGTTGATGTCAAACAGAACCAGTGCTTCTAATATCAAATCAGGGTTGCAACCCACCCTCTCCATCATCAACAATGACACCACCACAACTCTACCTTCACAAGCCTTTGAGGTGGGATTGTATCTGTAGCCTTCAGCACATTCACATTCAAAGTCTCCTAGGGTGTTCTTGCACACAGCTGTGCCACAAATGCCTGGCTTCACAGTGCATTCATTCACATCTGTAAATGAAACCAATATATTAAAAAACATTTTTCCCATACCAGAAGATGCTAGCAAAGACCCTTTCATCTGTGTCCTGGATCTGGTTAATATATGAAATAAGACAACAGAGTGGCATGGGAATAACAATGTATTAAATCTATCATCATATTTTAGTTCACTAAATATGATATCTTTATGCAAATGCATAGAATTTGATTGATGTTTGCAATGTTCCTATGTAGCTATATAAAAGAGAGACAGGACTTTAGTTACTATCTTATCTACCAGGTCACAAGTATGAAAATAAATCAGATAAGGGGTTCAACATATTCTTAATATATATTCCTAAACATATGTTTCTGAAATGGGGCCATAAAAGTATATTTACTTCATAATATCACAATAAAATAAAAAAAAAATATGAGATAGCTCATCGGTCTTATTTGTTTTTTCCTTTGGAAATTAACAAGAGCTAAATCTGCATACCATTATTGTTGCCTAATATTCAAGAGTGATTCAAATTTTAAATGAAATTGAGTAAGGTCTCAAAATATTTATAGAACTGCAGTTAATACAATACAAATTTAGTGCTAAATTAATATTCCTCAAATTTCAGATGTATTAATTACATTACATAGTAAAGCAGGAGACCAAGTATTGATTGTAATTAGTTACTAGGTAAGGCCCTGTGGAAAAAAAACAAAAATAAGTGACAGAAATAGTTCAATGGAGATGTAATTATAAGTGAACTTTTTTTACTTGTACTCTCTGAAGAAGGGCAAATCCAGAATGAAAAATATTTTCTATTCTAAAAGGATAGGAGCTTAATTTTTCTGCAAACTAATAGCTAAAATTTCAGACATTACTCTATTTAAAATGACATACACAAAATAACAGAATCAATCCTTGGGTAAGGGAATTCTTCTGTATCTTGACTGCATCAGTGTCAGCATCCTGGGTGTGATAATGTAATTTGTAAAAGGTACTAACAGGGAAAACTTGGTAAAGGGTACATGGGTCTCCTTTTATTATTTCTCACTACAGCATATGAATCTACAATTACTTCAGTATAAAAGATTTAAATTTTTAAAAGAAAGTAAAAACACATACTTAAGTTAATTGGTCTGAGAAATATTGCAAGAAATTATTTAAGTAGTCTAAGTTCAGGTTATAGCACATTGATTTTATGACTTTATACTGACATCTAATGACTGATGAAAGTTTTATTCTTAAATTTTTAGACATTTACTGGCAAGCTGATCCAAGCATATCCACATCTTGGCAAAGGCCTTATTGTAGTATTTATATACCTATTCTTCTATCTTGTATTCTATTACTTAGGTATCATAGATAAAAAGCTATGTAAGTGAATATATACTTACATAGTATCATCTATGTTGATCATCAGGATCCTTTTTATTTATGAGTACTATTTGTAATAATTTACATATGTAAATATAAATTCAGTGGATAAGGATTAAATACTTTTTAATTAAAATATAAATCACAAATTTTTTTAGAACAGACTAAGTTTTTAAATGTAGAAGCATGACTGGCTATTATTTGCTTATGGTATGCATATGGTGTCCTGCATTATGTTTTTCTGTTCTAATGATATTGGTATTCTAAATTTCTAACCTCAAACACACTTTCAACTAGGCAGATGTGAAAGATATATGGTCATGAATTAGATATATGTTTAGAAGAATGTGTTAGTTAATATAGTTCACTTTAGTCATTTATCAGCACTTTAGACAATATTGTAGTAAACCTGACTACATTAAACACAATATGAGTGAGGGACAGACGATTTCTTGACTATGGATTCAAACTTGGTGGATTTACCAAAGCAGATATGAATGGTGTAAAACAAGAAAACTTTACATTTTAATTTGCTAAATGTTTTTTTACCAGTTCTAAAGGCAAAATTTAAATCCAGCTGGAAAATTTCATTTTTAGCCATCCACACACCTAGCGTGTACATTTGAAGATTTAGTTATCGTAGTTAAAGCTGTATAATGGAAAAAACATTATGCAGAGAGAAAAAAGTCAAAACTCATGGGGGAAAAAAGTATAAAGAAAAAAAATATATACAAGTGAAATGACTGTTACAAAACTAAAATGACAGGTATTAAGTCTGAAATTTAAAAAAAAAAATACATGAGCAATGAGGTGTTCTTAGTTGTATGAAAAGTAAGAAATCTTTTCCCCAAAACCACAACAGAAAATGAGGTGCAAGATTAAGGCTTTGTATTGGAAATTAGAAAGGTATTTCGGACAAGGAACTATAAAATACAGTGAAAGAAGTTACTAAGGATTGTGCTGGATTTCTTTGTATAGTGGTTTATATTATTGGAATATGTACTTATACAATACCATATATTTTGGTCATCAGGGACATTGTTATTTATGAGCACTTGTTGTAATAATTGACATACATAAATGTATAAATTCAGTGGATAAGAATTAAATACTCTAATTAAAATATAAATCACAAATATTATAGTGTCTGAAAAAAGAAAGTATTAACAATTTTTTTTTTAATTTTTATTGATTTTTAGAGAGGGGGGAGAGAGAGAGAGAGAGAGAGAGAGAGAGAGAGAGAGAGAGAAAGGGGAGGAGCAGGAAGCATCAACTCCCATATGTGCCTTGGCCAGGCAAGCCAAGGTTTCGAACCGGCAACCTCAGTGTTCCAGGTTGACACTATATCCCACTGCGCCACCACAGGTCAGGCAGTATTAACAATTTTACAAACACTGTAGTAGGCAAGGACTTACACTGAAACTTCCCTTTATCACCAGTAAAATTCTTCATTAACTTGTAATCATATGCATGCATATGCAGTAAGAAAACAAGAAAATATAAATAAAACACAATAGAGCATAGGACTGGGACTCAGAGGACCCAGGTTTGAAACCCTGAAGTCACAGGCATGAGTGTGGGCTCATCTAGCTTGAGTGCGGGCTCACCAGCTTGAGTGTGGGTTCACTGGCTTTAGCGTGGTATCATAGGTATGACCCCATAGTCACTGGCTTGAGCCCAAAGGTCACTGGCTTGAAGCCCAAGGTCGCTGGCTTGAGTTCAAGGTCGCTGGCTTGAGCAAGCGGTCACTCGCTCTGCTGTAGCTCCCCCCCCCCCATCAAGACATGAGAAAGCAATCACTGAACAGCTACGGAGCTGCAATGAAGAATTGATGCTTCTCATCTCTCTCTCCTTCCTGTCTGTCTGTGTCTATCTGTCTCTCTCTGGCTCTTTCTCTGTCAAAAAAATAAAAATAAAATAAAATATAAATAACATAATACCCTCTCAACAATAAATTAGTCCGATAATATCAGAAAACATCAAGTAGATAACCATGTGTACTTATTACAACAGTTTATAACCAGAGTTTTCCAAGAATACTGGGGAAATTTCTCTAACGGAATTTTGCTCGCACATGGTAAATACCTTCCTATTCACCTTCCTGCTCTTACCTCTGCAGTCCTTCTCATTTGGAAGTAAAACAAAACCACTTTTACAGGAACATTGGTAGCTTCCAGGTGTATTATCACAAATCTGACTGCAACCGCCATTTAAATTTGAGGGATCTTTGCATTCATTTATATCTAAAAGGAAGGAAATAAGTTCATTTTAAAGTGATAAAGCCTTCAGGAAACTTCTCAGGTGAGTGCAGATCAGATCAGGTGGGTTTATTACACATACCGTATTGACACTTCTCTCCTTGCCAACCTAATTTACAGATGCAAGTGAAGGCAGCTTGTCCATCTTTGCAGCTGATGTACCCATCTTCACTGCATGGCAGAGGATTACACTGGTCTGGAATGGCTAAAGGAAACGGACATCTATTTAATTTTTACTCCTGCCATAGTAAAATAATATTATAGGCCTTTTAATAGAAATCCTAAGCATGAAACTTCTAATAAAATTTAAAAATTGTAACTTCTTCCTTCAAATAATACTTTTTTATAAAATGCTGAGTCCATTAGACAAACCTTTACAATTACTTTGCAAAAGGAAAGTACCTTTATATTTGCCAATATAAACAGTATTTTATCATTGTAATTTAGATATTTTTTCGTATGTATTATCTTATTTGACCCTTAAAACAATTCCATGAATTATGCAGAACAAATAAAACTGCTCTCTATATCAATAGAAAAACAATGGGGGGACTTCTGATTGAGCTAAAAGGGAGTAACATGGACCAGATTTATCCTCCTGCCTTAAATAAATAAAACTCTGGCCAAAATACATGAAACAATGGTTTTCTGACATTAAACAACAGGTAGCAGAGTACTGTGATTATTATGGGAGGGGCATTTTCTACATAAAATGTCAGAGTACTTGATCAGTATCTCAAATGATGTTATGTCCATTTGTTTCTTGACTCATTTGTGGTTTCTCTCTCCTCACCAGACACTGCAGTGGTGCCTTGGTCCCTACACATTCCCACTCCTGCTTCTCAAGCCTTCCTAGTCAACTCTGCAGGTTCCTTCCAGCCTTCCAATACAGTGCCCTCCAGGGGTCCCCAAACTTTTTACACAGGAGACCAGTTCACTGTCCCTCAGACCATTGGAGGGCCGCCACATACAATGCTCCTCTCACTGACCACCAATGAAAGAGGTGCCCCTTCTCGAAGTGTGGTGGGGGACCGGATAAATGGCCTCAGGGGGCCGCATGCGGCCTGCAGGCCATAGTTTGGGAACGGCTGATAGACAATACTTCTGTTATTTGCAAAAAAAAATATTTTTAAACCCAGCTGAAATTTAATTACCGAATTTTTTGAAAACTGCCTTCATAAATTCATCAAGTTCTTTTTTGAGAAGTATTAATTAGGTATTAGTTAAAATGACAGAAAAATTAATCAGGAAATTCTTATCAAAACAGTTCCCTGTCCTTTGGTAAATTAAAAAAGAAAAATTGTGAATGAAATACACTATATGTGTTCAAAGGTTTTTACTTATGTAATTATAACCAACTTTAAATCACAGGAAATGCTGATGAATATCTAGATAAACTGACAATGCTGCATGTAAAATATTCATTGTGCAAACATCCCAATTTACCTCTTGCATTTTCACCTTTTTCTCTGACTCTTGGAAATGGGTAAAGCAGAGACAGATAATGTACCAGAATTATCACTCGATTCTCTATAAACTTCAGAGGGTGAAGGTTAATTTGGTATCATAACATTTTCCACATTTATCTTATCAATAACAAAAATAGAAGAATAAACATGGCTCCATTTTAATTTACTAATCCACTTGAACACTTGGTCATATAACATGATTATGCAACAGCCAAAATAAAGCTGTCAGGAATTAAATTCTGAAGTCAATGATCTGAAGCTTAGGAAACAAGGCACACTGTTCAATTTCAACATTAGGTGGAAAATTTATTTTGAATAAAAAAAGCAGCGTTTACATATGAAGAACATTCTTTCAAATGCATTTTGAGAATACCTCCTCGTTGGGCATAACCTTCAAGGGTTCATTTGTTCATTTTAAAACATTTTATTTACATGGGTATACCATACTTCACTTGCAGGTTTTTATTTGGTTCTGTTTTTAAATAGATAGTACAGGAGTTTACCATTCACACAGCTCCTTAGGTCAGGGTAAGCATCAGTTGACTGACGTGCAGAAGTAAATAATCCAGCTCGGAAAGAGCCAAGACAACCTGTAAATATAAACAAATGCAATCTTTTTAGAGTAAACCTGCTTACTCGATCTGAAGTTATGGTAGAAATTATGCAGAAAGGTACAATATTTATGCTCCTGTGGATTTACAGGGTTCAGCATTCAAAACAAGATTGCAAAAATACAGAATCATGAAAAATAGGTTTATGGAAGCCTCTCTTTCAGAAGAATCTTAAAGCCAGAAGTGAAAAGATCTTGGGTTGGCAAATAAATTTATTGCCACATAAATACATTCTTAATTCTGCAGCAGAGACCTACAGTTATCCTCAAATCTGTAGACCGGAGCCTAATTTAGAAAGTGTCTATAATTAAGTCAATAGAATGAGTTAGTGTTTCTCGTTGCTCTAGACAACTTCCAATTCTTTCAATGTTGCATAGAGACCAACATAATAATATTTGCTACTGCCTCATATTACAAATAAAACAGGTATACTGCACTTACTTTATTCCTCAGAACAACTCTATGGAATTGGATATGGCAATCTGGCAGAAAGAACAGGTGAAATAATGGAGATGAAATACTTATGGTTTTTAAAGTAACTGGGTGTCACTTAGTGCCAAGAATATAATATTTAATAGCCACAGAAGAAACAGTATGTATACCACTTCACTATGCAGTTAGTCACCAACTTACTAAAAAAAAAAAAGATGGATTTGATTATCTTTTGCTGAGAAACAAACCCCCAAATTAGTAGCTTAAAATAATCTTTCTATCGTGCTCATGACTTGTGGGTCAGATATTTGGAAAGGGTTGGGTTGGGCTGTTTGTGTCTGCTGCACATACTGAAGAATCCACCTCCAAGATGGCTTTTCATTCACATGTCTGACGGCTCAGGCTCCTTGGCATCTCTGTCTCCATTACAGTCTGCCCTGCTGCAGGGCTTCTCCATGTGGCTGAGTTTCTCTTAGCACGCCGGTATTAATCTGGCACTTCGTTCACATCAGCTAGCTTTCAAGGGGAATAATGCGGAAGGTGCCAGTGCAATGAGGAGGCATTTTGTCACGTCCACCATTCTACTGATGGAAGCAGTTCCATGTTTCCCATAGACTCTAGGGGGACAGATGGTAAGCATGAACTCCATATAGTGGATGGGAAGCAGCAAGATGACATTGCAGAAGAGTATGTGAGATGGGAGATATGTTGGCAGCCGTTTCTGGAAGCCGCAATTATGACAGATGGATTTAATGGCTCATTTGAAGTCAATGTGCATATTAGTTTCATGTTGCTGTTGGGACAAATTACTATAATCTTAATGGCTTAAAAAAACATGTTTATCCTCTTATAGCTAGAGGAACCAGAAGTCTCAAATTAAGGTCTCAGCAAGGCTGTATTCCTTCTGAAGACTTCAAGAGAGAATCTACAGGAATGGGCAAAAGTAGGTCTACAGCTATAATACAAATAGATAATACAACAATTTATAGATAACAATACATCTATACACGGGGCCGATGCTCTATCCGCTGAGCCAGCCAGGGCCAAGACTTAAATATTCTTTCTCCAAGTTCATTTGTCCTTCTTCCTGAATCACTCAATCCCAGAATTAACTAATGCATTAGGATTCCTCCTAAGTGAGAAAGCTGCATTTTGCACTTCTGGACAGTGAATAACAACCAAACTTTGAAAGACCTTAAGTGGGAGGTCCAAGTGAAATATTTCATAGGGGGATTAGCATCCCAGGATAGACTACAAGTAGATTTAACCCATACACCTCATACACATGATAATGCTTTTATGGAAATCTGCAGTTAGAATTAGAGTGTGGAGAGTCAGTTGCATGGGTACTCCAAATCATAGCACTGTTTCAAAAGGAGAAATGTACCCTCATGTTTATGGCAGCATTGTTCACAATAGCGAAGATCTGGAAACAGCTCAAGTGTCCGTCAGTAGACAAGTGGATTAAAAAGCTGTGATACGTATATACAATGGAATACTATGGGGCCATGAAAAAGAAGGAAATCTTACGTTTTGCGACAACATGGATGGACATGGAAACTATTATATTATGTTAAGTGAAATAAGCCAGGCAGAAAAAGAAAAAAATCATATGACCTCGCTCATTTGAGGAATCCAATGAACAATGTGAACTGAGGAACAGAATAGAGACAGAGGAGGGATCAAAGGGACCAGAGGAAAAGAGAACAGAGAGAAAGGGATGATAGGATGGGATAAACCTGAAGGGAAGGGGGGAGGGCGTGATGGGGAGGGGAGCAAGGGAGATGTTGAGGGGAATATGGGGACGGGGGGAATGCATTTGGGGCAACACTAGAATCTATGTAAACACAATAAATTAAAATCAGTAAAAAAATAAAATAAATAAAAAACTGTAACTAAACCCTCAAATTTTAAGAGAAATGAGGTAATAAGTTATTTGCAAAATTATATTAATAAAATTTAAGTTGCATAGTAATTAACTCCATCAGAGTACATTTGTACTTTTTTTCTAAGGAAGATCCACTTTTCATTTCTCCAGCGCTTGCAACTCAAGCTGACTGGGATAAGAGTGAAGTGGAAAGGTGCACAGACGGATCATATTCTAAGCCTAAGGAGAACAGAGAGCACACTTCTGTGGTCTGGACCTACACAGAATCCCATCAGAAAGAGGTGAGCCAACTATACTCAACTTTTACTGCTGAGAGATGCTGACAACTATCGCAAGTGATATTGATATAAATGTTTTTATATTTGCTTAAAGCAGACTGAAATCTTGTTATCTTTAATTGATATTTAGTTGAGATTATCTCATCTGTTTGGGTATAGAAATGACACCTCACTCCTTCAGAAGCCAGAATTGTGAACAAAAGCAAAACATAGGGAGGTATGCTGTAGAGAATGATGAAATGATGTTTTCGAGAGAATAGTTGTTAATAAGTTCAATAATTATTTATGCCACAAACTCTGGAGAATACAGCGATTTTCTTTTTCATTAAAAGATAACCCATGACCTGCCCTGGTAGGTTGGCTCAGCTGTAGAGTATCGGCCCAGTATGTGGCAGTCCCTGGTTCGATTCCCAGCCAGGGCACACAGTAGAAGCACCCAACTGCTTCTCCACTCTTCCTCCTCTCCTTTCTCTCTGTCTCTCTCTTCCCCTCCCGCAGCCAAGGCTCCACTGGAACAAAGTTGGCCCAGGCACTGAGGATGGCTCCATGGCCTCTGCCTCAGGTGCTAGAATGGCTCCAGCAGCAATGGAACAATGCCCCAGATGGGTAGAGCATTGCACCCGGGTGGGCATGCCGGGTAGATCCAAGTCGGGAGCATGTGGGAGTCTGTCTGCCTCCCCACTTCAAACTTCGGAAAAATATAAAATAAATAAATAAATAATAAGATAACTCATGATCTAAATATTAAATTAGCATTAGACCAATGACTATGAGAAAAACAAGAAATTGAAAAAAGTCAAAATACCACAGGGAAGTCAAAGAAGCACTCTAAATTTTTCTATATAACTTGAATAAAAAGAGAGCTATACTGCATACAGAATGGAATCTTACAAAGCTAATGAAATTATATTAAATGAAATATACAGGTAAAGGATGCTCCTTGATCATCTCTAAGTTTGCTTCCATTTCTAAAATTATACAAATGAAATCCTTTGAACTTACCTAAATATTTTGGATAAAAATATTCCTAGAAGGAAAAAAAATAAATAATCTTAGCAAACCTAAATTTCATTATAGAGTCAAACAATTTTAAAATGTGTTATAATAAAGATGCAAATAAATTACATTTAACTGTAATTTCCACATTATAGGACTTTTTCCATAGTAAAATATACCAGGAGTAGATAACTAATAACATTAAACTAGTAAGATGCTTAGGCTTAAGGCAATATTGATCAATTAAATCATGCATCAAAAGCTTCTAGTCCAAAAACAGGTTCTTCTGAAGCTAAAATGTAATCATATTAGCCCCCCTTTTGTAAATCCTTTTTTTCTGTAATGATTATACATCCATTTGACACATTTCATGTCACATACACAAGACTCAATGTTGAATAACACTGACATCATTTGAAGTGAACTGAAGTGGATATTTATCTTTTAGCATCATGGTTACCATTAATACCTTCCTTACTAATTGATTATTAACCAAAAATTTGTTTCTTAATCCAATCATAAGTTGGACTAAAAAATGCACTTTAGCAGGTAAAGAAAAATGTTAAAATGGATTTCTAATAGTAAGGTACTTTGGCTGGTTCACAAAAACCTTCTTAAGCCATAATATATCTAATGTGTCACATTAATAGCACAAGAACACCTCATGAGAAGGCAGTGTTTCTACACAAAAGCTTTCTCAAGCACAAAACATAATTTCATGCAGTACAGGGTCAGAAGTCCTCACTGTTGCCTCCTCTCACATATAAACCTACACAACTCTTATTTACCAGTTTCTAAGGACAGAGTCTCCCACCAAGTATTTCAGACAGCAGTGTTTTCTTCTACAGAACAAAAGCCGGGAGGCTAAGCAACAATGAATGGGTTCAAAAGGAGATTATGTGCTGGGTGAAAGGGATATATTAAGAATAATAGGGCTTGGCTGGTGGTGCTGCAGTGGATAGAGTGTCGACCTGGAATGCTGAAGACCGAGGTTCAAAACCCCAAGGTTGCCAGTTTGAAGTTTGAGCTCAGGCTCACCAGCTTGAGCATGGGTTCATCGGCTTGAGCATGGGATAATCTACAAGATCCTATGGTCACTAGCTTGAGCCTACAGGTTGCTGGCTTGAAACCCAAGGTCGTTGGCTTGAGCATGGGGTCACTGGCTTGGCTGGAGCCCCCTGGTCAAGGCATATACAAAAAGCAATCAACAAACAACTAATGTGCTGAAACTACAAGTTGATACTTCTCATCTCTCTCTTCCTGCCTCTCTCTCTCTCTTTAACTAAAAAAAAAAAATAAATTAAAAAAAATAAATTAGGAGGAGGTAACAATAGGATATAGGCTAGAGGTTGGGAATATGGACTAGGGTATTAGGACATAAACATAGAGTGGATGGGGCAGGATAAAAGTAAGAAGCAGTAACAAATGGTTTTTCTTTCTTTTCATTTCTCTCATTTCTTCTTTTCTGCCCTATCTTTTTCTCTCCTGTCAATGAGATTGATGTCAGAATGAGTGGATGCGAGGAAGCACATTGACAGGTTTCCCTTCTGCACTATCTTCCCTTCTCTGGATTATGGTCTTCGGCCTCACTTACCATTTGCTACTGAGATACTAAGGCGTAAGAATATATCTACAATGTCAGAATACATACTCAAGTATTTATGTGTGATATAGTACGATATCTCAGGCAGACACACTTGCTTTAAAATAGTCCAGCAGAATAAAATAAAATTAGAGTGTGCGGAGTAGAAAACAGGCCAAACAAGCATGGCAGGTCGTTGATCATTGTTGAAGAGGGAAGAAGGTATATTGGGGTTCATTATATTGTTCTCTGGTCTATATTTCATATTTCTATAATAAAAATAAATGTGTGTGTCTGTTTCCCACAAAATAAGAATACCTGTATAGTGTGTGTAAGAAAATTTTTTTTTTTTTTTGCCAACTGCTTATCCACAAAAGCAACAAAATTGAGAGAACCATTTTGATTCAACCGCAGAGAGTACTAAAAGTTAATCTTTGGATACCTTGGAAAAAAATCCTTTGAACCCATTAGGGTAGGTGGAGGTAAAAGTTATTACTGTCCTGGACAAATGCTCCAACTATTGAGATGGTTATTGTTCATCATCTCTCAACTAATCTCATGATACCAAGAGCCATGGCAGAAGTAAAGGAAGTACTCTGTAAATGTTTTCTCACTCATTACCATTTGGTTAGATAGTTTATATCAGAAATAATATCTCAGGTAGCCATAAAGGTTATCAAACTTGAATTCTTAGAGGCACTTTTCATACTCTCGCTACCAGCAGGATATGTTAGAGAATATCCTACCTTAGGAAATAAGAGGACTAAAGATAAGGTCAGATATCTGTATCATATTTAGGGACATTTATGATTAGGTTTTTCTAAACTAGCTTGGGAACTTTAATACACTAAGATGTAAATTGTAACCCTAAGAATGACTGATGATATAAAATGGCTCAGGAATGTTCCCAAGGATGTATGAGATAAAATATACTCAGGGAACACTGAATGAATCCTTCAGTACACATTTACTAAGTACCTATTATGTAGCAAGTTCTAGATTAAAGACTGGTTAAAAATGATAATATTTATAGAAAGATTTAATAAAGTATAGTGATAACAATGCAATCACATGCTCAAGTGTACTCATTCATACACATGTGCGCACACATTACTTGAGATGTCCTCCCTCCTCACCTGATACTATCGAATTCTGGTTGGGAGAAAGTATTTACAAACCATGAGGTAGATACTCTTTGCTGGAAATGAGGTATAATTAAATTATAGTTTGGTCAAAGCACATTGCTTCTAGCAATAGTGTCTTCCTAACTAGTCCACTTTCCTTTGAAGGTACTTCCTTCTGAAATGCTACAGTGGTTACACATGAAACAAGATATATACACAATCATTAACATTAAAAAAAAAAGCACCACAATACACAGAATCGAGCTGGAAATGTTCTGTCTGTAATTGTACATCTAGGTGTGCTAACATAAATTTTTATGAGTTCTTACCGTTTCAGGCTCATTTTCAAACACCTCCCTGGCTTCTTCTCTATTGCACAGTTCTTCGATGCATTCTCTTTCAAGATTACCCTTTTTGGTTTCTTCAAATATAGTGTTTGCACGGCGTTTTCTAACCAGAACTTGTGAAGCATGCTGCTTTGACAAAACTAAAGGAAAAATAAATTTATATAAGTAAATCTTTCATTTTTCCATGTAAAATATTTTATTAAACAATGAGAATTAAATCATTTTATTCCTGTAAATTATATGACATTTAAAATCAGTATGGTTGAAGTGAGAAAAAGTGCCGATACATATAGCAATTTGGTTAACCATCCAAGGAGCAGGTTTAATATAGAGTTACAGCACTTATGTAATGACCTATACAAATTACTCAAGTTCCTGCTTGAGGTCATACATACCAGACAATATTTACTGTTTACCTTATAACTACATTGGAAATGGCACCATGCTATTTTTTTTTTCTTACAGAGACGGAGAGAGAGTCAGAGAGAGGGATAGACAGGGACGGAAAGATGAGAAGCATCAATCATTAGTTTTTTGTTGCGACACCTTAGTTGTTCATTGATTGCTTTCTCATATGTGCCTTGACTGCGGGCCTTCAGCAGACTGAGTAAACCCCTTGCTCAAACCAGTGACCTTGGGTCCAAGCTGGTGAGCTTTTGCTCAAACTAGATGGGCCCGCACTCAAGCTGGCGACCTCGAGGTCTCGAACCTGGGTCCTCGGCATCCCAGTCTGACGCTCTATCCACTGCGCCACCGCCTGGTCAGGCGCATCATGTTCTTTCCATACCATCATTAAGTTTTAATAGAAAACTTACAAAATCACTTAAGTGGAAGTAGTGTCCAGTCAGTTATTTAAAAGATACTTGATAGACCTGACCAGGCGGTGGCGCAGTGGATAGAGAGTCGGACTGGGATGTGGAAGGACCCAGGTTCGAGACCCCAAGGTCGCCGGCTTGAGCGTGGGCTCATCTGATTTGAGCAAGGCTCGCCAGCTTGGACCCAGGGTCGCTGGCTCAAGCAAGGGGTTACTCGATCTGCTGAAGGCCCGTGGTCAAGGCACATATGAGAGGGCATTCAATGAACAACCAAGGTGTCGCAACGAAAACTGATGATTGATGCTTCTCATCTCTCTCCATTCCTGTCTGTCTATCCCTCTCTCTGACTCTGTCTCTGTAAAAACAAACAAACAAACAAACAAAACAAAAACAAAACAAAACAAAAGATACTTGATAGGTTTCCACAATTATTCACACAAACAGGAAAATAAAAATTCATAGTAAAATCAAGTCAATACAGAAGGCTCTTGAATCCACATGGACTAATCCTATCACGCCCTCTGTTACCTTCTTCATCCTCAGAAGGGCATTTTAAGCCCATAAGGAATGTCCCCCATTTCTTTGCTCTTCTTAACATAGTTATCTATATTTATAGGCCCCACATCCTGCCCTTCTATTCTTTTGCACACTCACACCAATCAGGCTTGTCTACGAGTCCACCATGCCACCAGGCTGCTTTTATCAAAGTCACGATACTAACTCCAATGGTTAATGACCAGTCATCATTTTATATATATGGCCTACCAGCAATATTTGACAGTGTTGATTACTGCTTCTTGGATACAATATTTTAACCTAACTTATAGATCACCAGGCATTCCTCATTATTTTTCTATCTTATTGGCTAGGTCAGCCTGATCTCTGGTGGTGCAGTAGATAAAACGTCGACCTGGAATGCTGAGGTCACCAGTTTGAAACCCTGGGCTTGCCTGGTCAAGGCATTTATGAGAACTAATGCTTCCTGCTCCTCAACCCCTTCTCTCTCTCTGCTCTCTAAAGTGAATCAATAAAATCTAAAAATATATATATTAAAAAAAAGTCAAACAACAGCTCAGATAAGGGCCTAATATCCAAAATATCCAAAGAACTCATAAAACTCAACAACAAACAAACAATCCAATAAAAAAATGGGAAGAGGACATGAACAGACACTTCTCCCAGGAGGAAGTACAAATGGCCAACAGATATATGAAAAGATGCTCATCTTCTTTAGTTATTAGAGAAATGCAAATCAAAACTGCAATGAGATACTACCTCACACCTGTTAGATTAGCTATTATTAACAAGACAGGTAATAGCAAATGTTGGAGAGGCTGTGTGGAGAAAAAGGAACCCTCATACACTGTTGGTGGGAATGTAAAGTAGTACAACCATTATGGAAGAAAGTATGGTGGTTCCTCAAAAAACTGAGAATAGAACTACCTTATGACCCAGCAATCCCTCTACTGGGTATATACCCCAAAAACTCAGAAACATTGATACGTAAAGACACATGCATCCCCATGTTTATTGCAGCATTGTTCACAGTGGCCAGGACATGGAAACAACCAAAAAGCCCATCAATAGATGACTGGATAAAGAAGATGTGGCACATATACACTATGGAATACTACTCAGCCATAAGAAATGATGACATCGGATCATTTACAGCAAAATGGTGGGATCTTGATAACATTATACGAAGTGAAATAAGTAAATCATAAAAAACAGGAACTGCATTATTCCATATGTAGGTGGGACATAAAAGTGAAACTAAGAGACATTGATAAGAGTGTGGTGGTTACAGGGGGAGGGGGGAAAGGGAGAGGGAAAGGGGGAGGGGGAGGGGCACAAAGAAAACTAGATAGAAGGTGACAGAGGACAATCTGATTTTGGGTGATGGGTATGCAACATAATTGAAAGACAAGATAACCTGGACTTGTTGATCTTTGAATATATGTATTCTGATTTATTGATGTCGCCCCATTAAAAAAATAAAATTATAAAAAAAAAAAGTCAAGCCCTGGCCAGTTGGCTCAGTGGTAGAGCATCTGCCTGGTGTGTGGGTATCCTGGGTTCAATTCCCAGTCAGAGCAAGAGAAGAGCCCATTGCTTCTCCACCCTTCCCCCACTCCTTTCTCTCTCTCTCTCTCTATCTGTCTCTTCCCCTCCCACAGGGCTCCAATTATGTCAATGGTGTAAGAATTTTCCTTTTTAATACTACTCTCATCAATCCACTCAGAAACTTCTGCTTGTTGTCTAAGAAGCAGCAAATAGTAATGCATGATCACAGTTCTGAACATTGAGATTTCTTTGATCTAAGTTGTATATTTGCTGTTTATTAGCTTTATAATGTAAGGCAAATATTTTGCATGCTCTTTACCCGAGTTGGATTATCTCTGAGACAATGAAGGTTATGATGTTTCTTCTAGTTTGTAAACTCATGAGGCATTCCTTTAAACCACCACTTTGATTCTCCCTGAACAGTTGAAAAACTTCCCTTTTACAAACATGAATATAGTTTGTAAAATATAGTTTGCTCCACAAGGCTCCATTGGAGCAAAGTTGGCCCAGGAGGTGAGGATGGCTCCATGGCCTCCGCCTCAGATGCTAGAGTGGCTCTGGTTGCAATGGAGCGATGTCCCAGATAGGTAGAGCATCGCCCCCTAGCAGGCTTGCTGGGTGGATCCCAGTCAGGCGCACGCAGGAGTCTGTCTCTCTGCCTCCCCACTTCTCACTTCAGAAAAATACAAAAATAAAAATAAAAAATCAAAGTCTAATGCACATAGTTAACAAACCATAAGCATCACTCTTTGGCATTTCTTTCTTACACGATATTGATATTTAAGAATATTTATTTCCCTAAAAGGGCCCCAAAGCAGGACACAGACCAGGTATAACAACATAGAGTTTTACAAACTATATTCATGTTTGTAAAAGGGAAGTTTTTCAACTGTTCAGGGAGAATCAAAGTGGTGGTTTAAAGGAATGCCTCATGAGTTTACAAACTAGAAGAAACATCATAACCTTCATTGTCTCAGAGATAATCCAACTCGGGTAAAGAGCATGCAAAATATTTGCCTTACATTATAAAGCTAATAAACAGCAAATATACAACTTAGATCAAAGAAATCTCAATGTTCAGAACTGTGATCATGCATTACTATTTGCTGCTTCTTAGACAACAAGCAGAAGTTTCTGAGTGGATTGATGAGAGTAGTATTAAAAAGGAAAATTCTTACACCATTGACATAATGATTATTAAACTAACAATATAAAACTAACTTTGTCTAAATAAATTTTGTCTAAATTTGAATGTTTATGTTTTATTTCATCCAGGTTCAACCCAATAATGTTTCAGACTTGCATAATACTTAATAATTTTCAAAGTATCCATATATGTTAAGTATTTCATTTGAACCATAAATAGTGAAATAAACTACAGGACCATAACTAATGAAATAAACTACATAATTGAATTATCATTCCCATTTTACTATAGAAGAAAAACTGGGATGGAAAATGGTTACATGATTTAACCAAGGTCATAGAGCTAGGAATTGGTGCTAATGGAATGGGAATTTAAATTATCCTCGTGCTTCTAGTCCAGTGAGTGCTCTTTCTTCGGTGTTTGCTGTCACTCAAATACCCACAACGTGCTTAATTTAGAAAAAGAAATAATGTGGTTGTGGAGTGGACAAGTTTGATAGCTTAAGTAAGACATTTACTGTCCTTTATAAAATAAACCCTTTTAACAGAGTCTGTTTTCAAAGGAGTCTACTTCCTTGTTAAAAGGTATAAACATAACACCACAGATCCAAACTAAGAAGTACAGAACTAGAAGATGAGACAAATATGTGGTTAAACATGGTTTTAAGAGCTGGCTGAAAAGTCTATATGCCCAAGAACATCAACCGTACTGGCCAGCAGCAATATCTAAAAAGTTCCATTATGTATCATAATAATAGCCATGGTATATAAACAAATAAATGTGGTTTTTGCATTATCTCCTTTAATCCTAGTCACAACTTCTCTAAAAAGATAATTTTCTTTTTATCAAGGAAGTTGAGTGCAATTTTACCACGTTCACAGAGACGAGAACAAAGCCAAGCCAGCCTCCCAAACCCGTTCCTTCTGCATTACCACACTGTCTAATCATTTGTTTCACTTCCTCAGATGAAGTTTTTCAAGAAAGTCTTTGTTAAAACCCAACTATGTTGCTTGAAAAGTGTTACATTCAGATTTAAATTTTTTAGGTTATAATGTTTAGTTATGAGTCTGTCAAGATTAAAAAAAGAAAGGATGACTGAATCAGTTTTTTTTAACCTTTCTGAATCATCCCTTCTCCAAAATAGTGACCACAGCCCGTTGAACAACAATATCTGTAACGTAACCATTGTTCCAACACTAACTGGAATTCTCATTTCAAACAGCCTTCTCAGTCTTCATATGCCCCCTTCAATATTTTCTGTGGGTGAGAATCTTTGTTTTACCCCCCAAAAAACAGTTTATTATAATTATTGGTACTTCACTTAAGCATCGGTAATAAGGATGGTGGAGTTAGTATTGCTCGTGCTCACAGGAGAATTCCTCCACTGTTCAATTCAGTTGGACCTTGGTCAAGGGGAGGTCCTCTCTTAGGCCCCCTTCCCACTTAGGTGTCCAAGCTCGCTCCCCTCTGTTCAGGGAGGTCAGAACCACAGATCTGCAGGCTCCCCCAAACTGATCAGTCGGATGAGAAGGAGGTAGCCAATGGAAGGGTCCGAGCTTTAGGGTAGCTCATCCTCCGAATTTCTTCTGCTCTCTTGTCCTTGCAAAGATTATTTATATATTCCTCCCTTCAACAGCTCGTCTCTTTTTTAGTTTTGCTTCCTGCTTCTCCTTTCCTCAGGCCCTTGCATGGCATCCCAAAAGAATGTGTCTGAAAAGAGAATCTTTCAGTTGCCATTTGGGTTGGCACTGAACCTTTGTTTCTGCTTCAGTGTGGGACAGGGTCAGGAAAAATGGCTTCCAAAGTACAAACAGAACAACTAGACAGTAACTTGAGATATAATTGTGCCTCTTATGTCTCAACTGCTAAAATGTTTTCCTTATTCAAAGCCTGAAAAAAAGAAAGAATTGCATATTAATACAGGGTGGGGCAAAAGAAGGCTTACAGTTGTCAGTATACAATACAGAGTTTATTCTTGCCTTATTATTTATTAATCATTGTATTATTTTCCACATGAACAACTGTAAACCTACTTTTGCCCCATCCTGTAAATAAAAACCTTTAGTTACAAAACATAGGAAAACATATGGCCACACATTACAGATTTTATTTTAAATTATCACATATTAATTAACTATAAAATCTTTCATTTTTTTAAAATAAAGAATTCTACTACACAAGATTTTCAATTGAGGGGAGGCTATTTAAAAATTCAAAGGTTGCAAAATTAAGAAAAACCCAAAGACAGATTTTTACTTAGGCATTCATCAGCCTATATAATTATTAGAAATATTCAAAAAGTTTGTTAGGCTTTAGAAAGAAATGCTATGACTATATATTCTTCAAATATTTTTAACTGTTTTTAAAGAAAGTGACTACCTATGCTTTTCTCTAAATTTCACCTTTTTTTCCATATTGAGCATTATGCTGCCGAACAACTGATTCTTCTCATATTATTATGTTAAGGGTTAGAAAAATGTTAGAAAAAGTATTCTCTGGAGGTGAACTAGTCCTCTGTCCTTCAAGAGGAGTGAGCACTATGTAGGCTGACTTTAAGAGAATCAAAGAGCCTGACCAGGCGGTGGCACAGTGGATAGAGCTTTGAACTGGGATGTAGAGGACCCAGGCTCGAAACACCAAGGTTGCTGACTTGAGCAAAGGCTCACCAGCTTAAGCAAGGGTTCTCTAGCTTGAGTGTGAGATCACAGACATGACCACATGGTCGCTGATTGAGCCCAAAGGTCGTTGGTTTGAGGCCAAAGGTCGCTGGCTTGAAGCCCAAGTTCTCTGGCTTGAGCCCAAAGGTTGCTGGCTTGAAGCCCAAGGTTGCTGGCTTGAGCAAGGGGTCACTCGCTCTGAGGAGCCCCTTGGTCAAGGCACATATGAGAAAGCAGTCAATGGACAACTAAGGAGCCACAATGAAGAATTGGTGCTTCTTATCTCTCTTCCTTCCTGTCCCTCTTCTGTCCCTCTCTCTGACTCTGTCTCTGTCAAAAAAAAAAAAAAAAGAGTCAAAGATCATCATAAGAGATAGGTCTGGGTAAGGATATAAATCTGGAAAACAAAAGATGACAATCTGTGAATTACATGCTCCACACATAAGGCTATTTCTAAAACACTTGGATTAGAAGTGGTGAGGGCTGTCACTTATTTAAGAATAAGAAAGCATTGATGGCATTAAAAAAATGTAACCACTGACCCCATTTTGGGACAGATTAATGAATGAATAGGGAAACAATGCCTAATCTGTTTAACCACAACAGAGTGAAATGAACTTCTCTTTACTCCAGGATTTAATTACAACTTTAATTTACAGCCTCAGTCTAGGGAAAAAATTAAAATAATAAATCAAACAGTCTGCCAGTTGTCTCTTCAAGATTAAAACCTTTGATTTACCATAGAAAGAGAAAGCAGATCATTTTAGTTACTCCTTCCTAAATAAATACTTTCTCCAAAAGACAGAACAGGCAGCCTATTACCCAGAAAATATGATAATTACATTGACCATCTCTTTTATTTGACTTGTTTGCTCTCAATGACTAATAAATTACTGTACCACATCCGAGTTCAGACTTTGGCAACGTATGAAGAGGAATTTTCTATAGCCTTATCATTTCTTCTTGTGACTACTCCATTGCTAACTGCCTGTCTTCCTGAGACTATAGCAGGAGGTCTCTTGTATGATGTGCAGCAAAATATTCACAGTCAGCTTTCCAGTCTTTTTTATTTCCTACACACTAGGACATCAAAATATCATCTGATTTTGACGTCATGTACCAGGAGGTTACACCAAAGAAAATATTTTGGTTTTTGTTCTATTTGACCTATTTTTTTTTTGGATGCCATCAATTATATTATTAGTTCACTGGCCTGTGTATTTATGTTTGGAAAAGCAACAGGCAAACTGTTTTTGGACATTTTAAAAGGCAACAATGCAAGAGCTGGCCTAATTCTGCAATATCCCACTTCCTACAGTATCTTCCAGAGCTCCCCAGTAAGCAAGTCTGAAGTATATTTAGAAAGACTTTAGATCTCAGTGGCTTTCCTTTTGATGTGGCTGTGAGATTATTGGAATACTGGTATATCATTGAGTAAGTGTTTACGATTTAATACAATTTCTGCTAGCCTCTCATAATTTCCTATTGACATTCCAAAAGGCTATGAGACCCAATCTAAATAACTAGGGAATAAAATGATGACTTATCAAGAAAAGAAGAGAAATGGCTGGGTTAAGGAGTCAGGGAAAGGAGGAAAATAATCTAAGGCCCACTTTAAAAAAAAAAAAACAACCACAGACAAAATATAAAACCTACTTTTTTTTTCCATAGTAATGAAATAATAAAATAAGCTTTTGTTTTCTATTTGACCAGTCATATGGACTCAATGTTTGTGTCTCCCCAAATTCATATGTGAGAGCCATAATCCCCAGTTTGGTTATATTTGGAGAAGGGACTGTAA
Source organism: Saccopteryx leptura (assembly GCF_036850995.1). Lineage (NCBI taxonomy): Eukaryota > Metazoa > Chordata > Mammalia > Chiroptera > Emballonuridae > Saccopteryx > Saccopteryx leptura. The sequence goes on from NC_089510.1 coordinate 24,193,694, forward strand.
GAAATTAATTAAGGTTAAATGAGGTCATAAGGGCAGGGTCCTCATCTTATTGGATCAGCATCCTTATAAGAAGAGAAACTAGAGAGTTCCCAAGAAAATTATATTAAGCAAGACTTAATTAAATGAAAAAAAGAAAAGAGAATGCCTACAGTCTTGCAAAACAAAACAAAAAATAAAAATAAATTGCCCTAAAAAAATAATAATAATACTATTAGGGAATCAGTAGAATATAGCCAGTAGTTTAAGCTTCTGACCAATGTGAACAGAACATCAAAATAAAACCTCAGGAAAATCTAACATTTAAGGGAAATCAGAGATCATCAAAACTACAGAAGCAGAATTAGTAACACATATGTAGAGAGAAAGAAAAGAATGCTTATAGACAGAAAAGAAGGTTAATTTCAAAAGGACCAGTTTTAGCAGTGTCAAATATTGCGATAAATTAATAACTATTCATATTAATTACAATTATTGAGAAGGAAAGTTAAAATGTACAGTTGGTTTAACAACAGGATTGTCATGAACATTCTCAGTCCCCAACACCAGTGGGAAGGCAACAAGAGAGGAAATAGAGACCTCCATGGTAAACAATTTCTTCAAGAAGGTCAACTGAGAAGAGAAAGAGAAAGAGAAGGCAATCTTTAGATCAGGGGTTGGGAACCTATGGCTCGTGAGCCAGATGTGGCTCTTTTGATGACTGCATCTGGCTCACAGACAAATCTTTAATGAAAAAAAAATAACATTAAAAATATAAAACATTCTCATGTTTTACAATCCATTCATTTTCTACCACTCATGTTCATGGTTGCGGGTGGCTGGAGCCAATCACAGCTGTCCTCTGGGACAACACCAAATTTTTATTGGATAATGCATAATGTACACGGGTCGTTGTGAGGTCAGGAAGTAAACTTCCCTCTTTTTAATCAAGTAGTCAGCTAGCTAACTGCAGAAACCCTTTTGATGAAGAAGATGGCTAAAAGAAAAAAAGATGAGGAGTATTGTACTTTTCAGCAGGAATGGACAGAGGAATTCGCCTTTGTGGAGAGAGCAGGTTCTGCAGTGTGTCTAATATTCAATGATAAAATTGCATTGATAAAATGGTCAAATATAAAGCAGCACTTTGACACACGCCATACTACATTTGCATCGAAATATCCAGTGGGGGACGGCAGGAAGAAAGCATGTCAAGAGCTACCGTGCAGAGTGCAAGCTAGTCAGCAGCAACTCCGTGCTTGGACCCAACAAGGTGACTGGAATTCGGCTAGGTTGGCTGGTGCTTTAGCAATTGTGAGAAATGGAAAGCCATTCACAGAAGGGGAGTATGCCAAAACATTCATGCTTGATGTTGCCAATGAACTTCTTGGCGACTTTTCAGATAAAGACAAGATAATCAAACGAATAAAAGACATGCCTCTGTTGGCAAGAACTGTTCATGATCATTATCATCATGATGGCAAATCAAATTGAGGAAACACAAGTGAAGGACATGAATGCAGCACCATTCTTTTCTCTCGCTTTGGATGAGTCAACAGATGTAAGCCCTTTATCCCAGTTCAGCATGATTGTAAGGTATGCTGTCGGTGACACACTACGTGAGGAAAGTCTTGCTGTTTTGCTTATGAAAGAGACAACAAGAGGGGAGGATTTATTCAAGTCTTTCACTGAGTTCACTAAAGAAAAAAATTTACTGATGGATAAATTTATTTCGGTGTGTACTGATGGTGCTCCGTGCATGGTGGGGAAAAACAGGATTCGTAGTGCTTCTTCGTGAACATGAAAAGAGACCCATCCTAAGTTTTCACTGCATCCTACATCAGGAGGCACTTTGTGCTCAGATGTGTGGCGAGTAGTTTGGTGAGGTGATGTCGCTGGTCATTCGGGTGGTCAACTTTATTGTTGCCAGAGCTTTAAATGATCACCAGTTTGAAACACTGCTGGATGAAGTTGGGAATAATTATCCTGATCTGCTTCTGCACAGCAATGTGCTTGGTTGTCAAGAGGGAAGGTGCTCAGCCATTTCGTGGCTTGTCTGAGCGAAATCCAGACTCTTCTTGAAATGAAAAACATCGAGCATCCTGAGTTAGCTAACACTGAGTGGCTCCGGAAGTTCTACTATATTGTGGACATGATTGAACATCTGAACTAGCTCAACGTGAAAATGCAAGGCATTGGAAAAACAGTCTTATCCCTTCAACAAGCAGTATTTGCATTTGAAAATAAGCTGGAACTCTTCATTGCCAACATTGAAACAGGTCGTTTACTACACTTTGAAAAACTGGGAGAGTTTAAAGCACAGCAAGTGACCCTGCTCAACATCTTGACCTCCAGCAGCTAGCGGGCTTCACATCTAATCTCCTGCAGTCATTCAAAGCGTGCTTTGGAGAATTTCATGAGCGCACTCGTCTTTTTAAGTTCATCACCCATCCACATGAGTGTGCAGTGGACAGCGCCGACCTGAGTTACATCGCTGGTGTCTCTGTCAGAGATTTTGAGCTACAAGCTGCTGACCTGAAGGGCTCAGACATGTGGGTAAATAAGTTCAAATCACTGAATGGAGATTTGGAAAGACTTTGCGACAGCAAGCAGAGTTGGCGAGCAAACACAAGTGGGGAGAAATAAAAAAACTTCAACCCGCGGACCAGCTGATTGTCAAAACTTGGAATGCGCTTCTCGTCACATACCACACACTGCAGCCTGTGAGTATTGCTGTACTGACAATGTTTGGCTCTACGTATGCATGTGAGCAGTCTTTCTCACATCTAAAGAATGTTAAGACCAACCTACGATCACATTTAACGGATGGAAGTCTCAACGCCTGCATGAAGCTTAACCTCACCACGTATCAACCAGACTACAAAGCCATCAGCAAAACCATGCAGCACCAAAAGTCGTATTAATGGTAAGAAGTACTTTATTCATCATTGGTTACCAACAGCATAACAACGTTATTAAAAAGAATTCAGAGACTTCTTGTACTTTAAAAGTGTTGGTCTTACATAAAATGCACACATTTACTTATATTTAGTGTTAAACATATGGTATGGCTCTCACAGAATTACATTTTAAAATATGTGGTGTTCATGGCTCTCTCAGCCAAAAAGGTTCCCGACCCCAGCTTTAGATAAAGACAAAGTTATAGTAATATTTTCCTCAAGTTGGGAAGGTACATCTCAGAATAACTGTAAAACTCAATGTGAAAATGCCAAATGCACCATTTTAAAAGATGGAAAATATCATATATATGCAGGAAGTTACAATTTTGCCAGTTTTATAAAGATCTAAAAGCCATTGTTCTTGAATGTGTCTTTTTAAAATCCATTCCAAAACAATGGACAAGAGGACTAAGAAGACCTATACGGATGGACTAGAAGCGGGGAAATCAGTTCCTATTACTTTACTCATTTGTAGAAATAACTCAAAGCTATTTAAATAAAGTATATGTATTTCACTTCCCTATAAACCTGGAGGATTAGATTTCTATATTTAAAAATACAAATATACCTCTTGAATAAATTAATAGAGTTAATAACAATGTTTGTCTTTTTAAAAAGTAAACAAGTAATAAAAAGCACTATAACTCTACTTTCCAGAGAGATTCACCATTAAAATGTTACCCTTTTCCTTTGAAATTTTTTTTGCTATGCAGAGAATAGGCCTTCTTTTTGTTTGGATATAACTGACATAAAACACTATATTAGTTTCACATGTACAACATAATGATTTTATATATATATGTGCGTATATATATCTTTTGAATTTTTTTGTTATGCAGAGAATATTCCTTCTTTTTGCTGAGATATAATTGACATATCATTATGTTAGTTTCAGACGTACAATATAATGATTATGTATATATGTATGTATACATATATATCTAAATGATCACCGCGCTAAGTCTAGTTAACATCTGTGACCCATATAGTTAATTTTTTTGTATGCGAGGAAAATGATTAAGTTCTACTCTCTTAACTTTTAAATATACAATACATTATTATTAACAATAGTCACCATGCTGTACATTGCATTCCCAGGACTTAATTATTTTACAACTGGAAGTTTGTAACTTCTATACAGAATATATTCTTGTTTAAGATTATTGAAATCTTGCCTGACCTGTGGTGGCACACCTGGATTGCTGAGGTCACTGGTTTGAAAGCCCAGACTTGCCTGGTCAAGGCACATATGAAAAGCAATTTTGAGTGATGCTTAGCACTCCTCTTCTATGCTTTCCTCTCTCTCTCCTCTCTCTCTAAAATCAATAAATCAAATCTTTTTTTAAAAAAATTACTTAATTCTTTTTACTTTTTTTTTTAAGTGAGAAGAGGGGAGATAGAGAGACAGACTCTTGCATGTGCACCCTGACCAGGATCACCCCAATTACCACCCCCACCACCACCACCCCCGTCTGGGGCTGACGCTCAAATCAACTGACCTATCCACAGTACCCCGGGATGAAGTTTGGACTAACTGAGCAATTGTCTGCAAGAGGGGAACAGGGAGAGAAAGGGGGAGAGGGATGAGAAGTGAAGTGGATGGTCGCTTCTCCTGTGTGCCCTGACTGGGAATTGAACCCAGGACGTCTGCATGCTGGGCTGTTGCTCCATCCACTATGCCAACCGGCCAAGGCCATTACTGAATTCTTAATGGAAATTGTATTAGAATATATAAATATATCAAATTATCATGCTGTACAACTTAAATTTTCAGTTATATGACAAATATATTTCAATTTAAAATGTTGAATAAAAAATTTAATTCTTGCCTATCTCCCTAAATAACTATAAGTATTTCCCAGATAACTGGAAAATAAAGCATAAATATTTAGATAAAAAGGATCTGCATCACCAAATAGAATAAGAGTCAACACATTATTTTTTTGTGTCACCAAGGTGGTTTTCTTTTTTAGCAAACTAAACACTACCCTCAATCAAAACTTAGAAATTTAAAGATAATTTAGCTTTGCTAATGTCAAGTATCATCCTGCCCATTTTATTCACTGAATAGGATCAATCCCACATCTGATAAAATTTCTCTTAAGGCATCTGCATTTTTTTGGAGCAGTGTGGGCTTTGTGTGTTAGCTCCATATAAACTCTTCAACTCACTTCTCTTCTTTTTTTTTGTGACTGAGACAGAAGGAAAGTCAGAGAAAGAAAGAGAGGGACAGACAGACAGGAAGGGAGAGAGATGAGAAGCATCAATTCTTTATTGCAGATCCTTAGTTGTTCATTGATTGATTTCTCATGTGTGCCTTGATGTGGGGGGGGGGCTACAGCAGAGCGAGTGACTCCTTGTTCAAGCCAGTGACCCTAGGCTTCAAGTCAGTGACCTCTGGGCTCCAGCCAGCAACCATGGGGTCATGTTTATAATCCAGGCTCACGTCTATGATCCAGGCTCAAGCCACCAACCCTGTGCTCCAGCTGGGAAGCTAGTGCTCAAATCAGATGAGCCCGTGCTCAAGCCAGCGACCTCGGGGGTTTCTAACCTGGGTCCTCTGCATCCCAGTCCAAAGCTCTATCCACTGCACCACCACCTGGTCAGGCCCTTCTCTTCATTCTTAACCTCTTGACTGAAGGAGGGGAGAGACAGCCACAAAGAACCATTTGTATACAGTCCTGTGAACTTTCCTCCCAGTTTTCTCCAAAACAAAATAACTACCCTTGGTCAATGCACTGAGAAAAGAGATTCCAAAAGCCTTTAGTGATTATCAGATATTGAGATATACAGACATGAGCCAGATGTCAACCTACAACAGGCAGAAACAAAAATCCCACAAACTGCAGCCTCTCTCAAGGGCGGTCCCGAAGAGCACTGGAGAAACAACACCCTCTCCATGGGCACACATATTCTCCATGGGCACACATATTCACCATGGGCACACATATTCACCGTGGGCACACATATTCTCCATGGGCACGCATATTCTCTATGGGCACACATATTCACCATGGGCACACATATTCACCATGGGCATACATATTCTCCATGGGCACACATATTCACAGTATTTCTCATTGTCTGCTTTGCTTGGAATGATCATTTATCTGAAGTGAGGCCCTCTTCTACCGTCTGAATTGTTGCAAATGGTCTTGCTAGTTGTTCAAGGACCTGTAAAGAACTAGATCTCAGGCCTAGGGACCAGGAAGATTAGGCAAGAACTGGCCCAGAGCTGAGAATATTTGTGTTACAGGTGACTGACTGTTCATGGGATAACCTCACCCCAGAGAAGCTCTTAATAATAGGACGGGACAGAATGACCCACTTGGTTGTCAGTTGTATTTCTTCTCAAGACAATGTACTACAAGGGTCAAAAACACAAAAATCTACAAGTGTCAGATAGGTATTATAAACAGGGGAAGAGAATTCGGTGAATGACAATAAATGGCAAATGCTTGGAACTGTGGCAAACCACGAGAGTATTTCTATTGAAAGAAGGTAGCTCTGAATGAGCTTTAGATGAATTTTACCATATTGAGCTATGGGTTCAGTGTTGCTTGATCTCCTTCATCTGAATTTCAAGAGAAGTCATAAAACCAATATTTTAGAAGAAATTTTAATTTTTAAAATGTCATGAGGGCCAAACACACAGTTCTGTGAGTACACATGGCCCTCAGGCTACCACTTTGAGTAACGCAGTCTAATGTTTGTTCAATGTTCATAAAAATAGCAGCCTGCCTGGCAAGGATGGAGACTAAAGGTAGACTCAGACCTGTGATGGCGCAGTGGATAAAGCGTCAACCTGGAAACGCTGAGGTTGCCGGTTCAAAACCCTGGGCTTGCCTGGTCAAGGCACATATGGGAGTTGATGCTTCCTGCTCCTCCTCCCCCCTCCCCTCTCTATAATGAATAATTTTTTTTTAATCTAAAATAAATAAAAAATAAAGGTAGGCTCAGCTACACAGACTTTCCCTCACTAAGGCCCACCAGGCTATCACTAGTATTAAAAAAAAAAGACAAAACACCAAATTTGTCAGCAGCAGCATTGCTTTTCTTTCAGCAGTTGGAAATTGAACTTATTACAGAATCGAATCAGATACCTAATGGGTGATGGTTAGTTAGGGTTTTCTACCAGGAAGGAATAGCTATCTGTACTCCAAGATAGAGACATTTATTCTGTATTTGGGTTTAATTTTTCTGTCAGCACGACGATCGGTAGACTAATTCAACACTTTATGCTAAGTCACACATTACCTTTAATTAAGAATTAACTCAATCAAGGAAATAAGTGAATGGGATGATTATTATGGTTTTCGTTGGTCTAGCAGTTAAAGGAGCTAGCCTCAGAGAATGACAGAATGACTTATGATTGAGGACTCGGTCATTGCCCTTTGGGATGCAACACTATCTTCCAATGTAGTTTAAAAAAAAAAATCGTAGTACTTTCTGAGTACCAGCAACCATTCATAATATGGTGCTGTTTTTTTCTGAAGCCAAAATATACAGGACAGGAATGAAGGTAGAAAGAAAGAAGTACTGGTACTTGTCAGGAATTGAGGCTTAGTGACTGTAATGTTTTGAACTGTGTCCCTTATAAAGACAGGGAAGTCCTTATCCTTCAGCATTTGTGACTATGACCTTGTTTGGAAATAGGAACTTGGCAAATGATGAAGTTAAAACAAGGTCATAAGGGCCTTTGCCAATACACTACAACTGGCGTTCATATCAAAAGGGGAAATTTGGGACGCAGACAGACATGTACACATCAAAGATGATGTGAAGAGGGAAAGAATGTCATATCCAAGCCAGGGATGTCTTTAGAAACCAGAAGCTAGGAGAGAAGTATGGACCAGATTCTCCCTCCTCATCCTCAGAAGGAACCAATCCTGCTGACACCTTGATCTTAGATTTCTGGCCTCCCAAACTGTGAGAGAATAAAGTCTGTTTCAGCCAGCCAGTCTGTGGTACTTTGTTCCAGCAGACCTATGAAACTAATCCAAAGATTTATTCTAGAATGTTTTTGTTTTCTTCTCTCACAACTGGGTTCTGCTCATCTATAAATGGGGGAACCAGGGAAGAATACACTCATGCAGGAACCTAATATATCTTCTACTAAATTACAGCCTGAGTATACTATATAGCCATTTAAATTTCTTTACTCTCATTGAGAGAGAGAGAGAGAGGAAGAGAGAGAGAGAGAGAGAGAGAGAGAGAGAGAGGATTATTCTGAAAAGATAATAAGCAAAGCAAAATAGTGTTGTTGCCACATATAAGTCAGGGTTAGAAGGAGAGTTACTGCTCCAGGATGACTACTGTACGCAGCAGAAAATGTAAAAGAAGAGATGGGTACAACCATCCCTAAATAGGAACAACAGGGCTCAGCTTCCTCCTGCTGGAGGGTATGTTTCACTCAGCCCATGGAGCATAAAAAACCCAAACATGAGGTACTGCCTGAGAGTAAGAGGTACATGAACTTACCCTCTACCCTCTGAGGGTGAGGGTGAAGCCCTTCATAAATACAAGCTCAAACTTATAACCAAGAAAGATAGGCAAGCTCAAGAAAGAGTATCTGTATTCCCCCCTTTGTTATTACTTAGTTTGGGCCTATAGGATGTGTAGGTAAACTGCAATGTATGGTTTTGTCCATAGAGCACAGCACATTGACATGGGATTGTGACAGAACATTATCCAAGGATACTAACCTAGGAAACGGTGGCCTTGAGCCTTCCTCTCTGGCCATGGTGACTAGATCTATTGAGGAGGAGGTACTTTCTGTTGTACATTACTTATTTATATTAGAAATGTGTGCATATATTTAAAAATACATTCAGATAGTGTTTATAGAAAGAAGGTCATGTGTGTATGCTGCACAGCCAATAATTAGACTGTGTAGAGTTCTCTTGGTTCCATTTCCTTCCCAGCACCCATTGCTCTGTGGGAGCTGTCTCCACTTGATTCTACTGAGCTGTCAATCACAGGACTCCAGAAATTAGCTAAGCCAAAATGATGAAGCTCTTTTCTAGGGATTTCAATCATGAGGAGAGACACACCGGACCTGTAGGCAGTTAGAGCTGAGTCATACAGTGGCAGCTCCACCATGGGGAGCACATGGACTCCCTCAATATAGATCACTTGAATGCCCCAGTCACTGGCTTCACTGGGCCTGGTTCTTCAGCATGCCACTCAGTAGCCTTCCAATAAATCCACTCAGTTTCTTTTTTCCTTCCTTCCTTTTTTTCCTTTCTCTCTTTTCTCTCTTTTCTTTCTCCCTTCCCTTCCCTTCCTTCCATAGTTACCATTACTGTTACTTGTAGCTAAAGACTACTGATATATGTATTACCAGGCTTCTTGTAATTTTTTTCTCATAATATTTTGAAAGTTTACAAATGTATATAGAACATTTATCTATAAAGAGGCTATTAAACTTGATGGTAAGAAAAGGTCTGTTATGAAAAGCATTACTGTGTTTCCTAACATAGAATTAATGGCAGGAGGGGCCCTGGCCTGTTGCTCAGTGGTAGAGTGTCGGCCCAGCGTGTGGATGTCCAGGGTTCAATTCCTGGCCAGGGCACACAGGAGAAGAGCCCATCTGCTTCTCCACCCCTCCCCCTCTCCTTCCTATCTGTCTCTCTCTTCCCCTCCCGCAGTCAAGGCTCCATTGGAGCAAAGTTGGCCCGGGTGCTGAGGATGGCTCCATGGCCTCTGCCTCAGGCATTAGAATGATTTCGGTTGAAACAGAGCAATGCCCCAGGTGGGCAGAGCATCGCCCCCTGGTAGGCATTCCGGGCAGATCCCGGTTGGGTGCATGTAGAAGTCTCTCTGCCTCTCCACTTCTCACTTCAGAAAAATAGAGGAAAAAAAAAAAAGAATTAATGGCAGGAGAATATAGCATAAGGTATTGGTGTTGCATACCAGAAATTATTTTTAACTCTTCTAGCACCAACCCCAACTCTAATCTAACCTTAATAAAATCTCTCCATTAGTCCAAATTTTAGACTGAAATAATGAGACTTTAAGTGAATAAAAAGATGGATAAATAGTGAAAGGAATAGTTAGAAATCAAAAGACAACAGCAAAAACAGAGAAAGAAAATAGGAGTCACTATATAGGGTAGACTGCGTCCACCCAGAAGTGAAAGTCTCGATGAGGCTAAATTAGTACAGCCAAAAGGGGACATCCCTTTTCTTCTAGTTCTCTTCACCACAGTCCTTAGTTGGGAAGTGACATAAAATATGTTGATAGTATATCTTTTAAATCTTTCTCTGCTTATATATCTCCAATACACATATGGTCTGGAAACATCTGGAAAGTCAGTTGACACCTCTGAACAATTTCTTGCTAAAATGAAGAGGTTGAACTAGATGATTTCTCACTCTCTCAAAACTAAACCTGTGGCCTGACCAGGCTGTGGTGCAGTGGATAAAGCGTCGGACTGGGATATGGAGGACCCAGGTTCAAGACCCCGAGGTTGCCAACTTGAGCACAGGCTCATCTGGTTTGAGCAAAAGCTCACCAGCTTGGACCCAAGGTTGCTGGCTTGAGCAAGGGGTTACTCGGTCTGCTGAAGGCCCGTGGTCAAGGCACATATGAGAAAGCAATCAATGAACAACTAAGGTGTCACAACGAAAAACTAATGATTGATGCTTCTCATCTCTCTCTGTTCCTGTCTGTCTATCTCTCTCTCACTCTCTGTAAAAAAAACAAAAACAAACAAAAAAACTAAACCTGTGATTTAATTTTCTTTAAATAGCAAGTATATTTTTATGAACTAAACATGAATTATAAATAAAATATTTACAGTTCTATCTCAAATTTAAAATCTTAGAGAGTAAAATAAATCCATCTGTACCACAGTTTCCTCATCAGTAAACCAAGATGATTTTCAATCCAATTAAACTATCATACTTTTTTAAATGAAAAGATTACAGAAGCTTTGTATGCTATATTGATAGAATTATTTACTCTAACAGTATTTATACATTACAAGTGTATTTATTGCTCCATATATATGTTTTGAATACCTCCATATAATACACATACACTTTTTAACTTTGCCTAGATTCAATGGAAATGTAACAATCTCTATAAAAAGAAAGGACCAGGCAAATTCCTGTGACAACAGGCAGTAAGTGTGGCAAGTCATTTTCCCCTCTTTCTCCTCTTTAAAACACTAGTTAACAGACAAGTATTTGATTGTCCTCATGAACTATACAGATAATATAAGATAGTGCCTCTAGTCTATATATAGGCTTAATGACAGCAGTTTGAGTGTTGAAGTTCTGCTATTGTACGTCTTTAATATAAAATCAATAAATAATGTTTTAGCCTCTGAAGTAGAATTTTAAAATACCTCACTCATCCTAAGCAGTAATTAATCAAAATTAATGGAATGTTAGTGAATTCTTATTTAAGTCTCCTGAAATTACTTCTTTGAAATTTTTATATTGGAACTTTAAGCATCCTAAAAGTTATTTGTAATCCATAAATTATCTCTCACATGCCATTTCCTGAGAGTAGAAGGGCACAAGTAACCATTTTTAATCAGTGAATATGCTTAAACTTTGAAAAAGAAACGAACTAATTGACAACTAAAATGTTCTAAATGACTTAATACTTCTCATTTATCTTTCATTGAAAACTTGCATTCAGGCATTGAAACCTAAAGAACTGAAAATACAAATATAAAGACAAAAATTTCATGCCAGGATTTCAGATCACTGGCACTCAAGTGTCAAAAATCCTCAGTACAAAATGATCTGAGAAATACGATATTTAACAGTCCTTTTGATTTCAAGGTCAGAAAATGACATCTGCCAACTGCTATCGAAAACTGCACTCATCCTAAAACAATTCATTTGTCAATATTGAAATAAGCAGACCAAGCTCAAAGTGCAGCACTTGCAAAAGGGATGCAGGCGGCAGCAGGGGGTGCTAGTTGGGCACCCGCGCGAGTACAAAAGGAAGACAGTTGGGTTGCCTTTTTCCCTACTTTTCTACTGGAATGTGCTCATCCCTGTCCTCTGCCTGGGAACTGCAGCCGTTGGGGGCAACTGGATAGGTAACTCATTCTTTAACACTTGGGTGTTCCTCAGGTTCTTCCATCTGTCCTGTGGGCAATATACGAGTCGCAGAGCAGGACAGATCTTGACCATGCTCCACCATTTCACTGCCCGCTAGATCCAGGCTGCTTGCACCAGCCGGGGGTTGTGCGCACTTGCCGGAAACTTTCCAGGAGGCTGCAGCTCTCGAAAAGAACATCCAAGCAGGCTGGCATTTCAGCTGGCATTGCGGGGGAAAGAAGACAAGCCGCTATTGATTACTCACAGTTGGCCTCTGAGACGGGAAGCACTAAGGTGAGGCACGCCAGCAGCACCCCGCAGCTCCCACCGAGGACCCTCATGGCCAGGCCGGCAGAGGCGCGGGCGGGGACCGTGGCGCGTCGCGGCGGGACCCGAGCGCTGGCGCGCGGCGGAGCTGCGAGCACGGCCGCCGCTGGGTGAGGACTGCGGCGCGGCGGCGCCAGCGAGCGAGCGAGCGCGCCCCCAGAGCCGCGGGAGCCGGGGGCGGGGAGGACCGCCCGCTCCCAGCCCCCAGCCCGAGAGGGGCAGTGATAACGAGGACATTTCCAGGAAGCTTTTCGGAGCTGGGGGCAGGGCTCAGGGGACGTGCCGGAGGCCTAGTAAACACTGTGCAGACAGCCTTCCCTTCCCATTCCCAAACTCCACGTTTCGTTCCAGGTCTCCCGAATGGGAAGTTTCCCAAGGGAAAAGGGAGGCGCACTCAGTAAAAAGTTCCAGCGAGTTAGGATGGGAGGCTGACTGGCCAGAAGAACTTGGAGGACTCAGGACAGGGTATCCCTACTTAAAAGAAAATATCGTGCGAGATCAGCGTTGGGAACCAGGACATTAACTGAAACCTAGAAGTGAATGGCTCTAGGAAGGCTGTAGAGAACAGAGATAATGGAACCAAGTAGGATAGTTTTGATCATCAATATTTAAATTTTGTACTTGCATTTATGATGTAAAAAAAAAAAAAAGGCTTGCTTTTTTTTTTTTTTTTTTTTTTTAATTTACTCAAGAGAGAGCGAGGAAGGGCAAGAGAAAGAGAGAAACATTGATCTGTCGGTCCACTCGTTCATGCATTCATTGGTAGATTCCTATATATGCCCTGAACCGGGGTGGAGACCTAACCTTCAACCTTGGCTTATAAGGGAGAAAACTCCAACCAAATGAGCTAAGGGGACAGGGCTGAAAACAAAAAAAAGTTTTGAGAAAAAAGAAATGTATCAAATTCCATCACCTTGGAACAGCTCGTTTATATAACTTCTGCCTTTTGTGCTTATACAAACACATTTGGAATTGTTGGAATCCATGGGAGTCTGAAAGACCAGAGTAACAGGCTTTATTGAAAGGGCGAATTACAGTTTGTCTGTAAAGTCATGGTGCACTGTTGACCGGTCACAGGAAACCAACAAAAGACGATAGAAATATGAAATCTGCACCAAATCAAAGGAAAACTCTCCCAGTTTCATACCTATTCAGTGCAGTTTGATGTGGGCTCACGCACAGATTTTTTAGGGCTCCTTAGGTAGCTATCCTGTATAGCCTCTACAGACTCGTCACTGACCGATGGCCTACCAGAACGGGGTTTCTCCACCAAACTGCCGGTTTCCTTCAACTGCTTATCCCACCGAGTAATGTTATTCCTATGTGGTGGCGCTTCGTTATAAACATGCCGATATTCACGTTGCACTTTGATCACGGATTCGAATTTAGTGAGCCACAGAACACATTGAACTTTCCTCTGTACCGTCCACATCTCGACTGGCATGGACGTGGACTGCTCCGCTGTATACACGGTGTTACGTCATCATCTGCGCATGTGCACATGCTGCCACATCGTCCTACAGAAACTGTAGGTTTTCCTTTTATTTGGTGCAGATTTCACATTTCTATTTTCTTTTGTTGCTTTCCTGACTGCTTTCCTGTGACCGGTCAAAAGTGCACCATGACTTTATGGACACACTGTATATAGTGTTTGGGAGAGCCTGAGGGGATACTGAGGCAAAAGTTCTGGTATGTCCACAATGCTCCTCCTTGGGGGCTTGCCAGCTTCTTCGAATTCCTCTGTCTCAGGGGCATAGTACAGTAAGGGTGAGGTCTGACAGATAAGCAGAACATCAAGAGGGCAGTTTGGAATTCACCTATCAGAAATATGTTATTTAATGTTTAAGGTTGCCTGTGGACCTAAAGTGCCTGGATTTAAATGGAAAATACTATGCCACTTACTAGTTATGTAACTTTAAGCAAATTGCTTAACCTTTCGAACCTCAGTTGTGTCATCTGTAAAATGGGGATGATAGTGTTAATGTAAGGATTTGAAGAGAAAACCCATGTACAGCAATTAGTGTGTTAAACAGTAGTATTTAAGGTATATCTGAACATATCAGTTGATTTCCTATGTTTGGGAGAAAAGTTTAATAGGCTGGTCATCTTGCAGAAGTCTCTTCTAGCTCCAGCTTTCTATGGTTCTGTGATTCAGCTGGATGTAAGTCGATGCCCGTCACCTCTTTCAATAAAAACATTTGCAAAAGAGTTATTGAATTTTTTTACCCTTCCCTCTTTTAAATTATTTTTTTTATGTCTGACTTAATCAACCATGTCAGTCTAGTCACCACTTTAATTATAAATATGATTCTAATCTCTATATAAATTTGTTTGGTGTGCTAGCAATCACAAACTTTAACAAAATAATCTTTAATATAGTTATTCATTAAATGCATTTAGGCCATGAGTCTATCAAGCAAAATCCCAATTTGAGAATCTCCTCTTCTTGCAAGGAAGAATTAAGAGTAGATGTTGGGCAGATAAAGTTATTTTTTCTCACCCTTATTGTTAAAGATGGTGCTGGCCAGGTGGATGGCCATTGCCTAGGCAATAACATTAATTGCCCTTCTTGCTTAGAAGGGGTGTGGTTATGCTAATATGTGTTGGAGGAGGGCTTTTATGACAAAAGGTTTTAAAAGGAGGAGCTAGGAGGCCATTTAGGTAGATGGATCACAGTTCTAGTAAAAGGAAAATCCCATGGTGTAGCAGGGCAGGGAAGCCACATGGAGGAGGCAGCCAAAATGGTGGAATGGGGAAGGAGAAGCCAGTTGGTGGAGGAGAAGGAGATGGGGAACAGAGGTCAATAAGACTGGTGAGGTGGAAACCTTTCATTCTAGGAAACTCGGATGAGTCAGTAGCTTTGTGAGCGTTGAATGAGTGGCTTTTGGAGCCCAGTGTGTGTTTTTACTCGCTTGCTGGGTGCGAGCTGGAATAAAGGAAAATGGATCACCAGTTTTGGGCTCAGTTACTTCTTTACCATCTATCCGAATCAAATGAGAACCTGAATTGGCCAGGCAGCTTTGATGGCAGCCACAGATACTGGCTATACAGTAGAATATCAACTTTGATCTCAAAATTTTACAAAGAAGGAAAACCTCCACAACTGAAAATCAGTAACATTCATAACAAATCACCTCCAGTACAGACATTAAAAAGAAGTGAAAGAAAAGCAAGACTGTAATGAACATGAACAGGGGAATGTCAGAGAAACAGAGAAGTGAATAAAAGAAAAATCTCACGTTTCCAAAGACATCAGCTGAAAGTGAATAGACTCTCTACTGTGGATTAAGCAGAATTCAGGCATGCTGCAAAGGAAGATAGAAAAGTTAGCAAAGATTTTTGAGGATCTTCTTCGCAATGAACAGGAAAGCAATATCAGGATTTTTTTTGGATTGAATGATCATATTTTCAGCATATTGTTTAGGGCTTATTCATTACCTACAAAATCTGATGACATTAAATAGAGTAGTTTTTGCTGTCACTAAATACAGTAGTAGTTACTATTGTTATTTAGTCTTTGGTTACAATAAAGTATGCATGTGTGTTGGGTTTTTTGTTTTTCTATTTAAATGTTGTACTGTTGAGAATTATACTGTGGTTTGGCTTTTAGTATTTACAAGTCAAAGCTATATTAGCCCTTTTGTCTAGGCAGAAACCTATTAGATATTAACTCTGTTTTGTGACTTGTAGTTTACACTCCTAGAGTTCATATCTTAGCACCAACATACATCATCCTACTCACTCCAACCAGATCATAGAGAAAAGCTTGCTAAAAAATAAATGCCAACTAGTTTTTGATGGTTGTTTGTTTCTGTGAATCTGTCTCCTCAAAGGAACTTACTATTTTGAGATATAAGAAATGCCCATCTGTATAAAAGAAATATAGACAATAAAAAGAGTGTGTTATGATTTACAGAAAGTGTGCTTTAGAAATTCAGAGATGGGAAGAAAAGTTAGAGTGACTTTGGGATTTGAATTAGGTTATTTTTGTAAGGGCAAGATTCAGGCAATTTGTTTATTTTTGATGTACAGTTATCCTGCTGTTTTAATTAATTTTAGTATAACATAGCTATTTGTTTTTGTGTATTTGTTAATTAGCTGGAGAACAATCTGATTTTTTATGTTTAATATTTTACCTAAGTCACAAATGAAGGTGGTGTTCTAAAAAATAATAGTATAAAACGAAGGTTTTTTCTTTTTCTTTTTCTTTATTTTTTAATAGTTTTATTTAGTCAATTAATTTTAATGGGGTGATGTTAGTCAACTAGAGCACATAGATTTAGAGAAAACATCTCCAGATCATTTTGACATTTGATTATGTTGTATACCCATCACCCAAAGTCAAATCGTCCTCCTTCACCCTTCTTTGTTTTTTTTTATGCCCCTCCTCTCCCACCATACCCTCCCTCTTCTCCCTTCCCCTCCCCCTGGTAACCACTGCACTCTTATCTATGTCCATAAGTTTCATTTTTTTTGTCCCACCTATGTATGGAATCATACATTTCTTAGTTTTTTATGATTTACTTTCTTTCACTCATTACAATGTTATCAAGGTCCATTCACATTGTCGTAAATGATCCTACGTCTTCATTTCTTATGGCTGAGTAGTATTCCATAGTATACATGAACTACATTTTCTTTATCCAATCTTCTATTGAAGGGCTTTTTGGTTGTTTCCTTGTCTTGTCCACCATGAACAATGCTGGAGTGAACTTGCAGCTGCATGTGTGATTATGTACCAATGATTTTGATAAAACCAAAATTTTAAAAGAGATAAAATCAAAAAAATACAGAAAATCTCATTACAGATCACCATTCACAGGGGAACATTTGTAATTGAATTTTATGGTAGAAAAAACTTAACTCTGAACCACATTTAATTAAAATGTTATCCCTTGAAAAAAATTCTATTTTTCTTAGTAGTTGATCTGTATTACAAAAATATATTTATATATATGTATATATATACATATATATACACAAAATATTTTAAATTGGGAAAATAAAAAATTGGGAAAATTAAAAAAATGAATATCTTTCTAATATCACAAATACGTATCACAGTGCCAGCAATGCTGAAAAATTATGTATCATACCTATATTGTAATGTCAAAGTGTGAAAAAGTATATACAGAAATTTTTAATACTAAAATTTGATTACCACATTTTTGGATTTACCATAGAACTTCACTCTGTGATGGTGACATCTGGCTTTAGCTCAGTATCAATGAACACTTAGTCAATTTTATTTGGCCAAAATTTGTTTTTGATACAATCCTAAATATGCAATTAAATCATATTTAAAATTTAACATCTAATCTAATCCCATTACCAGTCCTAATTCTAGCCCCATTCCCTTACCCAGTTTTATATTTCTTTTTAAGATCTTCTACTTCAGGGGTCCCCAAACTTTTTACACAGGGGGCCAGTTCACTGTCCCTCAGACCGTTGGAGGGCCAGACTGTAAATAATTATGAACAAATCCCTATGCACACTGCACATATCTTATTTTAAAGTAAAAAAAACAAAACGGGAACAAATACAATATTTAAAATAAAGAACAAGTAAATTTAAGTCAACATACTGACCAGTATTTCAATGGAAACTATGGGCCTGCTTTTGGCTAATGAGATGGTCAATGTCCGATTCCATATTTGTCACTGCTAGCCGTAACAAGTGATATGACATGCTTCTAGAGCCATGATGTGTGCATCCCGCGTCACCGGAAGTAGTACTGTATGTGAGCAACGCTGAGCTTTGCAGCGCTGAGCTTTGCAGTGCCGCCACATACAGTGCTCCTCTCACTGACCACCAATGAAAGAGGTGCCCCTTCCGGAAGTGTGGCGGGGGCGTATAAATGGCCTCAGGGGGCTGCATGCGGCCTGCGGGCCATAGTTTGGGGACCCCTGTAATATATGGTCTAATTTACTTGTATTTATTGTCTGCCTTCTCATCTATGTCTCTAGAATGTATATCCTTGAGGACAGGAATTTGTTTTGCTTTGTTCACAGCTATATTCCTAGTGCCCAAAACAGTGACTGGCACATAAACATTCAACTAAATTCACTTTAACAGTGCAAGCCTGGGAAGAGTTATGCCAAACTATCCACAGTGCTTATTTCCAATAATGAGGCTATGGATTGTTTTCCTTTTGCTGACTTATAGTACATTTTATTTTTCTACAATAAACTTTAAATATTTGCTTGATCAAAACAATCAAGTTAAAGTGTTTAAACCATACCTTGTTTTATTTGTTATTTTTATGTTTGTTTGTTTTAGAAAGACTAGTGATTTTTGTGATTGTACTTTAAGAACATTACCTTGTGAAATGTTTACAAAATGGATCGGAACTGAGAAAGATTAGAAACCAAGTAACATTTAGACAACAAATAAATGTTAGCAAGGATATGGAGAAAAAGGAATCCTTGTACACAGTGGTAAGAATGTAGGCCCTGGCCGGTTGGCTCAGGGCTAGAGCGTCGGCCTGGCGTGCAGGAGTCCCGGTTCGATTCCCGGCCAGGGCACACAGGAGAAGTGTCCATCTGCTTCTCCACCCCTCCCCCTCTCCTTCCTCTCTGTCTCTCTCTTCCCCTCCCGCAGCTGAGGCCCCATTGGAGCAAAGATGGCCCGGGCACTGGGGATGGCTCCTTGGCCTCTGCCCCAGGCGCTAGAGTGGCTCTGGTCGCGGCAGAGCAACGGCCCGGAGGGGCAGAGCATCACCCTCTGGTGGGCAGAGCGTCACCCCCTGGTGGGCGTGCCAAGTGGATCCCGGTCGGACGCATGCGGGAGACTGTCTGACTGTCTCTCCCTGTTTCCAGTTTCAGAAAAATACAAAAAAAAAAAATGTAAATTGGTGCAACCATATGAAAGACAGTATAGAGGGTCCCTGAGATACTAAAATATATATATATATATATATATATATATATATATATATATATATATATATATATATATAATAGTGAACAGCAATAATAGTGCTTTATGGTTTCTGGACCACTAGTTTTAGAAGGCGGGTTGTGAAATCAAATATATAAATTATATAGATAGATATAAATTTTAAATGCAACTTTTAAATTTACTATATTACATATTCTGAATAGTTCCACATTTAAGTGTCTCCAGAAAAGGAAAGTGCTTTTTGTTTCTATGTATAAAAAACTGTTAATGTTCCTCCTTTTCCATACCCTTCACCAACCAAACAAGACAACAAACCCTCCTCCCCAAAGCTAAAAGGGTGACAGTAAATGCAAAATAAAAAAGAAAATCTAAACACTATAATATCAGTTTTTATTTTTACCTCAAAATCAATGCAAATCATATATATAACATATAATACTATATATTTTACTACTAAAAATAGAATTTTATATATATAGAATTACTACATGTATATATATAGTACAGAGAGAAGTACTATCTGATCCAATAATCCCACTACTAGCTATATAACTAAAGGAAATGAAAGCACTATCTCAAAGAGATATTTGTGCTTCCATGGATGATATCTCTTTGAGATAGTGATTTATTCAAGATAGCCAAAAAATGAAAACAACCTAAGTGTCCATCTACAGATGAATGGATATGCCAATATTATATATAAATATATAGTTATATGCTATATGTACCAAACATATACTAAATATATATCATATATATATATCCTATATCATAGAACATTATTGAGACAACCCTCCCCCCTCAAAAAAGGAAATCTTGCTATTTGTGACAATATGGACGAAACTGAAGGTAATATGCTAGTGAAATAAGCTAGACAAAAGTAAATACTTCATATGATCATTTATATATGGAATTTTAAAAAATCAAACACATAAACAGAGTAGAATGGTAATTGCCAGAGGCTGAGATATGGGAAGGGGAGAGGGTGGTGAAAAGTACAAGTTTTTAATATAAAATGAAAAGTTCTCTTCTTGTAAGCAGCCCTAGGTGACCTCTAAAAATGGTTTGCTATTCTCTTGACCCAGAAAACCCCATGAAATCACACAAAGCAAGAATTTCAACTCTTTGTGTTCACTTTTAAAACATTCATGAAACTGCTCAGGCCACCATGGGTAAAGGCATCAAGTATCTGAAAGATGACATTTTACAGAAGCAATGTGGACCATTCTGTTACAATAGTGGAGTTGGAAGGTGTGCCCAAGCTGAACAGTGGGGCAGGACAGAGTTGGTGGCCCCAAAAGATTGCTGAATTTGTGTTGCATGTGCTTAAAAATTCAGTGAGTAATGCTGAACTTAAAGGTTTAGAGGTAGCCTGACCAGGCAGTGGCACAGTGGATAGAGCGTCAGACTGGGACACAGAGGATGTAGGTTCAAAACCTGAGGTCACCAGCTTGAGCACAGGCTCACCAGTTGAGTGCGGGGTCGTTATCTTAAGCATGGGATCATAGACATGACCCCATGGTCGCTGGCTTGAAGTCCAAGGTCACTGGCTTGAGCCCAAGGTCGCTGGCTTGAGCAAGGGTCACTTGCTCTACTAGACCCCCTGGACAAGGCACATATGAGAAAGCAATCGATGAACAACTTAGGTGCCTCAACAAAGAATTGATGCTTCTCATCTCTCTCTCTCTTCCTGTCTGTCTGTCCCTATCTGTCTCTCTCTCTTTGTCTATGTCACAAAAAAAGAAAAAAAAGTTTAGAGGTAGATTCTCTGGTCCAGGTGAACAAACCTCCCAAGATGCTGCACAGAACCCATACATGGGTTTTGCCTTTCATATTGAGATGATCCTTACTATAAAAATCATATGTTCCTAAATCAGATAAAGAAGTTGCACAGAAGAAAGAGACATCCCAGAAGAAACTGAAGACACAAAAACTTATAGTCTGGGAGTAAATTCACCATAAAATAAATGCTAATAAAAGTAAAAGCAGAAAAGAAAAACATAAATAAGTTCTGAAGATTTATGTATAGCATGATGACTACAGTTAATTATACTGTATTGTACACTTGAAATTTGCTCAGAGTGTAGATCTCAAATGTTCTCACCAAAAAAATAAAACAAAAATGTAACTATATGAGGTGGTGATTGTGTTAACTCAATTGTGGGAATCATTTCTCAATATATATGTATATTAAAACATTACATTATACAGTTAAAATATAATATGATTTTATTTGTTGATTATACTTCAATAAAGCTGGAAAATACAAAAAAAACAAGTAATATTTAGGATGTTTCTTTTTTTTTAATAAATTTTTATTAATGTTAATGGGATGACATTAATAATTCAGGGTACATATATTCAAAGAAAACATGTCTAGGTTATCTTGTCATTAAATTATGTTGCATACCCCTCGCCCAGAGTCAGATTGTCCTCCGTCACCCTCTAACTAGTTTTCTCTGTGCCCCTCCCCCTCCCCCTAACTCTCTCCCTCCCTCCCTCCCATGTCCTCCCTCCCCCCACCCCTGGTAACCACCACACTCTTGTCCATGTCTCTTAGTCTCATTTTTATGTTCCACCAATGTATGGAATCATGTAGTTCTTGTTTTTTTCTGATTTACTTATTTCACTCCATATAATGTTATCAAGATCCCACCATTTTGCTGTAAATGATCTAATGTCATCATTTCTTATGGCTGAGTAGTATTCCATAGTGTATATGGGCCACATCTTCTTTATCCAATCTTCTATTGAAGGGCTTTTTGGTTGTTTCCATGTCTTGGCCACTGTGAACAGTGCTGCTATGAACATGGGGCTACATGTGTCTTTACGTATCAATGATTCTGAGGTTTTGGGGTATATACCCAGTAGAGGGATTGCTGGGTCATAAGGTAGTTCTATTTGCAGTTTTTTGAGGAACCACCATACTTTCCTCCATAGTGGTTGTACTACTTTACATTCCCACCAACAGTGTATGAGGGTTCCTTTTTCTCCACAGCCTCTCCAACATTTGTTATTACCCGTCTTGTTAATAATAGCTAATCTAACAGGTGTGAGGTGGTATCTCATTGTAGTTTTGATTTGCATTTCTCTAATAACTAATGAAGCTGAGCATCTTTTCATATATCTGTTGGCCATTTGTATTTCTTAGGATGCTATTTTGATAATACCTGGGAGAGGAAATGAGATTCTTGACTAGAATGATGGCAGCAAGACCATTTTCATCATTCAGCATAAACTAAATTATAATGTCATAAAAGTCACAAAATTACAGTGACTTGAGACAACAAGTGTTAGTTTCTTGTTCCTGGGAAGTCCAGTGTAGGACTTTCCAAGCAGCTGCCCTCTGTGTGTTGGCTCAACATTTCATGATGTTTTGATTTTTCTGTTACTTAAAATTAACATAAGATTTCACAATTTATTATATATTGCAAGGGAGGAGAGAAAGTCTAGTGAATCGTGCACAGGCTTTTAAGTGCTTTCACCAAGAAGTGACACTCTACTACACACGTCACTGGACGAAGCAGGTTCATGATTTCAAGAAGGTGGAAATAACTCTTTCATGAGCTTGATAGGAGAACTAGAAATAGTGAGCAACCCTTACATTTACCAAATCACTTACTATATTGAAACTAATAGTGAACTTAGTTAACTGACTAACTGTATGTTGACATGAAAATTTTTTGGTAATGTATCACTATTAGAACTAGGAAAGCCATAAAGTAGAGCTGGGTTGAGTATATTTTTGGGGAAAAAAAAGTGTAGGTATGTTTCCAGAAATGTTCAAGAAACATCCATATAGTAAGGCATTCGGGCACAGAAGTAATAATTGGATTCTCCGGGATACCATTCTCTAAGGAAAGCAGAGCTATAAGGTCAGATCTTGTAAAATATATATCAAAGCTAGAGGAGAAATGACCAGTGAGATCATAAGAGAACCAGAATAGTGCATACTTGTGAAAAGACAGGGAAAAAAGAGCTTTGGAAGAGTTAAAAGTATTAACTGATGTGAAAAAAACTGATTTGGTAATTAGGAAGACATAAGTTATATCAAAAAATGTGTTTTGAGTAGTTTGATGAGACAGAAGCTTAATCATAGTAAATTGATAAAAAAGAGTGAACAGCAAAAATAGTGCTTTATGGTTTGTGGACTACTAGTTTTTAGAAGGCGGGTTGTGAAATTAAAGAGTCAGCAGAATGGTAATAACCTGGGTCATAGTTGAGGAATTGTGGACTTATTTAACCTCTTCCTCATCCCACCCTGGCAAATTTAGCCTGAAGTCTAGGAAAAAAATAGGGAGGGATATATTCAAGATGTTAAATCAAGAAGAAATAGTTGAAGGAACAGGATTTCAGAAAAGTAGAAAAATGATGTTTGTCAAAGTCCCAGGAAAGTGGTTAACCTTGGAAAAAAAGGAGTTACATGTTTTAAGATATTAGAAATGAAGAAGAAATAGGGATAACCGGGAAGGAAGAAAATTCGTGATGGTATCATTTAACATTCTTCATTAGTGCCATATAATAGAGGCAGCATCTACTACTGATAAGGAAGGACAGATTCGTTTAGGAAAACTGGAAGTCATATATCCATGAGCAGTTGGAAAGAAACTGGAGGTATCGAGGCAGAAAAATGAGAATGGTGAACAAGATCTTAGCAGTTTGGAAAGTTGTAGGAGGATATGTGCCATCGATGTTCATGGGACAGGTGACACTAACTTCAAAATCTGCTATCTATTATTCGTTAGAAATTGCATTTGAGCTTTATTTCTCTCACTTCATCATCTGAACAACCTTGTAAAGTATTATTGTTATTATTATTTTATAGTTGGGTACTTGGTTTCAGAAACAGTAATCTGTAAGTGATGCATATGAGTTTAAATTAGTATTACATAAATTAGTAAATGACAGAGAATAATTTTAAATATGATCTATTCTAGTTTCAAACTACTATTTTCCTCTGGGTACACTGGGTTACCCAAGTGCCTCTCTCCTCTTATGAGGATTTGAAAATATTTTAGTAGACACCAAATGTACACACAGGCTCCTAGATATTATGCATGGATTTTTTTCTATAGGAATGTACTTGTTATTTCTTTTTCCAAGAATATAAAAAGAAATGAAGATATTACATATCTCTTTAATAAAACAAAACACGTTATAAAACAGCCAGCAGATCACCAACTCCATCCTGCAGAAACCAAATAGCAAGCAATCTATGTATCTAGGAATACTGTAAAGGACATACATCAAAATGTTAACACTGGTTATCTTTGGGTCATCAGTGTAAGATCATATTTTCTTCATCTTATTCTGTTTTGAGGTTGTTTTTTTACATTTCTACAACGAATATATGATATATTTCTTTAGTAATCATAACTTCGACACAATAAATATACAATTCCATTTCAAATTTTATGCAACAAACAGCAATAACATTATACAGATGAGAACTCCACTCATCTGAATTACTGATATAATTAGCAAATAAGTTTTTCTCTCGTCCTCATAATCGTCCCAGTGTATTGTTTGTATGGTTGTGCAGTCTAAGTCTGGCGTAGTCTCAGTGGCTCCCCATCCCTAATGCGTAAAACAAAACAAAACAAAACAAAACAAAACATGCACAAGAGCCGAAATTTTTGGATCTCAGCTGTATTTGGAGACAGATGAGGACCAAGCAGCCTCGGCTGTTAACACACTTGGATGGACGTCCAGGTAAACCTCGCCTGAGATTTGTCAGGGATTCCTCAGCTCAACACTGTTAGCTTCCGTTGCCTAGTAACGAGAACCGCCCCTTCCCGAAATTCCACCTCCTTCTTCTAAAACCCTCCCCTTTTTCCCTCCCTTTCAGCCACTCAGAGGCCCCCGCCGCCGGCCCTCGGACGATGATTGGAGAGGTGCGTGGGCGGTGCTTGGGAAGGGCCGTCCACGCCTGGGAGAAACGTCAGCACGTCGACGCTGGGGTTTTCTCGGATCGGCCCCCCTAAGCTGGCTCGGGTTTGTGGATCTGCGCCTCTGCCTCGGCTGTCTGTGGGAGGAAGGGCAGTTGTCGGCTCGCGGGCCGGGGCCATTAATACCCGCTTTGTCTTCGGACCGACTGCCCTCGTCTCCCCCCGTTTTCTCCTTCGCGGCTAACTGCGTTGAGTCTCTTGGGAGCGAAGGCGGCTTCGGGACTTGGCCCGCGGCGGCGAGGGGCCCAATCCCGCTCCGGGCTCGGATGGGAGGCGGAGGGAGGAGCGTCCTGGGATGTTCAGTCTGATGGCCAATTGCTGCAGCTGGTTCAAGAGGCGGCGGGAGCCTGTCAGGTAGGGTGGAGCGCCTGGCCCTTCCAGAGGTGCACAGCTGCGCGCCGGGGAGTTGGAGGGGACCGTCTCCCCTCCCTGTGCCTGGTCGAGCCGGTCTCAGGCCTCGGGGGATGCTTTCGCTTCCAGTTTGACTTGTCCCCGGAGGAAAGGATAGGAGGATGCAACCTTTTTTCTAGTTGCATTTAAGTCTTCACCGACAGTGTTTATTTTTGTTATGATATAAGTGGGTTCAAATCTCTTTAAAAAGTGTATATAGAATTGGAAACTGTCCATTGTGTAGTTTTTTAATGACGTTTTTATAATGGGAATTTTTTAAAGTAGAGAAGCATAGTATATACTTTTCATTCACACATCCCTTTGCAACACGCGCACACACACACACACACACGCACACACGCACGTTTTGTTTGAGTATTGGGCTTGAAATCTGGCTCCGCTACTTCATAATTATAGTGTATGGCTTTAACATTTTTAACCCCATCTTCATCATATGTTAAATGAGGGGTGATAATACCCATGCCTTAGGAGTTTTGTATTAAATGCAAGTAACTACTAGAAAGTGTTTCCTTAAACAGTAGTATAGCTTCAATTTTCCTATAAAATCTAATTAGTCTTTTTAATTGGAAGAGTCCAATTCTTAACTTTTTATTTGTAATGCTAGATTTATTAATATTCATTGCCTGTTGCTAGATATTCATTCCTTCGTTTCTTAAATATTTGTTGAGAAAATATCACGTGCCAGGCACTGGGCGAGGAAGGAGTCACTGAAAATGATGATTTTGAAATGAGAAGCTCAACCTGTAAAGAAAGCTTAAGTGTGTTACTCTTTATAAATAATATGGACTTTTTATAGTTCTACTTTAGAATTAGGCCAAAGGTAAATTGTAGTAAAGTTTTTGGGTTTTTTTAGTTGTTAACATTTCAAGTATAGTATATATTTGGGTAAGAATGAACTATTTCTTGTGCTCGCTTCGGCAGCACATATACTAAAATTGGAACGATACAGAGAAGATTAGCATGGCCCCTGCGCAAGGATGACACGCAAATTCGTGAAGCGTTCCATATTTTTAAGATTAAAATATTTTAACAACAAAAAAAAAAGAATGAACTATTTCTTTAAAGAATAAATCTGAAAAGCTATACTTGTATAAGGAAAAAAAAATATATGCCTACATTTGGAAAAGAAATTTGCTTTAAATGAAACTTTTAAAATTATTTCCCCTTTATTAACTCAACTGGATTTGAATGTTTTAAATATAAGTAATGTGATTGACTGATAAGAGTCAAAGTTGTGTTTGGTTGTTATATACTGTACTGATTACAGTCTTTACTGAAATTTGCGTAACATTCATAATAAATGGTCCCTTAATTTTTTTTCTGTTTCTGGTTTTTAAAAATGTATTTTGTTTTTGGAAGACGTCACAATACCATGCACCCTTTTAACTAAAACATCCAAAAAGCTTGCACCTCAAAGGAGTTTTCAGTTTAATTCATTCTTCTTTGTGTCTGCTTCTCTTAGCAGGTAAAGTGTAATCTTGGGAATAATTGTTTAAAGAAAAGACGGAGTTCAAAGAAAGGAGAATGTATTGAGCCTAATAGCATTTCAATATGTGTTGTCCAATAGAGTAGTTACGAGCCGCATGTGGCTATTGAGCTTTTTTTTTTTTTTTTTTTTTTTTTTTTTTTGTATTTTTCCGAAGCTAGAAACGGGGAGAGACAGTCAGACAGACTCCCGCATGCGCCCGACCGGGATCCACCCGGCACGCCCACCAGGGGGCGACGCTCTGCCCACCAGGGGGCGATGCTCTGCCCCTCCGGGGCGTTGCTCTGCCTCGACCAGAGCCACTCTAGCGCCTGGGGCAGAGGCCAAGGGGCCATCCCCAGCGCCCGGGCCATCTTTGCTCCAATGGAACCTTGGCTGCGGGAGGGGAAGAGAGAGACAGAGAGGAAGGAGAGGGGGAGGGGTGGAGAAGCAGATGGACGCTTCTCCTGTGTGCCCTGGCCGGGAATCGAACCCTGGACTTCTGCACGCCAGGCCGACACTCTACCACTGAGCCAACCGGCCAGGGCGCTGTTGAGCTTTTGAAATGTGACTAGTTTGAACTGAATTGCTATGCATACATATTATAAAGCGGGTTTAGAAGATTTATTATACAAAAAAGAAAACAAGTAAATGTATCTTTTTTAGAGTGAATAGTTGTTGAAGTAACCTTTGCATACAGAGGATTAAATATGATATAATATTAAAATGATTTCACTTTTTATTTTCATCTTTTAAAAATGTGGTTACTAGAAAATTTAAACTTATATATGTGGTTTACAGTATATTTCTATTGACCTCCCTGATCTATATTATGGCTTAATATAGAAGGCATAGGTTAATATCTCTCAGTGTTTGATAGAGTTAACTCTCAAAGGAATTCAAGTTAGATAACACCCATTTTTAAAGTACCTTTTAAGTATTGTTGTTAAGTGCCTCATTTATATGATAATAGTGGCTAAATAAATATTTGCAAAATATTGGATGTAGTTTGATCAGTCGTTAGCAATAATCAACCGAAATAATATTACGAAGTAGTTTCAGTTACTGGAATAAATGAGAGGTGAGCAAACTGATTTAAAGTATAGATCAGTGTCCTGGCTGGTTATTCAGTTGGTTAAGAGCGTTTTCCCAAAACAACAAGGTTGCAGATTCCATACCCTACATCACGGGTTCAGGGCACACAGGAGAAGCAGCCAGTGATGCAGACTGAGTGGAACAAGTGAATGCTTCCCTTCCCCTCCGCTCTCTCTCCTCTCCTCTCTCTCTCTCTCTCTCTCTCTCTCTCTCTCTCTGAAAATAAAAAAGAAATTAAGCCCTGGCTGGATAGCTTGGTTGGTTGGAGTGTCTGTCTTCCCGGAGCACGGAGGTTGCTGGTTCGATTCCCCAGTCAGAGCACATACAGGAGCAGCTTGATGTTCCTTTCTCTCTCTCTCTCTCTCAAAAAAAAAAAAAAAATTAAAAAATATATATATAATTTTGTGCTTTTATGAGCTGTTGTTTTATATTTTTAAAGTTTTTGGCTATGCTGCTCCTTATTGAATTTCCTCTTAACATTTATATTTTATGAAGGTATGTTTGCAAATGTGACTAAGAGAAGATGATGTTTATTAATACATTATTTTCATTAATACATTATTTGCTGACTTATCTAATAGATCCTACACTGTTTCGGTGTACTCATCTGTCTTACTTAGATGCTCTCTCTCCCAGTGAGCTTATTCTGGAAAGCTGGGATTAGGGATTTGATGCAGTATTCAGAATGTGTGGTCAATAAGGACAAGGCAGGAATTAGGCTACCAGTGTGTGCAGGTCAGGAGTCAGGACCCGGATGCCAGGTCAGGCAGGAGCAACATGCATGCTATTGTTAACTGCCAATCAAATCTGAACCTGGGCTTCGAATCATGGGAATCGGTCTTGAGTGGACTAGTAGCTAGACCCGTGGTTAAGGGTTTTTCTCCTAGAGAAGCAGTGCAGTATAGTGTGGATTTTTTTTTTTAATGTTAAGACCATAATATAGTAGTCAAAGCTAAGAAATTAACTTTGGTACAATACTGTGAACTAAATTATAGACTTTATTCTGAGTTCAGCAGTTTTACCACCTAATGCCCTTCTCTTTTCTGTCCGAGATCTGTTCCGGGTCCTCCTTGCCTTGTCATGTCTTTGGTCCCTCAGTCTGTGAGAGTTCCTCAGCCGTTCCTTGTCTTTGGTCACCTTGAGACTCTGGAGAGTTTGTCAGGGTTTTTTTTTTGTAGAACACCCCTCAATGTGTTTGATGTTTTCTTGTGGTTTGATAAGGCGTTGTTGCATTAATTGGGCAGAGAGATACCACGGGGGTGAGGTGTCCTTCTCAGTACACTGCATCAAGGGGTCAGTGGGGTTGGTCTGTCTTACTACTGGGGGTGTTACCTTTGAACACTTGGCATGGTGGTGTCTACCCTGTTCTCAGTATGTAGTCTTTTGAGTCAGACAAATTTGTGACTGAATCCTAGGAATTCTGGCAGGTGTTTATGTGAGTGTGTCAATTGTGTATAATTTCTGACTTGTAGCATGTTGAGAAAGAAAATAATTTTTAAATATTTATTAATTTTTAGCAAGAGAAGTTGGGGTGGGGGGGGAGAAAGAGGGAGAGAGAGAGAGAGGGAGAGAGAGAGAGGAACATCAGTCTGTTCCTATATGTGCTCTGACCCGGGATCAAACCAGCAACCTCTGTGCTTTGGAATGATGCTCTAACCAGCCAAGCTATCCAGCCAGAGTGAGAAAGGAAATTTACACGTGTTTGATGCTCTGCACATGGTACTTAGTAAATAACACCTATGATCCTAGGAGACAAGTGCTGATTAGTAAATTACCCTCCTCAATTCATTTTATACTTAGCGTTTTATACTTTTCTGTGTTAGTGTAAGAAGGGTTCATTTCCTTTTCCAAGGCTCATTCTTGTGCCTGTGCTCTTTATTCCATTTCTTCTCACTACCTCGTGAACTTCAGTTTGTTATTTAACCAGAGATCAAAGAGAGGACTTCTCGGATGCAAGGATAAATCTAAATTTTTATCCTAAAATTTTTTTGTTCAATTTTATTATCAAGACTAAAAAATCTTTCTGTTTTGTCTTCAGAGCTCCACTTCTGTTCTTTCTTTAGTATGTAAACATACTCGAGCCCCTCTTTCTGTGACGAGAGAGGAAGAGTTCATTCACCTGGAGTTAGCAGGGCCAAACACTGGACCTGAGAATTGAAGTGGGTATTGATGAATGAGGCCATTGAGGATGACAGAAAGCTAATGCTCAAAAGCCCCAACTCCTTGATGATGTGTAGGTGACAGATTACATAGGGCAAAATCACAAGTCACGGTGGCTTAGGGGTCTGTGTTTTCTCTGGGAGCTGATTGGCTGGAGGTGGGGTAAAGGTAATGGACCATCTCTTCAGGTCTTTGGGATAGCTCAGGTCTTTCCAGGCGTCTTTCTGTCTGGTCTCATGGGAAAGTAGCCAGGAGGTCATTACACTGTAGGGTTCATGAACTGAAACATAACTTACGTCAGATGTTTTGGTTAGCCTACCAGAGGTCCAGACCCTGTGATCATTAGTCAAGTTGGGCTACTATCTTCTGATGCCTTGGAGGTTGCTGATTATCTGGGTGAAAGGCTGGGTCTCTGAGGGGTGGATATAGAGAGACATACGATTTCTAGGGCTATGATTTAAAAGCAAGTTTAAAGTCATAAGTACACTTGGTTTCATTACCTAAACATGCACACATACACACGTATTAAATTGCTGCTGTAACTTAGTGATTTCAAACAACACAAATTTATTATCCTACAGTTTTGACTTCAGAAGCCTTAAATGGGTAAGCAGAGTTGCATACCTTCTGGAGTGTCTAGGGAAGAATCTCCTTTTCTTTGCTTTTTCCAGCAAAGAATCTGTTTGTGATATTTGTCCCATGGCCCCCTTCCTCCATCTTCAAAGCCAGCAGTATAGCATCTTCTCTGATAGTCTGCCTCTCTTTTTCAAGGAATCTTGTGATTTTTCTGGATACTCCAAGATATACTCCCCATTCAAAAATTCCTTTTGCCATATGTGGTAAAATATTCATATAAGTTTCAGGGGTTAGGATGTGGGTATCTTTGAGAGGACATTATTCTGTGTCTTATTATTATTATTAATTTATTAATTTAGATTTTAAGTTTTGATTTTTAGACAGAGGAGAAAGAGAGAGAGAAAGAGAGGGAAGAAGCTGGAAGCATCAACTCATAGTTGCTTCCTGTATGTACCATGACTGCGCAAACCCGGGGTTTTGAACCTGTGACCTCAGCATTCCAGTCAACACTTTACCCACTGCGCAACCACAGGTCAGGCCTATCATATTAAACGAGGCCCTTTTCCTGCAGCCACTCAGCACCCATCCTCCTTCCCTTCACCCCAAGTTTAGCTGTTGACAGCGGATTATGGCCACTGTCTCAGCCTCCTCCCCTCTCATGCATTCCTTAACGTCTTCCATTAGAAGACATCTGCCCAGACCCTTCAGTTCAGTTGTTCTACACCAGCTACGACCTGGTTGTTAAATCCAATGGATTCTTTTCAATCTCTTGACATTATTTGATACTTCAGACCGCTCTCTTTTTTAAATTCTCTGATTCTTTCTTCTGAACTTTTAAATTTTTCTCTTTTTCCTTTTCTTTGTGTTTCTGCCATTTAGCCTTTCTTAGTCTGACTTCCAACTTTGTCCCAGGGTCTGTCTTCAACTCTCTTTTCTTCTACGCACTCTCCCTTTGTGGTGAATCTCACCTTATATTGGCACTTCATTTGCCATTTTAACATTCACTCCCAAGTCCATGTTTCCAGCACAAAGGCTCGTCTACCACCCAAGGACACAGAGCCAGTTGCCACGGAACCCTCAATCCCAGCACATCTAAAATTGAGCGTAAGTCCTCTTTCATTTCCATGCCAAATTCTTGTGCCTTCCTGTTGCTCAAATCAGCAGCCAAGAATGATCCTGGACACCCCTTTGTGCTTTGTTCTCTTAAATCATCAAGTCCTTTGGTTTCTACCCACTTTTTACCACGTAAATATCTTGCACTTTTTCAGCCTTTTCATACCCGCTGCTGTCCATTATTCCATTCTCCAAGATTGCTTTGACAGACTTTCTAATCTCGTCTTCTGAGTAATTCTCCAAACTGCTGTCCGCGATCTTTTTAATAGACAACAGATTTTAAATCTGCAGTCTTTCCTAATTGCTTTCAGGATAACATATAAATTTATTACATACAGGTTACTCATGATTTGACTTGAACCTGGTCACATGGACTCTTCATAAGCCATTCTTTTTCCTCCTATTCTCCTATCATGCCAAATTTGGGGTACTTAAGTTCTCTACTTCCTTCTCTTTTTCCAGTTTTTTTTTTTTTTTTTTTTGGACCATACCTTAACATGCTTCAAATCTCAGCTGGGAGACTTTCTTCTTCAGGAAGCTCTCTTTGAATTACCAGCTACAGTTTTTACCCTTTCATTATGTTTGCCTAGCATCTTGCATTTATCTCTACTTACCCATGTATTGTAATGAAATATGTACTCAACTCTTCACTAGTCCTACAAGATATGTTGTAGACAGGAGCTATTGCTAGTTTTAAAACATTTAAAAATAATATGTGTTTGTTGTTATGTAAAGGTAATGCAAGTTTACTGTAGAACATTGAAGGCTCAGTTAAGCAAAAAGTGGCAAGTTTAAGTTATTCATAATCTCAGAGCCCCAGAGATGAGCACTTTTAATATTTTAGTGTGGAATCTCTTTGTGCATATAAATTTTAAAACAATAATAAGATTCTTAGTGCTATTTTTCAGCTTTTTAGTTGTTTTTTTACTTTAATGTACAATTCACACCTTTCTGCATTGTTATGTATTTTTTATCTTTTTTAATAGCAGCAGAGTAGTACATTACATAGATTCATCAAAGTGTGTTTAACAATTCCTGTTATTATATCTTTGTAATGCTTAAAATATTTCACTATTTACCAGCAATGCTTTGGGGAGCATTTTGTATATAAATATTTTTGAAAATTCTAGATCAAACGATAAAAAAATTGTATAAAACTTGATATAGTTGAATTGCTCATGTCAGAAAAGGTTTTTTTCAGTTTCTACTCCTTCCTGCAGTGTATGAAAGTATCATTTTTTTCCCTTAAAAATATTTTAAAAAGAGAATTTTCATTTAGTTTTTTCCAAGTTATAAGGAGAAACACTGTTTGCTTTTAGTTTTTATTTTTTTATTACTAGTAAGATTTAATAATTTTGCTTAGACATTTGTATTCTTTGGGGAATCTCCCAATGATTCCCTTTTATGTTTTTCTATTGGGGCAGATACATTTTCTTACTGAACTTTCTTTTTTTTTTTTTTTTTTTTTTTGTATTTTTCTGAAGCTGGAAACGGGGAGGCAGTCAGACAGACTCCTGCATGCACCCGACCGGGAT
Source organism: Saccopteryx leptura (assembly GCF_036850995.1). NCBI lineage: Eukaryota > Metazoa > Chordata > Mammalia > Chiroptera > Emballonuridae > Saccopteryx > Saccopteryx leptura. Next base: position 24,227,219 of record NC_089510.1, read on the forward strand.
CCACCTGGCACGCCCACCAGGGGACGATGCTCTGCCCATCTGGGGCGTTGCTCTGTTGCAACCAGAGCCACTCTAGCGCCTGGGGCAGAGGCCACAGAGCCATCCTCAGCGCCCCGGCCACCTTTGCTCCAATGGAGCCTTGGCTGCGGGAGGGGAAGAGAGAGACGGAGAGGAAGGAGAGGGGGAGGGGTGGAGAAGTAGATGGGCGCTTCTCCTGTGTGCCCTGGCCGGGAATTGAACCTTGGACTCCTGCACGCCAGGCCAATGCTCTACCACTGAGCCAACCGGCCAGGGCCTGAACTTTCTAAAAGAGACTTTAAATGTTTATTATAGTAACTGTTTCTCTGTGGTATACAGTGAAGATATTTTTCTTATGTTTTTTCATTTTTTACTGGTTTTTGAATCATAAACATTTATAATTTTTTTATTCAAACATATCACTTTTTCAGTGTAATATGTTTTAGGAAGTTCATTACTACTCCAATATTATATTTATTTACACATTTTTTTTCTAGTACACTTATGTTTGTTTGTTTTTTTTAATTCAGTGAGAGGAGGGGAGGCAGAGACAGACTGTCACATGTACCCTGACCAGGATCCAGCAAGCCCACTAGGGGGCGATACTCTGCTCTGTTATGCAGCAAGGAGCTCTTCTTAGCACCTGAGGTGGAGGCCATGGAACCATTCTCAGCACCCAGGGCCAACTCACTCCAATTGAGCCTTGGCTGCAGGAGGAGATGAGAGAAAGAGAGAGAGAGAGAGAGAAAGAGAGAGAGAGGGAGAGAGGCAAGAGGGGAAGGGGTATAAAAGCAGATGGGCACTTTTTCTGTGTGCCCTGACCCAGAATCGAACCTGGGACTTCCACATGCTGGGCCAAACCTCTACCACTGAGTCAACCAGCCAGGGCCTATATTTTAATTTTTAACTTTTAAATCTGTATTGAAATTTATTAGTGTTTCAGGAGCAATCTTCATGCTGAGCTCAAAACGAAGTTTTTCAAGCCATGGTACTCAGTAAATATCTGTAAAGCAGGTCCTCACCCTTACATAGTATCATCTACATACTCTGGACTCTTAATTTTTTATACCCGCTAGCATCCAGTTGATGAAATAGTACATATAAGGTATGAGAGAATATGCAAGAGTTGAAAGGTGATTTTCAAGATTTTTATCAGGAATTAGTGGCAGAATTTTGGAAGGAGTTAAATTTTACCTAGGTTTTGAAGAAATTTGTGCTCCCTGAGTTTCCTATGAGCATGATTTCCAGACTGGCCTACCTAGGATAAGCGGAACGTTCACATTAATTTAAGTGAAAGAATTTTGTCAACAAGGATTATGTATTATAATTTAAAATAATAAAACTATTTTGACCATTATTTACACAAAAATAAAAATATTTATATGCTCACCACCCAAGTTTTACAGATATCAACCTTTGCTTATTATATTTCAGTTTTTTTCTAAAAAACAGACAATAAATCCTTGAAGTTTTCTTCACTCAATTTATTTTCTATCATTCCTCCCCACAGTTACCCACTTGTGGGAACTATTAGTTTCTTGCCCATCTATGTTTTTTGATGTCATATTTCAGATTAGCAAACCTTTACTTCAAATGTATTAGTAAATTGTTGTTCACTGTGGCTGAGTTGAAAAGACGAGGCTCAGATATCACAGGAAGCAATGTGCATTGATCAGTAATGGGTGTCTGGTAACACATGCCGTGATATGGTGTGTCATCTCTGCTCTGAAGTTGTTTCAGTGCAGGAACAGTTAGCACCCTAATAACCATCTTTCTTGGTCTAAATGAATATAACTGTAAATTTATACCATTTATAGAAATTGCTGAGTTCTTAATTTCTTAATTAAGCTGTACATACAGATTAGCAAGGATTATCTTTTTTCTTTTTTTTTTTAAATTTTTAGAGAGGAGAGAGAGAGAGAGAGAGAGAGAGAGAGAGAGAGAGAGAAGGGGGAGGGAGGAACAGGAAGCATCAACTCCCATATGTGCCTTGACCAGGCAAGCCCAGGGTTTTGAACCGGTGACCTCATTGTTCCAGGTTGACGCTTTATCCACTGCACCACCACAGGCCAGGCAGCAAGGATTATCTTAATAGTGCTGTATGAAGAACTGGAATATCTTATATTTCTTTTTATCCCCTAATAGTTTCTTGTTTATTCAGGGTAAAAATTTAGAGTTTTAGTACAGTTCGGGACCTAGAGATACCCTGATTCTACCCCTTTATATTTTAGAAATGAACAAAATGACATTAAAATTTTGACCTGATCGGATACAAAATTAACATACAGAAGTCAATAGCCTTTCTATATGCCAACAATGAAACATTTGAGAACGAACTCAAAAGAATAATCCCCTTCATGATTACGACAAAAAAAAATACCTAGGAATAAACATAACAAAGAATGTAAAGGATTTATATAATGAAAACTATAAACCATTGTTAAGGGAAATCGAAAAAGATATAATGAGATGGAAGAATATTCCTTGTTCTTGGTTAGGAAGAATAAATATAATCAAGATGGCCATATTACCCAAAGCAACATACAAATTTAATGCAATTTCCATCAAAATTCCAATGACATTTTTTAAAGAAATGGAGCAAAAAATCATCAGATTTATATGGAACTATAGAAAACCCCGAATAGCCAAAGCAATCCTAAAGAAAAAGAATGAAGCTGGGGGCATTACAATACCTGACTTCAAACTATATTATAGGGCCATGACAATCAAAACAGCATTGTATTGGCAGAAAAATAGACACTCAGACCAATGGAACAGAATAGAAAACTCAGAAATAAAACCACATATATATCAAATAATTTTTGATAAAGGGGCCAACAACACACAATGGAGAAAAGAAAGCCTCTTCAATAAATGGTGCTGGGAAAACTGGAAAGCCACATGCAAAAGAATGAAACTGGACTACAGTTTGTCCCCCTGTACTAAAATTACCTCAAAATGGATCAAAGATCTAAACATAAGACCTGAAACAATAAAGTACATAGAAGAAGACATAGGTACTAAACTCATGGACCTGGGTTTTAAAGAGCATTTTATGAATTTGACTCCAAAGGCAAGAGAAGTGAAGGCAAAAATTAATGAATGGGACTACATCAGACTAAGAAGTTTTTGCTCAGCAAGAGAAACTGATAACAAAATAAACAGACAGCCAACTAAATGGGAAATGATATTTTCAAACAACAGCTCAGATAAGGGCCTAATATCCAAAATATACAAAGAACTCATAAAACTCAACAACAAACAAACAAACAATCCAATAAAAAAAATGGGACGAGGACATGAACAGACACTTCTCCCAGGAAGAAATACAAATGGCCAACAGATATATGAAAAGATGCTCATCTTCTTTAGTTATTAGAGAAATGCAAATCAAAACTGCAATGAGATACCACCTCACACCTGTTAGATTAGCTATTATTAACAAGACAGGTAATAGCAAATGTTGGAGAGGCTGCGGAGAAAAAGGAACCCTCATACACTGTTGGTGGGAATGTAAAGTAGTACAACCATTATGGAAGAAAGTATGGTGGTTCCTCAAAAAACTGAAAATAGAACTACCTTATGACCCAGCAATCCCTCTACTGGGTATATACCCCCAAAACTCAGAAACATTGATACGTAAAGACACATGCAGCTCCATGTTTATTGCAGCATTGTTCACAGTGGCCAGGACATGGAAACAACCAAAAAGCCCATCAATAGATGACTGGATAAAGAAGATGTGGCACATATACACTATGGAATACTACTCAGCCATAAGAAATGATGACATCGGATCATTTACAGCAAAATGGTGGGATCTTGATAACATTATATGGAGTGAAATAAGTAAATCAGAAAAAACCAGAAACTGCATTATTTCATAAGTAGATGGGACATAAAAATGAGACTAAGAGACATTGATAAGAGTGTGGTGCTTACCGGGGGAGAGGGAGAGGGGGAGGGGGCGGGGGAGGGGTACAAAGAAAACTAGATAGAAGGTGGCAGAGGACAATCTGACTTTGGGTGATGGGTATGCAACATAATTGAACGACAAGATAACCTGGACATGTTATCTTTGAATATGTGTATCCTGATTTATTGATGTCACCCCATTAAAAAAATAAAATTATTAATAATAAAAAAATTTTTTTTGACCTGATCAAGACTTAAAAGCTAACACATGATCCCAAGTTTGGTCCTCTTACTATTTATTAGTATAGTAGTCCATAAGTTTAGATAGTGATTTTGATATAATATTATTCTGAGCTGTACAATCTGAATTAAAATGTCCAAAAGTCATGCACTTCTGTAAGAAAATCACATCATAATTTATTTGGGGGATAATTTTTTTCATTGTATCATTTTGTTGTTGTAGATGCTTTCTATTCTCTCAACTATGTATCATAAACAGTGTTTCCAAATCCTTTAATGTATGTATTAATGTTACTTTTAAATTTAGAACTTGCTCCATGTAGTTTTAAATATTTTAGGTAATAAATATGTTTTGATATGGCAGGTTTTGTTTTTTAGTGTTTTACTTTGACTTGCATAATAGTTTTTTGTTTGAAATGGGTTTTATGTAATTATCTTATTTAAAGTATTGTCTTTCTTAGTTGACAGATGAGGTTTAGAGTTGTAGATGTTCAAATTATTGCGATAATGTCATTCAGAAAAGATTCAAAATTCAAATGTTTTCTAAATCTGAATTCAAAACTGCAATATTATTTGCTTACATTTCTGGTATGTTAATTTTTATATATTTTATATAAGAAGGGACCATGAAATAAAACATATAAAATATGCCGTTAGTCTTTTAGTCTCTACTTTTTATGTTTTCTATTCAGATTTGTTTTCACAATCTTTTCCACTGTTGTTACCCTGAAACTATGGTCATGTAAACTTTTTCATGTAACCAGTTTGATTTTAGAAGATAAGTGATGTTAAGATTTTTATAAATTCTGTGTAGTCCTCTGTCAAGTTGAAGTTATATATTTTAATTTTCCTTACTATTTACTCAGCAAATGGGGGATCAGAATTATTGTTTCATTCAGGAAGACGCCTGATGTGTGCTAAGCACGTTTGATACTGGGGCTACAGAGTTTATGAAGAGGCATTCTGGTAGAAGACACCGCAGAATTTGCACAGCAAAGTTAGGGTCTGTTTACTATGGTTGCACTGATGGTCAGGAAGGTCAGGGGATCGCTGGTTTTGAAATTGTCTTGGGGAGTGACAGCAGAAGAGGCTGCAGGGTTTCACTTGATTCTGTTTAAGGATTTTAAGCAGAAAACTACCGTGCTCACTTCGGCAGCACATATATTAAGCAGAAAACTACCATGGTTGATTTTCATCAACATCATAGGTAGCTTTTATTAAAGCAGGCAATTCATGACTTTAGTTTACTTACTTATTCCTAGGTAATCTATCTTTTATTAGGTCCAGGAACTATGTTATGATTGTGATAGGTCTAAATCTTGGGGGGACATTATAGGATATCTTGATGAAAATGAGCCAGACTACCTGGATCCCTGATGTATGTCTATATGAGTGTGTGTGTAAATGTGTTCATTTTAGGGTAAACAAAATGGTTCAAGTTACCCTTTAAAATTAATTAATTGTTTTTACAAACGGTTATATTTAAACTTTCCATAGAAACTGCTATTGAGTAACATCTTATTAGCGCTGCAAACAAGGGGCAATATGAAGATAAAAGACACAGTAAAATAGCCTTGAACTGTCAAGACATGCTATGTAAAATCATAGTATTGATTATTGCAAAGTTTGGGGGAAATTGAGAGCATGTATTTCTAAGGTACTTAATTTGGGCCAATTACGAGGAGATACATTTATTTTACAAAACTTTGCAGCATTTACCTGACCAGGTGGTGGAGCAGTGGATAGAGCATCAGACTAGAATGCAGAGAACCCAGGTTCGAAACCCTGAGGTTGCTGGCTTGAGCACAGGATCACCCGGATTGAGCACAGGGTTGCTGGCTTGAGCCCAAAGGTTGCTGGGTTGAAGCCAAAGGTCGCTGGCTTGAGCCCAAGGTCTCTGGCTTGAGCAAGGGGTCACTCACTTTGCTGGAGCCCCCTGGTTAAGGCACATGTGAGAGAGCAATGAGTGAACAGCTGGAGAGCTGCAATGAGGAATTGATGATTCTCATTCTCTCTCCCTTCTTGTCTGTCTGACCCTATCTGTCCCTCTCTCTGTCTCTCTGTCTCTGTCAAAAAAAACCCCCAAAACTTGGCAGCACTTGATATTGTTCAGTTTTTTAACCCTACTGGAATCTCTTCCAATGCTGCCATTTCTTTGGTCTCATTTCTTTCTAACCACAATTGTAAGGGTTTCTTCAAAGGTTCTCAGAGTTCTGTGCTCCCTGGTCCACCGGCTCCTTTCCCTCCCAGGCTCTTTAATCGATTATCATAGTTTCAGCTACCACAGATATGTCTCCTAAACCCAGTCCAGACCTCTCCTCCAGCTTCTGACTTCAGTGTGAGACAAGATTCACTTGTATAAAACTGAAGCCAGTAGTCCTCCTCCATTACCTGGTCTCTGCCCATCTCTATGATCTCATCTCATGGACTCCCTGTCTTGAATTTGATGCTGTAATAATAGTTATTGGGGATTCCAAGATGACTGAAAATGGGTGAACACTACACTCACTAGCTCCTGACCCCAAACCTAATTTACAGCTAAAATATTGAGCATTTAACTGGAAAAACCAACTGAAAGATAGCTGAACTGAAAAATTAAAACCAAAGAGCTGCAGAAGAGGCCACATAGAGACCAGTAAAGAGGGCAGATGCGGGAAAGGGCTAACTCCCTGAACCCATGTGCAGTGGCTGAAGGGGCAGAGGGATATTGTGTCCGAGGAGCTCCTTCCCCACACCAGGAGAGTGTAGGGGGGGGCCTCAAACCTATGCTAGGATACCCACCCCAGAACAACAGGTATGAGAAGAAGAGCTCACATAGCATCTGGAAGTGAAAATCAGAACCCCAGGTGCTACTTACCCAAGTCCTGGCACTCTTATTGTTGCAGCAGGAGTCGTAGTTCTGCCACAACTATGAGTTGATGCTTCTCATCTCTCTCCCTTCTAGTCTGTTCCTGTCTGTCCCTCTCTCTAAAACAACAACAAAACACTGTAGTAAGAGACAAGGTCACTACATAATGATAAAAGAAGCAATCCAACAAGAGGATATGACCATTGTTAACATTGACACACCAAATATAGGATCACTGTAGACATAAAGGGACAGATTGACAAGAATACAGCCATAGTAGGGGATTTTAACGATCTACTGACATCAATGGATAGATCCAAACAGAAAATCAACAAGAGTGCTTAAATGACTCATTAGATCAGCTGGATTTGTTATCTTCAGAGCATTTAACCCCAAAGCACTGGAATATAATTTTTTTTCAAGTGCACATGGTACATTTTCTAGGATATACTACGTTAGGACACAAAACAAGTCTCAAAAAGTTTTACGAAAATTGAAGTCACACCATGCATCTTTTCTGACCACAAAGGCATGAAACTAGAAATCAACTACAATTAAAAAAAGTGAAAAACACTCAAAGGAGACTAAATAGTATGTTATTAAACAAAGTAAACAAAGACTGGGTTAACAATGAGATTAAGGAAGATATCAAACACTTGAAACAAATGAAAATGAACATACAACAATCCAAAATTATGTGACACAGCGAAAGCAGTCCTAAGAGAAGATTTCATAGCACTACAGGCCTACCTCAAGAAACAAGAAAAATCTCAAATCCACAATCTAACCCTACACCCAAAAGAACTATAAAAACAGCAAAAAACAAAGCCCAGAGGAAGTGGAAGGAAGGAAATAATAAAGACCAGAGGGAAAATAAATGACTAAAATAGAGACAAAAAAAAAAAATACAAAAGATAAGTGGAACCAAGAGCTGGTTCTTTGAAAAGGTAAACAAGATTGATGAACCTCTAACCAGACTCATTAAGAAAAATAGAGAACCCAAATAAATAAAATAAGAAATAAAAGAGAAGTAACAGTAGACATCACTAATAGAGAGGATTGTAAGAAAATACTACAAAGAATTATATACCAACAAATTGTACAATCTGGGTGACATGGATAAATTCATAGAAACGTACAATCTTCCAAAATTGAATTTGGAAGAATCAGAAAACCTGAGCAGACATTACAATTAAGGAAATTGAAGCAATAATAAGAAAAAAAAACCTCCCAAAAACAAAAGTCCTGGACCGTATGACTTCACAGGTGAATTTTACCAAACATTCATACGAGAGCTAACACCTATTTTTGTCAAACTACTCCAAAAAATTCAAGAGAAGGAAAGACTTCCAAGCTCATTTTACGATGGATGCATTATCCTATTCCAATACAAGGTGAAGATACTACAACAAAAGGAAAAGGAAACTAAGGGCCAATCCCCTATGAACATAGATGCTAAAATTTTCAACAAATATTAGCAAACCAATCCAACAATACATTAAAAATATTATACATTGTGATTAAGTGGGATTTGTTCCATGGATGCAAGGCTGGAATAATATTTACAAATCAGTAAATGTGGTACATCACATAAGCAAATTGAGGTGTAGCAATCTCATGATCATATCAGTAGATGCAGAAAAAGAATATGATAAAATCCAGTACCCGTTTATGACAAAAACTCTTGGAAAAATGGGAATAGAGGGAACATACCACAATATAATAAAGGCCATATATGACACACCTACAGCCAACATCATACTCAATGTACAAAAACTAAAAGTATTAGGACCTGAAGATGGCAGCGGAGTAGGCAGACTCCCAGCTCACACCACCAAACTGGATTACAAATTAATTTAGGAACAATTAGCATGAAAAACCAACTCTGGACTACAAGAACAGCTCTCAAAAACCAAGGAGCAAAGAAGAAGCCACACCAAGCCTGGTAGGGAGTGCCAAGGAGCAGTGGGTCTCCCCTGCTTACAGGAACAGAAGGGGGATGAGGCTAAGAGCCCAGAAGGGCTCTCCAAGGAAAAGAGCAAAAAATATTGCTCATAGCCACTTGCCTGGGGACTTGAGAATGAGGTATGTTGAAAGGGCTGGCTTGTCTTCCAAAAGGAAAGGGGAGAGAGAGACAGATGGTGAGGGGCAGAAGAATGCATGGATGACCTGAAAAGCTGACTCATCCAGTGCTGGAGGCGGCCATAGCTGGGGGAGGGGTTGATCCTTCCACATAACACAAGACTAAAGTGGTTCTGGGTCACATCTTCAGACATCTTTCCAGCTCCAATCAGTACAACAAGACACAGCTGAAAACAAGAAGTGGGGAGGAGGGGCAGTAACTCAGGTCTCCATGGAGATCTGAGAGACACCTCTTCCTACTGAAGCAGAGAAGGCACCCTGCCCCCAGAGACAGTGTCAGGTTACACTCACCACATTCCTGGATACAGTTTCTAATAAGCCCCCTGCTGAGATCAGTAAACAAGACTACCAGGTGTTAAGAAAACTGAGAAGAAAACAAACAAATCAAGACTTCAAAATGGCTCAACTAAAAAAAGCCAAATCCGAAAGTGGATTACAAATAACAGCTGATGCCAACCCAAGAAGACCTAGATATAAATATAACACAACTGAAAATTGGAGGCGGACAACACCAAGCCTAGACTCAAACCAGCTCTCCAAACAATAGAAGTGCAATCCAACTGAATCCCCAAGGGAAACCTCCAGGAAATGAACTGAGTGATATGGAAATAACCAAACTTCTGGATGCAGAGATTAAAATAACGATTGTAAGGATGCTCAAAGATCTTAGAACAATAATGGATGGTCATTACGAACCCATAAATAAAGAAATAGCAAGTATAATAAAGGACATTGAAATACTAAAAAAGAATCAGTCGGAGATGACAAATACAATATCAGAAATGAAGGCCACAATGGAAGGAATTAAAAACAGGATGGATGAAGCTGAGGATCGAAACAGCGAATTGGAGGACAAGTTGAATGAAGGCTTGGAAGCAGAGCATAAAAAGGAAAAGAGAATTAAAAAGTCTGAGGAATCTCTTAGAGAGCTCTGTGACAACATGAAGAGAAATAACATCCGCATCCTAGGGGTTCCTGAAGAAGAAGAGAAAGAACAAGGGATAGAGACTTTGTTCAATCATATCATAGCTGTAAACTTCCCTAAATTAATGCAGGAAAAACTCTCACAAGTTCAAGAAGCACAAAGAACTCCATTAAAGAGAAACCCAAAGAAATCTATACCAAGACACATCATAATTAAAATACCAAAGCTAAGTGATAAAGAGAAAATATTAAAAGCTGCTAGAGAAAAAAAGGCTATAACCTACAAAGGAGCCCCCATAAGGATGACATTCGACTTCTCAACAGAAACACTTGAGGCCAGAAGGGAATGGCAAGAAATATTCAAAGTAATGCAGAACAAGAACCTACAACCAAGACTACTTTAACCAGCAAGGCTATCATTTAAAACTGAAGGAGAAATAAAAAGCTTCCCAGACAAAAAAAAAGCAAACTCAAGGAATTCATTACAACCAAACCAATGCTGCAGGAAATATTAAGGAGCCTGTTGTAAACAGATCAAAGTGGGAAAAGAGGAATATAGCTTTAAAGAATAAAATGGCAATCAACAACTACACATCAATAATAACTTTAAATGTAAATGGATTAAATCAGGGGTCTCAAACTCGCGGCCCGCGGGCCGCATGCGGCCCGCCCACCAATTTTGTGTGGCCCGCAGACTGGCCCGCAGATTAATCCATGAAGTTTGATTAGTCTGCGGGCCGCACAAAATTGGTGGGCGGGCCGCACGGCCGCGAGTTTGAGACCCCTGGATTAAATGATCCAATCAAAAGACATAGGGTAGCCGCATGGAAAAGAAAACAGGACCTGTACATATGCTGTCTATAAGAGACACACCTTAAATCAAAAGATGCACATATACTGAAGGTAAAAAGGATGGAAAAAAATATTTCATGCAAATGGAAGTGAAAAACAAGCTGGGGTAGCAACTTATATCAGAAAAAATGGACTTTAAAACAAAGGCTATAGTGAGAGATAAAGAAGGTCACTATATAATGATAAAGGGAGCAATCCAACAGGAAGATATAACCATTATAATTATCTACACATCTAATATAGGAGCACCTAAATATATAAAGCAGACTTTTATGTATATAAAGGGAGATATCAACAGCGATACTATAATAGTAGGTCATTTAAATACCCCACTAACATCACTAGATAGATTCTCAAGAAAGAAAATTAACAAAGAAATAGCAGACTTAAAGGACATACTAGATCTACTGGATTTAATAGATATCTTCAGAACCTTTCACCCTAAAGCAGTAGAATATACATTTTTTTCAAGTGCTCATGGTACATTCTCTAGGATAGACCACATGTTAGGGCACAAAAGTGATCTCAACAAATTTCAGAGATTGAAATCATATCAAGCACTTTCTGTAATCACAATGGCATAAAACTAAAAATCAACAACAGAGAAACTCAAAATTCTCAAACACATGGAAACTAAATAGCAGATTGTTAAATAATGAATGGATTAACAATGAGATCAAAGAAATTAAAATTTTCCTAGAAACGAATGATAATGAGCATACAACAATTCAAAATTTATGGAACACAGCAAAAGCAGTACTGAGAGGGAAGTTCATAGCACTACAGGCATACTTTAAGAAGATAGAAAAAGCTCAAATAAACAACTTAACCCTGCATCTAAAAGAACTAGACAAAGAACAGCAAGTAAAGCCCAGATGTAGTAGAAGGAAGGCAATAATAAAGATCAGAGTGGAAATTAATCAGACACAGAGGCTAAAGAAACAATACAGAGGATCAATGAAACCAGGAGCTGGTTCTTTGAAAAGGTAAACAAGATCGATGAATCTTTAACTAGACTTACCAAGAAAAAGAGAGAGAGGACTCAAATAAATAAAATGAGAAATGAGAGTAGAGAAATAACAACTGACACAACAGAAATACAAAATATTGTATGAAAATACTATGAAGAACTGTATGCCAAAAAACTAAACAACCTAGATGAAATGGACAAATTCCTTGAAACATACAATCTTCCAAAAATCAATCTGGAAGAATCAGAAAACCTAAACAGATCAACTACAAAAAATGAGATCGAAACAGTTATCAAAAAACTCCCAACAAAGAAAAGTCCTGGGCTTGATGGCTTCACAAGTGAATTCTACCAAATATTCAAAGAAGAACTAACTCCTATCCTTCTCAAGCTATTTCAAAAAATTCAAGAGGAAAGAAGATTTCCAAGCTCCTTTTATGAGGGGAGCATAATTCTGATTCCAAAACCAGATAGACAACACAAAGAAAGAAAATTAGATGCTAAAATCCTCAACAAAATATTAGCAAACCAGATCCAGTAATATATGAAAAATATCATACACCATGATCAAGTGGGATTTATTCTTGGGAGACAGGGCTGTTAATGAACTTCTCAAATTAATCAATATGATTCATCACATAAACAAAAGGAAGGAGAAAACCCACATGATAATTTCAATAGATGCAGAAAAAGCATTTGATAAAATTTAGCACTCATTCATGATCAAAACTCTCAGCAAAGTGGGAATACAGGGAACATACCTCAACATGATAAAGGCCATCTATGACAAACCTACAGCCAACATCATACTCAACAGGCAAAAACTAAAAGCAATCTCCTTAAGATCAGGAACAAGGCAGGGATGCCCCCTTGACCACTCTTATTCAACATAGTCCTGGAAGTCCTAGCCACAGCAGTCAGACAAGAAGAAGAAATAAAAGGCTTCCAAATTGGACAAGAAGAAGTAAAACTATCATTATTTGCAGATGATATGATATAGAAAACCTTAAGTCGCAGTAAAAAAACTACTGGACCTGATAAATGAATTCAGCAAGGTGGCAAGATATAAAATTAATACTCAGAAATCAGAGGCATTTTTATACATCAACATGAACAATCAGAAAGAGAAATTAAGGAAACAATCCCCTTCACTATTGCAGCCAAAAAAATAAATGATCTAGGAGTAAATTTAACCAAGGAGACTAAAGACTTGTACTCGGAAAATTATAAAACATTCATAAAAGAAATCAAGGAAGATACAAATAAGTGGAATCATATGCCGTGCTCATGGTTAGGAAGAATAAACATCATTACCCAAAGCAATTTATAAATTTAATGCAATACCAATTAAAATATCAATGACATATTTCAAAGATATAGAACACATATTCCAAAAATTTATATGGAACCAAAAAAGATCACGAATAGCCTCAGCAATCTTGAAAAGGAAGAATAAAGCAAGAGGTATCACACTTCCCAATATCAAGGTATACTAGCAAGCCATTCTGATACTAGCATAAGAACAGGCATATAGATCAATGGAACAGAACAGAGAACCCAGAAATAAACCCACAGCTATATGGACAACTGATGTTTGACAAAGGAGGTAAGAGCATACAATGGAGTAAAGACAGCCTCTTTAATAAATGGTGTTGGGAAAATTGGACATGTCCTTGCAAAAAAATGAAACTAGACCACCAACTTACACCATTCACAAAAATAAACTTAAAATGAATAAAAGACTTAAATGTAATCCATGAAACCATAAGCATCTTAGAAGATAACATAGGCAGTAAGCTCTCCGACATCTCTCGCAGCAATATATTTACCTATTTATCTCCACAGGCAAGTGAAATAAGAGGCAGGATAAACAAATAGGACTATATTTGTTTATAGTCTAAAAACTAAAAACCTTTTGCACAGCTAAAGACAATATGAACAGAATAAAAAAAACAAACTACACAATAGGAGAACATATTCGACAATACATCTGATAAGCGGTTAAAAACCAAAATTTATAAAGAACTTGTAAAACTCTACACCAGTAAGACAAAGAATACAATAAAAAAAAATGGGCAAAAAAAATGAATAGACACTTCTCCAAAGAGGATATACAGATGGCCAATAAGCATATGGAAAAAATGCTCAATGTCACTAATCATTAGAGAAATGCAAATTAAAACCACAATGAGATATCACCTCACACCAGTCAGAATGGCACTCATCAACAAAACAACACAGAATAAGTGCTGGCGAGGATGTGGAGAAAAGGGAACCCTCTTGCACTGCTGTTGGGAATGCAGAATGGTGCAGCCACTGTGAAAAACAGTATGGAGATTCCTCAAGAAATTAAAAATTGAACTGCCTTTTGACTCAGCTATCCCACTTTTAGGAATATACCCCAGGAACACCATAGCACTGTTTCAAAAGGGGAAATGCACCCTCATGTTTATGGCAGCATTGTTCACAATAGTGAAGATCTGGAAACAGCCCAAGTGCCCGTCAATGGACAAGTGGATTAAAAAGCTTTGGTACATATACACTATGGAATACTACTTAGCCATAAGAAATGATGACATTGGATCCTTTATAATAACATGGATGGATGTTGATAACATTATACTGAGTGAAATAAATAAATAAATAAAACTAAGAGCTATATTAATACATACATAGAGGGTACATAAAAATGAGACTCAGAGACATGGACAAGAATGTGATGGTAACAGGGCGGGGAGAGGGAGAAGAAGAAGAGGGAAAGGGTGAGGGGAGGGGAGGGGCACAAAGAGAACCAGATAGAAGGTGATGGACGACAATTTGACTTTTGGTGAGGGGTATGCAACATAATCAAATGTCAAAATAATCTGGAGATGTTTTCTCTGAACATATGTACCCTGATTTATCAATTACACCCCCTTAAAATTAATAAGCAAACAAACAAAAACAACTAAAAGTATTACCCTTAAGATAAGGAAAAAGACAAGACTCTTACTAAACATAGTACTGGAAGTCCTATCACAGCAGTCAAACAAGAATTAAAAGGCATCCAAATTGAAAAGGAAGAAGTTAAAATGTCAGTTTGCTGATGGCATGATACTGTACATTGAAAACCCTAAAGTCTCTACCAAAAATCTACTAGACATAATAAATTTGGCTAAGTATTGTAGGATACAGAATTAATATTGAGAAATCAGTGCATTTTTATACACCAGTAATGAACTATCAGAAAGAGAAATCAAGGAAATAACCCCATTTACTATTACAACAACAAAATAAAATGCCTAGGAATAAATATCTAAAGAGGTAAAAACTTGTATTCAGAAAATTATAGGATATTGAAAAAAGAAATTGAGGTGGATACAAACAAGAGGAAGCATATACCATATTAATGGATAGGAAGTATTAATGTCATTATAATTCCACACAAAGCAATTAATAGACTCAGTGCAATACCTGTTAAAATACCAATGGCATACTTCACAGATCTAGGACAAATATTTCAAAAATTTATATGAAACAAAAAATAAAATAACCTGTATAGCCTCAGCCATCTTGAAAACAAAGTGGGGGGTAACACACTTCATATCAAGCTATACTACAAGCCTATTGTAATAAAGCAGTGTGATACTCGCATAAAAATAGGCATACAGATCAATGGAACAGAGCAGAGAAGCCAGAAGTAAACCCAAGCTATTATGGTCAGTTATTGTTTGACAAAGGAGGCAAGAGTATAAAATGGGGTAAAGACAGTAAAAAAATGGTGATGGGAAAACTGGACAGGTACATGCAAAAAGAGAAAAAGAAAAAAGAAACTAGGCCACCAACTTATACCATATACAAAAATAAAGTCAAAATGAATAAAAAATTTCAATATAAGTCACAAAACCATAAAAATCCTAGAAGAGACTTTAGACAGTAGACTCAAATATCTCTTGTAGCAATATTTTTGCTGATACATCTCTTTGAGCAAGTGAAATAAAGTACAGAATAAACAAATGCATCTATATCAAACTAAAAAGCTTTTGCATGGCGGCCCTGGCCAGTTGGCTCAGCAGTAGAGCATTGGCCCTGCGTGTGGAAGTCCCTGGTTCAATTTCCCAGAGGCTAATGCAGGAGGGGACTGCTCCACCCAAGAAAGATGGTGACTGCAGTACTGGAGAGTGATTCAGCACAGGGATCTTGGTAGCTCTTTCCCCACCATGTCTCATTGTGGGGTTGCCAGTCTCCCACTCTCCTGTCCCCTCTCTAGTCCTCTTAGCCCACCTGCAGCCAGAGCCCAGGGAAAGTGGCTGTGAATGAGAATCGTTGCATTGGCCCTTAAGAGGGTGCCTACATCTCTGAGAATTCCTGTCTCGTTCTCACAGGCAGAAACCTCACCTCTTTTCACCACCTGATGCTATGTGGGCACCTCTTCTAGGCTCTGGTGTGCTCGGCTGGGGTGCCTTGACTGGTGCTTAGGACCCATACCTCTAAGGAGAAACCTCCACGTAGCTTAGATGTCATGGGAGCCACTGCTCAGGGGAGTGGGGCAGTCCTTTTCTCATCTCCGCCCTTCCTACCAGTCTCAGTGTGGCTTTTTCTGTGAATCCTTGGTATGAGACTCTTCATTTACTCCTGAGTTGGTTTCTCAGGATGATTGTTCTTAAATTTAGTTATAACTCCAGTTTGGTCTTTGGAGAACTCTGGCAATTGGAACATCTTCCTTCTCTGTCGCCATCTTGGATCCTAGCTCGTATTTTTCAAAGTTGATATTGCAGGTAAACTTTTTACATGGATAGAGGTACCAACATACTACTACCTCAGCTCCATAAATTCATAATCTGCTGTTGATCTCTTGGGCATTCTCACTGCCCCCACCACTACCTGACTGGGGGTGGGGATGGGGCTGCTGCTAGCTGTGACTTACTTGATCCTTTCACTGACTCTAGCATAGACATTCTTCTATTTATATTTATTCTCCAGAATGGGTAGGTTTGGTTAAAACATTTAGAAAAAAAACAAAAACAAAAACTAAGGTTTCCAGATAACAAAGGAAATTAACGTTGAAAGTAAATTAATATAATTCACAGAAGTCAGTCTCCCCGTGGCCTACAACGGCCTGCATGAACTTGCCTTTGATGTGTTTCTGATCTCCTGCCCTTCCCTGCCTTTTTCTCGCTGGGTTTCACCACACTGGCTTCCTTGCTGATACTAGAACATTCCAGGATGCCGTCACCTGCATGCCTTTGCCCCAGAGGTTCTCTATTGCCCATATATTTGCATGACTAACTCCACCCTTCAAGGCTTTGCCCAGACTTTACCTTCTCAATCAGGCCTACCCTGATCACCCTACATAAAATTGCAACCCACGTCCTATGCCTACTTTTGCTCCCCTTTATCCTTCTCTATTCTTTTTTTTTTTCCTTCTTTTCCAAGTAAGAGTAGAGGAGATAAGACAGACTCCCACATACACTCTGGGATCAACCTGGCAGCCCCCATCTGGGACTGATGCTCAAATCAACCAAGCTATCCTTAGTGCCTGAGACGGACACTAGGACCAGTGGAGCCACTGGCTGCAAAAGGGGAAGAGAGAAAGAAGGGGGAGAGGGAAGGGTAGAGAAGCAGATGGGCGCTTCTCCTGTGTGCCCTGACCAGTAATCGAACCCGGGACATCCACACGCCAGGCTGACACTGTACCCCTGAGCCAACTGGCCAGGGCCTCCTTCTCTATTCTTTTTCTTATAGAACTTAATCACCTTACAACACACTATATAACATAATTTTCTTTCTTTTTTAATGTTTATTTTATTGATTTTAGAGAGAGAGAGGAAAGGAGAGAGAGGCAGAGACAATAGGAACATTGGTCTGTTCCTGTAAGCCCTGAGCGGGGATTGCACTGACAACCTCTGTGCTTCAGCATGATGCTCTAGCCAACCGAGCTATCCTGTCAGGGCTGTAATATAATTTTCTTATTTCTTATATTTATTATTGTTTGTCTCCTGCCAGTAAAATATAAGTTTCATAAGGAAAACTTTATTTTGTTTGTTTGTTTTGTATTGTTGTGTTTATTTTAATAAACAAGTGTATCTCAAATACCGAAAACCCTGGGGTCTGGTGTCAGAGGATGGTCAGGAACTATTTGTTTAATAAATAACCAATTTTGTTTTTGCAAGACTGAATTTGTTCTTCCTCATCTTGTGACCCATTAGTAGACTGCCTCACACCCTTACCTTTGTCTTTTTACCTTGTT
Source organism: Saccopteryx leptura (assembly GCF_036850995.1). Lineage (NCBI taxonomy): Eukaryota > Metazoa > Chordata > Mammalia > Chiroptera > Emballonuridae > Saccopteryx > Saccopteryx leptura. The sequence continues at coordinate 24,245,357 of NC_089510.1, forward strand.
ATATGGACTTTTTAAATATAATTGGATTTAAAAAACAAAAATTTCAGATCCAAGAGCCAGGCCTAGAGAGATGAGAGAACATTCATTCTTGCAATCTAAGTTCAGTTTTTTAACCTTTCTTGGGATGATTGCTCATGAAAAATGACTATTCTTGGCAGAAACCGTGACCCTACCCCATAGGATTGTAGCCCTGTGGTTTGAACTGAGCCGTGGCTTTCTCTCTGCATTCCCCAGTCCATGGTGTTAACGGATCCTCTCGTCTCTTTTATCGTGCAGTAGTGTAGCCCAGATCAGAAATGAGCTCCAGCGTGGACTGAATTGTCATGTTGACAGGACCAGTGTAATAGAGTTTGTTCTTCTATAACCTGGCTGGGGTTTAAGAATTCCGTAGGATAGAGCTGATTTAGGGTCTGGTTCTTCGTAACTTACTCATTGTCTTATGTCTTCTGATGCGGGGTTTATTTTTTTTCAGTTGTAAAATTGAACTGGACTGTACTTTTTCCCTGAATCTGTGAAGTTTAGTTATATCGTCAGAAACATTTTAAATTTTATAATTGTAGTCCTTTCATATATGTTAGCACTTAAGTTAATCATGTCACTAGAATATATTTAAGATTTATACTTGTTAAGATGCTACAGAGAATATAACAATAATTATTTTCTTATGCAATTTCACAAGGAAGAAACCAGATTTGTGATTATCCTTAGGATTCAGTTAACTAGAAAATTTAGTTCTTAGTCAGGATACATAACTCACATTGTGTTAGAATCCATCTCCCTCCATTTTTCTCTCTTTTCTTCCCCTTATTTCTTCTCTACTCTTTGGGTTAGCAGTTGTACAATTTCCCTTTTCTGCTTAGAGAACAAAAGGATAACACTTCAAAGGTATTCTTTATGAATTTTGCTTTTCAAATCTATATTTATTCATCATTTTACTCTTAATATCTAGCAGATAGTCTTGTACAGTAGATGCTCCTACATGTTGCTTGAATGAATGTATTTGCTTTTATTTTTTTCCCAATATTGAACTAACTCAGAAAGTGATCTCACATTTTTATTATTTTAAGAAAGGTGACTCTCGTGATGGTGGGACTTGATAACGCTGGTAAAACGGCCACGGCGAAGGGAATCCAAGGAGGTAAGCGGAAAATACTGCTTATCCAAGTGATTTATTTTGCCTTGCTTTATTACATATGAATTGGGCACAGCTACTGTGCACTCCGTTACTGTGTATGCTTACTGTACTATGGCTAATGTGGTGAATAGAATAGCTTCATAAGACCAACCTGTTAATCATGTTTCAAATTAGAATAAAGGCAGAGGTGCAGAGGCTCTTGGGGTCTTTCGTCAGCTGTTAGGGATCGCATCTGTCGTCTAGCCCGTAGGAAGGAAGAAGGAAAGTATAAAGCGCATGCCCCTGTTTTAAAGGTTACCTGTCTGCCACTTACATTTCCTTGGTCAGAATTTAGTCACACGGCAACTAAACGAAAGGGAAGCGGAAATACGGTGAGTTGGCCAGCGCAACTGTCTGCATCTTTTGCTTTTTTTTTCAACATATGTCATTTTTAGAGTTATGTTAAAAGTAGGGTCTCTCTGTCATTACAGGGTCTTATGTCATTGGCTGTATTTATTTAGTCTTGATGTTATGCTCTGAGCTACAGTATAGGAACAGCCGTGCTAGGGAGTGTTTTGTGTACCCAGGAGCTGTAGCACCAGCCAGGCATCTCAAGGGTATGAATTGGGAGAAAACCTAACATATATGTTTCTGGAAATGAAGATACAGAGCATTCAGAGAGTCAGGGGGGCTTTTATTTATGGAAGTTTATGAAAAAAATAAACAATTTGCAAAACTTGCTGTTGGAGACATTTCACTGCGTAACATTTATGTAAATGACACGCTCTTGCCTGGGAATTCTTCTGACGTCCTTTTGGTTCCCTCGTGCTGCCTCCTAATTTACATCCTCGCAGAGCACTCGCTGCTCACTGTATCATCTAAAGCAGGGTTGGCAAGCTGCAAGGGGCCATGTAGGAAATACTGTAGACTCTGAGGACCGCATGTGCTCTTTCCCGACTAGGCACCTGACGTGGCAGTACAAAAGCAGCCACAGGCAGTGTACAAACAAATGAGCGTTGGTCATGTTCCAGTGAAATTTTCTTTGGTATGTTGTGAAATACTCTTTATTTTATTGTGCAAATATTTGAAATGTAGAATATAGTCTTAGCCTTAGGGTTATATAAAAACAAGAGGCGAGCCAGATTTCGCTTACGAACCATGACTCCTTTATCTAAATATCTTTCCTTCTTTCATTCTTCAAAGCCTTACATTCAAGGGAGCTACTCTAAGAATCTGCTAATCAGATTTGTAATGTGTACGTAGAGTATGCTCTTGTCATGCTGTTTTCTACCTCCCTGTATCCATCAGTTCCATTATCTGAGTTAAGAAAATGCTCAAGGTGTCAAATGAACAAATGAGTCAAAAATTTGAGCTAATTTCTGACTCTATTTTTGTTCTTCATGTCATATTTATTATTCAGCCTACTTCCGTGACTGATTTCTTATCATTTTTCTTTTTTAATTTTTATTTATTTATTTTATTAATTTTAATGGGGTAACATCAATCAGTCAGGGTACATAGGTTCAGAGAAAACATCTCCAGGTTATTTTGACATTTGATTATGCTGCATACCCCTCACCCAAAGTCATATTGTCTTCCGTCACCTTCTATCTGGTTTTCTTTGTGCCCCTCCCCTCCCCCCACCCCTCCTTCTCCTCTCCTGCCCCCCCATCCGTAACCACCACACTCTTGTCCATGTCATTTTTCTTTTTTAAAGATTTCAGTTATATAGAAGTACTTGAACTTCCCCAAATTGAGTTTTTTTTATGCTTTTGTATTTTTATTTATGCAGTTTATTTATGCTGTTTCTACTGGTCTTACTAGAGAGAATATTTGCTTATCATTAAAGATAGAATATCTACTGCTCTCTGATGCCGTATTTTTGTGATATAGTCTCCTTAATGAAATCCTGCTTGGTCTTCTGCTGCCCTCACCCGTTGCCATCAGGAGAATTGACTACTTCTCCTATTTTGGCCACTCGTACCCTCTGCCTGCTTGTATCACTGCTTAACTGCCCCTTGTTTATGTCCCTCTCCACCTCTCCAGACTGTCTGTTCCCAAGGTCAATTTTATTCATTGTGGAGTCCCAGTTAAGGCCATGCCTGATGTGTAGTAGCCAATATTCTTAAAACATTTTACTCATGACCTCTCTTCAGCTTATTTTGGTTCTTCTCTGTTTGTTTTGTTTTGTTTTTGATACATAGTACCCTAACCTAAGAGTACTTTCCCGATTTTGAGCTTAACTTCAGTCAACTTCTCTTCTGCACAGCTGTCAAAGTGATTGTATTAATTGGATACAGGTTCGGTTTTTCTAACAGAGGCCTAAGTAACAGCAGCTTACAAAATAGAAGTTTATTTTTCTCTCCTAACAGTGCAGGTAAAAGTAGTCTTGGGCTGGCATAGCAGCTCCGTGGTGTCAGGGACTCAAGTTCCTTCTCCTGTTTGTTTTGCCATTCCAAGTGTTCTCCCTGCCTGCTTGGTCCAAGGAGGCTCATGACTAGAGTACATTTTAGCTGGAAGATAGAGATAAAGGGCAAGGGGAGACCATCCTTCTTTCCTGTAAATATGATATATGACCAGAGGCCACCACCAGCCGTTAGCGAGAGCCAAATACTATTTACATCTCTTTTCCAACTCTGTGTTCAGGTACTTCGTGTGCGTAATTTGAAGTCAGCCATAGTGGGAGTATTTATACCATAGAAATTGGCAAACACTATAGATCAGAGCCCCTTTTTGCCCCCAAATCAATTGAACATTTAACAGTGGACTACTAGCACACTACCTAGAACCTGTTCTCACAGCCACACCTAACTGCCATAGAGACTAGGGATTGTAGTCTTTATCCTGAACAGCCATGTGCTCAGCTAAAATAACCTAGGATTCTCTGACTATTCAGTGCTGCTTCCTAAAAGTTCCTAAAGAACTATTGGTATTTAGGGCGGGAAAAATCTTTGTGTAAATTGGTCCCTAGCATTGTTGGATATTTACATATCTTCATTATAGTGTAGTTATTTGTTTATATATGTTTAATCTTTTTCCATCTTAGATAATAGCTCTTTAAGATCAGAAGATCTTACTAATCTCTACATGTCTAGGACCTCATACAGTGCTTAGTATATAACAGATTTTCAATAAATAGTTATTGATTATATTTAAATATTTTCATTTTATCTTGGGCTTTCTAGAAATAGTCTTAACACATGTACTTTACTGAAATCCTCAAGTTTGGGAACCGTATGGCTTTGTAGTCCTGGTTCTTAAATGATGCCTGATCTATACAGAATAGTACCTCAATAAATGATTATAAGCATGAACAGATGGATAAATATATGGAAGGAAAAATGAAAGATGGACATAAGGACAGAAGCTTCGGCTATTTTAGCAATCTGGTGTTGTGGAATTGAGCCACTCTGTTTTGTGCTGAGTGCTAAGAATACAAAGACAGGTCTCAGCTATTGGGAAGGTGTCCAGGTGTCCCCAAACTACGGCCCACGGGCCGCATGCGGCCCCCTGAGGTCATTTATATAGCCCCTGCTGCACTTCCGGAAGGGGCACCTCTTTCATTGGTGGTCAGTGAGAGGAGCACTGTATGTGGCGGCCCTCCAACGATCTGAGGGACAGTGAACTGGCCCCCTGTGTAAAAAGTTTGGGGACCCCTGTAGGCTATTGTGAAGACCAGTAGGAAAACAGAATTTATGATAAAGCAATAGGCTGTAAGTGATATTGGAAGTGGGCAGGAATCATCAGAGAATGATTTAGGGGAAGATTTTTCTGAATATTTAGTCTTGAATCATGAGTAGGAACCAGAGGAAGAAATAGAGAAGTTGGGTAGGGTGTTCCATGTATCAAAAGAAACAGGCTTTCAAAGTCCTGAAGACCTGGATTTCAGTTCTGGCCCTGCATACTATGTAACCATGAATAAATTACATCATCTGAATTGGTTTCCTGGGAATATTGCCATTGTTTTATCTTTGCTTACACTGCTTCCCTGCCTAGAATGTTCTCCCTTTGTTGTAGCAAGGTAGCGTTTAAGCCTGCGCTCCCATTGCATCTCCTCTCCGAAGCCGTTCTGGACCACGGTGCCCCTTCCCTTCTCTGGGCCCGTCTTCTCTTGGTTTGGGCTGCTGTTCCAGAATGCCGGAGGCTGGGTGGCTGAAACAGCAGTGACTGCTCACGGCTCTAATCACTGAAGGTCTGCAGTCCTGGGGTCGGTCAGGGTCTTGGGGATTCCCTCCTCCTGATTTATTCACAGCTGTCTTCTCACTGTGTCCTCGGGTAGAGGAAGAAGAGAGGAAACAAGCTCTCAGGGTCTCTTCTTTTAAGGACACTGATCTCATCATAGGGTTTTTACCCTCATGACTTAACCTGAACCGAAGTGCCACCCAAAGGTCTCACCTTATGATACCCATTACAGTGGGGGTCCGGGCTTTCACATAAGAGTTTTGTGGGGTAGAGACAGACAGTCCGTACCAACTTCACACTGGCCGCTTCAAACCTTTTCCCACACAACGTATTGGTCAGTAATCTTCTGTCAGTCTCTACTGCACTTTATAGTCTTTGAAGACAGCAACCCCGTATTATTTATTTGTTCATCCTAATGCCTGACAAAGTCCTGGTATGGAGTCAGTGTTCTGTATATTTTAGTTCCCTTATCCCTTCTGCATCGTAGTTATTTATTTTCACTGATAATATCCTGAGGATCTCGCAGTCAAGGCACATATGAGAAAGCAATCAATGAACAACTAAGGTGTCGCAACGAAAAACTAATGATTGATGCTTCTCATCTCTCTCCGTTCCTGTCTGTCCCTGTCTATCCCTCTCTCTGACTCTCTCTGTCTCTGTAAAAACAAACAAACAAACAAACAAAAACTCCTGAGGATCTCTGAGATCACACTCAAAGACAGCTGCCTGTTTTAACTATGGATATCAGTTCTGATCTGGACGATACATAATCACATTTTAAAATGTCTAGTGTAATCCTGTTTTTGAAATGTCAGGCTGCTTGTCTTGCTTCTAAACTTGCCCTTTTCTTCTAGTTAAGGAAGTCTTACCAAAATGTGACATATAATGTCTTTGTTAACTGTGTTAAGTTCCCTAATGGGCTTGGTGCAAGGGGGTGGTGCTTTGCAGTGTATTTCTGCGTCACACCGAAGCCTAGCAGCCAAAGCCTTTCCAATATATCTTTGTAATAGCACATGTGGAATGTGGGATAAGCCCTCTAAACCCAAACGTACTCTCTAGAGCTTTCTGCAGTGATGGGAACACTATATTGGCTCTGTCCAGTAGGGTGGGCAACTAGCCGCATATGGCTTCTGAGTACTTGACATATAGCTAATACAGCTGAGGACCTGGGTTTTTAATTTTGTTTAATTTTGATTGATCTAAATTTAAAATGTTTGTGGCTGTGCAAGTAGAAACAAAATCCAGTGGAGTAATATTTGTTGTGGATTCAGTGGTGTAGAGAGAATGGAAGAGACAGGTAAGTTCTTCTCTATAACCACTGAGACACCAGATTCCATTACTCGTTCATAATCTCTCTCTGTTTCTCTTTATTTTCATACCTCTCTGAAAAGTGGCTGTAAGTTGCATTTCCAGTCAGTTCTAGAGACTTTTGCAAGGACGAATATTAATAAAGCACACTTTTAGTCACCTTCATTATATTGTTAGTCGGAAATACCTTCCATGGCTCGTAGTTCTCGATCTCCAGGAGTCTTCAGTCAGCATTCACAGACTTAGGGTTTGCTCCAACCACAGTGTTCAACTTGTCCATACCTCTTGCCTTTGCCATTCTGTTCCTTAGGCCACTTTTCTGTCTAAATCCTATCTAGCTTTAAGGCCTAAGTCCCAGCTCCTAGTTTAAGTCTTTCTTGAACTTCAGTAATCTTTTAAATCTCTTATTGCCATCACCATTCCTGCAGTTCTCATCTTATACACCCTGCACCTTCGTTGTGTTGTCATCTACAGAAGTTAAGAAAAGATTCAATTATACATTTACAAGAACATCCAAACCATGTTTCTAGAAAAAGAATGAAATCTCTATATTTGTAAGCTGCCCCCACAGGTTTCTTTATTCCAATTATAGCTTGAATTCAGTTAATTAAAAAAGAATGGTCCGGCCCTGGCCGGTTGGCTCAGCGGTGGAGCGTCGGCCTGGTGTGCGGGGACCTGGGTTCGATTCCCGGCCAGGGCACGTGGGAGAAGCGCCCATTTGCTTCTCCACCCCCCCTCCTTCCTCTCTGTCTCTCTCTTCCCCTCCCGCAGCCAAGGCTGCATTGGAGCAGGGATGGCCCGGGCACTGAGGATGGCTCCTTGGCCTCTGCCCCAGGCGCTGGAGTGGCTCTGGTCACGGCAGAGCTTCGCCCCTGGTGGGCGTGCCAGGTGGATCCCGGTCGGGCGCATGCGGGAGTCTGTCTGACTGTCTCTCCCCGTTTCCAGCTTCGGAAAAATACAAAACAAACAAACAAACAAAACAAACAAACCAAAAAAAACGAATGGTCCTACTCTTCATAGCTTTTGTCATTCTTTGGTTCTTTTAAATCACGCTGAATGTTCAGACGTTCTTTATAACTCCACAGCAGTCGTTATGGTCCCTGGGGATGTCTGTGGTATTGAAGCGTTGAAATTTTTATTGTTTATAACTTGGAGAGTAACTAGCCTTAAGGCAAAAGTTCATTTATTTGTTCATTCTACAGTTACTAAGTACCTGTTACACAGTAGGCATTATTTTAGAAACTGGGTTTATATTAATAAAAACAAACAAAAACAGAAATTCTTGTTTGCGTGGAGTATAAATTTAAATTGGATATTTTATAATATTCACCCTTCTCCCAAACCAGTATGCTTAGATGATGCTTATTGTGTAAGGAAATAATAAACATTTCCATTCCATCATACTCAAGTATGATACTTTATATGATCATACTCAAGTATATGATACTTTATATGTCATTTAAGTTGTAGTGTTAAATTGTTATTAACTTCAAGTCTAAAGATTTTTATTTATATCATTTGAAACAGAGTATCCTGAAGACGTAGCTCCTACTGTTGGATTTTCCAAAATTGACCTCAGACAAGGAAAGTTTGAAGTTACTATCTTTGACTTGGGAGGTGGTAAAAGAATCCGGGGAATCTGGAAGAATTACTATGCTGAGTCCTATGGGGTAATATTTGTTGTGGATTCCAGTGATGAAGAGAGAATGGAGGAGACAAAAGAGACAATGTCAGAAGTGCTAAGACATCCTAGGATATCGGGAAAGCCTATATTGGTGTAAGTAATGTTGGTGTCATTGTTAATGTATAGAAGCAGTGGCATTAACCAACAAAGAAATTTACCTAGGTTACAAAATACTGAGTGAGCTGAAATAGTCATTCCCCAGTAAAATAAAATGTATGTTAATCAGCTGGGAGTTGTTAATATACTGAGGCCTTTGTTATAATGCTATCCTTAGGGATTAAGGGTTGAGGCTATATTATGAAGAAGCCTTATACATAATTAGAACTCCTAAGAATTCCAATATAAACTCTTTGTTTTAGTTGATAATGTACTTTTAATCAAATTTTGCATTTTGAAGTGCTTTATTAACAAGATTCTAGAATGTTTTTCAAATTTCCTTCCTTTAATAACTAATTTGTGTTTTGCCTTTGTCCTTTTTTCTTGAAGAGTATTCTTGTTTGAAAGTTATTTAAATGGTTTATTCTTTTAATGCCACATTGATGTCTCAATTTTTACCTCTACGTTTCCAAGTTAAATATGTTATTCTGTCATTAATCAGGTGCTTAAATCATTTTGTCCAGCTGCCTACACCTTTTTTTTAAAAACTTGACAAGGGACTGTTGTGTTACTTGCCCTCATAGCACTTCTGCATAATAAACACCAGGTGGTGCTATAACTGCAAGACAGCAAAGAGCAGGTTGAAATGGAAGGGCACAACTTCAGGTTACTCCAGTTTTTAGAGTAACTGAATGTCTTCCCTTGCCTTCTTGTTCATTTGCCTTCATTCTTGTGTTTCATTAGTAACAATTAAAAAAAACCCCAGACAACCATGTGGTTAAATGAGAAATTGTAAGCAGAGTTTCTCAGTAGTCCTTAATAGTCAATGCGTATTTTAAAATGAGGCAGTTTGGAACTATAATTACAAAAAGTAAAACTTTATTGTATCACTTATTGGTAAAGCTCACACTGTTTAGTTTTTATACATATAACCAATTAGAGAAATTATTTGATTTATCTAATCAATTCTCACCTTTTTTAGACATCAGCATCAGCCCAGGCCTCCTACATTTTAGAGAGTAGGGCCAGGAATGCTTCTGGTTTTTTTTCATAGGTTTTTCCAGATCATTCTGATGCACAGCAAAAATGGAGACCTTTTGGTGGAAAGGATGGGCTTTGGAGTCAGTCCTTGGATAGCTTATTTAATTTTCCTGAGCTTCAGTGTCTCCACTTGAAAGCAAGGTTTTTAATGCCTGTGTCGTCCTGTGAATTCCAATACTGTGTTGAAAGCATCCAGTGCAGTGTTTTACTAGTGTCCTATAAACGTGGTAGTGGGTATGAGTAATCACTGATGGTAGGTTGGGTCCAGAAGGGGGGAATGAGGAGATCCAGTTTTGAAGTGTCTCGTCATATGAACTTAGGCTACGTGAAGCTTTTGATTATAGAAAATAATGTAATTTAGTGGGTAAGAATATGAGACTGAGCACTCATCAGAACCAGTGGGTTACTAGTATTGTGTCTCCATTACACAAGGGTGCTTAACCCTTGGAGTAGTCTTTTCATGCTCGCTGACCCCCAGGAGTAAGTTTTTTTTTTTCAAAAAATGAAATTAGTTCCAGTTCCAGTTTTATTAACTTAAAATCATGTTTGTTTGATAACCAATTTATGGAAACAAGAAGAACATACATTTGCCTTTTTTTAATGTTGCCTTACACATTTTTAAAATAAATCGATTGTACTCTGGATGGTCAGGAGGCACGAGGATGTACATGAACGTTCGTATTACTCAAAGGGTTAAGAAGTTTTTCCCATTAAGGTAATAATTTTAAGAAAAATTACTGTTAGTACCTATTAAGCATGTGAATAAAATATACAAAGCGTTCAGCAACCAATTGGTTAAATATAATGTTATTTTTGTTGCTTGGGTTAGGATGATGCCATAGTTTTAAAATATAACACAATAGTATATTATACATTGCTATGAAAATCTCTGTGCTGGTCTTGCTTTAAAAGTGCTCTGTATAGATATAAATGCTAGTAGAAAATTATTTTACAAATCTATCTGAATATAATTCTGCTAATTAATATCACATAGTACTTAGTATTCTCAGTTTTCATGATAAACAACTTAGGACCATTGTAAACAAGTATCATTAAGGCTGTAGATAAAAGGGTATAGTACGACTTTAGAAGGGGCAAAAGGAATATGTCACCACCTGATTAGTTGGAGAGTTTATTATTAGTTTTAAATTGATCTTTTTTATAATGTTTCTTAAGTCTTTGAAGCCGGCATATGAAAAACACCCTTTCCTTCAGTAACGCTTGATAATTGACACAGTGGAAGGCTCTTCAATTTCTTTATAAATTAAAAATTATTTTAGAGTGTTAGGAGGTATATGTATGTATATTTCTGTCCCTTAATCTACTGCACTTTCAATTAATGATTTTGCCTCATACTTCCTTGCGGAAATATATAGAAATGTCACATAAGAATTCTCATTTTCCCACCACCAGATAGATCTGTTCAACTATCTGTTTATATTCCCAGACCTTGCTTTTCTCCCTGTGATATGGAAGAGTAGTTTCTGTGCCTGTCCAAGGCCTTCTCCATTTGTGCTTCAGACCCCACTCCTTCTTACTTTTGCGTGTTATCTCTTCCCTGTCTTATATCAAGGATGTCTCTCTTCAGAGTATTCCCATTCATGTGCTCTCGTGTTTCTGAACTTTAAGTACTACAGGGTACTTGCACGCCACATCCTTCTCCAGCCCTGGACTCCTTCTCATCGTTCTCTACTCACACTTCTGGAAAGAATCGTCTGCAGTGGCATTTGTAATTTTTCACATCACATTCTTTCCTCAGTCTACCCCACTTGTGCCTGTGTCCCTACCGTTCCTTGAAACTGCTCTTGTTGGAATCAACACATTATCTCCATGTTCCCAAGTCCGTTGTCACTTTGCCGTTCTTATTTTACCTAACACTGACAATCTCAGCTTGTTCTTAAACACCCTTCCTTTGAGTTTTGCAGCACATTTCTTTGTTTGACTCTGACTTCATTGATGGTTTCTTCTCAGTCTCCTGTATTAACTCCATTTCTGCTTTAAATCTAAATTTTGGAATACACCAGGCTCTTATTTTATTTTATTTTATTTATTTTTTTAAGTGAGAGAAGGGGAGATAGGCAGACTCCCACATGTGCCCTGACCCAACAATCCCTATCTGGGACCCAATGCTTGAATCAACCAAGCTATCCTTAGCACCTGAGGCCAAGGCTTGGAATGACTCAGCTGCCCTCCTCAGTGCCTGGGGTCAAAGATCTAACCAGTTAAGCCACTGACTATGAAAGGGAAGAGAGAGAGAAGGGGGAGGCGGGGAAGAGAAGTACATGGTAGCTTCTCATGTGTGCCCTGACCGGGGATCGAACCAAAGACGTCTGCAAGCGTGGCTGATGCTCTGTCCACTGAACAAACCAGCCACAGCCTTCCAGTTTTTTATATTTATATACTTTTTAAGAGACTTTATCCTAAAGTCACCTAACTTTAAATACCATTTATTTACTCAAATGACCAAAATCTGTACTTTCTACTCTGACATCTCCCAAGAGCTTCTACTGATATAACTAATACCTTAGAAACCTCCACTTGGACACTTTGTATCACAGATTCTCATGGTCAGTACTGTCTTTTCCCATCTCTGTATATGGCAATATCATCCAATCAGTATCCTGTAGTTTCTACCTCTTAAAACTATGGCAAGTTGGCCCTGGTCAGTTGGCTCAGTGGTAGAGCATTGGCCCTGTGTGTGGATGTCTCAGGTTTGATTCCTGGTCAGGGCACACAGAAGAAGCGACCATCTGCTTCTCCACCCTTCCCTCTTCTCTCTCTTTCTCTCTCTTTTCCTCTCTCTCTCTTCCTCTCCTGAAGCCATGGCTCGATTGGTTAGAGCAAGTTAGCCCAGGTGCTGAGGATGGCTCCATGGCCTCGCCTCAGGTGCTAAAATAGCTAGGTTGCTGAGTAACAGAGCAATGGCCCCAAATGGGCAGAGCATCACTGGTAGGGGGCGTGCTGGGTGCATCCCAGTTGGGGCACTTATGGGGAGTCTGTTTCTCCGCCACCCTGCCTCTCACTTAGTTTTAAAAAACCAACTATGGCGAGTTTGTTTAATTTTCTCTTTTTTGTAACCACCTTCTCATTGTTTTCTCGACCTATATGCTTGTCTCCCACTCATTTGCCCCTACTCTGCCTACAGTAGACAGAATGATTTTTCTCAAATATAAATTATATACCATTATTCCCCAGCCAAAAACAGTCTGGGGACTTACATTGATCATACTTGCTGTAAATTTCAGACTTACATGACTGACAGTCTTAACTCTACCCCTGCTGACCTTTTCTAACTTCATTTCCTCCCTCACTGCTCTTCGCCACTACAATATAGCTGTTTTGTTCATTTTTCTTTAAGTGGAGTAAATTATACCCTGCTCAGGGTCTTTCTACTGCTTGTGTCTTATGCTTGAAATACACCATCCCTTGTCCTTATTATTTAGATTTTCACTTAATATTGCCTTTCAGAGAGGCCTTCACTGATCACCCAACCAAAAGAAGCGACCCTGATAGTCTTTGTCTCATCATATCCTTTATTTAGTCTGCCAAGAACGCAACATGAGCTGAGATTTGAATTTGTTAATCTGTTTTCTCCACTAGAATGTGAGTTACAAGCTTCTATCTCTGTGAGTTCACACTAGATTCCTCGCTCATAGTACAGTGCTTTGCTTTGCAAAACAGTGATGGAGAAATTTTTGAGAGTACAGTTAACTTTATTTTGTACTTTATTTGCCAGCCCTTCTGATCTGTGTGTAATACAGTGTTGTGAATTGACCCAAGCTCAGGAAAACAGTGCCTTAATTTACTTTCTTAGACCTTAACTAGATTCAGCTCCCAGTTACCAACTAGACTCTTCATCAAGTACATAGTTCGATTTTTTTCAGGATTTGTTGACCATTGAGTTACTTGACGATATCTCTGTGTAAAGTTTTGTGTTTTATTATTCTCTCCTTGAATTTAGAACCCTCCGACCTCTTGTTTTACACAATTTGTAACTACCAAAATGTTCCCTAATGAACCACGAGTATTGTTTAAGTAGTCGTCACTTACTGACTTTCGTCTTTTAAGAGCATTGGAAATTACAAAAATATATAATAGAGCTTGATACCTGATTAGAAACTTAAGATCATTCATCTCATTTTCAACAGCTAAGTATACTCTTTTTAGTTGAGTAAAGGAAGACATGTTATGTTACTGGCTTTGGAAGTTTATGTAATTCTAGTGGGTATGGGCTAAAGGGGGAAATTATAACTTAATAGAGATGAAAGGTATGCAGAAGAATTTGTGAAATGAAGGAAAACAAGACACTGAAATATGGGACATTCTGCATTCTGAAGCTGGGAAAAATGTCTAAAATAGCTTCTTTATTTTGAGCCACAGCATGGACAACACCAACAGCACAGTACCCGACAAGGATTTCTCTTCTTGTATCTTACGGCTAGTCCAAATTTCTCTTTGGTAGTGTTGACATACTCTTTTGTACCATTCACTATCATTTCAATATTGTTGATGCTGTCTCCTTGTTCCTCTACTAGAAGAAATATCTGAATGAAAAGCTCCCTTAAATCCTTTATTTGATTCTCCAAATTAACAAGTTCCTTGTGTCTCTGTTCTATTTCTGAGAGTTGTGCTTTAGTGATGCTGGTTTCTGTAAGCAAACTTTCATTAAACACTTCCCATTTTCCTTGATGAAGCATGTCATTGACTACTTCTTCTGGCAGTTCTTTCCCAGCAACTTCAAGCTGACGGAAAATAAATGTCTTGCACTTCTCTTGCTTTGCTGCTATTGTGTCATTGTGCATGAGCATAGTTTGCCGGAAATGGCGGGACATTGCAGCATGCTGAGATTTAAGTATTCTTGTGATCACTGACGATGGACCACTTTCAGCCTCTGAATTTTTAGCTTCTTTTAGTAAATCATCCAAACCTTTTTTAATGTGTTCTGCTTGGATTTTTATCTCCTTTGCAATGCCAGACTCTCTCTTAAGCAGACTGAACCTTCTCATTGAAGCCACCAGACTTTTCTGTTGCTGTCCAAATTTTCGAACATCATCTGTTAAATTGTTAAGGCTCTCTTGTAGTTTAAGGATCTCATACAGGTGTCTCTCAGCTACAGGCTCTCTTTCATAAATAACAGCTTGCTGCAGAAACCTTCCCTGCTCCTCTGCTTCTGTAGTTGACACCTGCCTGTCTCTGGAGAGTTCGAATTCCTTTGTCCGTTGTTTTAGTTCTTGAAGTCTGTCCTTCATCTCTCCTCTCCTCCTAAAAAGCAAAAATAGTTGTGTTGAAAATGAAAAGTTTAGTCTTTTCCCCTAGAGCAGTTGGCCTCACATAGCTATACCTATCTCCCAGAAAAAAACCTTATAGTTTTCTGAAAAGAGGTTTAAAAATTAGAAAAATCAATAACAGTTTCCTCATAAACAACTAAAATAGAAGAAATAATTTGTAAATTACTTTGTATGATGTGGGACTACTATGAGTGCCATTCAGTTGAGTGGAGTAGTTGAGAAAGCAGTGATAAAGATATAACAGCTCCCCCCAATTTTTTTGTGTCATGATACTACCACATAATAATAAATTTTTCTTGATATAGGATGATATATCTTAGAATGGGCAATTTGGCTTGACCATATTTCCAACTCTTAAAATTAAAATGGCACCTTGAAAGTACCCTTATTGACCTGTGGTGGCACAGTGAATAAAGTGTTGACCTGGAATGTTGAGGTCACCAGTTCAAAACCCTGGGCTTGCCTGGTCAAGGCACATATGGGAGTTGATGCTTCCTGCTCCTCCCCCTTCCTTCCTCTCTCTCTCTCTCTCTCTCTCTCTCTCTCTCCTCTAAAATCAGTAAGTAAAATCTTTAAAAAAAAAGTGCCCTTATTACTAAAGATACTGTTGCTGGTAAATTTGGTCTGTGAAATGTTTAAAAACATCCTTATTTTACTAAATATGCATAATGTAATTAAAACCAGTGTAGTGACAGGGAAGATTTCATGTGAGACCTTATGGATAGTATTGAATTTATACTAAAATTTCTAAAGCTTCCATATTAACACATTAATGACATAGTTTTGTGTTTCTATCCATTACATACATAGGAAAACATATTCTTGGTCTGATTATGCTGAGTTCTCATTCTTAGCATTCTTTTGCAAAGATATCCATACTGTCTTAAAATACAATTTATATAAGTGATATTCTTACAAACATGAGAATATATTGATTTAAAATCTTATTTTGGGGGGGCACTGATAATATGACATTTATTGCACTTTGTGTTGGTAGTTATCCATAGGATCAAGTTGATGTGTATGATTTATATATATATATATATATATGCACACACAGATATATATATGCACACACACACATATACATGTATATTTATATGCATACAGACTGGGGCCAAAGTAGGCTTACAGTTGTTCACATGGAAAATAATACGATAATTAATAAATAAATAATACAAGAATAAGCTGTTTTGCATACTGACAACTGTAAACCTACTTTTTTCCCATGCTGTGTATATCTAAAATGAAGTGAATCAAAGCTATCTTTGTTAATAAAATACTTGATTTTCACAGAGCATCTTGACTTTAAAAGGACATTTCATGGTATTTTTGCAGCTAAGGAACTATGAAGGGCATTACAAATAGCTCATTGAACACACACATAATATCATATGTCAATCACAGAAAAAGCTCTCTAATATGCTGCTATGTTAGGGGACTCAGTTTTGATATATTTATGCTAATACTTTTACCATTGATTTGGATATTTGTCATAAAGGCATGCTTAGCAAATATATTGATGGCACAAAATTTGGAGAGCTCTTCATTATGTTAAAGTATAGAGTTGGGATTTAAAATTAAAATAACATGGAACATTATACTAAAGATAGCAGTATGTTTAACCAGGGTAGATATAAAATATTCACCTAGTCATTAAGAACACTTCACATCTACAAAATGGAAGACCCTTGCATTCATAACAGTGCTTATGAAAATTACAGGAGATTTTAGTTCACTGTAAGCTATCTAAACCATTAGAATAGTCATTATTCTTTTATTAATAATAGTGTTATACCTAGATTGACTAAGAAAGGTATTTGTTTCTCTGACTATACACTAGTCAAAGCAAATGGAAGAGTGACTTTGTTAAGCTCTGAGTGTGATTATTTTGAGATGGAAATTCCTAAGTTAGGAATTTCCAGAATGTCATGGAAAGGATGAGATTGGAAAACCATGCATAGTATTTAGATAATTTTTTCTTAATGGAAATATTTGTGCTGCTGAAGAGAAGATATAAGGAATATCTACAACTGTTTTCTAAAATGTGTGGGTCTGCTCCCTGGCTGGTAGCTCGGTTGGCTAGAGCATCATCCTGGTACACGAAGGTTGCTGGTTCAATCCCTGGTCAGGGCACATACAGAAACAGGTCCATGTTTCTGCCTGTCTGTCTCTCTCTCTCTCTCTCTCCTTTCCTCTCATTCTGAAATCAATCTAATAAAAATATTTTTAAAATTAAAATGTGTAGGTCTGTGTATATAAAAATGATTAGACTTACTTGGCATAACTCCGAAGGCCAATGGGTAGGAATTACATGGAAAGAGGTTTAGTTTAGTGTAAAGAAGATTCTTCGAACAAGGAGAGCCGTCCTGGGATGGAATCAGCTGCTTCATGAGATAATACACTGGCCGTCACTGGGGATGTGCAAGATGTTCTTGAATGGTGACCTCGTCGAGGATGTAGTAATGATGATGCCTGCACTGCATAAAATGTTAAACCAATGTCTTGATACTATCCGTTTGGTTTTAAAGGACGGACATTTTGTCAGATAATTACTGAAACTTACTATATGCAGAGTTTTAAGTGCTGTGGTGTATATTCAGTAATTCCTGTCCTTAAATAATTTACTATCCGAGGGGTGATGGACAATGTACAATTAAAAGTGTTTAAGATGTCATGTCATTTTTGATATAGCCATAAGCTTTTTCTTTTTTAAATTAGCTCCTTTAAATTGTGATTGTTGTTTTCCTAAAGAGAATACATAAACACAGTTTAAGAAGTCAAATCATTTCAAAGCTTATAAAGATATACAGCCAACTGCTCTATGCCCCATCGCACCTCATTTTCAGTTCCCGACTCCCAAAGGAAGTCATTGTCAGCTCCTAAGCTATATGTTGCTTTTAAACCCACTATTTCTAGTTAATTTGCTTTTGTAGGTATTTCTGCTTTCTAAGATATAAAACTTATTCCAAATCTGTTATAAAAAATGTGGGTTTAACTTTATATACCCCCATCCTTTCTCAACTTTTAACCTCCAATATAGATACATCACAATTTTTGGTTAATCAAAATTCTGTTTACATTATTATGACTAAGCAAATATTATACATATATACCAGAGTCACGTAAGGTACTATGTACTTTCTCAAAAGTATTGCTTTTCCTTATTTCTAGGCTATCTCTGTGGATAGAGCTAGGAAATTTATACTTTTATAATATTTTAAGAACACTTTTAATTAACATATGTACACATATACAGGAAATGCCCAGAACAAAATGTTCAATTTGATGATTTTTTCACAAAGGGAACACATCCATGTAATCATCACACTGATCAAGAATTATTAAACTTTTTATTTTTTTGAAATTATTAATTACCTAAGTTTTCAGTTGCTTTATTTTATACATATACAACACTAATTCATTCTAAAGCTCTTAAACTGAAAATTATCCTCTTAATCTATTTAAATCCAATAGGCATTCTGGTTTTTTATTTCATTTTATCATTTCATCTCTTGAGGCTTCCTGCCTGGAACCCTCGAGCTTGATGTGATTTATCAAATGGCTGTGGTGCTGGAATTTTCTTCTCCCTTATAGATCTCCTGATTTCTGGTTCCTGATATTTATTCCTGGTTTACCAGCCGTACCAATGTGGCTACAACTTTTATTCTGAAAAAAAAAATTTTTTTGAGAGAGACAGGGAGGGAGAGAGGGTACGAAGCATCAGCTGGTAGCTGCTTTCTCTAGCTGCTTTCTCTTTAGGTGTGCATTGGTTGCTTTCCTCTGTGCCGTGACCAGGGCGAGCCTGTGTCTCCTGGCTCAAGCCAGCAACCTTGGGCTTTCCACACTGATGACCTTTGGGTTCAAGCTGGTGCGCTTTGGGATCATGTAGACCAGTGGTTCTCAACCTTTCTAATGCTGTGACCCCGCAATACAGTTCCTCATGTTGCGGTGACCCCAAACCAAAAAATAATTTTGGTGGCTACTTCATAACTGTAATTTTGCTACAGTTATGATTCGGAATGTAAATACCTGATATGCATTATGTATTTTCCAATGGCTTTAGGTGACCCCGCTGGGGTCGCGACCCACAGGTTGAGAACCGCTGATATAGACAATTCCCCTGCTCAAGCCAGGGACCCTGCACTGATGAGCCTGTGCTCAGAACCGCTGACCTTGGAGCTTTAAACCAGTGAGCGCTGCTTTCTGATGCTTTATCCACTGCAACAGACTCTGGAAATGTTTTTTTTTTTTTGTATTTTTCTGAAGCTGGAAACGGGGAGGCAGTCAGACAGACTCCCGCATGCGCCTGGCCGGGATCCACCCGGCACGCCCACCAGGGGGAGATGCTCTGCCCATCTGGGGCATTGCTCTGTTGCAACCAGAGCCATTCTAGCGCCTGAGGCAGAGGCCACAGAGCCATCCTCAGCGCCCGGGCCAACTTTGCTCCAATGGAGCCTTGGCTGCGGGAGGGGAGAGAGAGACAGAGAGGAAGGAGAGGGGGAGGGGTGGAGAAGCAGATGGGCGCTTCTCCTGTGTGCCCTGGCCGGGAATCAAACCCGGGACTTCCGCACGCCAGGCCGACACTCTACCACTGAGCCAACCGGCCAGGGCTGGAAATATTTTTATTCTTTTCTTACACCCAGGTGACTTTTTTTGTGGATATAACTCTAAATTGGAAATTATATATTTACGTAGAATTTTGAGAATTTTGCTGTGTTTTCTTCTAGCTTCCCTTGTTGCCCTTGAGAAAGCTGCCATCTGATTCCTGATATATTGTGTAAGATCTGTTTTTTTGTTTTTAATTTTCTTTCCTGAAAGCCTAGGCCTTTTCTGTTTGTTCTTGATGTTCAAAATTTCACAATCACAGACTCAATGTAGGTCCTTCTGCAGTATTTGCTAGACATTTAGCAAATACTCTTTTCTACCTGAAAATTCATTTATTTAGGATTGGGGGAGAGGTCCTAATTTTTTAAAGAACTTGACCTCCACTTTCTTTGCATACTTTTCTTTGAAGTTTCCCTTATTTAGATGTTGACTTTCTTAACTACTCGAATATTCCTAATATCTGCAAGGTAAAATTTCTTGCCAGAGACTACACAGCTAAAAAGTGGAAGAGCCTATATTCAGATATAAATCTACCCAATGTAGATTTGTTTTTGTTCCCAAAACCTTAGTGATAGATTATCTTAGTAAAACATATTACAAATGAATTTGATCTGTATCAAATACTGTATTAATGTTATTAGTATAAATACTATGTTTAAAAGGGAAAAGTCTTGCAGGAAGTAACACAGCATATCAAATCAAAAGTAGTTATGTTGTTTACAGCTTTATTAGGATCTTTAATATAATCAGACCCAATTAAGCCTCTTCTAATCGAGGAGAAGGAAAAGAATTAGTTCTGATCTCATAGACCTACATCACAAGAAATTTCTAAGAAATTTTAAATCCTCTCCATCCTGTAGAGATGGAGATTACTATATTATCTTTTATGCTTTAGCTCATAGTCATAGACTGAGATAAGAGAGATAGAAAGTGAGATATCCTTCATTCCTATTTATTTGTTTTTTAAATATACCTCTTATTAAAAAGAAAAATAAAGATTTTATATACTGGTTTTAGAGAGAGGAAGTAGGGGAATGGAGGATGGGGGGAGGAAGCAAGAAATATCAACCTGTAGTGGTTGCGTTCGTTCCTGTTTATGTACAGAGACTTCTCTTTCCTGTTTTTTGTTTGTTTTGTGACAGAGACAGAGAGAGCAACAGAGACAGACAGGAATGGAGAGAGATGAGAAGCATCCATTCTTCCTTGTGGCACCTTAGTTGTTCATTGATTGTTTTCTCATATGTGCCTTGACTGGGGAGCTACTGCAAACTGAATGACACCTTGCTCAAGTCAGCGACCTTGGGGTTTTGAACCTGGGTCCTCCTCATCCCAGTCCGATGCCCTGTCCACTGTGCCACCACCTGGTCAGGCTTTTTTCTATTCTTATACTAACCTGCTACTATGAATTTTTACAGCTACAAAGTATATAGCAGATATGCTGTTTGTTGTATAATTTTTTAAGTGGACTTGTGTTTCTGTTAATATGGAAAAAAGAAAAGAGTAATAGTATTTATGTACAGAGACTTTTGAACAGTGCAGGGGTGGGGGATCAAAACAAAACATTTTGAATTTTTTATTCATGAGAATTAGGTTCTAGCTAATGCTTATATAGCTGCTAAGAAGCATTTAAAACTCTTTAAATTTGTCAAGAACAATGTCTCCAACTTTCTATTTGGAAGTGTGACTTGGGACAAATCCTGAAACAATCCCCTTTCACATTTTTATGGCTGGATCTATCTTTTTTAAATTAGAAATAAATGATCAATTCTGTTAAAAGCCTTTTTTTCCCCCCTCAAGCATCATAGTTAGTTTTTTTAAGAAATAATACTTCAAATTGCTATGATAGCGCACAGTATACCTTTGCAAAATACCTTTGGGAAGGTAAATGTTACTGTCACTGATTTTGGAAACCAAGATGTTCGACTCTCACCCTTGCAGAGACTTTCTTCTCCTGGGTTTCTGTTCATGGAAGAACAGTTTTCTAAAAGAGTACCCACTTTCGTGTTTGAATAAAAAACACTTTAAGGAACTCTTCAAAATATATTGATATATAGTTTATATTTATTAATTTAATAACCTTACTAGAAAAGAACAGGTAAATATGCTGAATCTTTTTTTCTTAGGACTAAATCTCTGCATGTTACTAATGTTGCAGGAAGAACAGATGCCCTTTCAGGGCGTGTGCATCATGACACGCCAAGTATAGTAAATGATGTTTATATAAAACTATCAAGTTTATACTGTGTTCATCTTGGTTTATGGATCTTATGTCTTCTTTTGTTTTCTTTGAATAAAGGGCATTTATATTTAAGGTCTTTTATATTATTAGATTATTTGGGTTTCTTAGGAATAAATACCTTTGTTGTGGCCATCGACTATTTCTCTGTGTGGTGGGCAGGTGGATTTTGTGAACTGACCAGTGGTTCTTCTTCACTGGGGAATGGCATTATACAAGAATGCATGCAGTGCCTGCATTGTGGATACATTCTTACACCGTTTGGGGACCCTGTCAAGTTTGCCTTTTGTAATCCAGGTAGTATAACTATGGGTCTAATTTTTCTCTGCTCGTTTTTTTATAGCCTGAGTGGATCCCTTACTTCCTGTTATAATCCTGAACAAACTAACAGAGATTTTCTCATCTCTGTATATAGACTGAGTTTGAATTTTTCGTTCACTACTTCATCTAGGAAGCTCAGTTTTAGCTCCTTATCATGCACACACCCTAAGTCCCAGCTTCTAGTAGCTCATGGAGTTGCTTTAATTCCTCCTCTCTACTTTGGCTATGACTATGTTCCCTCTTCATTTCTGGCGTTTGGAAATTTCTCTTTCTTACTTACATGTAATGATGTACTTTTAAAAGTTGTTTGTTTTGCTTATGATTATATCAAACACTTCTGTATGTAGAAGAGGAAAGAATTTCTCTTCTGTGTGTCTTGACTGAAAGTCATAGGTGATTATCTTTACAGAGTTAACATTCAGAATGTTCCCCAAGTCCTTGTTCATCTCTGCAGAAATTTACCTAATGTAGGTACTCGGGTGCGTATACCTGCTGTAGACAAATAGTATTTTCAGTTGTTGCATACTTATAACTACATGTATAATTTCTAATTTAATTGCTTAATCATATATTTTATAAAATAGAATATTAGGCAAGGTGAGACATCTAAGCATATTACAATTTGAAAGTTGGAAGAGACAAAGTTCATGAACATAAAATATTAAGCTCATAGTTATCAAAACATTTAATTACTTAGGCTAGCCTTGGCCTGGTAGCTCAGCTGGTTAGAGCACTGTCCTGATATGCCAAGGTCGTGGGTTCGATTATGGTCAGGGCATGTACAGGAATCAACCAATAGCCAATGAACGCACAACTAAATGGGACCGCAAATCAGGATTTCTCTCTCTCTCCATCCCCCTTTCCTCTCTTTCTTTAAAATCATTTTTAAAAAATTTAATTGTTTAAGCTAAGTGAAATTGATGAGACTACCATCTTACACAATTTTTTTTATATCTTAAATTTATTCTCCTAATGGTGGAAGAGTTGTATTCAAATATAAATCATCTTTCAGCATGCTTAACTTACTCCATTGCCATAGGTTTTGTATTCTACTGTCAATAACTGACTATATTTTTCAGCTTAAACCTCTTATTTGCAAACAAAAAGAACACTAATTTAAAGACATGGTAACAACTTTGACAATTTGGGATAGATACTTTATAGATGTCCAGAATTTTAAAGACTTTTTGAATTATAGTTACTATATTAAATAAATTATTTCAAAATATGCAACTAGTTTTTAGCTAACATCAAATGGTTGGATTTTTTGTTTGTTTTCCTTTTGTATATGAGGACAGCTTAAAGATGTCCCTAGTTTAATGATGTTATAGGTATATTCTCCTCTTTGGCTATTTAAATGAAATTTTAAAAATTGCCAGTTGCATATATTTTCTCTAAGTTTAAATTATCTAATGTTTTTGTGATGTAGTCTTTCAGGGCTTTTTAATTCTATTTTTTATTTAGTTTTAATATGTTAATTTTTAACTTACTTGTTTAATGTAACAATAAGACCATTTTTTCTTTAAATATTAAGAGTTCTTTTATTTTGAACTCTTAGTTCCCTGATGAAGTACATTATACATTCATAATATGATTTTTGTCTTAAATTTAAAATTGCATAGCCATGAAGATAATGTGTTATACATATTATGTAGCCCACTTTCAAATCTACCCTTAAAACATTTATTAAAAGCCATTACTATTTTTATTTGAAATGGATTATTTACTAAGGTCTAATAAGTAACAATGATAAAATAACTTGGAAGAAATATCAGAAAATTAACTATGTTTTGGTTAAGCCTCCATATATTGCATAATTTTGAAAGTATCAGACCTTCCAATGTATGTAGCAGTTAACATAATTCTGACTTAAAAATGTAAAACTATCAAATGAAATATATTTATATTAAATTTATGATTATGTACTTTTAATACACTAGTTAAAATATTTTAAATGAGTATTTTGATATTTTACAATAGTCTTCTTATGAGATTGTTTTCTAATGTCCTTAAATGATTTTAAAATATTCTGGGAAACAATGAATAAATTAAGAATGTCTGGAAAATGATCTTAAGTTTTTAATGGTGAAACATATATGTGAAATTTCGGCATAAGTTTCTTTTTAGAATTCAATGTTAAAAGTGCTTTTTAAAACAAGCACTGTATGATTAATTTATAATCAGTCTACAAAAGAGAATTTTTTTTAAGTTTGTTTTTAAAGCAACTGACTTTTTAGTGTTTCCAAAATGAGAAACTTTTTTAAAGGATTTAAAAGAAAAAATTGATTTTTATTATAGTGGTCTATTTCTGAGTTCTCTTAACCCAAATCCCATTCAAATTTATTAGCAGATCGACCATCTGCCGGTAGAGTGGTCCAAATCTGAGCAAAATAGGTCATTTTAGTGAACGTCACAGACTCAGGCTGTGGGTGCCTCCTCACATTAGAAAACACAGAAAAGAGTGGTTTATTTACCTTTGTCTTGTTCCCTTTGCAGCTTTTCCACCTGTGGCGTTGTAGTCCCGCCTTTGAGAGAAAAAACAGTACCATCTGTAACGTTTTGATCAAATTATTTAAGTCTTTATCTTGTAGTTCACAGGCAATTTCTGGATGGTTTTCATATAATTAACTTAATTGAAAACCAAATTATAAAGCCAAAGAAGTTAGAGATAAAGTTGTTCTTTTGCTGGGAAAAACAAATTGCTTACTTCACACCTGGAAAATCCGGTTCTGCCTGTTAACCACCCATTCTTTAGATTAAAGGAAGGTTCTTTTCATTGGAGCTAGTTGGTAACAGGAAGTCCTTGTTAAACTGCCTATATAGAATATTTGGCACAGCCACTGTAATTCCAGTTCTATATTACATATAAAACTACATTAGTCACTAAAAAGGGGGTCGGTATTTAAACAAAAGGTTCTTTGATTTCTTTAGGTATCAAAACTTGCTAAATGTACAGAATTTGGAATAAATAAGAATGGAAAGAAGCATATGTAAAGGGTTTTGTTTCATTTACTTTAAAATGATTGAAAATCTATCCTATTTTAGGAAATCCCGAGGGCCTCATTCAGAAAATCACTGAATTTCAGAACTACAACTGCCGGAAAAGAATAACTATCTTGTAACTTTCCACTTCACTTTTCTTTTTATTATACCTGCAATTTTTTATTTTAAAATGAGTTTCTTTCATAGTTTTCAATATAGAAAAATTTAAGTTATGCAGCCATACATGTTATGCTGTTTATTATTATCAGTATTACAACTCAAAATTAATTTTTGCCAGAGTGAAAAATTGTTTGAAAAGTTAGAAATCAAATGTTTGTAACATTACTAAATCTCCTTCCTGTCCCCTCCACCCACATTTTTGCCTCATTTTTGATTTGAGGTGAGAGGAAGGACATTGGTAGAATTTCTATCCAGATAACATTTGCATCTATTCTTTGATTTAGTAACCCCACTTCCTAAAATCTGTCCCCCAAAGAAGGAAAGCACTCTTTCCCACACTTCTTCTTCACAGCACTTTGTAAACGCGGGACCCTGGAAACAACCCAGAAGTCTTTCAGTGTGAGTCTGGATGAATCAGTGATGAAACATCCATGTAATAAGCATTTGGCTTATTTATAAAGAATATAGTAATAAAGTAGGTGTCTGTAAGCTCCTTTAGGGTAATTTTAGGATTTGCTGTTATAAAAAATGGAAGGTGGCGGTAGAGCGTCGGCCTGGCGTGCAGGAGTCCCGGGTTCGATTCCCGGCCAGGGCACACAGGAGAAGCGCCCATCTGCTTCTCCACCCCTCCCCCTCTCCTTCCTCTCTGTCTCTCTCTTCCCCTCCCGCAGCCAAGGCTCCATTGGAGCAAAAGATGGCCCGGGCGCTGGGGATGGCTCTGTGGCCTCTGCCTCAGGCGCTAGAATGGCTCTGGATGCAACCGAGTGACGCCCCAGATGGGCAGAGCATCGCTCCCCGGTGGGCGTGCTGGGTGGATCCCGGTCGGGCGCATGCAGGAGTCTGTCTGACTGCCTCCCCGTTTCCAGCTTCGGAAAAAAGGAAAAAAAAAAAAAATGGAAGGTGTGCACAAGAGTACAGGCTGTTCCCGGGTCACGACTGACATAGATTCTCTAGTTTTGGAAATGTTTACTTATATGCACAGAATGGTAAAAATAAATATTATATTCAGAAAGACATATGTCTAAGGTGTATTTGATAGGTAAATGTACCTGTTCCAACTTACATACACATTCAACTAAAGAACAAACCTACTGAACCTATCTCGTTCGTAATCCAGGGAGTGCCTATATATATTATAGGCTAGTATTTTAGAAAGAAAGGGAATTGGAGACACTTATATAAACCTCCACCAACTAGTCAACTGCTGTGAGTATCTATAGTGCCCAAATTGTGATCTTCAAAATATCATTTTCCCCATCTACATGTTTATATTTTCAAAAAGAAATAATGGGGAGGGGGGAATGAACTAAAAACTAATGAAAATGATTACTTAGAGGAGAATGAATAGAATAGAAAGAGGAGAAAGGACAGAGTTGGGTCATACTTCTGATTTTACTATGTTATTATATATAGTTTTGAATTTGGAACCACATAAATGTCTTCAAAATTAAATCTTAAAATAAAAAGTTAACGCTAAAAAGCAAGAACAGCCTGAAACAAATAAACCTAGCTATATATCTAGATGACAGCATAACCATACGGAGAGGGATTCTTTTTTTTTTTGTGTGTGTGATAGAGACAGAGAGAGGGACAGATAGGAACAGACAGGCAGGAAGGGAGAGATGAGAAGCATCAATTTTTCATTACGGCACCTTAGTTCATTGATTGCTTTTCTCATATGTGCCTTGACCGAGGGCTACAGCAGAGCAAGTGACCCCTTGCTCAAGCCAGCAACCTTGGGCTCAAGCCATCAACCATGGGGTCATGTCTATGATCCCACACTCTAGCCAGCAACCCTGTGCTCAAACTGGTGAGCCCACACTCAAGCAACCTCGGGGTTTGAACTTGGGTCCTCTGAGTCCCAGTCTATCCACCGCGCCACCCCCTGGTCAGGCAGAGAGAGATTATTTCAAGTAATTTTAAAACTCAGTATTTTGACTTTGCATCTCGTGGTTTATATTTTGGATATAAGAATAACCACAAAAATATTTTCCCTAACATTTTGTAATTCTGTTTTAGTAATATGTAATATTGGTATTGTTGTATTGAAACCTTTATACATGTTGTAGGATAAAATAAAGAGACAATGTCAGTTTTATTAGAAACTGTAGTTTTCAGCCCTGGCCGGATAGCTTCATTGATTAGAGCAGGGGTAGTCCACCTTTGTATACCTACCGCCCACTTTTGTGTATCTGTTAGTAGTAAATTTTCTAACCGCCCACCGGTTCCACAGTAATGGTGATTTATAAAGTAGGGAAGTAACTTTACTTTATAAAATTTATAAAGCAGAGTTACAGCAAGTTAAAGCATATAATAATAATTACTTACCAAGTACTTTATGTCGGATTTTTGCTAAGTTTGGCAGAATAAATCTTTATAAAACAACTTACTATAGTTAAATCTATCTTTTTATTTATACTTTGGTTGTTCCACTACCGCCCACCATGAAAGCTGGAACGCCCACTAGTGGGTGGTAGGGACCAGGTTGATGACCACTGGGTTAGAGCATCATCCCAAAGTGCAGAGGTTGCCAGTTCAATCCCTTGTCAGGACATGTACAAGAACAAATTGATGTTTCTGTTTTTCCCTCTTTCTCTCTTCCAGTCTCTCAAATCAGTAAAACAATCATTAAGCAAAAAAAGAAACTAGTTTTCAACAAAAGACAATAGTAATACAATTTAATAAGCTAAGTCAAAACTTGGTAATATTTGATTTAACATGGAAAAATTAATATGAGCTTATGACTTACATGTTTTCTTTCTTAGAAAGCTACATTTCCCCACTAGTTTGTCCACTGAAAGGCTCTAGAAAGCAATGTCGTCATTAGGAATAAATATTCATAGCGCCCAGATTGTAGTCTTTACAATACCAGTCCTTACTGAAAGGAACAAGGGTCCCTTAGGGAAATGGGTGATTCCAGGTCTGGAATATTGTTTCTCACCAAAAAAGCAGCAAGATATTAAAGATGATGAGAGTAGCACCAATAGAACACGGAAGCCAACACAGAGGGGACTCCCAGCAACCAAAAGTAGGTAACTGAGCCTCCAAAAGAGCAGTGACTACAATATATTGAAACACATGAAATGTATTTTTCAAATCTATTATTTCATAATGATACACCCCATAAACCAAAGGAAGCAAGTTGTTCACCTTTGGAGGTTGATAGAGCACTGATTTATTATTATGAAAACTAGGAAATGAAGACAGGATCAAATATATCTCAACATTTTTCTGAAGACAGATGATGTGTTCATTAGATTTGTTCTGCGTATTTATTAATTAATATGTATTTGCCTGAAATGTCTATCAAACCCTGATCAATATTAACTTCTGCCATCTAAGAGCAAATTGTGGTGTTCTGTAAAAAAATTTCTTTTAGAACTTACGTGGGTTTTTCCATTTTGTGGTTTCCCAGTTTGTTCCTCACTGAATAGAATGTTCTTTATCCACAGTGCTACACAAAGTAACTTAGCCAGAAGTGGCCCACCTACCCAGTAAATTGCACGTTTATGTGGACACATCCATACACAGCAGATGCAGAGGAGCTCAGCTATGAAAAGCTCAGGGTGAATGTTTGGGTATTTACAGCAGGAACACTTTGTATTTTAAGGAGTTGAGGATATGAGATAAGGGCATTTACACCGTGGTACAAAGTATTTTAAGAAGGTAGAGAGAGACCTCATGGGAAGATTAGAATTGATAGCTTAGGGCTATGGAAACTAATCCATTTCTTTTTCTACTCCTAGCTTTTTTTGTTGGCCTGTTGACCTATTGCTTGTTTTCTTGACACTACCTGATTTCTCTGTCTCAGGTCAATTCTCACAAACTTATTTTAGCAGTAAAATAAAGTTAAATAATAAAACAGGTACTACCATACTCTGTTAAACCACTGTGTTCTGCAAAGAATAGGTTTAACAGCTTGAAATGAGAACATGGTCAAAATATTTTAAGTGGCTGCCTGATTATATATTTGCTATAAAATTATTTGTATCTGTCTAGGTTGGCAAATAAACAAGACAAGGAAGGGGCTTTAGGAGAAGCTGATGTGATTGAATGTCTGTCTCTGGAAAAAATGGTTAATGAGCACAAGTGCCTGTGTCAAATAGTAAGTTTTGGTCTTTGCTTTTTTGCCCTATGGAATATGTTCAGTAGAACAGTTTTGTTCAAGGTGCTAGGCAGTGAGGTGGCAGACAAGTAACAAAATAATTCATTACTGTTTTAACAGAATTTTTTTTTATCCAGGAAATTACATTCTCACTTTTTTGTTGATACTACTTAATATTGTAATATTTGTTTTCTATTTAGTTGGTACTGACTTCCATAAACTATCTTTTGAGATTTCAAAGACTTTAGATTTTAGCTTTTTGTTTAAGATATTGCTAGCAGGATTTGCAAGCTACACAATAAATCTTGCTATAAATGTTATAAATGGTAAAAAAAAAAGTATAAATATAAAATATGAACATAAAGGTTTACAATGAGCTCTGAAAAATCTTATCAGGAGAGTTATATAATCTTAAGAAAGATGGACAGAGAATTTAATTATTCTAATTTCAGAAGATGATCATTAGACTGTCAGTCTTAAAAGATGTTTACTACTATAAATTCCCTGGCATGAGGAATTAAAACTTTCTGCTATTTTTAATAAGTAGGGGCATTTTTCTTCAGAATTTAATTTTGTCTTCCAATCCGTTTGTTTCCAGTTTAAACTGGCCTTGTCAACTTCTTGTGTCATAATACCTCTAATAGCTTACAGATATTATACTTAAAATATTTCAATTCCTGTGTATTAATGTTAGTGGTCATTGCAGAGATATATTTTACAAGTTTAATAAGCAGGTGCTTCACATGATTGATATAATGGGTTAATTTTGATTTACCAGTAATTGTACTTAATAGTATATGGATAGATTTTTGTGGAAAACTTTTAGTTTTAAACTTTAAGTCAAATAAATTGCTGTTTTTCAGGAACCTTGTTCAGCAATCTTGGGATCTGGAAAGAAAATTGACAAGTCAATTAAGAAAGGCCTTTATTGGCTGCTACATATTATTGCAAGAGACTTTGATGCCTTAAATGAACGCATCCAAAAAGACACAACAGAGCAGCGTGCTCTTGAAGAACAAGAGAAACGAGAAAGGGCTGAACGAGTGCGAAAATTACGTGAAGAAAGGTAAGTAGGTTAATTTTGTACCACAGTGAATTTGAAAAGTCAAAAACATAACTGTATGAATATTTTATTAGTTTTGTCTATTCAGTTTCCTTTTTCTGTCTGAAGGCATTAGGTAAATTTTCAATTCCATTTGTATTTATTATTTCTAAGAGTTTAACTTTTTTTTAATCTCTTATTATTTTGAATTTTACTCCTTTTTTAATGGAATTTTATTTGGGTGACACTGGTTAACATAATTATACAGGTTTCAGGTACCCAATTCTACAACACATCTCGGTACTTATTACCTTTTTGTTTGTTTGTTTTGTGTGTGAGAGAGAGAGAAGGAGAGAGGTAGACAGACAGGATGGGAGAGAGATAAGAATTATCAACTCTAGTTGCAGCACTTTTAGTTGTATATTGATTGCTTTCTCATATGTGCCTTGACTGGGGCGGGGGGCTACAGCAGAGAGAGTGACCCCTTGCTCAAGCCAGAGACCCTGGGCTCAAGCCAGCGACCATGGGGTCATGTCTGTGATCCCACGCTCAAGCTGACAACTCCGTGCTCAAGCTGGTGAGCCTGCGCTCAAGACAGATGAGCCCACACTCACGCCAGCAACCTCGGGATTTTGAACCTATGTCCTCAGCATCCCAGGTCAATGCTCTATATTCACTATGGTCAGGCTTATCACCTGTTTTTTATGAGTACCTGTATTTCAGTGGTTCTGAAAAGCCCGTTTTGCTTCTCTGAGGGCATTTGGCAGTGTTTAGACATTTTTCCTTATCACAGTTGGAGGCGGTAGAGTGCTGCTGCGTAGAGGCTGCTGAACATCCCTGATGCACAGGACAGTCCCCAGAGAATTACTGTGTCCATAGATGGGGGAACTCTTTAGTCTCAGCAAAGACAGAGCTAAGCTGTTAGTGGATCATCAACCAAAGCAACATCTGATCTTCAATGCTAGTTTTGTCAGAAAGTAAATTAATTGCTTTGTCTCAGGTTTTTTGTTATTTTTGTGACAGACTTTTTTAAAGTGTGACAGAGACACAGAGAGAGAGAGAGGGGGACAGATAGGGACAGACAGACAGGAAGGGAGAGAGATGAGAAGCATCAATTCTTTGTTGCAGCACCTTAGTTGTTCATTGATTGCTTTCTCATATGTGCCTTGACGGGGTGGCTACAGCAGACCGAGTGACCCCTTGCTCAAGCCAGTAACTTTTGGGCTCAAGGCAGCGACTCTGGGGTCATGTCTATGATCCTGCACTCAAGCCAACGACCTTGGGTCCAAGCTGGTGAGCTTTGCTCAAACCAGATTAGCCCGCACTCAAGCTGGCAACCTTGGGGTTTCGAACCTGGGTCCTTCGCATCCCAGTCCGACGCACTATCCACTGTGCCACTGCCTGGTCAGGCTCTCTCAGGCTTTTAAATACATTTTTCAAATTATTTTAAATATATATTTCCCAAAAGGAAACTTTTAAAATAAATTTAGCAAACTGAATTAAAAGAAATGATTACATAAATTCTACCACAGAATGACTTATAATAATTTTAATACTGCAAAAAAGTACTCAGGTATGATTTAAAGTCAGATTTAGTGCTCAATACCAATATTTCTCTTTTCTCTACTAGATTATTTGCTTGGTAGGGAGGGGAGAAATGAGAAGATAGTTAAGTGAGCTCCTGTAAGATACAAAGTTGTCTTCCGTCTACTTAAGTAATACTGGCCTTCCATGTGCATTAACATAGTCACCGCCTGGTAGACAGGAGCCCACTAAACTGCCCTTGGCGTTGCTGTTGTAAGGTGTTCTCTGGCTGTTGAGGAATTCCTGTGGTTACAGGAATCTTTCATTTATTTTAGATGTAGGACTTAAAGGATAGAAATATTTGTAGAGGTAATTCTCCAGCCCCAAGAGCTCAATAATATGAGCAGGTCATTCAGCTAGATGTATTTGATGCTGATATGAGGTTTTACTTCCTGTGAGAGTCTGGTTTTCTATTCTGCCCTACTGTATAGTGGCTAGCATTTCAGAGGTCATAGGTTCGACCCGCGGTCAGAGCACATACGAGAAGCAATTGATGAGTACACAACTAAATGGAACAACTATGTGAAACAAGTTGATGGTTCTTTCTTTCTCTCTCTCACTCTCTCTCTCTCATATCAATGAAAAAAATGTAAAAGAAAAATTGAGTTGGGGAAGGAAACCTAATATTAAGTCATCTCCCCACCTCCAAGTTCTTACCTTTTCGTAAAGGTGTTCTAGGTCGTGTTATGGCAGGCTTTTCTCATACCCATTCCCCCCCTCTTCCTCCTTCCTCCTTCCTCCTAGCCGTGCCACGTGGGGGCTGAGGCTTCTCCTGTGGAGCACTCTCCATGATTAAAAGTGAACTGGCAGACCTCTGGTGGCGCAGTGGATAAAGTGTCGACCTGGAAATGCTGAGGTTGCCGATTCGAAACCCCGGGCTTGCCTGGTCAAGGCACATATGGGAATTGATGCTTCCAGCTCCTCCCCCCTGTCTCTCTTTCTTCTCTCTCTCCTCTCTAAAATGAATTAAAAAAAAAAAGTGAACTGGCATTCAGAGAGGAGCGATTTATAAAACACCATAAACCTATTTTGCTTCATTAAATGCAATCTAATGGATTCAGATATTTCTGAAAAACTGTAAAACATTATTTTTGGTATCTGAAAATAGTATATTAATACTAGATAAGTGAAATTGCTTGACAATAAATTAATAACATTAATAACAATTACTATAATATAATTTTTTTTTATCCACATGGGAAAGCTATCACTCAAAGATCCAGACACATGTCCAAGGTCACAGAAGTAGTAAATTGTAGATCTCTAAATCATGGCTTGCGAGGTTTAGAATGAAAGGATCTATCTTTTCATCAGAGACCATAATGAATAACCGTCATAGTAATGAACATTCACATTGCTATACTTTACTTGCAGCTTAGTTGCAGATCTATACTAGTCATCTTTCTGTTTTTAGCTGCTTGTTTGGGACATTAACTATAAGTCAGAGCCAGTGAATGTTTTACTAACAATGAATATGGAAATATTTAATTGGTATAGTACACTTATCTCTATAGCCTCTTCTATTATGCAAAGCAGCAGTCGTTATCTAGTTCACAGATGGTAACTAATTTGACACAGCTCTTCAGAAGAGGTTTAACAAAAGGACTTATTTATGTGTGAACGTCAATGAAGATGACAGCATTGGTTTGGAATGGCAATAAATTGACAAATTATAAAAAACACTAAGCACATAGAAAATTAATATGCACTTTTGACATCGATAAATCAGTCACAGGGATTGTTATTTTTGTTAGCATTTGTTTCTTTTAAAAATTCAAATGAACAGTCTTTATATGGCGGTAGAGGCCTGTTACTTGCCTAAGGATATCTGAAGATGTCTCAGTAATTTAAAGCTATGAAATTCCTAACTTTAATAGCCTTAAACCGATTGCAAGTGTTCTTAAACATGGTTGAGCATTTTCTCAGGAATTACAGTTTTATTTCCCTCAATCAATAGAGAACACAGAGAGCGAGAGCAGGCTGAACAGAATGGAACCAGTGGTCTGGCTGAGTTGGACACAGAACCAATTACTGTTAACCCTTTCCAGCCGATAGCAACTGTAATCACTGAGGTACGGATGGTGGCAGATGTACTTTTTCTATCTTAAGTTATATAGGAGGAAGTTAAGAAAGGAGTCGGGTAATTGAGAAAGGGGGCAGGGAATTGAGAAAGGGGGCAGGGAGATCAAAGTCCTATACCAGAGACTGATTATTTCTAAAAGAATGAAATAGGAGAGATGGCTTAAAGGTTTGCTGGGTTTTCCTGTCCTTCCAGTTGGCCCTCGGATCTGGTATAAAAAGGAAAGGTGACTTCAAAATTACTGAAAATGAAAAGGAAGATTGAATGTAGCAACTATAGTAGTTACTGTTCCGATAAATTTTTCTCGTCGTTTATTTTTTATGGTAGTGATACATATTTACTCTATAACATTGTCTCTTTGTCCCTGTGTTGCTTTTACTCCCATCTCTTTACAGTAATATTGAGATGCTTAGGATGCATTAGAATCTATAAATGAGTTTCTAACTGTTTACCCAGGGTACTTAAGAGTGTTTGAAACTGTAACAAATTCTTCTATTATATATGTAAATATGATTTATTTTACTTTTCATTGTCAGAAGTTTTACCAAAATTAATTTGTAGATCTTAATCATGAAGAAGTTAAAGGGTTGTGTGTGTGTATATGTGTGTGTATCTGTGTTTTCATTTTTTACTGGTGTCCAGAGTTTGACTTGGCCCTGCTTTAATTGGCCTCGGAGGCTGTGTCCCCCGAGGCAGAGCTTCCGAAACATCCCCTCCATTCCCCAGAGCTTAAGTGTGCTGGGCCCCTGCCTGTGCGTTGTCCGTTCCTCTTCCCCTGTCACCGCCTCCGTCCACACAGGTGCTTGTCGGGAAAGGCGGATGCTCACTCTTCCTCGGGGCTGCTGCTGAGGAGGGCGGCAGCTCCACAGGTAAGGAGATGATCGGATAATCTGGGTGTTGCTTTATTTGGAAAAATAATTGGTAATGTGAAATATTTGGACTTAAGTTGCTTAGGTACTGGAAGGTTAATTGTATTTAATTTTTGTATTAACCCCACTGCATTTAACTTAATTAAATGTGTGCTTTTCTAAGTACAGTAAAGCTGTCTTAATAACTTAAGCTCTTGTTTTGTCTCCCATCTTATTAAATATTATTTTTGTCAAGTTTTGTTTTATGGTCTTTTAAAAATATTGGTGGGAAAGAAGGAAGTCAAGTTTGACTTTTCACTTGAAAACATTAATTTATATGTGTAAAGAATTGACCTTGTAAATAATGACCTGTTATTTCATAGTACCATGATGACTTAGCAGAGTCCTTAGTGCTTCCACCAACATTGTGTTTCTCATTGAATAAAGATGTGAGCAATACTGGTGTACAGAATAGTAGACCTTATATTGAAAATGCCTGAATCAATAATTGGCATGGGGAAAGTGCACTTATTATGCATTTAAGCTATAGTAATTTCAAGAAGACGATTAGTAAAGAAATGAAACAAATGAAAACAGATTACTTATACAGTCTCCTTTAAGCCAAGCATATTTTCTTTTTTTCCCCACAAAATTTCTCCTCTAAAATGTTTGCATTTTAGAGAAGATTTTTATATCCCTTTGATTTTTAAAACAGCTGATAAAAATGGTAAGGTATTGGTTCCAGAACAGAGAGCTCAATGGAACATTGATAGATATGGAATAAACCTAATGATGTCTGAATTTTTTGTATAAGATAAAGGTGTCATTTCAAATCTGGGAGAAGAGGATGTTGGGACCCCTGAGCAATCATTTTGTAATAAAATAAAATTATCAAGCACTGTATATACCAAATTAAATCCCAGAAGACTTAAATGTATTAAAAATAAAGCCTTAAAAATACTAGCACATAATATAGTTAAACAGTTATATATATGTGGAGGAAGAAAAATGTTCAAAGCAGGACAATCAAGCTACAAATCATGAAGTGAAAATAGGTAGACCTTAGTATATTCAGTTTTTTTTTTGTATTTTTCTGAAGCTGGAAACGGGGAGAGACAGTCAGACAGACTCCCGTATGCGCCCGACCAGGATCCACCCGGCACGCCCACCAGGGGCGCTCTGCCCACCAGGGGGCGATGCTCTGCCCCTCCGGGCATTGCTCTGCTGGGACCAGAGCCACTCTAGCGCCTGGGGCAGAGGCCAAGGAGCCATCCCCAGCGCCCGGGCCATCTTTGCTCCAATGGAGCCTTGGCTGCGGGAGGGGAAAGAGAGACAGAGAGGAAGGAGGGGGGGTGGAGAAGCAAATGGGCGCTTCTCCTATGTGCCCTGGCCGGGAATCGAACTCCCCCGCACGCCAGGCCCACGCTCTACTGCTGAGCCAACCGGCCAGGGCCAGTATATTCAGTTTTTAAAGAGCTCTTCTACAAAGTTAAAGGCCAAGCAAACCCTAATGAGAAATATTTATATTTGAGACAGGACAAATAAAGAACCCTTAAAAATTACTATGAAAATAATGAAAATCAAATAGGAAACTGGATATTGGGTTACCATATGTAATTCTCTAAAGAAACAATAAAAATGTCAGTAACATTATTTAATAGTTCATTTTTATAGTGATAAGTAGTAGTAAAAACCACATGTTAAACCAGGGGTCCCCAAACTTTTTACACAGGGGGCCAGTTCACTGTCCCTCAGACCGTTGGAGGGTCGCCACATACAGTGCTCCTCTCACTGACCACCAATGAAAGAGGTGCCCCTTCCGAAGTGTGGCGGGGCTGGATAAATGGCCTCAGGGGGCTGCATGCAGCCTGTGGGCCGTAGTTTGGGGACACCTATAAACTAATACTGTGGTAAAAACATTTATTAGTTTGACAGAGATATAAAAGTGGTTATGATATACACCACTGAAAAGGTGTGGGGAAATACACTCAACCTTTGCTTGGGGTATAAGTTGACTTTAATTTTTCTGAAGAGAAGTTGGTAGTGTGTCACATTTTAACATGTGCTTACCCATTACCAACAATTCTAATGTTAGGAGTTTATGCTAAAGAACTAATTCAATAGTTATGTTTCTTTTAGTTGTGAAAAATTAAAAGTAACCTCTATATTCATTGATTGGGAATTGGTAAAATAAGTTATAACTATTCAAACTGATAATTGGTAAAAGTAATCATAGCTAACACATATGACATTTAACAGCTAATACTTTACAACGTGTCAGTGACTATTCTAAGGAAAGAACTATATTCTTAAAAACCTCAGTTATTTTTAAATTACAAATGCGTAAATATGTACCTCTAGAAACAGTACCACATTTGCGCATGTTTGTGGATGGTGCATGCCTGTACGTGTGCAGTAGGCAAAGAAAAGCATCCCTTCGTGAATGTACACCAAGCAGCGGTCATCTCTAGATTGTGGAACTACTAGTAATATTTGTTTTCCTCTTTCATACCATGTTTTCTGAATGTTTGGCAATTAGCATGTTACAGTGATGTCTTTAACAAATAATTTTTAGTGGAAATAATCACAGTTCCCCAAAGTTACAGAATGATCTTGGATTATTTGATTTTTCCCTTATAATGATCTGAGATACAACTGATATTAAAGGTGATGTATTCCATTTTTATTAGAATGAAAAAAAACTTGAAAACGAGAAAAGGAGACAAAATATGGAGAAAGTCTGTAATGACTGCCCCCTGAAATATAAAACGGAGCCTGACCAGATAAAGACACAGAGCCAGATCAGTGACTGTAGCCAAAAAAACAATGACTTTGGAACAGTAGACAATTACAAGGAAGCGTTAACCCAGCAGTTGGAGAATGAAGATGAGACCGACCAGCCATCATCAGAATCAGGTGATAAATTTAGTTATTAAATGAATAGATATACAAATATATATATATATCTCCATAGCATAATTATACTTCTTTTATTTGTCATGGTTATTTTGATGAAAATATTTTTTCTGTCTCCAAATGCAGTATTTATCATGGTCTTTAGTTACTCAATCAGTTTGCTAATGTTTTTTATTCACGAGGCCTTGTGATGTAGTAGTCTTTTGTAACTTAGAAGAATTTCAGCAGAAAATTTTAAATTTATTATGATAAATTTGGAATATAGTATAGCCCCAGGAGTCCTTGGAATGTGTTTAATACCTTTAAAGCTTTTTGAGGTTTTTGTTAGTTCAGCATCGTTACCTTTATTGACATGCTATTTCTGTAGGATGCACTCAGTTGAACATTTTTTAAGTCTTATCAAATAGCCATTTTCCTCTTATTTTAATATCATATAAAATTTTCAATTCATAATTGCTTTCCTAGTTTGAAGTGGTTATGTAATTAAAGGGAAGTGTATTCTTTTGGTATCATAAAGATCCCAAAAGCCTGTGTCTGGAATCTGAGAACCTGGGATAGAACCCTGACTTTCCCATCTACTAGCTATTTGTTTTATTATATCATGTTCTTCAGTCTCCCTTATCGCTAAAATGAAAATAAGCATAATGGTTTACAAGGATTTTAGGGTCATGTATAATAATAAAAAAAAATCTTTACAATGTTCTAGCATGGGCATGACACATGGGAGCTACCTAATAGTTATTACTTCCTTGCCTTTCTTTGTTAGCAATATGGTCCCATTGTATATAAGAATTTTTACCCAGTATCCAAAAGTTTATGAAAATAAGATCTCAGTCCTTGGGGTTCAGATTAGCTAGCGTGTATATTTTGCTGTATAAAAAATAATTGGATTTGAGAGTTCTACATTTGTAACCTGGGAAGTTAAGCCATATTCATACCCATATATGATAGTTCTGTCAGAGTTAAACAGAAAGTAGAATTAAAGTAGCCTCTCAGTATATTGAAAGAACTCTAACACAAATACATTATTTGAAAATAAAGTGCAGGATGATCTAAGGTAGTCTTTTATATAACTATTATTATAATTAACACATTTTATAATTTAGAACATGGTTTCATATGCCTTATATTACGTATTTAACACAACACAGCATTATGCTATTTAACATAACAATGCGAGGGTATATTATTTCCATTTATATAGAATAGAAAGCCGGGGACTTGGAGAGGTTGAATAACATATTTCAGATCATACATCTTGTCTGTGGGTGGGCTGAGACCCCAGCTCAGATCATCTGCTTTATCTTTTATGCTCTTCTATGACCCTGAGCTGCTGCCAAGCTAACGAGCCATGTGGTAATGAGACTGTCTTTCCTTTCTCCCAGCTGGAAAGTTTACCACTCCAGCTGTAAAGAGATGTCTTGTCTCTCTCTGGAGTAAAATGGGTCAAATGACACTAATTGATTGTTTCTAAATATGTTTGTATTTCTCATTGCTCAGTTGGTTTCATAGAGGTAGACTGTTTCTTAAGTAACAGATAATTCCCATTTTAGAAAATGTATTACATAGTATAGAAATTTAGATTGGAATTGTCAGTGAAAATATTTCAGTAACTTTTATGTTTGATTATTAACCACTATGCCATCTTGGCTTACGTTTTTAAAGTCTACATGTTAACAACATAGATGTCCTAAAAATGTTAAGTGCTTAAGTGAGAATCTGTAAGTAGTTAATTTTTAAAAGAACACAAATTCAGTTCTTCAACATCTATTGTGAATTTTGGTTTTATGTACAGGGTGGGTTTAGTTATGAGTACACGGAACAAAGAGTTTATTCTTGTATTATTTATTTTATTATATTTCATATGAACAACTGTAAACCTACTTTTGCCACACCCTGTATTTATATTAAGCGTATCTTATTTGGCGGTTATTTTAATGGGTAATGTGCTTAGGTATGATTGAGGTCTTTTTTACATTTTAAATAATTATTTTTGGACAGTTTATCCCTAGAATGTAAATATGTGTGTGTGTGTGTGTGTGTGTGTGTGTGTGTGTATAATAGGTATAGATATGGATATAGATATATAGATATAGATATATATGTTCTACTGAGACAAATCAATACCTCTTTCTCCAAGCCATTCTAAGTTTTATGGAAGTTGTTGCAATTAAAAAATATTTACTTAATAATGACATTTGAAATAATATGTTACTTTTGGAAATGTGAAAATTTTTTTGTATTCTGAATAACCTCTCAGAACTTAGAATGTAGGGTTTTTGTTGTTTGTATCATATTAATTAATCATTCAATAAACAATTGTTTAAAAATATAATTTGTAGTGAAAACAAGTTCATATTTTGTTACTGGTAATAATTTTAAATTTAAATTGAAGATACATTTTTGTAGTAATGATAATATCAGTATTCTGGTTATATTCTTCATTTTTATTGTAGAAATTAATTTTTTTCCAAACAAATATGCTTATATTTTTATAGATAACAGTAAAAAGAAAACTAAGAAACTAAGAATAAAAAGGAGTCATCGTGTGGAACCCGTTAGTACCGATGACACCACTCCTAAGAGCCCACCACCCCCGCCTCCTCCCCCTGGTGAGTAATTTGATATTGATACTGAATTTAGAAATATTGCTTTAAACAATGAATACAAAAATGAAAACTTGTATAGTTTTTATCTAGTATATTCATTATCTTGTGAATTTCTGAAAAGAGTTGTTTGTTCCATTTTGTTTGAAATTTATCAACATATGTATCTATTGCTTTCTTTAACCATAAAAAATGTTTTATAAAGGTAAAAATTAAGTAAAAAGTGATTTAAAAAACCTTACTCAGGCACTTCCAGAATGGATTCAAATCTTTCTTTAAATATCAGTGCACAGATTGCTAAAAGAAATTCAAGTTTAATGACTAGATGGCTAAAATGAGCTTCTAAAAAATTGCATCTTTCATCCTGAAAGTTAACATTTAAAACCAAGATTTGTGAGTTTTTTCATTATATTTTCAACATACACATTGACCTTTTAAGTTGTTACGGGGATTAAATGGAATGCTTCATGTAAAGCACTGACTGGGACATACTCCTTGCATAAAAAATGTGAGTAATTTCTCAGCAGTAAGCGGAATGCCTTGTGTACTGTATGTGCTCAATAAAGATCTAAATGAGCCCTGGCCGGTTGGCTCAGCGGTAGAGCGTCGGCCTAGCGTGCGGAGGACCCAGGTTCGATTCCCGGCCAGGGCACACAGGAGAAGCGCCCATTTGCTTCTCCACCCCTCCGCCGCACTTTCCTCTCTGTCTCTCTCTTCCCCTCCCGCAGCCAAGGCTCCATTGGAGCAAAGATGGCCCGGGCGCTGGGGATGGCTCTGTGGCCTCTGCCCCAGGCGCTAGAGTGGCTCTGGTCGCAATATGGCGACGCCCAGGATGGGCAGAGCATCGCCCCCTGGTGGGCAGAGCGTCGCCCCATGGTGGGCGTGCCGGGTGGATCCCGGTCGGGCGCATGCGGGAGTCTGTCTGACTGTCTCTCCCCGTTTCCAGCTTCAGAAAAAAGAAAAAAAAAAAAAAAAAAAAAAAAAAAAAGATCTAAATGTATATGTTTATAGTGACCTTTTAGCCCTCCTAGAAGGCTTTATGGTAACATTTTGGTTTGAGAATTATTTGAAGACTCATTTCTAATATTCCATTTAATAAGTAAACATTTCTTGTAGCCTCTTCTAGGGGTTACAATAATAGCCTAAACTTATTTATTGAGGTGGTGAAGATGCATATATTTTTAACTAAAGGTAAATAAAAATTTAAAGTAAATGTTACCAGCCCATAGTGACATTCTTAAATAGAAGTCATTTAAAATGGGCTTATGGTTATTTAGTATTTTGTCATTCAGTATATATTAATTGACATCAAATGTTATATACGTTCCTGCCTAGGGAGGGATCCTCTCGACCAACTTGAAGAGGCATTCTTTAACAGTGTTTTAAATGTTTCTGTTTTTTTTAGTTGGCTGGGGAACACCCAAAGTCACTAGACTTCCAAAACTTGAGCCTCTTGGTGAAACACGTCATAATGGTAATGCAAAAGGATCAGTTTTAAATATCTATACATATTACCTGCACTTTTCTTTACCTCATTACTAAAGTTTTATTTCTGGAAGCCTTTCAGATCCAAAGCTATCCTTTTTCATTATATGTCATTTTTTTTTCTATTTACTTAATTTTATTCTTAAGTGCCATTTGCCTCTAAATAATTTGAATTGACATTTACCTTAGAATACAGAGATAAAAATAATCATAGCTTGTGTTTACCTGTTAAATATTTATGTAAATAGTAATGCAAAGCGAAAGGCTTTCCAGCCATTTAAATGAACTTGACATTACAATTATGATGCTTGAAACTGCATCGTTTTACATGTGTGTGCTCAGTATACTCAATGATGCCATATGATTGCTCTTTCTCTGCTTCTAGAAGGACACCAAGGTGCTAAATATATATTAAAATGAAGTAAAGATGATCAACAACACAGTTGTAGAATCAGAAACCACTCAAGGATACCAGATAAAGTGCAGCTTAATATAGAAGATTACTGATGGTTTTATTGCCCCCAAATAAATTTCTTTGTATGTAGTTAACATGAGGTATACAGTCCAGCCAATATATGGCTTTAGAACTCCACAGCTGGAAAACTGAAGAAAGGACTGTTGGGAGTAGAGGACTGCCTTGTACACAGGAGTCCTCATTTTAGACCGTCAGCCCAAATTCTTTTCATAAAGTATTTCCAGTATGCAAAAGGATAATATATATTATATTCTAGCTCAATGAATTTCTCTATCAGTAACCTCCAGTTTGCTTTCTGACGGCTTTGTTTACTGAATCTAGAGCTTGGTTTCCTAAGGAGACTAGTTTATTAGGGAAAAAAAAAGTCAGAAGTTTAATCTTAGAAAAGCTTTACCATATAATTTGAAATTATATCCAACTCTATATAATGCCCTTATTCAAAAATTATATAAATATAAATCTGCTATTTTCTTTCTTTTTTAGAATACTGTAGGCCGATAATTAAATAGCTCTTCATAATCATTCCTAAAGTTGAAAGATTTCATTTCTAGAGACAGAAAAGTTTGTCCTTAGGCTATATCAGAATTACAGTGAAATCACATCTAGTTGACTGATTCTGTCACAATACTTTTATTGACTGTTAATAGGTTAGTTTCTATTTTATTATACTCTGAAATTGTATTTGAATTCATTATCAGTTTAAATATTCAGTATGTTATTAGACAAATTAGGTAACGTTAATATATATGTTTAACCTGACCAGGCGGTTGCACAGTGGATAGAGCATTGGACTGGATCACAGAGGACCCGGGTTTGAAACCCCAAGGTCACCAGCTTGAGCACGGGGTCACTGGCTTGAGCATTGAATCATAGACATGATCCCATTGTCATTGGCTTGAGCCCAAGGTTGCTGGCTTGAGCAAGGGGTCACTCTCTCTGCTGTAGCCCCACCCCCTCTGGTCAAGGCACATATGAGAAAGCAATCAATGAACAACTAAGGAGCCACAAAAAGAATTGATGTT
Source organism: Saccopteryx leptura (assembly GCF_036850995.1). Taxonomy (NCBI): domain Eukaryota; kingdom Metazoa; phylum Chordata; class Mammalia; order Chiroptera; family Emballonuridae; genus Saccopteryx; species Saccopteryx leptura. The sequence continues at coordinate 24,288,560 of NC_089510.1, forward strand.
TCTCATCTCTCTCCCTTCCTGTCTGTCTGTCCCTGTCTGTCTGCCCCATCTGGCCTCCTCTCTGTCTCTCTCTTTTTCTGTCACAAAATATATGTGTGCATGTGTGTGTGTGTATTATGTATATATAGACAAACAGGTATATATAGAAAATATTAATATCTCCTATGACATTTTTTTCTCTTACTGAATCAGGTATCCAGTGAACTACTATTTCGTATTTGATACCACCTAAAACTTTGGTGATAACAAGAGGAGTAAGACATAAATTCTTCCTTTCTGGGGATCCTAGTCTAATAAAGAAGACCAATTTCAGCTTCCTTTACTCTGTGACAGTTTACATACAGTGATAAGTTCTGTGCTGTAGAACTGTAATGCTGTGCACGAACTGGAGGGATAGTGAAAGTGGATTTAGAACTGGGCTTTTAAGAAAGAGAAGCGTCTTCAGCAGAATACACAGTAGTTTCAAAGGCAGAGAGGGTGGAAAGGACAGTGGGTATTTGGAAAGTAGCATAAAGTTACTGGAGCATGTGTTCATGTGGGTAGAATGAATAAGAGAAGAAATTTCAAGTTGAAGAGAGTGTCAAAACTGGAATTACAGTTTAGGGAAAGATTCTGAATGCCCTCACATATATGTTAAGATGTCTGAACTTGCTATAATTTTACAAAAGACACTATAAATTTTTAGCAGGGAAATAGTGTTACTAGATTTGTTGTTTAGAAGAACTACTTTTGACACAATGTGACCTGTAGACTTGATGGTGGCCACACCTGAGATAAGAAAGGATCCCAGCTAGGAGGCTGTTGCAGTAGGCAGAGTGAGAAGTGGAAATTGGAGTGGAGAGTAAAAAAATGTATGCAACGAATATCTTAACGATTACAATAGGTAATATTTAATGAATGGATCTATAGGCCGAGGGGGAGGAATAGAGAGTGACACGGCTCAAGGGGCTGGAAGGTTGGTGCTACCTGTAAGACTGAAAATACACGAGAAGAAAACCTGCTTTGCAGGTGTCTGAAGGCTTACCTATTTGAAATGTCTGTCGCCCAGTACAAGTAAGATTCTGGAGCTCAGAAGAAAGTAAAGGACCTAGGTATGTGGAGGGTATGTAGGTTGAGTTTTCCTTTCAGTTGTCATCACACAATAGGAGTGCTCTGCCTGGGACAGATGCTCTGAAATTGTTTACTGAATGAATGCAGTTGAGAAAATGATAGTTTCCTGTTTCTGAGAGAAAGTGTCTAGAATGAGGAGCAAATAACTAATGGTAGCATCTGTGGGGAACCTTTAGTTACGGGCAAGTGAAAAAAGAGGTTGAAAATGGCCTAGGCCTGTCCAGGCGGTGGCGCAATGGATAGAGCATTGGAGTGTGACACGGAGGACCCAGGTTCGAGACCCCAAGATCGCTGGCTTGACTGTCGGCTTATCTGGTTTGAGCAAGGCTCACCAGCTTGAGCCCATGGTTGCTGGGCTGAGCAAAGGGTCCCTCACTCTGCTGTAGACCCCCAGTCAACGCACATATGAGAAAGCAGTCAGTGAACAACTAAGGTGCCACAACAAAGAATTGATGCTTCTCATCTCTCTCCTTCCTGTCTGTTTGTCTGTCCCTATCTGTCCCTCTGAGTCTCTGTCTTTCACACACACACACACACACACACACACACGGGCTGAGAAGGTTGTTTCTGTTTTACCTTGCTTTTTAAAAAAAAATTAGAACTTCTCAGAAAGAATTATAATAACTTAAGGTTAATACCGCCATATTCCTATTTTCAGTTTATATTAATAAATTTAGCTTCCATAGCAGAGAATAAACCACTATCACTTCATAAATGTTAAAAATATCTTTATTATTTTTTTCATAAACTTTAAGTCAGAGTATACTAAGCTGGGTTAAAAAACAGTGTACGACCATTTCTTTTTATTTTTTTATTTTTTTTAATTTTTTTTAAAATAATTTTATTTTTTTAATGGGGCGACATCAATAAATCAGGATACATATATTCAAAGATAACATGTCCAGGTTATCTTGTCGTTCAATTATGTTGCATACCCATCACCCAAAGTCAGATTGTCCTCTGTCACTTTCTATCTAGTTTTCTTTGTGCCCCTCCCCCTCCCCCTTTCCCTCTCCCTCCCCCCCCCCCCCTGTAACCACCACACTCTTATCAATGTCTCTTAGTCTCACTTTTATGTCCCACCTAAGTATGGAATATTGCAGTTCTTCTTTTTTTCTGATTTACTTATTTCACTTCGTATAATGTTATCAAGCTCCCATCATTTTGCTGTAAATGATCCGATGTCATCATTTCTTACGGCTGAGTAGTATTCCATAGTATATATGTACCACATCTTCTTTATCCAGTCATCTATTGACGGGATTTTTGGTTGTTTCCATGTCCTGGCCACTGTGAACAATGCTGCAATGAACATGGGGCTGCATGTGTCTTTACGTATCAATGTTTCTGAGTTTTTGGGGTATATACCCAGTAGAGGGATTGCTGGGTCATAAGGTAGTTCTATTTTCAGTTTTTTGAGGAACCACCATACTTTCTTCCATAATGGTTGTACTACTTTACATTCCCACCAACAGTGTATGAGGGTTCCTTTTTCTCCACAGCCTCTCCAACACTTGCTATTACCTGTCTTGTTAATAATAGCTAATCTAACAGGTGTGAGGTGGTATCTCATTGCAGTTTTGATTTGCATTTCTCTAATAACTAAAGAAGATGAGCATCTTTTCATATATCTGTTGGTCATTTGTATTTCTTCCTGGGAGAAGTGTCTGTTCATGTCCTCTTCCCATTTTTTTATTGAATTGTTTGTTTGTTTGTTGTTGAGTTTTATGAGTTCTTTGTATATTTTGGATATTAGGCCCTTATCTGAGCTGTTGTTTGAAATATATTCTTTGTGTTCATTGAGTTGTTTTCTGAGCTCCCTAAATTGCCTTTCTGTGTTTTCTTGTATATCTCTGAGTATTTTTAGGATTTCTATTTTAAATTCTCTGTCGTTTAACTCTAAGGTTTCCAATATATTAAATTTTTTCTCCATAGATTTTTCCTCATCTATCTGTGTTACCTCTCTTTCTTTTGTATCCATGTTATTCGATTTTCTCTTCCTTAATGGCATCTGAGGGTGGTTTTGTTGATAGTATTAATGAGATTTAATAAAGAATAAAAAGTTAAAAAAATAAAAAATCGAAAAGAGTTATTTTTTTAAATTAATAATTAAATAAAGAAAAATAAAATAAAAATTTTTTTAAAAAAGGAAATTATTCCCCCCCCCCTTTTTTCCTCTCCTCTCCTCTCCCCTCTTTCTTGAGAAAATCTTGTGGTGAACTGTGAATTATATGGTACTAAATAGAACAAACAATGCCTGTAATGGAGGGCCTGAATTGGGGAGAAGTAATAAAGGGGCAAAAAAAAAGAAAAAAAGAAAAAAAAGGGGGGGTATGGACCCACAAAAAGCAAATAAGGAAGAAATTTGGGTCAAGAATAAAATGATTTGCTTTTAGGTGTTGGTTGACTAAGAGTTATGATGAGAGGAATAAGAGGAAAACAGGAAAATGGGGGGACAAATTAAAAAATTACTATTTAGTGGAACAAGAACTAGATAAAATGGAGAGCTAGGGATGGGAGCACTGCTAGTGAGTTAAAAAGGTGAAGTAAAAAAACCCCAAAAATGCCACAAACATAAGTTTGAGTCCCAGATAAGATAATGTGTTTGTTATTGAGGTTTGAATGAGAGGAGACGTAAAGGAGAAAGGAAGAAACTAATATAGAGGGAGAAAAGAAAGAGAGAGAGAGAATAAAAAGAGGGAACCACTAAAAGATGAAAAAAGAAAAAAGAGAGAGAGAGAGAGTTAAGGGTTTTGGAGTGCAACCCTCATATAGAGAAAGGAAGAGGAAAGAAAAGATAATGGGAGATGTAACACTTATGGGTAGTGTAGTTCAAGGAGAGGAAAGAGTAAGACCGGTAGAGAGTTAAACAACCAAATTGGAGGAGGAAAAAAAAAATCAAGAATGAAGATAAGAGAAACAAATGAACAAATATAATAAAATGGGATAGGTTATAAAGTCTGTGGATTATTCTTGATTTTGAGAGGTTATCTTCTTGCTTTTTCTTTTCTCTCCCTCTTCCTGGTCGGTGACTCTGTACCCCCGGTTCTGCCCCTTTGGCACGCTCAGGTAGAGGTTTGCAGTTGATAAGTCTCTATGGCAGTGTCATGTATTGTGCTTTAGTCTCGTTGGCAGTCGAGGCTCATTAGCATTTATAGGCTCCACCAGTGAGAGAGTCCGTGTTCCTGGAGCCTTTCTCCTAGTCTTTCCTTCCTCAATTAGTAGCCTGATAATCCAGCTATGGGGTTGCTGCTGCCTCTGCCTGGATAGTAAGAGGCTCAAAGAGCTGGCCACTCCCCACTCTATTCCCACTCAGCACAGGGCTCTGGGTAAGGCTCAGTCAGTCAGAGCTGCTAGCATAATCAGGCGGGGCTTCCGCCCACTCAAAGACCTCTGGCTCTGCCACTCTGTCCGGTAACACGGGCGGGCGCCCACTCCCGGGGCGGTTGGAGGAAACTCTCGCTCACTATCTGTGCGCGCAGACCAGGATATCAGGCCGGAAGTCTCACCCTCTGAGTGAAATCCCCACCTGCTCAGAAAAGTTCCGGTGTTGGAATTGGCTCTCGCTCCGTCCCCGTGCGCGGCTTTCCCAGGGCGCTGGGGCGGTTCGGAGATTCCGCTTTTGGCCCGCACAGAGGCCTCTGACTCTGCCCCTCTGTGGGATAACATGGGCGCACACTGCCGAGGCACTCGGAAGAATCTCTTGCCCACTCTCCGTTCGCACAGACCAAGATATCAGACCGCCGCCTCACCCTCTGAGTGAAACCCCGCCCGCACGGAAAAGTTCCAGCGTTGGAATTGGCTCTCGCTCCCTCCCCGTGGGTGGCTTTCCCAGGGTGCTGGGGCGGCCCGGAGATTCCGCTTTCAGCCCACACAAAGGCCTCTGACTCTGCCTCTCTGTGGGATAACACGGGCGCCCACTCCCAGGGCTTTGGAAGGAATCTCTTGCCCACTATCTGCGCGCGCCGATCTGGAGATGGGGGGGGGAATGGCTGCCCCACTTGTCTGTCTTTGTCTGGGTTTGGCGCAAGTATTAGCTTGTATTGCCCGGGTTGCCACAGGAACAGTTTTTCCTCGGCTTGGATCTCCGTGCCACAGCCTGGTTCGGCCGTTTGTGCCATGGCTTGGATCTATTCACCCCCTTTGCCCGCCTTAGTTTCTATATTCTCAGTTCCCAGTGAAAGCAGCCCTGTTTAGGTTAGTGAGGAAGGCGGAGCATTTCTTACTCCCTATTTCCTTCGGGGTTTGATTATATATTTAGCCAAGTTTTCGCTCGACCATACCTTCGGGTATATTGTGAAACATCTAGGCTCCAAGGATAGGTTTTTCTGTTTCTGGTTGAAGATCTTGTTGAGTTTTGGGGGAGATTTATCGGTATCGTTTCCTACCACGCCATTACTCTGACATCATCCTCGACCATTTCTGTTTATATATATTAATAGAGGGGAAAAAGAAGATATAATAAATTAAAATTTTTAATAAAAACATTTAATAATTTTTAGGGTTTATCATGAGATCTTCATCTGAGATGCTGATAGGTGCCAGTGTTATAATTGCATGCTCCTTTTCACCCTAACTTTGTACACATTTTTTTGCATTTGGTTCATGCAGGTGGACAGATACATGATGAACTAGTGTGGATTATTAAAAGTTAACTGTAATTGGCTTGGCACTAAATGTACTGTGATGAAAAAATTTGTTACAGTGAGATGGGAATTTTTAAGGCAGATTCTTACTTGTTCTTTGATCATAGACATTTACCTTGAGAATATTTTGATTCTACTTTTCTAATTGCTTTTATTGTCTGTAAAGCTCATTCAGTGTAATGGCTAAGACATGCATTCAGAGAAGAAATGAGAGTCTGTTTTCCCTTTGTAAACACTCAATCCATACATACTTCATTGATACGTATTATACACTATGAGAAATTTATCAGAGACTTATTCAAAAAATATTAAATGGACAAACTCAAGTATATTTTCAAATCTTAAAGCATGATCAAAGATAAGATTTTGTGTGTAGGATTATTACTCTTCAATCTTTCATGTTAAATGTGTTGAAACCGTTTATAAAAATGGGTATCATACCAGTTGGGCACTAGATCAGCTTATTTATAGTCCTTACAGTGAAGGCAAGAAAAAAACCTACGTTGTAGAATGATTTAAATTGTCTGGAAAAGAGCTAATACAAAATTAACTGCAGACATAAATAGTACTTTGGGAGGGTAAAAGATGCACCTTGACAGGTTCTCCTACCCAGAGACTGGTTCCCTCGGCTGGTTCTGTTCAGAACGTCTGCTCTAGTAAACTGGGACGGGACTTCCTGTGTTTGCCTGCCTGTCAGTCCAGTACTGGGGGCGCTGGTTTGTCCTCTGACCGCCGCCTGACTCATGGATCCAAGGAGAATTGTTGATTTTTCAGTCTGTTCAGCTGTTTACTTCAGGTTAGGATGTAGTGGCAACTTCAAGTTCCTTAAATGCTGTAATGCTTTTGTTAAGCTAACGTTTGTTAAGTTGAGCCCCTTCATACCAAATGGTGAGCTTGGGTTCTGAAAGTCCACAAGGAAAATTGCAATTTCGACAGAGAAGTTGACTGCGCACAGTCCTGGGGGAGGTCACGTGGCATGTCCTGTGGGTTCCGCAGAGGTGCTCAACGCAGCGTGCAGGCAGGTGGAGCTCCCGGACCGGGCCTCTGTCAGGCGAAGGTCTGTGGGTGAGGTACTTGCTATTCTCAGGCTAAGGCCAGATTGGTCAGTTCAAACCAAAACTGGAGTTTTGTTAAGTTCCATTCAGTGGTGGGGTTCAAAATTTAATAACCAGTTCTCTGCCCTAATAACCATTTTAAGTATAAAAAAACAATATACTAAAAGGTAGTTTATTATCTCATGCTCTCAACACTTAAAAAGAAACAATGAGAGGTACATAAAAGTAGATTATGTTATAAGAAAGAGTTTTAAAATATTAATGAAAAAGTATTAAATAATACCTGACAAAAAACAATAAACTTGTTAAGATATTTCCATATTGCTTCCTTTTTTAAAAAAAAATTTTTGAGGATCTGACAACAGTTAAGTCTAGTGTTGATTCATTCAAACCAGATTTATTGATTTTAGTGAGAGAGAGGAAGGGTAACAGAGAGAGAGAGAGAGAGAGAGAGAGAGAGAGGAACAATGAGCTGTTCCTGTGTGTGCCCTGACCGGGAATCGGAAAGGCAACTTTGATGCACGTCCGACACTCTTCACAGAGTTAACCGGCCAGGGCGGGGCCCTAGTGCTTCTTGATTGGCATCCTCACTTGCAGTTTTTTTCACCTGTGGACGGAATGAACATTACTGCAGGAACTTAGAATATGCTGTTGTGCAGATGAACATTAAAAAAGAATAAGGAATATAAATTTGTGATTTCCACATTGTGCAGCTGCCCAGGCGCCCACCTTAGAGAGAACCCTTTTAACACCCAGTTCGCCAAACTGAACAAAAAAGTAGGTATCAGTTCTGCCAAACCGGTGTGAACTGGCTGAATCCTACCCCTGGGCTTATCTGAGAAAAGGCCCTGGGAGGCAAGGGCGGGAGAGTGTTGACCGCAGGGGCCACTGGGAGGTCACAGCAGGAACTTACATTTACTTATGACTGCAGTCTGCTAGCCAGAGCATGTGCTTTCATGAGGGGCTACTATCTAAGGTCCCCCACAGGCCAGTTGGCCAAACAAAATGAATGCTAAGGCAGCAAAACCATGGAGTAGCTTAGCTAAACTTACACTAGACACATGTGGTACTGGAATGGGCCCCTAATACATTTTCAGCATATTTGTTTCAAGTGATCGGAACACCTATGCTTCCAGAATAATTATGAGGGCATAGGCCAGAGAGAATAATTACTGCAAGTTTAGATATGTTATTAAGTTTATAAGCTGTTTTGTGATATTGAAGGACTAGGAATTTACTATATAATACAAAATAAGACTTTTTTTTATATCACATATGATCTAAATCATTGAACTATACTGAAGCATCATTATAAAAGATCCCTACTTACCAGAACATTAAGATAATAATTACTTCTCCCCAAATACCTAGAAGTAATAGCCATTGGCTAAGAACATGGAAGGTACAAACACTGACTTATCAGGGCTTGGAACAGGGGCCATAGATTTGAATATTTGTTTCCTGTTCTCTTCTAATGTGAATGTGTAACTGGAAAGAAAAATAATAATGTATATATCAGATGCAGCTTTATATTAAATCAAGTAGACATTAACTTATAATCAAGAGTTCATTGTTGTGTTTTGAATTTATTCATATTTTCTTGGATTTTGATTCATTTTTCTATTCCCCGTTGCTTCATCTGTCAAGTCAGAATATTTTTAAGGTATTAGTTAGAAAGTAATTAACTATGTAAAAATATCTATTTACTATAACTATTTTGTGTTTTTGTTGCACCTTGTATACATAGATTTCTATGGGAAGCCGCTGCCTCCCCTGGCTTTGCGACACAGACCTAACAGTGATGTTCAGGACACGATCTCATAACCAAGTCCTGTGGACGAGCTGTCTTAATATCAGCAGACTGTACTAGAAGACCTTTTCTCAAAAAAGAAAAATCCTGAACATTGAGGACTGGGGCAAGATAACCACAGTGATCTCAGAAAGGAGATTAATAACCAAAGATATGACTGAGCTGATAATTACCTATCCATGTTGTTCATGGTTTAAAAAAAAAAAAGGGAAGCAAAATGACCAGCGGATGTGATGAGCATTCTGGACCAAGTAAGCAAGAGTTAGTATAGACTCTGGTTTATACATCCCTACTCATGGCATCCTCCTGAAATAAAAACCTTTCACAGAAAGAGCCAATGGACTTGCACTTCCATTAGCATTTAATAGTCTTTATTTCTGTACTTTAAACATTTTTTGTAAGATATATATGCATGGAAGGGGAATTCTTAGGAATTTGTAACCTAAATTTTTAACTTTTTATATTTTTCTAAAACTTTTGTTTAAGAATTTTAATTACTATGATATTGAGTGTATACTTTTCTATAGATGCTTTGTTTATATTGTGTCTGGAAAATAGAGTTGATTTACTCGACCAATATTAACTATACAAATGCTATATTTATATGTTTTGAGGTATTTTTTATAATAGTATTCTTGAAGTATACATCCTAATTTCACCTAATTTTAAAATAATACTTTTTAAAAATAGATTCTCAGATCTTTATTCTAACAAATATTATTTGAGAGCACTACCCAAGGAAAGAGTTGAACTTTTTGTTTTCTTTGATAATGATCCTAATAAATAAAAGAGACTTAAAAAATAAAAGTGTCATGTGAGATTATTATTATTATTATTAATTTAAGTGAGAGGAGGGAAGATAAGACAGACTCCCACATACACCCTGACCAGGGTTCACCCAGCAACCCCCATTCAGGGCCAATGCTCTGCTCAACTAAGGCTGATGCTCACAACTGAGCTATTTTTAGTGCCTGAAGCAGAGGCTCCACCGAGCCATCCTCAGGGCCTGAGGCCAGCATGCTCAAATCAAACGAGCCATGGCTGTGGAAAGAGAAGAGAGACAAAGAGAGAGAGAAGAGGGAGGAGGTGGCTGCTTCTCTTCTGTGCCCTGACTGCTAATCGAACCTGGGACTTCTACATGTTGTGTCAATGCTCTACCACTGAGTCAACTGGCCAGAGCCATTTGAGATATTATTGAAAGTTCCAATAAACCCCTATCTTAATGTCCTCGCATGGCCTCTTCTCTGTGTATGTTCTCTCCTAATGTCTCAATGTGTCCAAGTTTTTTCTTTATACTTATATAAGGACATCAGTCAGATTGAATTAGGACCCAATCGGAAGGCCGTTTAATTTAATCACTTCTGGAAAGACCCTATGTCCAAATATGTCACATTCTGAGGTACTGTGGGCTAAGGGCTTCAACATATGAATTTTGAAGAGTTAAGTTTCAGCCTATAACAAACAATCATATGCATATTCTGCATTTCATACATATATCCCCCTAAACATTTTTTGAAAGATTAAATACATGTCATTATGTTCACTTCCCAGTCCCAGTGGGTTGTCTGCTAGAGTTTGTACACACCACTTTGGAAGCTTAAAATAATAAAATGAGAGCCTCCGCTAAGTAGCTATTCACCTGAAGTCAAAGTCCAAGATTGCCAGTAACTATGCTTTGTTCTCTTGCATTGATGGCAGATTTCTCTTTTGTGTTTTTCTGCCATCCTAATACTCTCAATATCAGATTGTTCTACTACAAAGCTTGTCTTTTACCTTTTGACATATAAACCTCTATGTGAACATGAAGGTTTTTGAGAAATGTTTTATGTAAATATTAAAATTCACAAAACAGCATAGGAGGTAGTCTATAAAAGTTTACTTCTTCTGAAACACCTCTTAGATCAAATGATTTCACAATAAATTTGCTTAGATATGTAAAAATTATTTTTCTGTTTAGCAGTAAGTTCTTATTCTAGACAGTGAATTAATTTGCTTTGTAGTTTAAGCATAGTCTGAGTGCCAAATGGTATTTTTTTTTTTAAGTAAGTAGAAGGGAGATAGACTCCTGCATGTGCTTGACTGGGATCCATTCAGCAACCCCCATTGGGGGCCAATGTTTTTTCTTTTTATAATCAACCGAGCTATTCTCAGTGCCTGAGGCTGGTGCTTAGACCAGCTGAGCTATCCTCAGCACAGGGCCTATACTCAAATCAATCAATCCACTAGCTGAGAAAGGGGAAGAGAAGCAGATGGTGACTTCTCATGTGTTCCTTAACTGGGGATCAAACATCCACACGTGAGGGCAACACTATCCATTGAACCAACCAGCCAGGGTCACCAAATGATATTTTAATTAAGCCAATTGAAGTGTGCTGATATTTTGAGGGGAGATACAGGCACATATATAAATATAAGTGGATATGCACACAGCAAGAGCAGACAAACTCCTCTATGATTTTCTTAGTTACTAGAGGAAAGGAATCAGACTACCACCTTCTGATGATGAATAAACAGCAAATAAAAGAACCTAGAGGAACTTGCTGGGTAAATTTTTCTGCTCCTTAGCACAAAGAAACCATCTTTCCAAGACTGTGCCAATGGCTGTATCACTGCTGAGCAGTATCTTTACACCCTTATCAAGAAGGTAGTCAAGATATCCTGGAATACTGTCTCCCTGTTGTGTATTCTTATTCAGGTTAATTAATTTGACTATCTGCTTTGGAAATGAAAAGGGCTGAGTAGTAATTTTTTAGAAAAGATGAGTCCTCTTTAACACTCTAATAAACTTTCTGATATTTGCATCACCTCAGTTTCTTATATCATGTCTGCAATGATTTAAAACCAGTCTGATAACAGTTTTTATTCTTAAAACTCAATGTGGAGTATTGTTTACATTTCAGTAGCTATTTGATATGGGGTGAGGGAAATCTATTAACATTCTCATGATACATAATATTGATTCTAGATAGATTAATGAGTTAAATATTAAAGATCAAACTAAAAAAGGGGGGGACAGAAGTAGCTTCCCTTTATGCAAAAATATTTCCAAGCCCAATACCAAAGGAATTAATTAAAATCTCAATTGACTGCATAAAATTTTAGAATAGTTTAACATTTAAAGTGATGGTAGGAAAAATTAAGAGAATACTTGAAAATGTGATATAATTAACATCTTTAATATAAGTATAAATAAAAATATGAATAAGTGGACATGAGCAGATAATTTACAAAAGGAATATAACTAATAAGATTTTAAAACCTACCTAAACTAAAGATGTAATAAAAAATTAAAAGATTCTCAAATGTGCAGAGATTCCTGAGCAAAAATGTTTATCAAAAATGTTTATCAGTAACAGTGAGAGCAATATGATAACCTCATTCAAATATTTGGAACTTTTAGAAATTATGTATATAAAAAATTCTTAAGAAAATGCTTGTAGCCCGACCAGGCAGTGGCGTAGCGGATAGAGCATCGGATTGGGATGCAAAGGATCCAGATTAGAAACTCCGAGGTCTCAGGCTTGAGTGCAGGCTCATCCGGCTTGAGCTCAGGGTCACTGGCTTGAGCCCAAAGTCCACTGGCTTGAAGCCCAAGGTCGCTGGCTTGATCAAGGGGTCACTCACTCTGCTGTAGCCCCTTGGTCAAGGTACATATGAGAAAGCAATCAATGAACAACTAAGGTGATGCAACAAAGAATTGATGCTTCTCATCTCTCTCCCTTCCTGTCTGTCCCTATCTGTCCCTCTCTCTGTCTCTGTCACATACACTAAAAACAAAATGCTTATTAAAAAAATATATTGGCCCTGGCCACCTGGCTCAGTGGTAGAGCGTTGGCCTGGCGTGCAGGAGTCTCGGGTTCGATTCCTGGCCAGGGCACACAGGAGAAGCGCCCATCTGCTTCTCCACCCCTCCCCCTCTCCTTCCTCTCTGTCTCTCTCTTCCCTTCCCACAGCCAAGGCTCCATTGGAGCAAAGTTGGCCCGGGCACTGGGGATGGCTCTATGGCCTCTTCCTCAGGTGCTAGAATGGCTCTGGTTGCAATAGAGCAACGCCCCAGATGGGCAGAGCATCGCCCCCTGGTGGGCGTGCCGGGTGGATCCCGGTTGGGCGCATGCGGGAGTCTGTCTGACTGCCTCCCCGTTTCCAACTTCAGAAAAATACAAAAATAAATGAATAAATAAATAAAAATTTAAAAAAAATATATATATACTGTTTTAATCAACCTTGGAAATGCATAAAATTAAAGAAATACACCAAAATGTTCATAGTGGTTATCTCTAGTGACATTATGCCTAATTTACATTCTCATAGGCTTTAAACAAGTTTGTTATTAATGAGCACTCGTTTATTTAAAATCCGAAAAAAGAAATATCCTAAGTCACAAAACAATATAATAGAATGAATATGATCTCTTTCCAAGCATAACACATCTCCTTTCCCTAATAGGAATATAGCATATATGATTTCTAATAGTGCCATAAAAATCTTTTATATGTCTACATTGCAAATGTACTACCATACTAATTCATTAATAACCACAAAATATATTATGTAATAACCAGAAAGAGATATAAAATTTCTACATATAGAGGCTGAAAGGTAGTTTTCCCAAAATATCCAACAAACTGGAAGCATTTAATCATTTCACTTCTTAATACTATATTTTCTTTCCCACCAATTCTAAATTTCTTTTTAGATTACTGGAGAACTTCAAAAAATAAATATATTAAGCTTCAAATCACATTAGTGGTAATAACTTTTATCTGTTTACATTTGCACTTATACAACTACACTGATATTTTGAGTCGCAAGGGTCTTGAAATCATGATATTCATTAAATATTAAGAATTATATTTAATACTGATTTTTTTTTCTGATGACTTGCTGATTGCTGTTACAATGGAGCAACTCAAGAGTAACAGTAAAAGAGCAAATGAACTGCTGTTCTGATCCGAATAAGTGTACCCACCTCAGAACCAGTAACACTGTCCCTAGTGAAGGTGGGTGAGGTGGTAGGGTCATTTCGATCTTCAGGCATTTGTTATCAGAACTTGATAATTATAAAGATCATGCCTAAAAATAATACACAGCAGCAACTAACATTTGGGCTTTTACTGTTTTCTAGCATCTACGCTAAACGCTTTACTTGTTTATTTCAAACAATTTAATCATATTACCCTGCCTGTTAAAATAGAGAGACAGTATTATTCCAATGGGCCAGCCATCTCTAGAAAATGTGTAATAACCTCTTTTTCATCATATACATCTTTTCAGCCTGAGTTCTGAATGTCTGGGCTAACGGGGTTCATTAGATTTGGCAGAGCCTCTGAGAATATTTTAAAACAACGATCACGCAACAAAACCTAATTGTGATAAAGATACCCATTCTTTGAGGAAGTCCCTTGCACGCAGAAGCCAGAGACCAAGCGTGAGTTTCGGTGCGCGTGCGCCCAAGGGCCCAGGCCACGCCCCCAGGCGTAGACACCGCCTCCTCTAGCCCCCGACAGAAGTCACCGCTCCATTGCCTATCGCGAGATCTAGGCCTTCTTGGCGAGATTTCGACAACGCAGGCTTAGAGGTATCTCGCGAGTGTTGAGCCGGAAAAGCACGGCAAGGAAAGGAATTCTGGCGAAGCGCGCAAGTCTGGCTGTTCTTTCGGCTCCTTAGCGCTTTAGTTGTCAGACGGTGTAGACCTCTTGTTTGTTTGCCCTGGCGAGATGCTGTTGACCCGGGTGAGGGCTGAGACTCAGACGGCGCCATTGACCGAACCGGACGCTTCTTGAAGGGCCTACGTGGGGAGGGAGGGAGGTGGGATGGGGGGATTCAGGGATTGCCGCGTTTCTGGGGTTCCCCGGGTCCAGAACTCCGGCTGGGGGCGTTCCCGGTCCAGAACTCCGGCTGGGGGCGTTCCCGGTCCAGAACTCCGGCTGGGGTTTCCCGGGTCCAGAACTCCGGCTGGGGGCGTTCCCGGTCCAGAACTCCGGCTGGGGTTTCCCGGGTCCAGAACTCCGGCTGGGGGCGTTCCCGGTCCAGAACTCCGGCTGGGGGCGTTCCCGGTCCAGAACTCCGGCTGGGGGCGTTCCCGGTCCAGAACTCCGGCTGGGGGCGTTGCCGGTGGTTTCGCTGCAGCCCCCGCCCCGGCCCCGGCCCCAATGAGCTCGGTGCCGCCCGGCGCCCCGTTCAGTGCTGGCTCCGTGCGGCGGGAGCGGAGTGCTGCTGTGTCCCTGCTCTCCCGGCCGCTGGGGACAGTGCCCGTGCCCTAGCTGGCCCCCATGAGCTTTTCTTGAATGAGTAAACGAAGCAATTGCAAGGAAGTTGCCGAGGAAACCAGAGTGACTTTTCTTCTAAATGAAATTTATTTTGGAGAGTCGACGTTTAAAAAATATTGCAAAGATGATACAGACTTCCCAGATGCTTTTCACCTAGTTTCCCCTAACGTTAACATCTAGAGTGACTTATTTAACTTGACGTTGTTCTTTTGACTTATTTAAGTCGGCTTTCTGCTTTTACCATTGCTTTACATTTGTTTGAGCAGTAGTCATTAGGAGAAACATTTTTTTAAAAATAAGTACATAGAGTACGGTATAATACAGTTTGCTTATTTGTGCAGTCCTGCTCCCATTGTAAGAACTAGTTAATCAGCTAACGTGTTAAGAAAAAAGACTGCTCCTCTTGAAGGTCTCTAAATTTGTAACATCATCGGGCATCAGCAACTTTTTTCTTATCATCGTAGCTGAAAGCAGAATCAGAGAGGAAGCTTGCCAAACAGATTTGCAAAGTTGTATTGGATCATTTCGAAAAGCAATATTCCAAAGAACTTGGAGATTCCTGGAACACTGTAAGGTTAGTATAATTCATCTCTTGATGCTTTGTGATAGAAGAAGAAACCCTTTTGGAGAGGGGTGCTGTGAGGAGAAAAGATAAAGGGATCTAAACTTGCCAGCCATTTCCTCCCAAGGCTACAGAAAGGAAGAACTAGAAGGAAATAGATTAAGTCCTAGGAGCATAGAAAGGGGAGATAAAAAAAAACTTTGTAATGATAGTAAACTAAAATTGTTATATCCTTGCCTTGAGCAATTGCTTTGATCTTTGAAATAGGAATGCCCAACAGACTGACAAAGTAATTATACTATAACAGAAAAAAAAAATCTTTAAACTTGTGAAGAAGATATTTGAGTAGTTTCTGAAACAAGCTAATACAACAGATTTTTCAAGCCAACACTGCTTTATCTCAGTTACAGTTCCTTTTGGTAATCATATTTCTTCCCTTTCAGTTACTGGCTATGTTTTGAACACAAGTTCATGCATGCACACAGGCGTATACATGCAGATTCTTTAAATGGACTATAGGAAACAAGCACTTAACCCACAGAAGTAAGGCAGAGACGTCTGATTTGTATGTCTGATGAGTTTTGCCTTTTGTCAGAATGTTCCTCTATGGGCCCTTCACATTAAGTTCCCCGTACAGCAAACCACTGTGCCTTGAGCAAGACAGTCCCTGTGTTCATTTTGTTAGGCTGGTGTTCACCAGGGAAGAGGAGGTTGGTTAAAACTATATAGACCTCTGCATAAGTATCCTGATAGAAATAAGCAGGAGTACCTGGCCTTCTCTAAGAAACTGATGGTGCCAACAAAAGCCTGAGGAGAAGCCAGTCTTGTTGACTAACAGCAGCAGGGGTCCTCAAACTTTTTACACAGGGGGCCAGTTCACTGTCCCTTAGATCATTGGAGGGCTGCCACATACAGTGCTCCTCTCACTGACCACCAATGAAAGAGGTGCCCCTTCTGGAAGTGCGGCGGGGGCAGGATAAATGGCCTCGGGGCCACATGCGGCCGTGTTTTGGGGACCCCTGATAGGGCCTAGGCAAAAGGAGCCGGGCATTTTAGCCTGAGGGAAGAGAGTGCACTGTTTGTATAGTTAGGGGCAAAAACCCAGTGTGTGTGTGTGTGTGTGTAATATATATATATATTTTTAATTTTTTATTAAACTCATGAAGTTTTCAGTATGCAGAGATACTCAGAATGACCCAGTAACAAAACACTTGCTGCATACTGTAGCATCCACCGGGTATGAGAACAAACGTCGGAGACTTTCAGGAGTTAAGATGTTACTTTATTGGCCAGTTTAACCTGCGCAGGGGCGAACTCCCAAGATGTCTGGAGACACCGTGCCCACAGGATCTGCAAATGGAAACCGCCCCTGAAGCTTACAGCCAAGCCCTTATATATCCTAAGTGAGCAAGCATAGACAGAAGCAGATGTGGCAGTTTAGCTATTGGCTAGGGAGGTCACACGCAGCATAGCAACAGGGGCCGGTTTTAGCTTAGTGGCGAATTTCAAACCTAAACTTCTGATAAGGGTCTCTGACCTTCTTTGTTCCCAGTCTCACAGGAGCCATATCAGCACTCCCTGTTCCTTCAATAGTTACACTCTTTGGCAGCCCCAGTACTCCCTGAATCTAGCACATACTAGGTGCCACCCAGTACTAACTCTGTGTGATCTTCAGAGTCAGTTGACGCAGTCCGTTTTCCATTTTCACTGGAGGGAACTCCCCAGAGTTTAAGTACCTTTCCTAAAGTAATTCATCTAGTAAGTGGCGCAGCTGGAATTTCTGTCCAGACTTTCTGGTTCAAGAACTTCCATTGCTAACTTCTGTATGCCTCTCCTACCTGGGATGGAATTAGGCACACATGGATGATTTTTAAAAACATATTTCAAGCGGTATATTGTCTTCAGACTTAGTAATCTGGCTACCCACACCCTTTAATGAATTATTTTTATATTTAATGTGCTCAGAGTTATAAATTATTTGACCCTAACCCAAATGGGCATTGAACCTCAAATCCATTTAATTAGCTGTGCCTTTTGCTCCATCTACGTTTTTGGATTTTCATAGTAATTTCAGTTTTGCATAAACATGTGCTAAATTTGCCATAGGAAAAATGAAGGCTTTCTCAGTTTAGAAAGTAGTGTGAGCCTGTCAAAGAGCACGGGAAAAAAGAACAAATATTTTTTGTTTTTTTAACTTTATTTGCAAGACATAATGTCTGCAATCTAGTACGCAGCATCTACTCCCAGGGAAAGGTGGGTGTATTTAAGTTCTACCCAGAAAGTAATTGACTCAACTTACTACAGGAACTTTTCAGTTACAAAGCAGAAGATAACTGTTTTGTATAACCTTTCTTGCGGAGTCCCCCTCAAAGCAGCCCTTTCAAGCTGGAGTGGACCCTGGTTGGTTTCCGCTCTGCCTGTTGCCTCTGGGTCTCCTTCAGTGAGTGCTTCATGGCAGGACTTTGGACTTCCCTCAGTAGACCGCCATTCTGAGCTGTGCAGTCCTTCCCAAGCTTCAGCCTCGTTCTTCTAAGTGTTTCCTGGTAACTGCACTTAGTTTTACACCAGGCAGATTTAAAAGCATGTTATTATTTCTCCTTTCCAAACCTGTGTTGCCAGTGGCTACTTTCATCCTTTATCTCAGTTGAAGGCATCTCCGTGGATCTAGTTTTCGTTTCTTTCCCACACCTTCACTGCCTTTGTAGTAAAGAATGACCCTTACTCAAAAACGGGTCTGGCATTTGTCCTCAGCTCCTCGGAGGTGACCTGTTAAGCAAGTCTTACTTAAGAGTGTCTTTGGTTACCTGGGGGCTTGGGCCGCCCAGGAAAGTGTAGCATTCTGATTTCTGGTGAGGGCTATGGGCCCTGAAATTAGCTTGACCTCTGGCCTTTGATCTCCAGGTCTGGAGGGGCTGCAGACGAAAGCATAGCCACTTGGGTTGTCAGTCATCTTTGTGTGACTGAGCCCCAGTGAAGTGTAGATAGCAAGGCTCTGGTGAGCCTCAGGTTGGCAGGTCTCGACCCGTTTGTATCAATATTATCGCACATCTTTGCTGTGAACAGTTATCCTTGTCCGTATTTCCACTGGAGAGCGGGCAGCCGGAGCTTCCTGCTTTGATCTTTTCTTACTCTGAAGCATGCGTCTCTTACCCAGGCTGATTGTAATCTGAATCTCTTTGCTGTGAGAAACCATGAGAATAACAGTTCTTTGTGTCCTCCTAGCTAATAAGTCACCCGGAAAGTGGCCTTGGGACCCCGAGCCGACAGGTGTCAGGAGTTCGGGTAATCGTGGGGCTTCCCTAAGTACTGTCGCACACCACTGCCCCGACCCGGCGGAATCTGAGTGCCACCAAATCCTGTGGTTCCACCTGAGGAGCTGCGAAGCTGGATTTCCTTTGGTCTCCACTGCTCCTACTTAGCTGGGTCTTCATCCTTTCCTGCCCGGCATATGCGGCAGCGCCTCTGCGCAGTCTCCCACCTGTAGTGTTCACGTGTTTGCTGCTTTTAGCAAGCACTTTTATGGCACTGGCTGTAGGGCAATGTCCTAATAACTTGACAAATAGTAACATAATCCTTTGAACAGCCCTCTGGGGTAGTTGTTAGTTCCTTTTCACAGATAGGAAGGCTAAGGCATACAGATTTTGAGTAACTTGCTCAGTGATACACAGCTCACATTGGGATGAGCCTTGGGAGTGTGTCTTACCCACTCTGTATCACACTGTTTCTTAATGCAGTCATATTCTATTGTGTCACTGCTGGAGCACAAGCCTCTTTTGTTCCCCTGTTATTTGCAGTCTTATGTTGGGACTAAATATCTTATCACGACAAGACAGGCCCCTTTATCTCTTTGGGACTGGATATGCTATCGACTCTGCCCGAAATGACCTTCTCCCTCTGCAGTGCTTAAAATGTGGCTCAAAGTTCACCTGTGTCTTACAGCATATGACTAACCTAAGTTAACATCTCTGTGCCTCACTATTATCTGTAAAATGGGCAAATAGTACCTATTTCATATAGTTATTTGGGAAGGTAAAATAAATTTACACACACACAAAGGGCTTAGAATGTTGTTTGACATATGTGGGGGCAGTCAGACAGACTCCTGCATGCGCCCGACCGGGATCCACCCGGCATGCCCACCAGGGGGCCATGCTCTGCCCATCTGGGGCATTGCTCTGTTGCAACCAAAGCCATTCTAGCGCCTGAGACAGAGAGGCCATAGAGCCATCCTCAGCGCCCGGGCCAACTCTGCTCCAATAGAGCCTTGGCTGCAGAAGGGAAAGAGAGAGACAGAGAGGAAGGAGAGGGGGAGGGGTGGAGAAGCGCTTCTCCTGTGTGCCCTGGCCAGGAATCGAACCCACGACTTCCACACGCCAGGTGGATGTTCTACCGCTGAGCCAACTAGCCAGGGCCTATGTTAGCAATATTTTTATGACTGTTACTGTTAATAACTATTTCTCCTTCAAACTGTCCCATATACCCTTGGCCTGATTAGTTCTGTCCTTTGTGTTTCCACTGCATATTATTGATACAACTGTTATAGTTCTTTCAAGGTTGTATTGTCGTAATTTAGTAACTTGCTTGTCTTTTCCGTGCCAAGGGAGGGTCTTGAAGAACCAGTACCCTGAGATCTGAGCAAGTCATATACTTAGTCACAGTTGAGGCTGTGTTCATACACCAGGCGTGCGTGAAGCACGGGAGGTACAAAGATGGATTATATATATATATATTCTGCCCTCATGTATATATATGAGGGGAGGATTAATGGGAAGTCTTTATAAACTTTGGCAGTTTTGTGAGCACTTTGTAGAAAGCATAGGAAAAAATATAAGTGTGTAAATATTTTTTTATTTGGGCACTGTTCTCAGTATACAGAGTTCACCAGTTCACATTTAGAGGGAAACATATTTATTGCATTACCAGAGTCTGAAGGGGGAGAGAGTGAAGTAGCTGGGGAAAACAGGAATGAATTAGTAGCTTAGTTTTTATTTTGTCCCTTGTGTTGGCTTTAGGTACATTTTCAACATGAATCTGTGAAGATCCCTGTGAGGTGCAGTAACTGTTAACCCCTTTGGATTAAAGTCAGAAGTTAGGAAAACTGCCAGGGGTCTCAGCCAGTCTAGACCTATGACTTGAAAGTTCATGTCTTTTCTTCTGCCAAGTGCGCAGCCGTGACGGGTCTGTCGGCCCAGCCTTGGGCGCACGCGCACACGGCTCCTTCCAGGGGACTCCTTGTGTGCAAGATTTTCAGCCTCTTGTTGCCACCAGAAATGCAGACCTTCACTCAGGACTTCTTATCTGAGGTACAAACATGGACATAGATTGCCCTTCTATGAGAGACAAGGAGGAAACAATGCCAAGAAACAGTAGGAAGAAATTCTCATCATCAGAATTGTTGAAGAATAAAAATACAATGGCTGGAAAAATACTTTGGTGTATTTGTATGAATTGATTTATTCTTCATTTCTAAACCAGACTTTAAAAATAATTGAATGAGCGCCCTCTTGTGGCTCAAAATAGCAATAAAACAAAAAGGATTTCTTTTTTTAACCGTGAAAATTTAATTGGTTTCATAATCTACAGGGTTATACCAGTTGTGCTTAGCAATACCTAGATAAAAATTTTTCCCTTTTATTAATAGGAAGTTATAATGGACAATAGAATAGAAAAGAATAAAGTCACAGAGAAATTGAATGAAAATCATATTATTAATAAATAACATTGTCCAAATAATACATTCTGCAATTTTTCAAGGGCTGTGTATGCACAAGGTTACACTAGTCAACTTTCAGATCCTCACGTTCCATCCATACTTTTTCAGGAAATTGCTCTGCTTCCCTATGTGCCTAAGTGGATAATATTCTTTTCTCACCCTACCCTTTATAATCGTCTTCCTCCCACTTTACAAAGAAGGGCGCACTTTCTCCGTCCTGACTCTTCCACACTGCATTCCGCAGGGTGTCCAGACCTCCACATACCAGAGACTACTGGAATGTCATTGTAAGGCTTTTGGAATAAATAACTCATGACTAAAATTCTTTGACAGGTCAAATAGGATCTAAGTTTTGCCTTCAACAAAAGTTAAGGAGTCCCAATTGAGTTGTCAGCTAACAGGTCATTCATTTAAAATATTTTTGATGATAGGTCATTTAAGTTATTTCGACTATAACTCAGAAAGGATTTTAACAAAAGGGAGACATTACTATAACAAAGATGTATTTAATTCTCATCCACTTATTTAAGTGAGGGTTTTTCTCAGCCTTTATATATATATAAAATAAAGTTGATGTTAACCTGACTCATCTAGCACCAGGTATAGTATTTATCCCTGGATAAATGAAAAAATAAAAAATAAACCACTAGTTTTATTAAGAGTTTTGTTTTCTATTCTTAGATTGAACCTAGTAAAGACTAAAGAAAGAAAACTTGGTCCAGGAAATTCAAGAAGTTAAGTAGAGCTGGGTATAAGGAGGGTTCAGAAAATTTTTTTGTTCAAAGTAAGCCTTTTTTTTTTATCTTGCTAAAGAATGAGGTAGAATGATTTTGAAAGATTCTTGCCTTACTCTGCCATTAAGACCTGTCTTTAAATCTATCAAGGCTCTCCCCCCTAGAGTCTCAGTGACTTCCTATCACTTATAAGATAAAACTTGATCAGATTATTCTTGACCCATATAATTGTCCGCCGTAAGCCACCGCAGACTGCTTTTATCCCCGGATGCACTGCCCTCATACCCGTGCCGGAACACGTGCTGTGTCCCGCACCCTGGAACTGCTTTCTCTGCGTCCTGTAGCTAATCCCTCCCCGTCCTGCAGCTCACTGGGCAATACTCAGAAAGGGGTCATGTTCCTAAACTAATAATCCTTTTCTACAGTAAAGCGAAAAGGAAACATGCAAGATTAACAAAAACCTTGGCTAAAGGATCTGAAAGAAAATGTGACTAAATGGAGAACATGCTGTGGTTAGGTTGGAAACATGAAATACAATAAAGATGTTAATTTTCCTCACATTTAGTGCGATTAACATAATCCTGATCAGAGTTACTGTCTATCTACACAAATATTTTACAGTTCTTTTTAACTGGTTTTGGAATTTTTGAAGAAGAAAAAGAAGAGAAGGGAGATTTGCCCCGTCAGATATTAACTAATTGTCAGGTTCTTACCCTTTGTTAACTAAGATGTCAGCCAAGCCACTCCCGTCTGTTAGGACACGACTCAAACCCCTGGACAGATTTTCACTCAGTTTAAAGAGTGAGATTAGGGTGGGCTGACAGAAGATTTACACAGAGGCGTTCACAGGTTTTCCTTTGGGGTGCATTTTAATGCAGTCGTTCCCAAGTGTGGTCTTGGGGGTCAACTGTATCAGTAGCAGGTGAAAATTTATTAGAAATACAAAATCTCAGGCCTCACCTAAAACCTGTTAATGAGAAATCCAGGGTTAGGGCCCAGCAGACTTACAGACATATGATGCATGCTCAAATTCCTGAAGCACACGCGTAAAGGAAGAGTGTCATCCTCCAGAACGGCTGGAACGGGCGCATCGGGCTCCTCCAGTGCGCCATCATGCTCAAGTTCCTGAAGCACACACTTAGAGGAAGAGTGTCATCCTCCAGAACGGCTGGAACGGGTACACTGGGCTCCTCCAGTGCGCCATCATGCTCAAGTTCTGAAGCACACACTTAAAGGAAGAGTGTCATCCTCCAGAACGGCTGGAACGGGTACACTGGGCTCCTCCAGTACGCCATCATGCTCAAATTCCTGAAGCACACGCTTAGAGGAAGAGTGTCATCCTCCAGAACGGCTGGAACGGGTACACTGGGTTCCTCCAGTGCGCCATCATGCTCAAGTTCCTGAAGCACACGCTTAAAGGAAGAGTGTCATCCTCCAGAATGGCTGGAACGGGTACACTGGGCTCCTCCAGTGCGCCATCATGCTCAAGTTCCTGAAGCACACGCTTAAAGGAAGAGTGTCATCCTCCAGAATGGCTGGAATGGGTACACTGGGCTCCTCCAGTGCGCCATCATGCTCAAATTCCTGAAGCACACGCTTAGAGGAAGAGTGTCATCCTCCAGAATGGCTGGAACGGGTACACTGGGCTCCTCCAGTGCGCCATCATGCTCAAATTCCTGAAGCACACGCTTAGAGGAAGAGTGTCATCCTCCAGAACGGCTGGAACGGGTACACTGGGCTCCTCCAGTGCGCCATCATGCTCAAGTTCCTGAAGCACACGCTTAGAGGAAGAGTGTCATCCTCCAGAACGGCTGGAACGGGTACACTGGGCTCCTCCAGTGCGCCATCATGCTCAAGTTCCTGAAGCACACACTTAAAGGAAGAGTGTCATCCTCCAGAACGGCTGGGACGGGTGCATCGGGCTCCTCCAGTGCGCCATCAGAGTAACGGGCAGCAGAGGGAGAAGGCAGTTTCACAGATAAGCCCCTCGTGGAAATTCACGTGGCACCCTTCAAGTCACAGGCGTCACCTTTCAGTCAGCCATCCCTCGCATAGGCAACTCCAAGGTGAGTCAATTGACGATGGTTAATGATGCTTCCAAATGGCTAGAAAGGTCAGTTCATAAATAGATTAAATATTTCCTGCTGTATCATCTGTCAATTGATGTAGACCTGTGATTGTCAAGAGATCTAACTGTTGGACTGAATAAAAAATTAGGAAGATAAAATCGTTGGAGGAGGGAGTGAGGGCCTGCAACATCCCTAAGTGAAATTGAGGCCATCCTTGGTTTTGTTCATCCGAGCCACTGACGGCCTCATTAACTGTTACTGGAGTTCACTGTAGTTACCTTTCCATGCTTTCATCTTCAGAAGGAAATCCTAACACTCTCTAATTCAGCCATGCTTTAATGATAATCCTTTTCCTTCTGATATTAATAGTCTCAGGTTTAAAATTTTGTCTCCAAAAAAGAACAGTTCCTTGTGCAAAGAGTGATTGACATGCTTGACCAGATGGTGGTACAGTGGATAGAGCATTGGCCTGCGATGCTGAGGACTCAGGTTTGAGACCCTGAAATCAACAGTTTGAGTGCGGGGTTGCTGGGTTGAGCGTGGGATCATAGACATGACCCCATGGTCGCCGACTTGAGCCCAAAGTTCACTGACTTGAAGCCCAAGGTTGCTGGCTTGAGCAAGGGGTCACTGGCTCGGCTAGGGACACCAGTCAAGGCACATATGAGAAAGCGATCAAAGAACAACTAAAGTGCCAAAACCACAAGTTGATGCTGCTCATCTCTCTTCCTGTTTGTCCCTATCTGTCCCTTTTCTTGTGTGTGTGTGCTTTCTCTCTCTCCACTTAAAAAAAAAAAGTGATTGACTAAAATCTATTTTGATGGATTTAGAAGTATGTAAAGGCAGGCCAGGTTTTTTTGTTTTCTTTTGTTCTTTTGGAGGTATTTTTTTTTTTTTGCAAGATATTCTGCAGGGAGGGACTAGGCTGAGGCAAGTGAGGCATTCCTCATCAGTGCAGAATTTTAGAGGCACCTAAAATTTAGTGTCGACGATAATATTATAATGGCTTAAATTGGTACAAGTGAAAAACTCCATGATGAACAAAAAAAATATCAAAGATACAAAGACAAGATCGTAAGTGCTAGGTGGAGTCATATCAGCCTGAGACAAAAGAAAATTCAGTAATACTGATCTCAGCTCTGAAAATCTCAGGTAAGTAAAGTATAAAACTAGGACCACATTTACTCGATTAGTAAAGTAAAATTGTATTGGTGTTTATAGTAATACTACTTTGTTTTTGTGTTTCTAGGGATATTCTAACATCTCCATCATGCTGGCAGCACGCTGTCCTTCTGAACCGATTCAATTACCCTTTCGAACTGGAAAAGGATTTACATTTCAGGGGCTATCACACACTCTTTCAAGGATCTTTACCCTATTATCCTAAATCAATGAAGTGTTACCTTGGCAGAATTCCCGACCGGATGCCTTCAGAGAGGCACCAAATTGGAAGCCTAAAAAAGTACTATCTCCTGAACGCTGCCTCTCTTCTCCCAGTGCTGGCTCTGGAGTTACAGGATGGAGAGAAGGTTCTGGATCTCTGTGCTGCTCCTGGAGGCAAATCGGTAGCTCTGCTGCAGTGTGCGTACCCAGGTAGCGTGCTTGTCCTTCAGTTAGCCACTGCTTTTATTTTTATTTTATTTTTTCGATGACAGAAACAGAGAGAGAGAAGATAGGGACAGACAGGAAGGGAGAGAGATGAGAAGCATCATTTCTTCGCTGCGGCACCTTAGTTGTTCATTGATTGCTTTCTCATATGTGCCTTGGTGGGGGGGGGGGGGGCTAGGTGACTATCACCGAGTGACCCCTTGCTCGAGCCAGCGACCTTGGGCTCAAGCTGGTGAGCCTTGCTCAAACCAGATGAGCCTGCGCTCAAGCTGGCGACCTCGGGGTCTCAAACCTGGGACCTCTGCGTCCCAGTCCCACGCTCTATCCACTGCGCCACCTCCTGGTCAGGTTATCCACTGCTTTTAAATGTCCATCTGGATAAAGTACTTTTAAAGTATATGGGGAGAAATGTAAGACTGAGTTTGCAGATTTTGAAAGTATGAAAACCAGGACAGTATGGAGATAATGGAAATTTTAGCAGAAATTGGTGTAAATAACATTTATTTTTTTTCCTCAGCTATTTAATCCTAGAAGTTAATTGGGAACAAAATTACGTTTTGGTAATAAAAATTTATCAGACAATATGAATTCTGATGAAACAATGATAAAGATTTTTAAATTTTTAATCCTTTTATATTTAAGAGCCTTATATTGATTTTCTTGTCATATCCCTATGAAACAAAAAAATACATATAAAAAAATTTTTTTTTTTTTACATTTAAAATCATTGGACCATAATGTTAAGGGATTTCTGTCCAATAGTAATATAATGTAAAATTTATATGTAATTTAAAACTTTTGAGTAGTCTCTGGGAGGCTTTATTTTTCCAGTTAATAAACAGATCAACAGGAGACAGTGCCCAAAGTTGATTACAGTTGTGCATGCCAGGGGGTGTCATGAGATACGAAACTCCGAAATCCCTCGGGCTGTTGAGTTTGTTTATATTGTCCTTGTCTTCACAGGAGAAAGGGGACGGGGCCTGAGATTGCAAAGGCAGCAGGCAGTTCACAGACAGCTGAGGGAGAACAGAGCACACATCCCCACAGATTCTTTCCAGGCTGCCCAGAGTCCGTGGGACACGGGAGTGACCTAGTCAGTGGGCCCTGCTGGGAGCCTTCCTGGCCACCATACTTAATTCAAATCAGGCTGGGGGAATACAGGGAGATTTCTCTCCTGGAGCAGGTCTTTCCGTCCAAGTCTCTGGGCCAGGGAGGACAATGTCATGTGTTCTTTCTGAGTCTTTGAGTGGATTTCCAACAAGTCAGTGCTAGGGCGGCAAAGTGCTGCTTCCTTTCACCTCACTGTCCAGGGACAGATTATGTGGTAACCCGAGGGCTGACCCCTGTATGTGGAATCTAATGAACAAAATAAACTAACAAACAAAACAGAAACAGACCGATAGATACAGAGGACAGACGACCACTGTCAGACGGGGGTTGGGCGTAAGAGGTAAAAGGATTGAGTGAAAAAACAAACCTTGTAGACAACAGTGTGGTGGTTCCCAGAGGGAACGGAAGGGTGGGCAGAAGTAGGAGAAGGAAGAGGGTTATAAATGACGATGGAGGGAGATTTGATCTGGGGTGGTGAACCCACAATACAATATACAGATGAGGTATGATTGTAGAATTGTATCCCTGAGACCTATATGATTTTATTAACCAATGTCAACCCAATAAGTTCAGTTTAAAAAAATTCACATATGGCTAATAGCTTCAAGGGATAATTAGCAGAACTGAAACAAATGAACTGTTTTTTTTCTAAGTTAGGTTTACCAAAATAAATTAATGAAACTTCTCATTTCAGCTCCTTTTCATGGACCAAAGACGGCCACGTACAAATGTAAAGCTTTAATGTCTCTTTCAGGAATTTGTTAAATTCACTCCTTCCCTACTTATATGAAAAATATCAAGATTTTGTTTAGTTTCTTTCTTATTGACAATCTAAGCATAAAATCCATTCTATCTCAGTGTAGTTAGACTTAGTATATATATATATGAAACTTAGGTTGTGAAACCTTTATAGTATATATTTTTAAAAGTTTAATCAACCTAAGATTATTCAAATAAGATACTCTAAGCAAAGCAATTTATCATGAAGTTATACAGTGGTACCTTGAGATACGAATTTAATTCGTTCTGTAACCGAGCTCGTAAGTCAGTCAACTTGTATATCAAACTGCTGATACTGAACCCATGCACCAACGCACCAACTAGCAGCAGCTTCCCAAATCACGACTCGTATCTTGGAATTTTGCTCGGATCTTGAACAAAAATACAGACTGAGTCACAGCTTGTTACCTAAAAAAATTCTTATGTTGGTCTGTTTGTATCTCAAGGTACCACTGTATTTTAGTTGGAAGCTATTTTAAAATGCTGAATTGAAAATCTTCACTAAAGTTACAATTTAATGAAGAGCTGCCTGGTTATCCGTTGTAGTAGCTAAAGTGCTTTTATTATAATGGCATGTGTCACATGAAGTCGGCCACATGTAGTGGGTGGTAGGTGTGGAGCCGTGAGGGATACAGAAACGACTTCTGTTTCCTGAGGTTTGACAGACCAAGTACCATAACCACCCTCCTGCTGAAAACAACCAGAAAAACGTAGGATATAATATTAAAGAAAGAGAACATTTTTTAAAATGTATTAATCATTACCAAATACTCGTCACATTCTAAGAGGTAGGGGGAATGTAGAAGGTAAATTGAGCATTGGGGCCAGCTTTTGATCTGAGCACATTTGCTTAACCTGAAAAGTTTAGATGTAGGTTAAAAAAAAAAAAGAATTTACTGATTTTACAGAAAGGGGGAAGGGGACAAAGAGTAGTTGCTTCACTCTAGCTGTTAATTGGTTACTCGTCATACGTGCCTTGCCCGGGATTTGAACCGGCAGCCTCAGTGTTCCAGGTCGGCACTCTATCCACTGCACCACCACAGGCCAGGTAGATGTTGATTTTTGATTACTTCATGAAAATGCAGGAATAGAAGACACAGCCAGAGCCTGCTTTGTAGAGCATCTACTGGAATAAGTTACATAAAAGTGCTGTTCCCTTCTGTAAAGTAAACTAGGAAGAACTTGTCCTCTCAGAGGACTGAAAGGAAAGCTCTTCCACGTCAGGGGTGGGGAGGGAGGGAAAGATCCTCTGAAATGTAGTCACCATGACTAAGCCTGGATACCGTCAGAGTGAAGTTGCAGAACGCTGAAAATGAAGAAGATCTCTGCAGCCAGAGAGGACACTTGACCTTCAAGGAACAACACTTAGACTGAGAGAAGAAATGATGTTTTCAGTGGGCTGAGAAAAGGCGACTGAAGCCTGAACTGTAGTCACCTAAGGATCTTGGAAGAGCAAAAGCGAAATAGACATTTTTTTTTTAGACAGAGCATAAGAGCTTGCCAACAACCATTCTGAGGGTTGGGCTTCCGGAGAGAGGAGAGCCCTATCCTGGTTGGGAGAGTGGAGATACAAAATAATGAAGAGCATCGGAGGTGGAAAATAAACGGGAAAATCGATCAGGCATTGATTATAGAAGCCGATGATGATGTTTTGTCCAGTGAAAAACTGTGAGCCCAAACAAACCCACATATATAACAGTAGCATCTAGTTTAGGAAGGATTCTTCCAGGAAAAATGATGAAGATGGACTTAATTTATATTTTTCTTTTACATATCCATGTTAAAACTTTTAGAGTTACTACTAAGAGAATAGAAATCGAATGTAAAATATTTAAACCGAAGAAGGCAGACATGGAATTGAAGATAAGAAGACAGGGTTTTTGCTTTTGAGGCTCTCAGTGCCTGGTGAGCAGCGGGGGAGATAGAAGTAGCTTCAGAAGGCTGTCTTGGCCCGGGGGTTTGAACCACACAGATTGGTTGGGTTCACATTTCCTCCCACTGCGCACCCAGGGCCGGGGCTACTCTGGATGGTTTCCAGTCGGAGAAACCCTAGCCAGGCTCAGGGTCTTCCTGCAGGCATCTGCTGCTAGCGCCGCCCCTGCAGGGACTGAGCAGTCCCCGGATGGGTGCCGGCTGACGGGCGTGCTCCCGAGCGCCCGCTGCACCTTCCTTGCCTTGGCACTCCGGCTCCCGTAGCATGTGCCTCGAGTGCCAGGTAGCCTAAGTGTGTGGGAGTTACCAACACTTGGGATGGACATTCACCGGTGAAGGCAGGAGACAGGAAGAACCAGCAGATTGTTCTTTCTCACCGCTCCACTGAGTTCCCCAGTTTCTGCGCAGGCTCAGTACTTTCAAACTGTGGACATAGCTTGGGTGACCAAGCAAGGCTATAGCGGGCTTGAATACAACCCTGCTCCCAATATAACCCCAAGCTCCCTCCTGGGGTGGTTTACTTCCTCTTCATCTCATTCACGCTTTCCTGGGACTGCACCCCTTCCATAACGTGAACATCTGTCTTAGTGTGTGCTCCCCTGACTCCACCAGACAAGAACTTTTAGACATCTCTCCGTAAGCTGCATTAGTGAATCCTCCGAAAACCATGTAAACTAAAACAAACATGTAAAGACAAAACATTTCCTACCTGTGCAAATGCAGCTTTAAGTTGGTTTCCTACTTCCTCCCTCTCTGACAAAATAGATGCGTCTCCTGAGCTCTTGCCATGTAGAAATTTTGAGCCCTGATTTTAGAAAAGATGGTAAGCAATACACATGAACACCTCTCATCTGGGGTAAAATATGTTGGAGAAATGAACTAGTCAGTCCAGTTTGATGGAACACAGAGTAGGTTGACAAGAAGTAGGAGGTTAAAATTGAAAGAATGTGTTGAGGTTTCAGTATTACAGACCCTGAATTAAAGGCTAGGTGTTTGAATTTTATTTAGTGGATGATGGGAGTCAAAAGTTTGTAACTGTAGAGTGAAATCAGAAAAAAACATGTATAGATATATTTATATATACAGTACATGTATATATATATATATATACACACACACACACATTTGTACATACATGTATGTATTTGAGCAAAGAATTTACGAAAATTTCGCCCCTTCTACATTAGAATTTCACCTTCAGTTACTTCTCTTGCTTTGTTTCACTGGTAACCTGACAGAGATTATCACTATTTCCAGGCAACATTGCTTAAAATTAAAAAAAAAAAAAGGCCCTGGTTGGTAAAATGCACGTGCGCTGGAAGCAGGAACAAACCAGCCGTAGAGAGGTGTGCCGTGCTTTGGGCTTTCCTGGTTCCTGATTCTTGTAACTGGGCATGTCCCTCGTGGGGAACCCGGAAATTGCCTGTGGAGTTGTTAGAAAGGGTGTTGGCACCTGTGGGATGTGAGTTTTTTAAGCTAGGACAGCCCATTCACCTGCCCACTGTCTCAGCTCTTTGAACCTGAATTGCCACCTGTGTGGACTGTCAGATAGCCTTCCATAAAAACGGGTATCTCACCCGCCCTCCTGGTAGGCTGTGGTTCTACCCTGCGGAGGTTGATGACAGATACGGTCTGCTTGAATGGTTGGTTGAATCAGATGAAAATCTGGTGGTGAAAAGACCAAAAAACTAGAGAGTATAACAGTGATATGGCTGACTATAAAAAATTGTGAAACATATATTAAAAAAGATACTTCAGGCCCTGGCCGGTTGGCTCAGTGGTAGAGCGTCAGCCTGGCGTGCGGAAGTCCCGGGTTCGATTCCCGGCCAGGGCACACAGGAGAAGCGCCCATCTGCTTCTCCACCCCTCCCCCTCTCCTTCCTCTCTGTTTCTCTCTTCCCCTCCCGCAGCCAAGGCTCCATTGGAGCAAAGATGGCCTGGGCGCTGGGAATGGCTCCTTGGCCTCTGCCCCAGGCGCTGGAGTGGCTCTGGTTGCTGCGACAGAGCGACGCCCTGGAGGGCAGAGCATCGCCCCCTGGTGGGCATGCTGGGTGGATCCCGGTCGGGTGCATGCGGGATTCTGTCTGACTGCCTCCCCGTTTCCAGCTTCAGAAAAATACAAAAAAAAAAAAAAGATACTTCAGATAAATTCAGAAGACAGTTTAGGAAATATTTACAAATCAAATGACAGATAAAGCATTAATATCTATAATATATGTCTTGTCAATGAGAAAAGTAAAATAGTGCAATAGGAAAAGGCAAAGGATAAGTAAGAATAAGAACTTGACAGAAAAGTAAAACCAAATGGTGAATAGACAAATAAAAAGATGTTCAACTGTCAGAGGTCAGGGATTACATTACAACATCCCATCCCATATCAGACTTCTAGTGGGAGTTTGGTGGAGGGACACTAGTATTTACTAAAACTACTAATTTTCATCCCCAAACCCCTATCCATTCCTCCGGTCCTATCCCCTAGTAGTAAAAACACATTATGAAAATAAACAAAGATGTTTATTGAATGTTATTACTGCTGACAGCAGTGGGAATGCCCAACCACGGGTAATGGTTGAATCCAGATGACACCTCTAGTCTGTGTAGTACATATCAGCCTTACAATTCAATCTCTACCACTGACCCAAGGGTATTTCCTCTGAAGTGTTGGCATATGTGGAGAGTAAGGGGCAGAAAAGTGTGTGAATATAATCCTGGGTAGTATATAAATTATATATGTTCATTTTGATGGAGGAGTTGGACAGTTGCTGGCAGGGGTAAATGAAGAATGAGGTGGAAAAAAAGATACCAAAAATATATAATTCTATTTATGTAAATTTTATATGCCAGTATATGCTCAGAGATATACAGTATGGTTATTTATCAAAATGTTAAATGGTAGTTATTTGAAGACATTGTTTGAGGTAATTTTTGGTGTGTTTCCTTTATATTTAATATGAATTTTTAAAAATATGCTTGCATTTAAATATACATTATGTAATTATACATTATATATAATTTATAGTATAATAAAAACGTATTCAAATAAAGGAAAATCAAAACATTGATTTATTAGGAAGAAAACCATTTGCTAAGTGCCTTCTGTAATTTCACCTTATCCACATTTTCTCTTTCTGTGACTTCAGTTACCCATGGTCAACTATGGTCTCAAAATACTACATGGAAAAATTCTAGAAACATGATGTTCTAAATTGTGACCTTCTGACTAGCGTGATGAAGTCTGGTGCTGTCCCACTCCGTTCTGCCCCAGACGTGAATCATCCCTTTGTTTAGCTTAACCATGCTGGGTGTGCTACCTACCAACAGCTCACAGCTCATAATTTGAGCCTGTGTCTTTCTAACCATAGTGCTAACAGCACTTTACATGCCTTTTCCTCAACACCATAATTCTTCCTTTATTTATTTTATTTTTTATTTTCGCAAGGCTGGGGGGGGGGCATACAGGCAGGAATGGAGATGAGAAGCATCAACTCATAGTTGCGACACGTTTAGTTGTTCATTAATTGCTTTTCATAAGTGCCTTGACCGGGGGGCTCCAGCCGAGCCAGGGACTCCTTGCTCAAGCCATGATCTTGGGCTCAAGTTAATCCTTTGAGTACTGAGTATTTTGTTAACCATTTGAGTGAGGACATACATAAACATTTGTACTACTCAAAGGGTTAGTAATCTTGGGCTTCAAGCCAGAGACCGTAGGGCTCAAGCCAGCAACCATGGGGTCATGTTTAGGATCCCACGCTCAAGCTGGTGAGCCCCTGTTCAAGCCATCAACTTCAGGGCTTTGAACATGGGTTCTCAGCAGTTCAGGTTGATGCTCTATCTACTCTGCCACCACAAGTCAGGCAATTCTTCCTTTATTTAAAGTGAAGGAGTTCTGTCCTGGCAGGAGCTCTATATGTGTAATAGAATATGTCATTTACTCTTCAGAGCTTTAGGGGTGAACTGAGGTATTGGTAGTATATGACAGGTTTTCACCTCCAAAATTAAAGTTAACAGGTAAATATTGAGAGCTGAGAAGCTGTATAGGCAAAACTATTAATATTTTATATAGTGTGTAAATTTCTGTTTTTTTTGAGGATAAGAATCATAATTTACCTCTGAGCCCTATTTCTGCATAATCATAATAAATTTATTTCATTATGAAATGTATTCAGTCAAAAGAAATTTAACCATTTCATTGCATTTGTTTTAAAACTTTAATTCTTTATCTTTAGGTTATCTTCATTGTAATGAATATGATAGTCTAAGATTGAGGTGGCTGAGACAGACATTAGAATCTTTCATCCCACAGTCTTTGGTAAATGAAATTAAAGTGTCTGAATTGGATGGCAGAGAAATGGGAGATGCGGAGCCTGAAATGTTTGACAAGGTACTTTTATTACATTGTGACAAACTGATGAACTCCCAATGATAACACTGTTCTGTTGCTTTTTTGTTGTTTTCCATCTGGTTTCCAGACAGAGGCTGATACAATTTCTCAGTACCCTGGGAAATTTTGATAAAGTAAACATGGAGGCGGTTTTCATTTTATGGTCAGCATGGTTCAAAGGAAGTGGTAACATTGGGATTAGAGATTACAGAATGGTTTATATTTTTATTTTTAGGTTTCTTAAAGATACTTAAGAAAAGATCAGATATTTGGGTCAGTACAGAAACATGTGCTTTGTATTGCTCATTTAGGTAACATTTTGTACCAGAGTATGATAGTTGAAGAAAAAGAGAACATTTTAGTAAACTGAAATTGAAATATTAGTTTCTAAAAATAAATGCTGAGAATTCAGAAACATCATATCTTTTTAAAACAAGTTACTTTTGTAAAGTTTTTGTTTAATTGTCAATAATATGAAATGTTAGTAGACTTTTAGTCCTCCTATTTCCACTCTCCCTTCCCTGCCAGAAAAACTTTAAACACTGGAATTGCACAGAAAATTTTGCTGAAAAGTATCATATTAGTAAAGAAATGTCATAAAGAAGAATTGACCGCAGTGTATTTTGGCTTTAAAAGAGATATCGTCATTTGCTACTTTTTTGGTCATGTTTTACGTCACTTCCCTATATACTTTGTGTCTGAGGTTCTGTTTTCAGCGCATATTTGCATTATGTGTCCTCTTTTGTCCTAGGTGTTAGTTGACGCTCCATGTTCAAATGATCGGAGTTGGCTGTTCTCTTCGGACTCTCAGAAGGCAGCCTGTAGGATAAGCCACAGGAGGAAGTTGCCTGTTCTGCAGATAGAACTCTTAAGGTAAGTGCTATTAATACAAACATTTATTTTGGTTTATAATGTAACTTCAATACACATGACAACACATGACATATTAGACCAGAATGCATTTTTTTTTTGGGGGGGGACATATTGTTCTGGACAAGTCAGTCTTCCAGAAGTTGTAGTAAAGTGTTAGTACTTATCTCCCCTCTAAGAATTTTCCAGAAGGGTGTGACTATCAAGAGATACTAGGTTTCCTTCATAACAGAACCACTGCCCTGGTAGTTTCAAAAATGATTCTACTTATACCCTACTCCCAAGCAATCCCTATTGTTTAATACTGAATACAAAGTCTCTGCAATACTTCAAGTTAAATGATGCCTTCTCTCTCATTACTTCTTACATGTGGAAGGAGAATGAGTGACAGTTTCTGTGCACTGCTGACAAGCTTGATTTCCTTCTTCTGATGACTACACAGCTGTGCGCATCTGCCATTACCTACATATCACAACCAATACTAATAAATGGTCCTGTTCTTACATTAGATGATGTATCGGCTCAGGATGGTGACTCTTTAGTGCCTACCAGAGGGCTCTTCTAAGCATTTCTGATCAGATAGTTATACTTTTTGTAAGACTTCAATGTCTGCCTTTCATATACTGTAACCCTAAGATATTTGAGCATTCTTATCAACTTTTCCTTCTATCTCTGGGTTATTAGCTTTGGGATGTTACATAGATTCTACTCTGTCTTCTTTCTCACCTAAATTTTCTTTTTTTAAAAAATTTTATTTATTCACTTTAGAGAGGTGGGGGGGGGCAGAGAGTGAGAGAAGGGCAGGGGGAGGAGCAGGAAGCATCAACTCCCATATGTGCCTTGACCAGGCAAGCCCGGGGTTTTCCACTGGTGACCTCAGTGTTCCAGGTTGTCGCTTTATCCACTGCGCCACCACAGGTCAGGCTAAACTTTCTTGATTTGCCTTCTTAGTTACTTATTCCTACTATGTGCCTTGCTATTGTTAGACCTTATACCTTTTAATAGACACAAAATCTTATAATGGCTTATTAGCATTATGGCCGCTAATTTATTTTTAAGCAATTGGGCTTTCTGAGAATATTATTTTTTTCTCTCTCTCATGGAAAAATCTTTTTTCTGGTTATTCCTGCTTGTTACCAAGCTTTCTGTGTCTGTCTCCTGCTTTCCTTCCATTTGGTCTCAATTTAAAGACCCAACCAAATGCCAACTTTGGTAACAGGGTTAACTACTGGACTTAAGTTTGGTGTGTAGTCTTTCAAACTTTTTTATAGCTTCTTTTACAACTATATATACCTAGAGAAGTACATTAAAAATAACTGCTGTCATTATGTATCTATTGTTCTAAAATATGTTCTTTTTAAAAAATTTTATTGATTGATTGATTTTTAGAGAGACAGAGAGAAGAAGGGAGAGAGAGGTGGGAAGAGAGAGAGAGAGAGAATTCCTTTGTTGCTCCAGTCAGTTGTGCACGCACTGATCACGTCCTGTGCGTGCCCTGATCCAGGGTCGAACCTGCAACCGTGCAGTCAGTTGTGCACTCACTGATCACGTCCTGTGCATGCCCTGATCCAGGGTCAAACCTGCAACTGTGCAGTCAGCTGTACACGCACTGATCACGTCCTGTGCGTGCCCTGATCCAGGGTCGAACCTGCAACTGTGCAGTCAGCTGTGCACTCACTGATCACGTCCTGTGCATGCCCTGATCCAGGGTCGAACCTGCAACCGTGCAGTCAGTTGTACACGCACTGATCACGTCCTGTGCGTGCCCTGATCCAGGGTCGAACCTGCAACTGTGCAGTCAGCTGTACACTCACTGATCACGTCCTGTGATGCCCTGATCCAGGGTCGAACCTGCAACTGTGCAGTCAGCTGTGCACTCACTGATCACGTCCTGTGCATGTCCTGATCCAGGGTCGAACCTGCAACCGTGCAGTCAGCTGTGCACTCACTGATCACACCCTGTGCATGCCCTGATCCAGGGTCGAACCTGCAACCGTGCAGTCAGTTGTGCACTCACTGATCACATCCTGTGCGTGCCCTGATCCAGGGTCGAACCTGCAACCGTGCAGTCAGCTGTACACGCACTGATCACACCCTGTGCATGCCCTGATCCAGGGTCGAACCTGCAACCGTGCAGTCAGCTGTGCACTCACTGATCACGTCCTGTGCGTGCCCTGATCCAGGGTCGAACCTGCAACCGTGGTGCTGTAGGCAGTGCTCTAACAACTAAGCTAACTGGCTAGGACCACTGTTGGTCATTTTTGTACTTATTATTTCTTAAAGTCTTTTCCTTGTAGACCTACTTTTTTCTCTTATATTTCTGTGAAATATATTGGATCAGTCTATCATATTTTATTTAATTATTTATTTTTGGATACTTACGTGTTTTTTTTTTCACTTTTACAAACTGTCCTTTAGTTTATCTCATTGGACACACATACTAACATTTTCCTTGATTAAATATTAAGTGGAATTGAGTTTCAGTATTTTGACAGATATACTGAATTCTTCTCTAAAATGGCTGCACCAGTTGTTACTTTCTGTTGCACCTGACTTTGTTGACTGCTCGTTCCTCTTAAAGCAGCATTTTCCCTTGGTTTTTGTGTTCATATGCTTTCCTGGTTTTCTTTCTACTTATTTTTTTTTTATTTGCTCTTAGTTAGTTCATCCCATCAATTTAGAGTTTCTTTAGGCTACTGACATTAGCTCTCTTTCCTATGTATCTGGTGGCTTCAACTGATATAAGATGCTGTCTCCCAGTTATGGCTCTAAGCTCAGATCTCTGTCCTTTGTCTGAGACCTATATATTCATTTACCTATCATTGCTTTCCAGTTGGAAGCCCCTCAGACACATAAAATTCAGTTTGTCAAGAGGAAACTCCTCATTTCTACATTTCTCCCAACCCCATCCCCAGTCAACAAATAAGAAAATCCAGTAGGAACCCACCGAGCTGCCTCTTCTCCTGTATTCTGCATCTCAGTACGTGCACGTGTGTAATACATACATTTGCCTGAGTCAGAAGTTCATCTCCAACTCCCTTTTCTCATATGCAGTCTATCAGTAAGACATTTCAGTTCTGTTAAATATTTCTCAAAGTCATCCGATTCTTTTCATCCTTAAAAGCCTGATCTAAGTAAGCTACCAGCGTGTCACCAAAATCGTTGCCACTGGGTCCTAACTGCCCTGTGGGGCTCCAGGTGTGAGCTTTCCCTCACTCCCCACAGTAAAGCCAAATCTGATCTGACATGTAATCTGATCTTGTCATTCTCCTTTCTGAGATCCTGCATTGGTTCCCCCGTGCCATTCAGATGTCAGATTCCTTAGTCTGATACTAAGTCCTTTTGGACATGGTTACTCCTTACTTCACTAGCCTCCTCGTCTCAGGACGACCATGGTATTCCAGCTGAGCAGCTCCTCACACTCACCTTGTGGTGTCTCATTTCTGAGACCAGAGCATTTCCTGTTCCTTCTGCTTCAGAGTTTTCTAACTCATTCTCCTTTCTCTTGATTAACTCAACTGGTTCTTACCTGACTCCCTAGGACTGAGATTGCTATTCCTCTCAATTCTTTAACTTTTAAAAAATATATATTGATTGTCAGTACCTCTGACACTTGCCCAGTCCTTGTCTCTCCTCAATGTAAACCCCATGGGAGCAGGGGCTGTTTAATAATTGTTTTTAATCCCTTTATATAATTTGTTGTCTGGAATGTAGAGGGGGTCAGTAAATAACTGTTCAAAAACACTCAATTACAAGGACTGACTATTTAGAATTTGCATGTATAATTAAATCTATAGCAAAGTTAATCTGACAAAAATAATAATATGATCATTATTGTGCTATATGGTAATTAGGCATAAATGTAAAGCAGTTCACATAATTTATTGTGATTAGTATTGCTTTGACATAACCAAAGCATGATTTTAGTTTTAGTTTGGTTTTCTCCCCATTGAATACATTTCCCTTAGCATCATACAGCATTTCAGTGGTCATCACGCAGACCATGCATCTGTGGAAAGCTCACAGAGGGACTTTCTTACGGCCTAACAGCCAGGGCTCAAAGTTCTTTAGTGGCCACTCCTCTTTCTCGTCATCTTACTCCCCTAAAGGGCACAAGCTGACCTCTCAGTCAAAATGAGTGTAGGTTTTCCCGCAGTGGTTTGTGATGGGGAAACACCGTCATTCAGCCCTCCTCCCTGAGCAGCGGAGCTCTCCTCCCTGTCTCTGTCATACAGCCCTCTCCCCTGAGCAGCGGAGCTCTCCTCCCGGCCTCTGTCATCACACAGCCCTCTCCCCTGAGCAGCGGAGCTCTCCTCCCTGTCTCTGTCACCATACAGCCCTCTCCCCTGAGCAGCGGAGCTCTCCTCCCTGCCTCTGTCATACAGCCCTCTCCCCTGAGCAGCGGAGCTCTCCTCCCTGCCTCTGTCATACAGCCCTCTCCCCTGAGCAGCGGAGCTCTCCTCCCGGCCTCTGTCACCATACAGCCCTCTCCCCTGAGCAGCGGAGCTCTCCTCCCTGCCTCTGTCATACAGCCCTCTCCCCTGAGCAGCGGAGCTCTCCTCCCTGTCTCTGTCACCATACAGCCCTCTCCCCTGAGCAGCGGAGCTCTCCTCCCTGTCTCTGTCATCACACAGCCCTCTCCCCTGAGCAGCGGAGCTCTCCTCCCGGCCTCTGTCACCATACAGCCCTCTCCCCTGAGCAGCGGAGCTCTCCTCCCTGTCTCTGTCATCACACAGCCCTCTCCCCTGAGCAGCGGAGCTCTCCTCCCTGCCTCTGTCACCATACAGCCCTCCTCCCTGAGCAGCGGAGCTCTCCTCCCTGTCTCTGTCCTCATACAGCCCTCTCCCCTGAGCAGCGGAGCTCTCCTCCCGGCCTCTGTCACCATACAGCCCTCCTCCCTGAGCAGCGGAGCTCTCCTCCCGGCCTCTGTCACCATACATCCCTCCTCCCTGAGCAGCGGAGCTCTCCTCCCTGTCTCTGTCCTCATACAGCCCTCCTCCCTGAGCAGCGGAGCTCTCCTCCCTGTCTCTGTCACCATACAGCCCTCTCCCTGAGCAGCGGAGCTCTCCTCCCGGCCTCTGTCACCATACAGCCCTCTCCCCTGAGCAGCGGAGCTCTCCTCCCTGCCTCTGTCCTCATACAGCCCTCCTCCCTGAGCAGCGGAGCTCTCCTCCCTGCCTCTGTCATACAGCCCTCCTCCCTGAGCAGCGGAGCTCTCCTCCCGGCCTCTGTCACCATACAGCCCTCCTCCCTGAGCAGCGGAGCTCTCCTCCCTGCCTCTGTCACCATACAGCCCTCCTCCCTGAGCAGCGGAGCTCTCCTCCCGGCCTCTGTCACCATACAGCCCTCCTCCCTGAGCAGCGGAGCTCTCCTCCCGGCCTCTGTCACCATACAGCCCTCCTTCCTGAGCAGCGGAGCTCTCCTCCCTGCCTCTGTCACCATACAGCCCTCTCCCCTGAGCAGCGGAGCTCTCCTCCCTGCCTCTGTCACCATACAGCCCTCTCCCCTGAGCAGCGGAGCTCTCCTCCCTGTCTCTGTCCTCATACAGCCCTCTCCCCTGAGCAGCGGAGCTCTCCTCCCTGCCTCTGTCACCATACAGCCCTCTCCCCTGAGCAGCGGAGCTCTCCTCCCTGCCTCTGTCACCATACAGCCCTCTCCCCTGAGCAGCGGAGCTCTCCTCCCTGCCTCTGTCACCATACAGCC
The DNA here is from genome assembly GCF_036850995.1 of Saccopteryx leptura. Lineage (NCBI taxonomy): Eukaryota > Metazoa > Chordata > Mammalia > Chiroptera > Emballonuridae > Saccopteryx > Saccopteryx leptura. The sequence goes on from NC_089510.1 coordinate 24,328,912, forward strand.
CTCTCCCCTGAGCAGCGGAGCTCTCCTCCCTGCCTCTGTCACCATACAGCCCTCCTCCCTGAGCAGCGGAGCTCTCCTCCCTGCCTCTGTCACCATACAGCCCTCCTCCCTGAGCAGCGGAGCTCTCCTCCTGGCCTCCGTGCTGGTCTTTGTGGGAGGCGTGGGGGCTCCCTGCACCAGCTGAAGCTCGGAGTCTCTGGCAGTGTGATTATAATGATTAAGGGCTAAGAGCAGAAACCCAATCTATAGGCACAGAAAATGCCTAATTCTCTGACATGTACAAGTCTGGGGGTTAAGAAGATCAAAGAAAAGTTGATAGTCCAACCACAATCTTTTTCTTATTATTTGACTGCAAAAAATGAAAAGTCTATGGTATGTTTTTCCATCAGGGATGGCTCTATCACTGTATCACATACAAAAGAGTTTCTTTTTCTTTAGATCTTCCTCACCTAATTAGTGCATTACTTTTCTTTAACAAAGGGCATTCTTTCTTTCCCATAATAAGAAATTGAAGGTTTTAAATGCAAGCATATGCAAGAAAATGTATTGATGTGTGTGTTTTAGTAAAAGTCCAAAGGGTGGATAATGTAGCCTCATTTGCACTTTCAAAGAACAACTAGAAAGCAAGGAAGCAAATATGACCTAGCCTGGTATTGTGGACAGAAGATGGCACTTAGAGGGAGAAAAGGAGTGGAAAGAATATTTGAGAAGGGCCTGACCAGGTGGTGGTGCAGTAGGTAGAGCATCGGCCTGGGATGCTGAGGCCCAGGTTCAAAACCCTGAGGTCGCCGGCTTGAGTGTGGGGCCACCGGCGTGAGCATGGAGTCATAGATAGGATCTCATGGTCACTGGCTTGAGCCCAAAGGTTGCTGGTTTAAAGCCCAAGTTCGCTGGCTTGAAGGCTAAGGTCACAGGTTTGAAGCCCAAGGTCACTGTCTTGAGCAAGGGGTCACTGGCTTGAGCAAGGGGTCACTGGCTCAGCTGGACCCCCCCCCCATCAAGGCATGTATGAGAAGCAATCTGAACAACTAAAAGTGCTGCAACAAGTTTGTTCTCATCTCTCTCCCTTCCTAAGTTTGTTTGCTCTCTCTCTCTCTCTAAAATAAATAAAAGAATATTTGAGATGGAAACAAGGAAAAATTTTTTCACTGTACTGTTTTGTTGAAGACTAGACTTGTATCTGCTTTGTCTGCTGAAAGATGTCATGCTCAAGGGTACTTGATGGTCTCCATGGCTCTCTGTTCAGTTTTCTTCTCAGAACTCATTCATGTGTATATTAAATAGGCAGCCTGCATAATAGTCAGAATTTTAACTTTTGAAAACATTATACATAAAGTTCCTGGGTTATGAACCAGATAAGTTCTGTAGATTTGAAAATGTTTAAGTATTTATATGCACAGAAAGGTAAAAATAAATACTATCTAAGATAAATATCTGTGTTGCATTTAATAGGTAAATGTACCTATTTCAACTTATATACAAATTCAAATTGAGAACAAACATATGGAAACTATCTCATTTGTAATCTGTATTCTACGGCCAAATATTAATCTTTTACATATTTTTATGAACGTGATACTTAAATGTAAATTTACCCTTTATTCATTAGAACTTTTCAAGTGTTTTCCTGACACACAAAGGTTGCAGGTTCGATTGCTGGTCAGGGAACATACAGGAACAAGTTGATGTCTTTCTATCTCTCTCTCTTTTTCTCTCCCTTTCCCTTCCTTTCTCTCTCTCTAAAATAAATACAAATAAAAGTTAAAAAAAATTTTTTTCACCTAACTGGTGGTGGTGGTGATGCATTGGATAGAGCGTTGACCCAGAATGCTGAGGTCACTAGTTCAAGGCCTGAGGTCACCAGCTCTGTCCCAAAGTTGCTGACATGAGCACTGGGTTGTCGGCTTGAGCCCAAGGTCGCTGGTTCAAACCCCAGTCAGGGCACATATAAGAAGCAATCAATGAATAACTACATAGAACAACAAGTTAATGCTTCTCTTTCTCTCCTCCTCAAAACAGTTTCCTTTCTTTCTTTTATTTTTTATTTATTGATCTATGAAAGAGCAGAGAGAGAGAGAGAGAGAGAAACAGTTTCTTGATGTTAAACTTTTTTAAAGGATTAAAGTTAATAGATATGGAATAGTAATATATATATGCAATAGTCTCTTTTTCCTTTCCTTTTATTTTATTTTATTAATTTAATTTTTTGGTGAGAGGAAGGGAGATAGCCTCCCGGTAACCCTATCTAGGGCTGATGCTTGAGTACCAAACTACTTTCATTACCTGAGGCTGACTGCTCAGAAGAACCCAGCTATCCTCAGTGCCCGGGGCCACGCTCAAACCTCTTGAGCCACTGGCTGCAGGAGGGAAGGAGGGAGAGAAGGGAGGGGGAAGAAGGAAGAAGCAGATGGTTGCTTTTCCTGTGTGCCTGACTGAGAATCGAACCCAGGACGTCCATATTCTGGGCTGATGCTGTATCCACTGAGCCACTGGCCACGGCCTATAATAGTCTTTAAAATTCTTTAAAAATTTAAGGTGCACATAGAATATATTATATATAATTAAGAAAGTAGTCATCGGCCCTGGCCGGTTGGCTCAGCGGTAGAGCGTCGGCCTGGCGTGCGGGGGACCCGGGTTCGATTCCCGGCCAGGGCACATAGGAAAAGCGCCCATTTGCTTCTCCATCCCCCCCCCCCTTCCTCTCTGTCTCTCTCTTCCCCTCCCGCAGCCAAGGCTCCATTGGAGCAAAGATGGCCTGTGCACTTGGCCTCTGCCCCAGGCGCTAGAGTGGCTCTGGTCGTGGCAGAGCAACGCCCTGGAGGGGCAGAGCATCGCCCCCTGGTGGGCAGAGCGTCACCCCCTGGTGGGCGTGCCGGGTGGATCCCGGTCCGGCGCATGCGGGAGTCTGTCTGACTGTCTCTCCCGTTTCCAGCTTCAGAAAAATACAAAAAAAAAAAAAAAGAAAAAAAAAAAGAAAATAGTCATCTAACCTGATATTTTAGCTTGAAAAGCTTACTGGGAGGCACAATGACGACAGGAGAAAGATCTCAAAGCAATTGAGTTTATCATACAATTATTAAGGACTGATTTATCCACACAGCAGTGGAAAAATTAGAATCTTCTATTAAACTTATAAAACTTGAAGAAAAAGGTTACATACAACTCTCGCACACATCTGTTCCCCAAACCATTTTCAGATGATAAGAATGTGGGAAGGAATACAGGGGATAATTGAACAGTATTTTGTCACATCCTATGGACATGCATACTACATAATCAGATTTTCTCACCTCATTTTAAATTTAAATGTAGTAAGAAAAAAGTGGGAAAATATGCTAAAAATTATATATATGTAGTCTTTTTTGAAAGTGGCCATGATGTTTGTGGAGAGAGAAGTTTACTTGGCTTTTAGGTGGAAAAGCACGAATCGGAGAGTATGATTTATAACAAGAATATAGATATCTTATTGCAGTAATGTATCATGCCGTCCGTTTCCTCAGAGGAAATCAATCACATTTAAAATACTGACCCTTCTGGTTTTCTGTTCTCACTAGTTGACAAGTAAAATCTAATTTGTGAGCTCATTGTAAAAGGAAGCTTATATTATTTTGTAACATTTTTAAAATTTGTATAAATCATCCAGATAACAATCCTTAAAAAGTGGTACTTTGACAGTAAAAATTATATTTTAGAAGAAACACTAAAAAGCATCCCCAACATGGCTTCTGTTATGCTCTTGAGCGGAGACGAGGGATGCCTAGTGACTGTGGAGCACGGGCCTCCATCACTCATCAGCACAGTGCACAGAACGGTGATGTGTTCACACCGGGAAAATAAGCTTGGACATACCGGCATGGACTGTTTCCACCACCATTTCAGCTGTGTATATATTTTCTTTTTAGAGTTCAACTGTTTCAGTTTACTATGCATACTGTCATCATATGCTTAGTCTTAGGTTTCAAATCCAGAAACAAAGGCAAAGCACTGTGACTGCTCCTACTACTGTCGCTACTACTAATTCTCTTCTTCTTTTCCTCCTTCTTCACCTCCTTCTTTTTTCTTCTTTTTCTTTAAGTTCGGCAGCAGGAGTCAGAAATTTCGAAATGAAAAAATCTGTAATTTCTTTGGACAAACTGCATGCTGCTTTTTTGTAAGAGTTTACAGATCAAATTGGTTCACCTGAAATGAAATTGTAAAAGGCGGGGGAGACATCCATAGCTGTAATTTGTAGCCACGGTATTTTCTACCATAAACTGTTTCAAACGTCAATTGATGGTATGAACACTCTTGAAAATAAGATTTCATCAGCATTTATTAGTTTAACATATACTCAGTATCTACTTTGTATGAGGCACCTTGCTAGGCACTGCAAATACTAAAATATATAGGAAATGATCCTTGTTCTCAAGGTCCTCAGGGCAAGTATAATCAAATGTGGTGGGAGTGTCAGAACGGAAGGGGTAGTTAGGGTGCAGAGGGGGCAATGGGGGGACAGCTGAACTTTCTGAGGCTGAGGGTGGGGTATGGGCACTGCCAGGTCTATTTACCAGACAAGCATCAGATAAATGTTTAAACTGAGAATATTTTTCTAGTAATTTCTCTTAATTACACAAGTAATTTGGCCTCATAAAGCCTTTGGAACATATAAAGAAATATAAAGAATAAAATAAGCCATCTATTGAAAGAAACTGTTATTTTACTGATTTATTTCCTTTGACCGCATATAATATTTACAATAATGGAAATCATAGTGATATATAATTTGATGTCTTTTTTTCTACTTTGTTAATTAGGAATATTTAATTATTAAATAGTCTTTGAAATTATACATATGAAATGGCTACATCCTATTAAATAACTCCATTCATTTGTTCACTTATTGAGGTGGTTAGGACTATCAAAAACTGTTCTTTCTAATAATAAAATCTCCTTGGTGCAAGAAACAATTACAAAAACGTGTCTTAATGGAGATTAAAGCATCAGCTTTTTAATGATCCCGGCAAGAGCCTGGTCCCTCTTTGGGGGAGGAGTCAGCAGCTGACCTGCCATCCATTTCTCTTGATTTCCCAGCAAACACTCTATGGAAAGAAAGAATGGAGGGAATCCAATTAAACTCGTTGATAACTGACCTCTCTGGTAAATAGGCTAATGAATTTTGTTAAGAGAAAAGCTTTAAAAGGAAAAATCTTGCTTATGGCATGCTTTGAGGAGAGTGTCCTTGGTTAGGATAGCCTATGATAAACACGGCTTAGCATCTGTAGATTAATGAGGCTGGCTTTCCAGAGAGTGTCATATAAACTGTTAAATCCCCTAAGGTACATTGGAGATGTGACAACCTAAATGCTCCTCCTGTGTAAGGTGATCTGTGAACTCTGCTTAGAGAGCTCATCTGTTATTCTGACTAGAAAACATTCTGAGCTAGAAGCCAGATTTAGGAAGTCTCGTTGAATGTCCCTGCTGTTCTTGTGCCACTGGACGGCTTGTACACAGGTCCTGGAGATGATTAGGAAAGCTTGATAGTGGCTAAGCTCTCTGGCTCATGAGAATCTGACTCTACTATCCAATCCTTTGTGATACTTCACCTCTAAAACCCAGCTCGGTGCCTCTACTGAAACTAAATTGAAAAACATGATTTGTACCTGAGTCTCAAGTGAAAGTCTCTTATTCCAGTCCTACATCTTAGAACTCAGTCATCTCACCCAGCTGGCTGCTAGGAAACCTGATTATGTCCTGTTCATGGAAACATGGTTAAGAGGATGAAGGGATAGGAACTATTGTACAAGATCTCAAGTAGGTCCAAGAAAACAAGGGAGTTGTGATTCTCATGAATTGTGACTATCCATTTTGTCTCCATCCACTAGTCAAATATAACAATGGACACTATTTATTGACTACATTAGCTATATCTCTTTCTCTGCTTATCTGCAGATACTCAATAAATATGTGGAGAGTCTTGAATTGTTAACACCACCTGAATGCTACCCCCTGTCTTGGGGATAGAGACGGGGAATCTCTATAAAAACTTGAGGCAGTAGCCCTGGCCACTTGGCTCGGTGGTAGACCATTGGCCTGGCATGTGGTTGTACTGGGTTTGATTCCCCGGCAGGGCACACAGGAGAAGTGCCCATCTGCTTTTTCACCCCTCCCCCTCTCACTTCTCTTTCTGTCTGTCTCTCTCTTCTCCTCCCCTCCTATAGCCATGGCTCAATTGGAGTAAGTTGGCCCAGGCACTGAGGATGTCTCCATGGCCTCCACCACAGGCTCTAAAATATGGCTCCAGTTTCAAAAGAGCAAGGGCCCCAGATGGGCAGAGCATCGCCCCTTAGTGGGCTTGCAGGTGGATCCCGGTCGGGGCGCATGCAGGAGTCTGTCTCTGCCTCCTCTTCTCTCACTAAAAAAACAAAAACAAAAAAACTTGAGGCAATGCTGGTGATGGTTCTCCTCTAACCATTTATTCTTTCTAAAAGTATTGAGTACCTTTTATGTTCCAGGCATCAGTGGTAAACAGGGCATATTCAAATGCTACTTGACTTGGCTACTGTTGTTTGAGATCATTTCTGATTCAGAAGTCTCATGTCTTCCGCCAACATCCATGAAACTGGCAGGCTAACCTTTTAGCACGCAAGCAGGATAAAATGACAGCCCCTTTAAAGTTTTTGACATTGTACAGATGCCTTCTCCCATGTTGTAGCTTGGTGCCTTGCCCTTTGATTCTCTTTGGTGGTTTTCTTTTTTTGTAGGGAGGGGAGAGTTTACAAAGAGAGATTATTACTCTTTATGTAATTTCTTACATCTGTATTTTTGTTTACAATTAATGCTTTTCGTGTTCTGTTTAAGAAAATTTTCTATATGCCAGACAATCTCCTGTTTTATTTTTTGGAAGCTTTATTTTTCAACTTCCACATTTAGGTCTATAATCCATTTCAGTTGATTTTCGATCATTAGTATGAAGGAAGAATCTATTTTCTTATCCTCCCGTCCTCCCTTCCTTTCTCTCTTTTTCTTTCTTGCCTATGGGTACTCTGAACAGCACAATTTGTTGCATATGGCTGTCTGAACAGCATTTACTGACTGTTATAAACAAATCAATAAACAACAAGTGCTCGTGAGGGTGTGGAGAAAAGGGAACCCTCCTGCACTGCTGGTGGGAATGCAGACTGGTGCAGCCACTGTGGAGAACAATATGAAGATTCCTCAAAAAATTCAAAATGGAACTGCCTTATGACCCAGCTATTCCACTTTTAGGAATATACCCTAAGAATCCCAAAACACTAATTCAAAAGAAGATATGCACCCCCATGTTTATTGCAGCATTGTTTGCAATAGTCAAGATTTGAAACAGCCCAAATGTTACATATACATGATGGAATACTATGCAGCTGTGGAAAAGAAGGAAATCTTCCCTTTTGCGACGGTATAGGTGGACCTGGAGATGATTATGCTAAGGGAAATAATCCAGGCAGAGAAAGACAAATATTGTATGATCTCACTTATATGTGGAATCTAATGAACACAATAAACAGAGGAACAAAATAGAAACAGAGGCAGGGTCACAGGGAACAGATGGACAGCTGTCAGAGGGAAGGGGGATAAGGGGATGGGATCAAAGAAGGTGAAGGAATTAGCCAAATTATATATACATAGCACACAGATACAGATAACAGGCCAACAAATCCCAGAGGGAAGGGGGATTGGAGGTTGAGGGAGGGGTCAAAGGCAGTGAGATGGGATGGAAAGAGACTGCATGTGGCATGGAGGGCACTATGCATGCAGGGGGTAGAGGGTGTTATATTGAGTGGGACACTTGAAACCATTTTAACATAATAAAAATTAAAAAACAAAAACCTTGCTTCTTCCATCAGAAAGGTTTCTTGGCACTTGGCATTATGGGCTTTCTTTAATTCTTTTATAAACAAGTCATTGCAGGAGTCAAATGGCTTTGTTCTTTACTAGGAAACAGCTGTTGATTTCCTCCAAAAAAATATTTAAGACGATGGTTTTTAAACTTTGCTTTGCAAGTGTTGGTCAAATAAGTTTGTAAATATGATATATATGTTTGCTCGCTTGTGACTTATATTGGGTGTGGGGGACAGACTATAAGCAGGCCAGGTCGTTGTAGCCTGAGGTTTGGTTTTGGGACTGAGCTTTTCCCCACACCCTTGACTGATTGTATGATCTGGGTGGTGCACTCTCATGAGGAATCCAATTATGCCTTGGATAAGTGACTTTGTATCGGGGACTTCCTTGTTTGTATATTGGATTAAGGGATTTTGGTTTTCTACACTATAAAGTGGGACAGACCAGGAGCTTGGACACACAGTTCCTGCTATCACAATTGCAGGGGCTTCCCTGATCCCTGGCCCTTCATGGGAAGAGCTGGTTTTCTGCTTTTCCCTTGTCTTCTTTTGTGGTTTGCCTGTCTTGGTGAGACACCAATAAATAGGATGGCCCCCCATCCTCTGACTCTGCCATTTCTTTATCATCTGCCCGAATCCAATGGGAACCTGCATGTGAATGGCCACGATGGCGGCTCCTGGCCTTACAGCAAGGTTCTGTACCATTGTTTCAGGAGCCTTCTTTAAGGAAGAAAGAAAGATGACCGACCGGGAGAGCTTCTTAGTTCACCACACCCCATCCAGCTAGAAGTGTTCTGTGATTCAGCTTGGAGGATTTCATTTGGAGAAAGATTTTAATTGTTACTAAAAAAAAAAAAATACTTTGAAAAACCTTTAAAAAGTCATTTTAATCAGTGATAATGTAAAGCTAGTTGCCACGGCCGCCATCACAGCCTCCTGGCCCATGCAGGTTCTCATTTGATTCAGACAGATGGTAATGAAACAACGGAGCCAAGAACTGGTGGACCATTAATTAGCTTTAATCCTAGCTTGCACCCAGCGGGCAAGTAAAACACACACTGGGCTCCAAAGTCCACTCATTCAGTGCTCACAAAGCTACTGACTTATCCGAGTTTCCTAGAATCAAAGGTGTCTACCTCACCAGCCTCATTTTCCTCTGTTTCCCATCTCCTTCTCTCTGCACTAACTGACTTCTCCTTCAGCACTCTGCCATCTTGGCTGCCTCTCCTTGCCTCCACGTGGCCTTTATCTGCTCTCCTCTCTAATGCTACTCTTAGGAACCGAGAGAGAGCAAAAGCAAGCTCCAGGTCTGCCCCACTTTATAGTGTAGAAACTAAAAACTTTAATCCAATATACAAACAAGGAAGTCTCTGATACAGAGTCACTTATCTGAGACATAATGGGATTCCTCATGAGAGTGCACCACCCCACATCAAAAAGGGTGGGAAAGGCTTAGTTCCAAAACCAAGCCCCAGGCTACAAGGATCCCTTCTGCCCACAGCCCGCCCACCACACACATTAATATAGTCACGCCCATCCCAAGCAAGAGGGCAACCAATACCATCACCTGGGTGACAGTATTCCACGTGGGCAGCGCCATCTTTAACAAAGTGAGCATAATATACAGTGTGTCCGTAAAGTCATGGTGCACTTTTGACCATTCACAGGAAAGCAACAAAAGACGATAGAAATGTGAAATCTGCACCAAAAAAAAAACTCTCCCAGTTTCATACCTATTCAGTGCAGTTTGATGTGGGTCACACACAGATTTTTTAGGGCTCCTTAGGTAGATATCCCGTATAGCCTCTACAGATTCGTCACTGACTGATGGCCTACCAGAACGGGGTTTCTCCACCAAACTGCCGGTTTCCTTCAACTGCTTATCACACCGAGTAATGTTATTCCTATGTGGTGGTGCTTCATTATAAACGCGCCGATATTCACATTGCACTTTGGTCACGGATTCGAATTTAGCAAGCCACAGAACACACTGAACTTTCCTCTGTACCATCCACATCTCCACTGGCATGGCCGTGGGCTGCTCTGCTGTATACACGGTGTTACGTCATCATCTGCACATGCGCACATGCTGCCACATCATCCTACAGAAACTGGAGGATTTTCCTTTTATTTGGTGCAGACTTCACATTTCTGTCATCTTTTGTTACTTTCCTGTGACCAGTCAAAAGTGCACCATGACTTTACGGACACACTGTATTTTATCTGCCCAACAGATAAGTAATCTCTATTCATTTATAAACACATTTTCTATGGGCCAAAATCAATTTGATTCTGGTGATTTTCTTGAAAGATTTTTAGTTTATTTTTCTCTGTATGAGTGAAGAGATTATATTAGTTAGTAGATCAAAGACCCAAATTAAATTTAGGTCGAATGTTGCTACTGTCGTTGTTTTCTAATTTAAGCAACACAAAACTAGACTCTGTATGTTTAATCCCAGCAGAGAATGTTTAATCCCTAAAGGACCCTCCGGTACTCATATTAATGAGTGACTGTTGAGAAGATATATCAAACTAGAGCTCTCCAAGTAGAAACTGATAATAAATACGTTAAGACTTGTCATTTATAATCTGTTTCTGGAGTGTCTGGTGTCATGACTCTGCTCTAGCAGTATTATATTAAAAAGATCCTTTCTTCAAGGTAAAAGCTTACTGTGAGTGGAGAGAAAATAATTGTCAGCATTGTTTTTGTTTCTTAGGTCAACAAAGTAATGGCTGCTAGGTATGGTATCTCCGAAAATTGCAAGCTGGGTCATGTTTCTTTATCTTAAATTTACAGACCTTCTTTGATAATAAACAGTTTGATATCTAGAAATTTGAATACTTACTGTGAACACAGTAAAGAGTACCCTCCAGGCTTGTAAAAGGAAACTTTGAAAACTGATGATAGCACTGGATAACGATCAAGCCAGAAATACCTGTTTTAGATGTATAGTACCTGAAACTTAATTGTAAATCTTCCTTTAGTTGATAGATTCAACATGAGCTTCTCCTTTTTGCCTTAATGTTTTCTTTGGTTTTAGTGCATAATAGTGTGTTGGGCAGATAAAATGTATTATGCTCACTTTGTTAAAGATGACACAAGGAGGCCGTCGCCCAGGTAATATTAATGTGTGTTGGGGGCAGGCAGGATTGTTGGAGCCTGGGGCTTGGTTTTGGGATTAAGCCTTTCCCACCCTTTTTGATGTGGGGCGGTACAATCCAATCATGCCTCAGAAGTGTCTTTGTATTAGAGACCTCCCTATTATGTATATTGGATTAAGGGTTTGGATTTCTACACTATAAAATGGGGGCAAAACGAGAGCTTGCGCTCTTGGTTCCTGAGATTATCATTAGAAGAGAGAGCAGAGGAGAGCAGAGAAAGGCCACGTGGAGGAGGCCAGGAGAAGCAGCCAAGATGGTGGAGTGCTGAGTGAGATGCCAGTTTGTGTAGAGTTTGTATTTGGGATAAGGAAGGAGATGGGGAACTGAGGAGAATAAGTCTGGTGAGCTAGAAACCTTTGATTCTAGGAAACTCAGATAAGTCAGTGGCTTTGTGAGCACTGAGTGTGACTGGGTTTTGGAGCCCAGAGTGTATTTTTACTTGCCCGCCGGGTGCAAGGTAGGATTAAAGGCTATGGCCCACCAGTTTTTGGCTCCATGGTTTCTTTACCGACTGTCCGAATCCAATGCGAACCTGCATAGGCCAGAAGGCTGCTGTGATAGTGGCCCTGGCCCTAGCTCCTGGCTTTACATTGTGGTAGGAATTTTTTATTTGCTTTTTGCCCAGACTGTTGTTTACCAGCAGAAATAGTAACTGATACAAATGTACGAGATGAGTGAAATGATGAGAAACAGGCAGTGGGGAAACGAAAGAAATAGGAACTGCTGAAAAGGAACAAACAGAAAAATTGGGAAGGAAAACTAGAAGGCCATAAAGTAATATAGAAAAAAGACATGGAATGGTAAGAAAAAGTAAATGAAAGAAAACTCCTTGAAATGCTGAGAGGAAAAAAGGATGAAATGTAAAAGGATAAACATTTAGGGTGAGGTGAGGCAAAAAAAAACAATTTAGAGAGAAAAGCTCTGTGGAGCTCATAATGGTTGGTTCTGGGTGTGTTACCATTTGTTCAGTTATCTTGTAGGAATTAAAATACATATATCTACTGGTACATCAGATCAGGCTAATCATTTCTAAAGACTATACTTATTTATTTATTTTTAAAGGTTTTATTTATTGATTTAGAGAGAGGAGAGAAAGAGAAAGCGGGTTAGGGGAGGAAGTGTCAGCTCCCAGTTGCTTCATAGTTGCTTCTCCTGAGGGCCCTGACTGAGCGAGGCCAGGGTTTTGAACCGGCGACCTCACATTCCAGGTCAACGCTTCATCCACTGCGCTGCCCCAGGTCAGGCTGTTTTCTTCCTTTTACATCCCCAGCCACAACACTAACCTTCTATGTTAGATTTCCCTTATGTTTCCAGAAAGGCAGCATTGTTTTTAAATGTCTTCATGAAACTTTTGGTACTTTAAAACTGTTGTGGTATCAATTCCAATATGGTGGTGGGGAGTTTCCCCCTACACCACCAAGCAATTCCCTGCAACACCAGCTGGGTGTCTGTCCTACAGCTGAACTGTGTACCTGGGGACGGCGTCGTATTGCACAGGTTACAGCCAGCATCAGTACAAGATTGCTACTACCCCACTTCAGGTGCCCATTGTAAATTCAGGCTGTCACCTGTATTTCTGACCTATCAGACATTAGTCAGAAGTTCCCAACACTCTTTCTTTGGGTTTGGTTCATTTGCTAGAGCAGCTCACAGAACTCAGAAAACGGTTTACCTACATTTACAGTTATCAAAGGATATGGTAGGGGATACAGATAACATTCAAGTGGAAGAGATGCATAGGACAAGGTGTTTGAGACGGGACCCAGAGCTTCCCTGCCCTCCCTGAGCACGTCACCCTCCCAGCGTCACTGCTGTTCACCTACCTAGAAGCTCTCTGAACCCTGTCCTTTTTGTTTTTTATGAAGGTTTCATTGCATAGGCACATTTGATTGAATCATTTCTCATTAGCATTTGATTCAACCTCTAGCCTTTCTCCACTCTGCAGACATCAGGGAGTTGATCTGAAAGCCCTCTAGCTCTGTGTTGGTTTTTCTGGCTGCCAGCCACCAACTGTAGGCATGCCCCAGAGTCATAAAAGGCACTTTTACTGCTCTCATCACTTGGGAAATCCAAGGTTTTAGGAGCTCTGTATAGAAAAGCAGATGAAGACCAAATATGTATTTCTTTATTATAAATCATAGTATAACAATACCACATATCTCTGTTTAAAAGTGATGGCGATGATTTTCTATAGAATCAAGTTCACTTTCTAAAAGTTACCAATTTTTTAGTTCAATCAGAAATGAGACCATAATTGTTAAGTAGTAATCGTCATTAGCAGGTTATTTTACTTTCTGTAGGAATTTATCTATAACCTCTGTTGGCAAAAGGAAGAAAACTTTCTCACTTTTATAAATTACTTGACAAAAGTTCTATTTTCTTTTTTCTAAATAAAGCCTCTATCATTTTTATGTGTTCTATAATTATGAGTTTTAGCTTGCATGAGTTGTTATTTATTCAGAATTTTTGAGTTTTAGTTGCTAGATATATTCCTTTGTTTTATACTGAAAAATTCTCTGCCTTTCCTGCCTCTTATTTAAGGTAGCACTCATTTATTTACTTGTTTAATAAATATATTTTGGGAACATTCTTTCTAGTTGTGTTATGTATAAAAAATACAAAATGTGTATAATATAAACCCTTTTCAAGGAGCTAAACATTTATTGCTTGGGGAAAAAAAAAAAAACAGAAAAGGGAGGAAGTCTATGGTGAAATCATTGAAGGTTTCAGAGACTATGTGAGCTTTGAAGTAGGTCTAGAAGGATGAAGAATAAAAGTTTGCCCGGTCAAAAGGAAACTGAAAATAATTGTGTAAGTATTTCAACTTGTTAAACATCAATAAAAATGAGGCAAAGAATGAATTTTAACTCCTTGATAATTAATTGCTCAATAGTGTCTGTCTGCTCTACAGGAGGCAGAGGTATTGCTCACTGTCAGGGTTTGGTCAGAAAGGAATCCCTGCAAGTGAATGAAATAAGCAATTTCTTACAGGAATTAGATCTTAATCATGGGAGCTGGTTAAGCAGTCTATAGAAATTGTGTGTGATTGTGTCCTTCCTTCTGCTGTGGAGCTTGAAGTTAGCAGGGTCGGTGGCCAACACAGAAGCATGTGGGGATTCACATAGGCTTGAGTATTCTGAGAAATTTCTAAGACTGAGGGAACGTTGGTTATATAAGACGCTTTGGACAAAGGAGGGACGGGGCATTAGATATCATAAGTGAGAACGGACGATTTACAGGTAATTGGGGAAGAGCAGAGCATGCATGGCAGGAAAGTCTTCTCTAAGCAGCTCAGAAACACTGAGACACAGCGGGTATCTGGCTAGCAGGCTTGGAGTCTTCCTGCTGGGGGGAAGTTTCCTGAGGTGATTAAGCTAAGACTCCCCTCCCAAAGCAGGTTTCTCTGTCTGAATCTCTTGGGCAGGAAAGGAGGGAGGGTCAAAGGTTCTTTCTCAGACTTTTGTTTCTTTTTTATAAGTTTTTTTTTTTTTGACAGAGACACAGAGACGGGGACAGACAAACAGGAAGGGAGAGAGATAAGAAGCATCAATTATTCGTAGTGGCACCTTTGTTGTTCATTGATTGCTTTCTCATATATGCCTTGACTAAGGCTACAGCAGAGCAAGTGACACCTTGCTCAAGCCAGCGACCTTGGACTCAAGCCAGCAACCTTGGGCTTCAAGCCAGCAACCTTTGGGCTCAAGCCAGCAACCATGGGGCCATGTCTGTGCTCCCGTGCTCAAACCAGTGACCCCGCACTCAAGATGGCTAGCCAGCACTCGAGCTGGATGAGCCCGCGCTCAAACTGGCAAACTCAGGGTTTTGAACCTGGGTCCTCTGCGTTCTAGTCCCACACTCTATCCACTGCACCATTGCCTGGTCAGGCAGACTTCTGTTTCTTAATATACAGCTTAAAGTCAGTATCCCAGAAAGGCAGCTTTGGGATGGCAAAACTTTAGTCCTTTTCCTGTCACCAGAACCTACATAGGTACGTGTCTTACCAGTACTAAGCATCCAACTTTAATGACATGAGCGATCTGCACAAGAGCTGGTGTATTTGTCATGGAACTGCCCAGAAACCTGGCCTAGAATTTAGAGAAGTTGAAGGAAGATCTGTGATTGGTAGAGAAGCCGCCCCCCATCCCGCCCACAAGTTGAGCCAGTAGATCTGTAACAACATGTGGGTGCACTAAGCTACATATTCATTTCAAGTAATTTTGACAGGACTTTTACATAGGCATGTGTAACCCATAACCCTGTCAAGTATAGAGCATTTATGTCACCCCAGAAAGTCCCTAGTGCTCCTTCAGAATCTATCACACCACTCACCAAAGACAACCGTTGTTCCGATTTCTTTTACTATAGATTAATTTTGCCTGTTCTCAGACTACATAAAAAGTGTCATCAAACATGTACTCTTTTTTTTACCTGAAATTTATTTCTCAGCATAATGTTTTTGAAGTTTATTTATATTGTATGTATCAGACGCTTGTTCCCTTTTATTAGGTGAGGTATGAAAGCAACATCTTTGCTTTTGGACCAGGATCATATTGCTGACACAGGAACATTTACTCAGAAGTGCTTGAGCAAGGCTTGAAGCCACTGTTTCATCTCTGTAAGAGCCGCACCTTTGGAGGTACCTTTTCATCACTGCTTCACTCTGGGGCACAGAATCTGTTGACTTCTCCCACCCTACACGGCCCAGATATTTTTAGTCGATTTGGATTGTCATCCACAAGCGAGAACCTTCCTTAGCAGACCTGTATTCCTTCCATCTCTTCTTCCAAATTCCCAAGATCTTTCCTGAGCCTTCTCTCATTAACACATACTAACACTTTGAGATTTTCTCCTAGTCATCCTGGAGTTATAGAAGCTTTGTTTAGCGTGTATCTATCTTTGAAGATATCATAAATAGTGACTTTATTAAATGTTTTCCATAGCATAATAAAGCTGTATTAGGGTTTTCCAGAGAAACAGAAAAGGGTGTGTGTGTGTTTAAGGAATTTTTAAAAGGAATTGGCTCACATGATTTTGGAGACTTAAGTTCAAAATCTGCATGGTGGGCCAACAGTGTGGAGATCCAGAAAAGAGCCAGTGTTGTGGGTCGAGTCCGAAGGCTGTCTGCTGACAGAATTCCTTCCTGTTCAGGGAGGTCAGTCAGTCTTTTGTCTTTTCAGCCTTCAGCTGACTGGATGAGGCCTGCCCCCATTATGCAGGGCAATCTGCTTTAGTCAATGTCCACCAAATTAAATGTCAATTACTGGCTTTCTAGCCTGTGTATTTGTTTTTCCCCCTAATTGCCTGCTTATTAAGCCAGCTCTGCATTTGAGTCCGCTAAAGCAACGCCATGTTTGGTGCCAAATTCAGTATCAGGTTTTTTTTTTTTCTTCTAACATAATACAGAGAAAGAGACAGGCAGAGTAATACAAAGAGAGACTCAAGATAATAGTGACTTAAGTAAAAGTCAAAGTGGGCTTCCCAGGGTTGTTCTGGCAATCATGTGATTGCCAGACTCCACGATCATCAGGGGTTCAGGCCCAGTCTGTGTTCTGGCTCATGGTCCCAGGTTGCAATTCCAGCTCATACTGTTTAATCTGCAACTTGTAGGAAGGGGGAAGAGAGCATTCCTCACATTACTTTCACATCTCATGGATCAGACTTGGTCATATGACTGTGTTAATGAAAGGCAGTTTTGGGAAATTAACTGAAGCTGTGCCCAATTAAAAATCCCATAACTACTGAAAGAAATGAGAATAGTATTGAAGAACAATTAGCAGTATCTGTCACAAGTTGGATATCCCTTAACCAGCAAACATTGGAGGATGCAAAGAAAATTAAGAAAATTCTTTAGCAAGAAAACCAATTTGAGAGACTTCATGATGTCAAGTAGATGAGCCCTGGCCAGTTGGCTCAGTGGTAGAGTGTCAGCCTGGCGTGCAGGAGTCCCGGGTTTGATTCCCGGCCAGGGCACACAGAAGAAGCGCCCATCTGCTTCTCCACCCCTCCCCCTCTCCTTCCTCTCTCTCTCTTCCCCTCCCGCTGCCAAGGCTCCATTGGAGCAAGGATGGCCCGGGCGCTGAGGATGGCTCTGTGGCCTCTGCCTCAGGTGCTAGAATGGCTCTGGTTGCAATAGAGCAACGCCCCAGATGGGCAGAGCATGGCTCCCTGGTGGGCATGCTGGGTGGATCCCGGTTGGGCACATGTGGGAGTCTGACTGCCTCCCCGTTTCCAACTTCAGAAAAATACCAAAAAAGAAAAAAGAAGTAGATGACAAAGGCCTCAGCTTAGTGAATGGGAGGAGAATAGAGACATGTGGCCAGATTTGCAAGAAATTTTCAATGGAAAATTAATAAAACTTGATGATTGATTGGCACTGGAGTGGGAAGGAGAAGAACATGTCAAGGATAACTGTGGTTAAGAGCATGCTACAGCCCAACCAGGTGGTGGCGCAGTGGATAGAGTGTCGGACTGGGATGTAGAAGATCCAAGTTCGAGACCCCAAGGATGCCAGCTTGAGCTTGGGCTCATCTGGTTTGAGCAAAAGCTCACCAGCTTGGACCCAAGGTCGCTGGCTCGAGCAAGGGGTTACTCGGTCTGCTGAATGCCCGCAGTCAAGGCACATATGAGAAAGCAATCAATGAACAGCTAAGGTGTCGCAACGAAAAACTGATGATTGATGCTTCTCATCTCTCTCCATTCCTGTCTGTCCCTGTCTATCCCTCTCTCTGACTCTCTCTGTCTCTTAAAAAAAATAAATAAATAAATAAATAAAAGCGCATCCTATGTACAGCTCTAGTGTCCAGATTTCAGTCTTGGTTTGGACACTTACTGAGTGGACTTGTACAAGTTGCTTAACTCTCTTACCTTGGTTGTGTTATCTGCAAAGCAAGAATGGTAATTCATGTCTCAAAACTTAATTGAAAGATTGAATGAAATAACATCTGTGAAACATCTAACTTTAGGGGAAAAGATAGAGCAAGGATAAAGTTCTAGGGAAGACTGTTTTTAAGGGATAGGAATAAGAGGAAAGGTACGAGAGGCGGCCAGAGAGAACTTCAGAGAAGTGGGAGATGAACAAAGAGTCACATCCTGGAAGCCAGAGTGGTACAAAGCTTTTAGAAGTTCTGGATGAATGACAGAATCCAATAGTACAGTAAGGGAGGGCTGATGATAAGCCTAACTTAGACTGCTTTCGTACTCACGTTATCAGTAAGCTTCTGAGGAAGCCATATTTTATTTACCTTTTAGAGCTGTGGAAACAGAATTTGGTTAAATGAGTCACCAGATTATTTGGAATAATTACCAAATTACTCCAAATTATTTGGAATTTTAATTATATAACTACTTTTGTGTTTCTGTCGAGTTTAATTTGCTAAATTCATTAAAACTATGATTTAGATGTCAGTCTATGATGAAGAGTTTCAAATTATGTCTCAACATGAGGTATTTGCTTTCACTTACCATAAATTCTGTGCAATAACACTGTAACAGGTGAAGGTTGTATGTTCTATAAAAGGTAGCCAAGATTCTCAGATCCTATGTTCAAACTTAGTAATTCTTAGTTCTCTATGTTAAAAGTGCCTAAAAGTGCATAGTTGTTCTTTACCTTCAGTGAGTATTTGGGATACTGGGGAAGATAAAATCTGTGCATGCGGTATCCTCCTTTTTGCCCCAGATTTCATCCCTATTTTAGCAGTAGTAATATGTGCTTCAGGGTATGTAGCACTTGGTAAAGCTTGTGCTCCCTTTCCTGGTATTGGATCAGGGTGACACTCTTTGTGATGTGTATGGCCAGTAGTCGCGGCCACCAACACAGCCTGGCTCATGCAGGTTCGCATTTGATTAGATGGTAATGAAACAATGGAGCCAAGAACTGGTGGGCCATTATCTTTAATCCTAGCTCACACCCAGCAAGAGAGTAAATACACACAGTGGGAAAACAGTTCCTTTTCTTTTCTTTTTCTTTTTTTTTTACAGGGACAGAGAGAGTCAGAGGGATAGGTAGGGACAGACAGACAGGAACAGAGAGAGATGAGAAGCATCAATCATTAGTTTTTCGTTGCGACACCTTAATTGTTCATTGATTGCTTTCTCATATGTGCCTTGACAGCAGGCCTTCAGCAGACCAAGTAACCCCTTGCTCGAGCCAGTGACCTTGGGTCCAAGCTGGTGAGCTTTTTCTTTTTCTGCTCAGGCCAGATGAGCCTATGCTCAAGTTGGCAACCTCGGGGTCTCAAACCTGGGTCCTCTGCATCCCAATCCAATGCTCTATCCGCTGCGCCACTGCCTGGTCAAAACAGTTCCCTTTCTATTCAGGGCTCCCAAAGCCACTGACTCATCCAAGTATTCTTAGAATCAAAGGCCCCACCAGCCTTATTCACCTCTGTTCCCCATCTCCTTCTCTTTGCACAAACTCTGCACAAACTGGCTTCTTCAGCACTCTGCCATCTTGGCTGCCTCTTCTCTGCAATGCTAATAGCAGAAACTGAGTGAGAGAGCTCCCGGTCTACCTCATCTTATAGTGTAGAAATTAAAGCCTTTAAGCCAATTTATAAATAAGGAAGTCTCTGATACAAAGCCACTTATCTGAGGTATAAATGGGATTCCCCATAAGAGTGCACCACCCCACATCATGCAACAGTCAAGAGTGTGGGGAAAAGCTTAGTTTTGAGAAGATCTTAGTATTAAAAGGATGTTGAAAAGATCTTAGTATTACAAGGGTGGAAAAGGCTTAGTCTTAAAAGTAGGCCTTAGGCTATGAGGACCTTGCCATCTTACAGCCTGTCTCCCACACCCAATGCAAACTATAAGCAAGCAAACATATACATCATACTTACAAACTTATTTGACTTAACATGATGCATTACTTGGCTTTGCACCCAAATAGCCAAAGCAATCCTAAGGGAAAAGAACGAAGCTGGGGGCATTACAATACCTGACTTCAAATTATATTATAGAGCCAAGATAATCAAAACAGCATGGTATTGGCAGAAAAATAGACACTCAGACCAATGGAACAGAATAGAAAGCCCAGAAACAAAACCACATGTATATGGTCAAATAATTTTTGATGAAGGGGTCAACAACACACAATGGAGAAAAGAAAGCCTCTTCAACAAATGGTGCTGGGAAAACTGGAAAGCCACATGCAAAAGAATGAAACTGGACTACAGTTTGTCTCCTTGTACTAACAGTAATTCAAAATGGATCAAAGACCTAAATATAAGACCTGAAACAATAAAATGCATAGAAGAAAACATAGGTACTAAACTCATGGACCTGGGTTATAAAGACCACTTTATAAATTTGACCCCAAAGGCAAGGGAAGTGAAGGCAAAGATAAATGAATGGGACCACATCAGACTAAGAAGCTTTTGCACAGCAAGAGAAACTGACAACAAAACAAACAGACAGCCAACTAAATGGGAGATGATATTTTCAAACAACAGCACAGATAATGACCTAATATCCAAAATATTCAAAGAACTCATAAAACTCAACAACAAACAAGCAAAAATCCAATAAAAAAAATGGGATGAGGACATGAACAGATACTTCTCCCAGGAAGAAATACAAATGGCCAACAGATAAATGAAAAGATGCTCATCTTCTTTAGCTATTAGAGAAATGCAAATCAAAACTACAATGAGATACCACCTCACACCTGTTAGATTAGCTATTATCAACAAGACAGGTAATAGCAAATGTTGGAGAGGCTGTGGAGAAAAAGGAACCCTCATACACTGTTGGTGGGAATGTAAAGTAGTACAACCACTATGGAAGAAAGTATGGTGGTTCCTCAAAAAACTGCAAATAGAACTACCTTATGACCCAGCAATCCCTCTACTGGGTATATACCCCAAAACCTCAGAAACATTGATACGTAAATACACATGTAGCCCCATGTTCATTGCAGCACTGTTCACAGTGGCAAGGACATGGAAACAACCAAAAAGCCCATCAATAGATGACTGGATAAAGAAGATGTGGCACATATACACTATGGAATACTACTCAGCCATAAGAAATGATGACATCGATCATTTACAGCAAAATGGTGGGATCTTGATAACATGATACGAAGCGAAATAAGTAAATCAGAAAAAACCAGGAACTGCATTATTCCATACGTAGGTGGGACATAAAAATTTGCTGTGCAAGCTGGGGCAAGTCACCTAGTCTTTGTGATCCTCTATTTGATAAATTGGATCAGACTTTTTACCCTATAGACCTCCTAAGGTTTTATTAAGACACCATGTGTGGCCTGACCAGACGGTGGCACAGTGGATAGAGCATTGGACTGGGATGTGGAGGACCCAGGTTCGAGACCCCAAGGTCGCCAGCTTAAGTGTGGGCTCATCTGGTTTGAGCAAAGCTCACCAGCTTGGACCCAAGGTTGCTGGCTTGAGCAAGGGGTTACTTGATCTGCTGAAGGCCCGTGGTCAAGGCACATGTGAGAAAGCAATCAATGAACAACTAAGGTGTCGCAACGATAAACTAATGATTGATGCTTCTCATCTCTCTCCATTACTGTCTGTCTGTCCCTATCTATCCCTCTCTCTGACTCTCTGTCTCTGTAAAATAAAATAAAATAAAATAGACACCATGTGTGAAATTCTCTTTAAATTAAACACCAAATAAACATAAGGTAAAATTATTAATGAAGCTAATCACTTGTCGTTCACTTGTTAACTCAGGATTAGTATCTCATTTGATTCCTGGACCAAATCCACATTCCCGTTGATTCAGGAATATTCATTCTGCCATTCCCTTCCGTTTCCATTCCCTTCTGTTCCCATTCCCTTCCCTTCCCTTCCCTTCCTTTCCCTTCCCATTCCCTTCCTTTCCCATTCCTTTCCCTTCTCATCCCCTTCTCTTCCCATTCCTTTCCCCTTCCCTTCCCTTCCGGTAAAGTCTGTTGTACAATCAATAGATTGCTTCCCCATATTTACATCTGAAAGAATGGTAGCTATTGTCTTGATGCTTTAATAGTAATAGAAGGGACGGAAAGAAGGATGAAGAGTAAAACTATTAATCACAATACTGTTTAGCTATAACCTTCATTTTTCAAAGGTATATACATTTATGATTACTTTACTTCTGCATCACAAATTGTAGAAGAGACAGGATTGTAACTTGAAATATATGACAAGAAAGACAGAAAAAGAAGTTACGTGTCTCCTGATGTTAAATCATGAGGAATTACTGAAAGGGGGAAAATTAGTTTCTACTTTGGACAAAAGATGGCAGTATTGCTGTGCTGATTGTTTTTCTACAATTTGGGTTTAGTCTTTTTAAATGCAGAAAACAGTTGAATTTAGTGATCTAATAAACACTGACCCTCCCAACAGAATACCAGGTTTCTAATCAAGGACCTGAAGAATGGACCAGAAAAGTGGAATTTATATTTTAAAAATGTTTTATGTTGTTTTAATAGCTTTTGTAAAAATGATCTCGGAGAATCAGAGATTTGCCATAAGAACACCCTACATATCATGTTTTCAGTTATTGTTTGAAATGCCCTCCTTTGGAACTTTGATGGCTTCAACATTCCAAGATGTTTTAGTTTTTTCTTTGCTTAATTTTTCTTTTTTTTTTTTTAATGAAACAGCCAATTTTATTCAAATTCACCAAAATTTATACTCAATATATTGTTTCTAAAATGTATGTCACCCTTTATATAATGCTTTTTATTTCATCTTTCTTTATAGTTTTTTTTTTTTTTTTGGGGGGGGGGGGTTGGTCTGTTTTTTGCAGTTCTTCAGTAGAAGCCAGAGTCTTGAGTGGCCCAGTTAGGAGCCTCTGACCTACTGTTCTGATTTTCTTCTCAATATTCATCGCCAACACCTGGCTTCTAAAAGAAAGGCTTTTGGTCTTTTCAATCACTTGTTGATAGGGTGATACTGCATTGTTACCCATAACCACATGACCTAGTTTAGAATCAATCTTGGCATCCAGTCTTGCATTTCTAGTCAAATTCACAGTCCACCTTTCAGCTTCTGCTGGAGTCATGTTCAGTTTTCCAAGGCCATTGGACTCATGCATTTATTAAGATAATACTTTTTTTTCTTTGAGGTATTAAAAGAGGGTAATTATATTTCTTTTATTTTCCTGGGTCATTATACTTTACTTACTAGTAATTGGAAAGCTACATGGACTAGTCTGGAAATACAAAAGTGGTCTCTCTTCTTGTGCTGGGACAACAATACTTTCTGATCTTGTTTCTAAGCCAGGATCTTAAATGATTCTTGGGATTTGGTTCTCTGTTTTGTTTTGTTTTTTCTCTAAGCAGATATTTTAAAGATGGAGAAATTCAGTGAAAAGCACTGAACAAAATGAACTCCTGAAAAAGGGGCCTTATTATTATTATTATTATTATTATTTTGTATCTTTCTGAAGTTGGAAATGGGGAGGCAGTCAGACAGACTCCCGCATGTGCCAGACCGGGATCCACCTGGCATGCCCACCAGGGGGCGATGCTCTGCCCATCTGGGGCGTCACTCTGTTGCAACCAAAGCCATTCTAGCGCCTGAGGCAGAGGCCACTGAGCCATCCTCAGCGCCCGGGCCAACTTTGCTCCAATGGAGCCTTGGCTGCAGGAGGGGAAGAGAGAGAGAGAGAGGAAGGAGAGGGGAAGGGGTGGAGAAACAGACGGGTGCTTCTCCTGTGTGCCCTGGTCGGGAATCGAACCCGGGACTCCTGCACGCCAGGCCAACGCTCAGGGCCAAGGGCCTTATTATTGATTGCACAAAGTGTTCTTTTTAAAAATAACAAACATACAAATTAAAACATGTTTTTTGCAAGGGGTCGGAGGTGCATAGGAAGTGTTGGTGTATTGACAGAACCCAAACAATCCAGTTTTCCTTGTTACTTTGTATTGAAATCAGGAAACACTGATGGACTTCTGCAAACAGACTGCAGATTTGCCTATCTGATGCTTTTTAAAGTTAACATTTAAATGGTTTACTTTAAAAAAAGTAAATTAAGCTTTCATCAGATAATATGCAGCTAGTTTATCATGTCAATATAATATAGAAGATATTTATAAATCATTGGAATCTAAAATACAAGTATAAAATCTTATTCAAGACCTTTAAGCTAGATGAGTTTCAGAATTCCGATTATTTGGGAGGTGGTGTTAAATGGTAATAATGTACATTTTTGGTATATCACGTCACTAACTTCCTCCAGTAAGTGTCTGGGGCAGCAGCATTCTATAATCAAACATTAGTATGTTTTCAGCAAAAAATATGACTAGTTATACCACAGAGGCTGAGTCCATAAATAGCTTTACATCAGTTGAGGTCTGCCGCAAATGTAAGAAAAAACTATAGATTTCAAAGATTTTCAGGTTTAACAGTGTATGAGATAACAGACCTGAAATACCATCCAAGTACGCTCTGTGAACTGCCAAAAATCAGTAAGCTTTTCTGTTTGTAAATAGGGAAATTTTAATTTAACATTACATTCTATTTAATGGTTTTATTTTTTAGAACATGTTTTGTTCTGTTTGTAGCTGCTTTATTAAGTAGGTGGTTCAAGCACAGAATGTATTTCAGCCTATTCCATAATAAACTGAAAGGCAATAAAAAAATTTGGAGAAGTTTGTACAGCCAATCTCTGCCATAAAGCAACAGGGTATCTATCTGGTATACATTCTGTGGCAAAAAGGCCTTCATTCTTTTTCTGGTAGGAGTATTTTGGGTAAAAGTATTTCCCATTCTGTTTTATGCTATATTATTAATCAAGGTCAGCTTTATTCCCTACAACAGTTTTGTGAGATAGAATCTCATTTCATATGTCAAGTGAGGCAAAGGCTAATCAGCAGTTAGGTAGGAGGTTTCTGAGGGGAACGTATTGTATGTGTTTCAGGAAAACATATACAATAGATAGATTGTATTATGTGACAAGTTTGCTTCCTTTGAAGTACTTCCCGCAGCTCTGTATTACAGTTGGACATTGTGTATTGAATAATATATAAAACCCAAGATAATGCCTACTAGTTCCCATTTCAGACTATTAGTTTTGTGTCTGCCTAATGTGATCAAAATAATACTTCGCTTCATCTACTATAGTTAGTCACAACATCTTTTCCTGCCTTCTACTGGTAAGTATGATTAGAAAGCTCTGCTAATCCTCCTTTCAACATCAGTTATAGATCAATGGCAAATAATGTCAATCATAATAACACTTATTTTTTAGTATGCAGTATAGTCAGTAGTATAGCATAACTGAAAAATAACCCATTACTCAGGATCTTAGTAAGCCAAAAACTTACAGGCATTGAGAAGTCAAGGGGACACAATGCATTTGGAGATTTGCAGGGGATAGCGTTGCCAGAATGGATGTCATTTAGTTAGTTGTTTGGTTTTCCTTCCTCTTATTAAAAGATAATAATAACTTTGCATGGCACAGACATTTTACACAAGCCGTAGAGAACATTTTGCCAACATGTCTTGTTTTTCCTCTCTAATCCTGACTTAATCTTTTTATATGATCATTACCCAGCATTGCCAGTCTGTTACTGTTACTCAAATCTCTCTAACTTGATTTTCTAAATGTTCTTTTACCTTCTGGAATTTTAAATTTTGTGCTGGGCTTAAGAACTACTAAGCAGTACCTTTCTTCCATTCTTATCATTTCTTTTCCTGAAACGACACAACCTTTCTCACACCCGATTTTCTGTCTTACAAATACATACATAGGCTTCTTTTTATGTTTTGGATGAAGCCTGTAATAATAGTTACCAGATTCTGATGGACTGTTTCAAAGCCTCTATGAATTGTTATGGAAGCAGAGATTTATCTTACATACTACTGTAGTGGGCACACTACATGTATTAATTTTCATTTAGTATAGTGTAAAACACAAACTAAATTTATCTTTTAATTTTGTTGGAATACTAGTTCCAAAAGTATTGGGTTTTAAGTCATTGAACTAATTTGATATAGAGTTGTTGAATACTCTAGCCTTAATTTAAATTGAGTACCCAGTGCCATTTATCTATCAAAGGCCAAGAAACTCTTATGTGTATTGAGAAATGCTAATATAGAGATAGACTTATATTTTCTGCAGAACCAGTGGTGGACCTCACTATGAATTGGTCCAATTCATGAGAAAAATGCCTTCTATGACATAAAAATAGTTCTTACAGTAGAAAAGTCTTGGCTATATAAACCCTGGGAATGAGGTGGGGGTTTTTTGGTTTGTTTTTTCACATTGTCTATTTTCCTTGATCTTTGAATACAAATTATGGTATTTTAAAAATCTATAGCTTCTACAAGCAAAAGGGTAGAAATGGTATCAGCAGCAAAACAGCAACAATCATTTGACAGGAATTCCTAACATTTTGCCCTAGGGTCTTGAGATTAACCCAATTTGTAAAAACCCTTTCTAAACAATTTCCTTGTTTAGAAATTAATGAGACCAGTTAAGTAATACCAACCTAATTTAAGAAAGATAAATTATGAATGTTGGAATGAAAACAAAGCAGAAGAATCAGCCAACATTAGCAGAAGTATAGAATTAATTTAAATTTGCATCAACGCAGAAACATATTGTTGGTAAATGATGAGCCTTCCATGTACTTTGGTACAACTGTAATGAGAAAGAATTATACTTACTTGATTAGGCATTGGCTTTGTTCATTGTGGAACTAGGATCAAAAACGTCCTTTTAACGTAAGTCTACAGATACAGGCATTCCACTCTGCATATATCCCTCTGCATAGTAATCTAACTTTTTAAAAGAAAATCTTTTAGGCATTGTTGTAGTTAGTAGAAAACGATCCAAAATGAGTGTAGTTGTAACTTACACAAGTTTAACAAAATCTGATTCCTTAATGTATCCTTATTAAAAAAATAAAAATACTGTCACCAAGTGCGCATGTTTTTTATTGCTGCTATAACAAATTACCACCATCTTATTGGCTTAAAATAACACGTTTATGATCTTATACTTCTAAAGGTCATAACTTTAAAATCAAGGTGCTGGCAGAGCTACAGTTCCTTCTGGAAGCTTGTAAAGCCAGTAGCCAGGGCCACCATCGCAGCCGCCTGGCCCCATGCAGGTTCACATTGGATTCGGACAGTCGGTAATGAAACAACGGAGCCAAGAACTGGTGGGCCATTAGCTTTAATCCTAGCTTGCACCTGGTGGGCAAGAAATACACATAGTGGGAAAACATTTCCCTTTCCATTCAGGACTCCCAAAGCCACTGACTTCTATCCGAGTTTTCCTAGGATCAAAGGTTTCTAGCTCACCAGCCTTATTCACCTCTGTTTCCCATCTCCTTCTCTCTGCACAAACTCTGCACAAACTGGCTTCTCCCTCAGCACTCCACCATCTTGGCTGCTTCTCCTGGCCTCCTCCATGTGGCCTTTCTCTGCTCGTTCCTAGCATGGGCTCCTCCTAGAACGTAATCACTCTCCTCCCGGAACAACATGATCTTTCTTCCTTTTAAAACCTTTTGGCGCGAAAGCCCTCCCCCAACACACATTAATATAATCATGCCCATCCCAAGCAATCACCTGAGTGATGGCCTCCACGTGGGCAGCGCCATCTTTAACAAAGTGAGCGTAATATATTTTATCTGCCCAACAAAGCTTTAAGGGAATGCAACAACATGAATGTTTCCCCCCAAAAAAATTTATGTGGAGCCCCTAATCCCAAGGTGATGGTATTAGGTAATGGGGACTTTGGGGTGTGAGTAGGTTCTGAAGGTGGGGCCCCCCTGAGTGGGATTAGTGCCCCTATAAGAGAGTCTACATAGAGCTCCCTGAGCTCTTTTGCCAAGTGAAGACACAGTGGCCACCTGTGAATCAGCAAGTA
This sequence comes from Saccopteryx leptura, assembly GCF_036850995.1. Taxonomy (NCBI): domain Eukaryota; kingdom Metazoa; phylum Chordata; class Mammalia; order Chiroptera; family Emballonuridae; genus Saccopteryx; species Saccopteryx leptura. The sequence goes on from NC_089510.1 coordinate 24,356,760, forward strand.
GGTCTTTACCAGGTGCCCAACCTGCCAGGGCCTTGATTTGGACTTCCCAACCTCTGGAACTGAGAGAAATAAATGTTTACTGTTTATACCACCCAGTCTGTGGCATTTTCGTTATAGCTGCCTGAAAGGACTAAACAGGGTAAAGCCAGTTGACAATCATTTCTTGACCTTTTCCAACTTCTAGAAACAGCCCACATTCCTTGGCTCCTGGCCCTTGGCCAGCATTCCCGTCGTTCCATCCTTCAGATCACTCATCACCTTTCTCTCCTGCTTCACTTTTCCGTTTGTAAGGGTCTTGGTGTTTGCATTAGGCCCATTCAGATCATCCAAAATAATCTTCCCATCTCAGGAGCCTTAGTTTCACCACACCTGTAGCTGTCCTTTTCCATGCAGATCTTTATTATAACCCTCAGCTGTTGGGATGTGCTCCAGTTGTTTACATGTAGATGTGAGACGTGGGCTGACGGTACTCTGAAGTCTGGTAGGTGGAGCTTCTGGAACGCGGTTGTGTTTGTTTTATTTTAGTTACTGAGGAATAAGTTGCTCTGGGGTTCTCACCACAACAGCAGGACGGAAAGGTTTCAGATTTCCTGTCTCTGTAGGTGCCCTTGCCTCCACTTCACTCTTCTTATCAAAGCTGTCTCTCATGAAGGTGCATGCACCTTAAACATGCTGGCTTCCTGTGGCTGCTCCCGCTCTGTTTCTGATGAGGAGCGGAGTCCCATCTTTTCCGAAGCTAGCTTCACCTGCAGTTTGGAGCCTGGGGCTGCTCTTCCCCTGGATTGTATTTACAAATATTTGTAAGTCTTTCCTTCAAAAGCAAGCAAACAAACAGAAAATCTTTTCTTGCCTTTTCCTTAAAATACACTTTCATCTGGTCAAGCCCTCTTAACTTTATTCTGATTCTGCCTCCCTTTGAGTGTAGGCATTCCCTGAGTGTCTGTCTTTAGTCCATCTTTTTATTTTCTTGTTCTTTCCTACTTATTCCCATGACTTCAACTAGCACTGAGCCCTAGCTCCTTTCCCTGAGCTCAGCTGCGGCCTTCCACCTTCCCACGTGGACCACTCAGTAGAGTCAAACACAGGCCCATCCTATCACGTTCTCCCCCAGCCTCCTACCCTTGAAAGAAGAGAACAGTGAGCCAGTCAAATACACTCTCTGCCTGTCCCACATTGATTGATTTAATTACCATTTTCCTAGTCACCCAGGAGTATCTTAGAAAGAAATCATCGTAAGGCTAGAAAACATCCAGAATTGCCTGACCAGGCAGTGGCACAGTGGATAGAGCGTCAGACTGGCATGCAGAAGACCCAGGTTTGAGACCCCGAGGTCACCAGCTTGAGCGAGGGCTCATCTGGTTTGAGCAAAAAAAAAAAAAAAAGCTTACCAGCTTGAGCCAAGGTTGCTTGGCTCTAGCAAGGGGTTACTTGGTCTGCTGAAGGCCCGCGGTCAAGGCACGTATGAGAAAGCAATCAATGAACAATTAAGGTGTTGCAGTGCACAACGAAAAACTAATGATTGATGCTTCTCATCTCTCCATTCCTGTCTGTCTGTCCCTGTCTGTCCCTCTCTCTGCCTCTCTCTCTGTCTCTGTAAAAATATATGTCTGTGTGTGTGTGTGTGTGTGTGTTTGAAAACATGCAGAATTATCGCAGTCTGAGTCCGAGTGAGGTTAGTTTCAGGTATGTAAGCTTCCTTGCCCTCAGACCTCATAGTTTGCTTGTAATGCACCTAACCAATCTAATGCCTTGTCCTGATTACATGCAGGTCTGCAATTAAGTCCTTACGTCCTGGAGGGTTACTTGTGTACTCTACATGCACGCTTTCCAAGGCAGAAAATCAAGATGTGATCAGTGAAATTCTAAATTCGCACAGTAACATGGTGCCTGTGGACATGACGGACATGGCGAGGACTTGCTCCCGAGACTTCACGTTTGCTCCCACCGGCCAGGAATGTGGGCTCCTGGTGGTTCCAGAAAGGGGCAAAGCCTGGGGCCCAATGTATGTGGCCAAACTGAAAAAATCATGGACTGGATGAAATTGGTGATGTGAACTTTGTAAACCGTATCAGTGTATTACTATATTTATTTTTCTGGACTCTCTACATTTTCACATTTAAATAATTAATGGAGTCATTTTCCCTGTGTCTGTCTTGGAATCCTATTTATTTAATACTCTAGCATCTCAGAGTTTAAGCTAGAGAATTTTCCAGGTGGGTATTTTTTTCTAGAAATATCTATAGCAATGATTTAAGGTGGTGCAGATGGTGTTTGTTCTGTATAATAAATCTGCTTCTGTCTTTTACTTGGCATATTGTAGTTAAATTCATCTACATGGTTCTGTACATAGGATGTTTAGAAATACATTCTATCCATGATGTTGCTACTTGGAACCTTTAAAAGTGAACATTTGCTGGCCCTCTTATAATTTTTCTCCTTATCAAATATACAGATCCTTTCAAAGTTTTTCTCCCCCTTTTTCTATAACTGATTGGTATTCTGAGACTAACTTCTTAGGCAGCCCTATTTCTAGTTCTAGCAAAATAAGTTTCTTATTTGCTAAGTTGTTTTTAAGAACTGTCTTCTGTTTACCACAAAGGTCAGTGAATCTATTGACACCAGCTTTATTTCTCCACTTTTGTTGTATTCACAAATACAAATTGAAAGGGTAAATTATGTTGAAAGGCCATTAGACTAGCAGATTCACATGCACATGTTTGACTTTCAACATTCAGCTGTAGAATAATGGAGTCTATCCAGCAGACTGTAAAGCAAGTACTTGAAACAATACCAGAATGATTAATAACTGCAATAACTGAACTATATTTGGAGAGTTTTGTTACATAATTGCAGTTATAATGAGCACTACAAAATCTGATTATCTGACAGTTGCAATCTGGAGGGGCTTTTTATTTCACTCTGTTATGAAATGTTATATGAGAGTATGATGTCACATATTAATGCACAAGAGGGAGGTGCCTAATGAGAGTGGATTATACTGTTACCAAAACTCAATGCATTTACTAAGTGGTTCTTCCTGTTTACATAGTTCCTGGGGATATTGTACACATTTCTGTATATGTATTGATAGTTAGGGTTTTAATTTCATGTTTAGGTCATGTGTTTTCTCTAGAAATGGCTTCGCTTTGAGTCCAAACACATTTTTCCAGCTATTAAAGAAAAGTATATAAGCATATTTCAAAAAATTTTACCTACTTGGAGCCTGACCAGGTGGTGGCGCAGTGGATAGAGCGTCGGACTGGGATGCGGAAGGACCCAGGTTCGAGACCCCGAGGTCGCCAGCTTGAGCGCGGGCTCATCTGGCTTGAGCAAAGAGCTCACCAGCTTGGACCCAAGGTCGCTGGCTCTAGCAGGGGGTTACTCAGTCTGCTGAAGGCCCACGGTCAAGGCACATGTGAGAAAGCAATCAATGAACAACTAAGAAGTCGCAACGCGCAACGAGAAACTGATGATTGATGCTTCTCATCTCTCTCTGTTCCTGTCTGTCTGTCCCTGTCTATCTCTGCCTCTGTAAAAAAAAAAAAAAAAGTCTGTGAGAAATAAATTATTTAAAAAAAAATTTTTTACCTACTTGGAAATTAGCTTTAAAAAAAATAAATTGGGCCCTGGCTGGTTGGCTCAGTGGTAGAGCATCGGCCTGGTGTGCAGGAGTCCCGGGTTCGATTCCCGGCCAGGGCACACAGGAGAAGCACCCATCTGCTTCTCCACCCCTCCCCCTCTCCTTCCTCTCTGTCTCTCTCTTCCCCTCTTCCAATGCAGCAGAGGCTCCATTGGAGCAAAAGATGGCCCGGGCGCTGGGGATGGCTCCATGGCCTCTGCCTCAGGCGCTAGAGTGGCTCTGGTCGCAACAGAGCGACGCCCCGGAGGGGCAGAGCATCGCCCCCTGGGGGACGTGCCAGGTGATCCCTGTTGGGCGCATACGGGAGTCTGTCTGACTGCTTCCCATTTCCAGCTTCAGAAAAAAATAAAAAATAAAAAAAATAAATAAATAAATAGGCATATTATATAAATACAAAACTCTACTGAAGTAGAATCTTTTTGAATTGTTTATTATACTCTGTGAACATAAACTAGAGACTATTTACTCATTAACTTTTTGTTTATTTTGCAAGCATATAAAACTGGGTTCCTATAACTTGGAGTTCATAGGAAGAATGTTTGTTTTATATCTTCATTCCATTAACCAATTTTTTCTTTATATCTAATCAATATGTTTAAAGAAAAACTGGATCTCTTAGACTCAATCTGATATAGTAGGTTAATATAGAAGCTTAATGATAATGGAAAAGATATTTATGTGTGGGTGTATGTAGGATTATTGGTTTGTTTTTTCAATTTGAAATCCTGTCTTTAGATGCTATAGGTTTAAAATTGCATTCATTCTGAGTGGGTTAATCACAGAGTAAATTTTCACAGTACCTTTTGTTGAGTGTCATTATTTTACCAACATAATGCCGTGAGCCTATTCTGAGTACTCAGTGGATTAGACCTTCCATGATTACTGAAAAAATCCTGTATGTTTGTGTGTGTATATCACTTTATTATTAATAATTATAATGAAACAGCTGACATGTGTTAAGCATTAAATATTTAAGTTATTTATATATGTTATCTTTTCTGATCTTTTAAACAATCTCAGGAGTGAATATTGTAACCATATTTTGTGAACGACATAACCCAAACTCAGTGCTATTCATAGCTTGCCAAGGTTGTAAAGGTTGGCTCTAAGATTAAATCTAGCTCCAAAGGCCAGGCCCTTCTCCCTAAACTAGGCTGTCTCACAGGATATAGGTTCTAGGGACCCTCAAGATTATCAACTGGCTTTATCTGTATTCTCCAATGCTGTTTCCTAATGCAATTTCCTATTTCCAAGGCATCCAGGGTTAGCCAATATTTGGGGTAAAATAACCCGTGAAATATTTCAGGGTGTGTTCTAAAGAAGTACTTCTGTGATTGTCATACCCGGAAATATCCCAAGGAGTTACTGCGTGTGCCTTCCTTTTCTTTGCAGATGCTGAACTGAAGAATAGAAATTTGGAGCAGCCCTGCAATGTCAGTTGAAAAGCAAAGAATAATTGAGATTACTTTCTGTGGCATTGAGTTACTTTCAAAATAGCTTTATAAAAATTTAGGTTTCTTACCAACACATAAACTTCTCTTTGCCATCAGCACACTGAACAGCCACTAGTTTCAGAAATAGACTCAATAAATATAATGCATTCAAATGGTTTGTACTGAATTTTTAAAGCATCAGATATTCCTCTGGTTTGGAATCAAGGCAGTCTATAGTCCTTTATCCAAGTACAAGTGTACATGTAGCCTTATATTCAAGATTGCATGTTACTCCCTTAGCAGCATTGTGAAAATTGTCCTTTTACACAATGTGACTAGGCATAAAATAATAGAGAACAGAAAGAACACTTGCTACGTGACTAAATAATCACAAATCTAATAGATCTTTATCCAACTAGGCTTTATCTGGGGAGATAAGCATCAGATTATCTGCATAGGCTAATGCAGCTCATCTGGAATACAAAGACAAAGTTCAAGTCAAATAGCAACAATTTTATTAGACACCAGGAAGTCTTTTGATGCAATTGAATGGGCTACTTGTATTATGTGCTTGGTATATTTGGCTTTGGGGACAAATATAACAGCACAATTTATTTTCAACCCATTTGTATGGTTCAAATCAATGGTTTCTAGTCTCCCTTTCCTTGCCTGATGGCTGCATTATGGAGGGAAGTAAAGATGATGTCCTTTACTGATGGCTATTCTTCAGGCTGACATTGGAGCTATAATATCACCCAGATCCTAGGGGAATCTGAAGAATATTCAGCTGAAGGTCCATAAGTTAACTGATGTCTGCTGATAATCTATTACTTGTTCTGAATGCCCTAATAGCATCTGTCCTGAGACATTGAAAGTAATGTCATAATTTGAAATGGCTTCAGGCTGAAAAGTCAAGGGGAGTGAATCAGAAATAGGAATGTTTTCATATTTTTCAGATAAATACCCAGAAAAGGTATTGATGGATATCAAGTATGCTTTTAATTTTTTAAGGGACCTCCATACTGTTTTCCATAGCGGCTACACCAATTTACATTCCTTACACCTGAAATTTATATGTTTTTAACCAGTGTTACCTCAATAAATTTAATTTAAAAAGAGAAACACTATCTTGACAGAATAGTTTCTGTTAATATTACTTATTGTGTAACCAGAAAACAAAGCCAGATTCAGGGTTACCTGCCACCCTTAGTGCCAATAAAAAGTAACGAAGACGCCCCCTGGTGGGCAGAGCGTCGCCCCTGGTGGGCGTGCCGGGTGGATCCCGGTCGGGCGCATGCGGGAGTCTGTCTGACTGTCTCTCCCCGTTTCCAGCTTCAGAAAAATACAAAAAAAAAAAAAAAAAAGAAAAAAAAGTAACGAGGACGGAGTAGGTATAAGGGGTGTCATCAAATGGCAGCAACTTGAGAAGGCAGGGGACTCCAGTCCAAAAGAACTGCCTTCACACTCTCCTGGTGCTGGTGGTTTTATAGGCTTCCAGAGCAAAGGAAGAAAAGGGAAAAGTCTGTGCCATTAGTCAGGTAACAATATGATGGGGGTTCAGCTGCAAGAACACCTTCTCTCCAAGTTCTTTTGATGTAACACAGACCCCATCCACATGGCCCTACCTGCTGTCCTTGGTAAATCTTCAAGACAGCTGGGGTCAGCTGTCTCCCAGGAACAGCCAGGATTCTGGGATTGTCTGCGTCTGGGAATTATCTCTGAAAGAACTCCGTTTACTTAGGATACAAAGTAAAGATTTCAGATTGGCGAACTAAATTTCTGATTAATTTACAGGCTTTAACTTTTCACAGTGAATCCTGTGGCTAGACTTTTATAAACAACTCTTGTGATTTAAACTCCCCTAATGTCAGCTCCATCCCCAATGTAAGCTGTTATGACATTCCTGCAAAGGGAAACGTTTTGATACATTTCAAAGTAAAGGCCAGGAAGCAATTAAGAGAGAATAGCAAGCAGATGAACTATTTCCTTAACCCTTACGTATATATCCTATGCATTACAACTAACAGTTACTATTACTGGAACCAGATTTCTAACTTTTGGGCTCCCTTATCAATTGTGTGGCATTTCAAATGAAAAAGATTTGAGATTCTCATTAGAGAATGCTTAAAGAATAGAATAAAAATAAAAACACAATTAAAAATTTGACCTGTATTTCATTGTTAAGGTTTTTAAGAAAGGGATTTCACTAAATCTAAAGAGGAAGAAAGCCCAGTAGTGTGTATACCTCTTTAAAATTTAATTATCTCAGTCAAATACTCCATACCTTTCTGTGACTTTTCATAAATGAAAGAAGTAATTTCTTTAGTCATGTGAGACCTTTTAGTCATGTTGAAACTGTGCAAAAGCGTATGCTACCTTCGAAAAAGAACTGTTTGCCTCACTGGAAGCTATTTGATGGAATATGTCATGACTCAAGCTTGCTATGGCTTGTCAAAAGGAATTTTCTGCTGCATATCGCTGTGGAAGAGCCTATTACACACAAATAACTATACAACCTAGCAGAATCAACAGAAACTAAAAAGATATAGTTTATTGAAAAATTAGAAACAGGACTAATATCACCCAGCTAATTCCTAGTGACGGGATCCAGAAGTTAGAGATTTGGCTTCAGTAAGAGTAGCTTTTTAATTGTAATGAACAGGAGATATGTAAGGGTTAGTAAATAGTCAATCTGCTGGCTGTTTTCTCTTAATAGCTCCCTGGCCTTTACTTTGAAATGTGGGAAGAAGTTTACCTTCACAGGAAGGTCTGGGAAGCCCTTGAGAAGCTGACACCAGGGAGGGAGCTGACAATTCGGGGAGTTTAAATCACAATAGTTGTTTGTAAAAGCTTAGCTACAGCATTTACTGTGAAAAGTCAAGGCCTATAAATTAATTAGAAAATTAGTTCACCAATCTTAAATCTTGACTTTGTATCCTAAGAAAACAGGGAGTCTTTTCACAGACAATTCAGATGCGTCAGGTCCCAGCTCTTCCTGGGAGACACCTGCCCCGGCTGCCTTGAAGATTTACCAAGGACACCAGGTAGGACCGCGCTGATTAGGCCTGTGCAACATCAGAAGAACCTGTAGAGGAGATGCTATAGAGAGATTCCTCATGTACTCACCTAGCCAAGGTGTCAACAACATTTCCAAAATGGTAAACCTTTCTGTCCTTCTTGTATCGCAGCAATTACTGGCATGAGGGGTGGAGGGATGAGAGGACCCAAGAACTTGTGCTGACTCATGAGTTGTTGGGGAAGGGTTTCCATAGTGAATTGAAAGAATAGCGCAACCATTTTCAAAAGCTTGTGCACTGGACTGAGAGTTGTAAATTAAATAGAAAACCCACTATATTATGGGCATGCTTACGTATGCATACAGTGTGGGAAAATTTTAAAATAAAATAGGTTTGATGATAAGGTTGGAATGGCAAAGGATTAATCTGTAATTGTCTCTGGAGGATACTTCAAACCTACAAGGAATAGCCAAGGGCCAAACAGCAGATGAGAATGTCCTAAAATAGAAAAAGAAATTGTACTTCAACACATCAAGGATAGTAAAAATAGATGATTAAAGAAGTACTTGTAGAAACTATTATATTCTATATAGACTTATCAGTTACTCCAGAGTTTTTCTTATTTCTTCTTATGAAATATGAAAATTCATGTGATTTGGAACTACTTCAAGCCTTTAACTTGATCTGTGACATGAAATGGGTCTTGGACTTTCTAAGCCGTGGTTGCAAATTTATTTATTTATTTATCTATTATTTATTTATTTAGTTATAGTGACAGAGAGAGAGAGACAGAGAGACAGGGACAGACAGGAAGGGAGAGAGATAAGAAACATCAATTTTTCATTGCGCCACCTTAGTTGTTCATTGATTGCTTTGTCCTATGTGCCTTGACCAGATGGCTTTAGCAGACTGACCCCTTGCTCAAGCCAGCAACCTTGGGCTCAAGCTGGTGAGCCTTGTTCAAACCAGATGAGCCGGCACTCAAGCTGGTGACCACGGAGTTTCAAACCTGTGTCTTCTGTGTCTCAGTCTGACACTCTCTCCACTGCACCACCTCCTGGTCAGGCTGGTTGCATAATTTTTAAAGTAAAATAGATTCCTTTTATGAAGAGTGAATATATTTTGAACCATTACTCTATTGCAGGCATTGTTCTAAGTATTTACATAGTTTTTATTTAATCCAATCTCTTTTCTTTCTGTGAGTTCTTCAACTGAACTGATGTTGAAATAAAGGGCTAATAATGTTTACAAAAGCCAAAAAGAAAAATCAACAGTAGTGGAGAACCAGAACAGATCTAAGAGGAATTGACAAATAGAAGAGTAAGGTCTGCATAGGCAATGGAGAATACACAGGAGAAGCAGGGAGAAGGGCCTCATTGGAAAGGACAGCCGCCATGTTAGTTCACAGCCTCGGCAGTTAATATTCGTTTTGTGAAACTGGCATTCCCAGTAAAGCCGCATGCCAGTAAGCTTGGTTACTTCTGTTTCTTTTTTGCAGAAAATTGGTCTTTGTTTCCAAGTATGATGTTTTCACTCCTATGCCTCTGATGCTTTGGTAACATAAGTTCCCCTTATAAAAAGCAAACATTCTCTGAGGCCTCAGTGTCTTATCAAGTATTTATTTTAAAACAGAATGGCTGCCTGACTGGTGATGACACAGTGGATAGAGCGTTGACCTGGGATGCTAAGGTCCCAGATTCGAAACCCTGAGTTCGCCGCCATGGGATCATTGACATGATCCCAAGGTCTCTGGCTTGATCCCAAAGTCAGTGGCTTGAACCCAAGGTCTAGCCTGGTCAAGGGGTCACAGGGTTGACTTGAGCCCCCTGGTTAAAGCACGAATGAGAAGCAATTAATGAACAACTAGTGATGCATCTACCAGTTGATGCTCCTCATCTCCCTCTCCCTCTCTCTCTCTCTCTCTCTTTCTCAAGACAACAACAAACAAACAAAACAAAATAAAAAAATCTTGTATAAGACATTGTGTGTTCAAATCCTTCCTCATGTAAGGACCCTAATTATGAATTTCTGTTAGATTTCAATGACCATTTTTAGATTAGGAAGCCTATGTAAATGAAGTATTTCCCCTCATTTTGCCTTAGGTGGTGAGAAACAGCTAAACACTATAATCAGTTGCAGCAAATATTGTTGTGTCTCCCTTTACATAGTCCTTTTCCCACATGGCTTATATTCTCCCCTTATCCTTCTTCTTTGATAAAATGGTCCCGTTATGAGAGATGTGCTGGCTAAGGATGTATGCACCAGAGTTAAACAGCTGAGTTTGTGATGTTAGGCAAGTTACTTAACCTCTGTATCATGGTTTTCTCATCAGTAAAATTAAGATAAAAACAATAATGGTATCTATATCATAGAGGTGTTTGTTATAGCTAAATGAGATAATACTTTTAAGTACTCAGAACATTGCTTAGCCTATAGTAATGGGACAGTGAATAAAACTATTACTAGTACCATTTAAAGCAGGGGTCCCCAAACTACGGCCCGCGGGCCACATGTGGCCCCCTGAGGCCATTTATCTGGCCCCCGCCACACTTCTGGAAGGGCACCTCTTTCATTGGTGGTCAGTGAGAGGAGCATAGTTCCCATTGAAATATTGGTCAGTTTGTTGATTTAAATTTACTTGTTCTTTATTTTAAATATTGTATTTGTTCCGTTTTGTTTTTTTACTTTAAAATAAGATATGTGCAGTGTGCATAGGAATTTGTTCATAGTTTTTTTATAGTCCGGCCCTCCAACGGTCTGAGGGACAGTGAACTGGCCCCCTGTGTAAAAAGTTTGGGGACCCCTGATTTAAAGTTTTAGAAACAAATAAACAATTAACTAAGAATTTCTTATTTCCCAGTGTTACAGAACCAGGAAAGCCATAAATGTAGTCTTATCTGAAGTGAGCACATAAATGTGTCTCTGCATCTTATTTTATAAACATCACTTTGTCAGATGAGTGAACAGATGAATGCTTTGTCTTGGGATTTTGAGGCTGAGTAATTCCACCCTTACTCTTTATTTTCTCACTAGTATGCAAGAAACTTAAGGATCAGGGGCTGTCTTATTCATTTTTTAATCTCCTCAGAACTTCATTCAATGTTTTCCTACAGTAAGTGTTTCATAAATCTTTAATGAAATAAATTAAACAGGTTCTTTTCAATGTCAATAAAGTAAAAAGAAATCTCAGTAGAAAGGAGTAAGAATCCCACGGAGCTTGATGACAGCACAGAGAGTTTGATATTCAGAACAGCAGCTAAGGCCCTGAGACCAAAGGAGAATGCTCAACTTTCCCAATAGCTGTGTTTGAGAACGTGGACTTTGTTAGTAAATCTGGATATAAAATACCTTCTCTCTCACTTCCTAGTTATGCAAACTTGGGCAAGTTATGAAAACACTTTAAATGTCAGATCCCTTAGCTCTACAGTAAGGACAATTAAAAAGCCATGAATTAAAAGCACTGAGCACAGTTTCTTATACATGGTAAGCAGATATATTAGATTTTCTTTTACTGTGTCACAAATAACTACAAACTTAACAGCTTAAAAGAACAAACATTTATTTTGGTTTCTCAAAAATTAAGAATAAAACTATCATATGACCTAGCAATACCTCTGTTGGGTATCTACCCCCAAAACTTGAAAATATTGGTATGCAAAGACACATGCACCCCCATATTCATCACAGCATTATTCACGGTGGCCAAGACATAGAAACAACCATAGTGTCCTCAATAGTGGACTGCATAAAGAAGATAGGGTACATACATACAATGGAATACTACTCAGTCATAAGAAATGATGACATTGCCGTGTATGACAACATGGATGGACCTTGAAAACATTATACTGAGTGAGCTAAGTAAATCAGAAAAGCTAAGAACTTCACACATAGGTGGGATATAAAAATGAGATTCACGGACATAGAGAAAAATGAAGTTGTTGCTGGGGGAAGAGTTTGGGAGGAGGGGAGTAAAGAGGAACAAATATACTGCTCACAAAAATTAGGGAATATTTTATAGCTTCCCATTCATTTTGAAATATCCCCTAATTTTTGTGAGCAGTATATATAGGGACAAAATGATTTGACTTTGGGTGATAGTCACACAATGTAATCAACAGTTGCTATAGAGATGCTTACCTGGAATCTATATACTCTCATTGATCAATGTCACCCCATTAAATAAAAATTTTAAAATAATAAAAAAAATAAAGTTGTATACTTAAAAAGAAACACAAAAATTTATTATCTTACAGTTTTATGAGTCAAGAGTTCATCACATTCGCATTCAGCCTTCTAAGAAGCACATAGTTTTAAAAAGCTAAAATGAAGGTGTAAGCCAAGAATGCCCTCATCCATGATTTGACTAGGGAGAGATGTGTCTCTAAGCTCCCCCATGTTGTGGGTGCAGTTCTTGTATTCGCTGTCAACCAGAACCACTCTCAGCAACTAGAAGAAACTGGCAGGTCCTTGTCACATGGCCCCCTCCATTGGCCCTCTCCCTCTATGAAGTTCTTAATCTCTTCCTTCAGGAAAGCTCCCCAGTCCTTTTAAGTGCTCACTTGATTAGGTCAGACCCACCTAACATAATCTCCATTCTGATGAACTCAGAGTCAAGTATCATTAAAACAATCGTGGGAGAAATATTCCATCACACGAGGAAAGGAGATTATCTAAGGGTGTGGGTCATAGAAGGTGGGGAAACAGTACTAGAATTCTAACACCAGAAGTCATTTTAGATCCTGTCTGAACAGCATTTCAGTTTTGGAAAACGAGTAACTAAAGAGAAAAGTCACATTTCATTCTGCCGTTCCACACTCAGTGAGTGTGCACACTGTAGTGAGCATAAGATGAGAGGCTTGCGGTTGATGTTCTTTCATTGGGTATCTTTCTTACCATGATCATCTTGCCACTCTGAGTATGCTTCTATTACTTATACATACATATTAATTTGATAACATGGCCCTTGTCTATTTAATCAGCTGCTAAATTGAAGAAATAGCATTTGCCCCCTAAGATTAGAGAAAAAGCTGACTATGTCAGATTTATTAGGAGTTAGTATATCTCTAATATACTACTTTCCTAAGATATTTTCAAAGGTTATTATATATGTTACTTGCTTTTATACACAGTTTGTAGATCCTAAACTCAATAAAGAACCCACCTTCCTATATTGTTCTTATTATTAGAACACCTTTAGATAACCAATGAGAGAAATATGATTGAAAGGGTAGAGAGAAAGATATTGGTTATTTTTTTTTTATCTGTACCATACCAAGGGTCTAAACAAAAAATTTGTTATAATTTTCAGTTGAGTTATATTCAGCAGTTTTAGGGGTACAAAAATATAAAATTACTATCAATAAATTTTTAATCGAGTTGCAAAGGTAAGATAAATATGAAGAGCTAAGTCGCAGGAGAAGGCAGCACATAATTATAAGCAAAATGAGCAGAGAGTGTTACACGATGAAGTAATAAGCTAGAGATATCAAGGGTGGCTAAGGGAAGTAAGAACCGTAGCTAAAACTACGGAGAGGGCAGGGTGTCCCCAGACGGAGAGAATGGGAGGAGACATTCCAGGAGGCTGGATAGAATTAGTGGAGGTACGAACAATGAAACATGTTTGTAGCCATCTGGCGACAGTCCAGAATTCAACTAAATGAATAGGAAGAGATAAAGCAGAGAATGTCGATATTATTTGAAACCTCAAATATGAATTCATAAGTTTGGAGTTAATTCAATAGGCAGTGGCAATCATTTAACGCTTATTCAGAAGAGGAGTGTTGTACAGAGTAATACTGAGTAAGTGTTCTTAGAAAGTATGAATACATAATAAGTATATTATACATGTATTAAGGAAAACAATGATATGGGGAAGGATGAATTGTAGGAAAAAGAATATTGCTTTGGCCTGTATAATACCTGTGATCTGAGACCTGGCCTATGTAGTCATAGGATCTGACTTAAGCAATGGGTTTTCAAAAGAAGGGATAGTTGGAAAGGAATAATTAATAAGATTTGACGACTAATTAGGCGTGAGGGAAGGAAGAGAGACGAGAACTAACTAACATTGACTGGATTTCCAGCCTGGGTAATTTTTAAAATGATGGTAGCACTTTATAGTTTTCATACATTTAAAATGAGAATTAGAGTATTTGCCAAATAGTAAGCACACGTTTGTATTTATATATATATATAATATATATATAATATATATATATATATATATATATATATGATGTCTAACCCAGTGCTTTAGTGATTGTTGTTTTCTAATAGTTATTTTATAATTGTCATTATCATTAACATTCTTTCATTCACAATATCCAAATCCCTAAAGCTCTGAAAATACTGTATATTTTGTGCTAATGCATTCAGTAACCTGACCTGAAGTCTTTTAGTAGCATGACCTTTCCTGAACTGAGAAGTTATTTGTATCTTTATGTACTGTGGAAATAACAATATGTTTTGCTCCTTAAATATTAATATGTTAAGGGTGAGGAAAGGTATTTGGTTCAACCTCTTGACCTAGATTTGTCTGTTTCTCTGACTCAACTCCTCAACATCTCAGTAAATATAACAGCTATTGATCAGCAGACTCTAGTGCTATAGAGAGGTCATAGGAAAGACCAGTAACAACAAACAGTTTGGATTTGGTAATTGTGAGGTTTAAATTATGTGTATGTTGAGCTCGTAGCAGAGAGGAAAGAACAGAAGACACAGGGATTTAAGGGGGTATAGCAATGACCTATCTAATTTTATTACTTTTTTTTTTTTTTTTTTTTTTTTTTGGTATTTTTCTGAAGCTGGAAACAGGGAGAGACAGACAGACTCCCGCATGCGCCCGACCGGGATCCACCCGGCACGCCCACCAGGGGGCGACGCTCTGCCCCTCTGGGGCGTCGCTCTGTCGCGACCAGAGCCACTCTAGCGCCTGGGGCAGAGGCCAAGGAGCCATCCCCAGTGCCCAGGCCATCTTTGCTCCAATGGAGCCTCGCTGCGGGAGGGGAAGAGAGAGACAGAGAGGAAGGAGAGGGGGAGGGGGTGGAGAAGCAGATGGGCGCTTCTTCTGTGTGCCCTGGCCGGGAATCGAACCCGGGACTTCTCCTGTGTGCCCTGGCCGGAAATCGAACCCGGGACTTCTGAGCCAACCGGCCAGGGCCTGATTTTATTACTTTTTGATGATAGATATTGCTGGTTGACCCAGGAACACAGATACAAATAATCATAGAAATTCATAGCCCAATCTGATCATATATTCTATTCCTCCTGTTTGCAGTTAAGGGTGCTGCTACTCTCAAATCGGTTAAGATTCTTCTAACAGTGAATTAGTGGCAGAATGAAGACTAGGACGTGAGTACTAAGAGTCAAGGTTAGTGCTGTTTCTGCTATGTCTTATGTGTCCAAGCAGAGACTCATCTAAGGGTGCTATTTGAATGATGCCTTTTAGATATTCCTGTAGCCCCCTTTATACAGAAGCAAGAGGGCTACAGGAATCCTGCATCAACCAGCTCAAGTATAAAAAGGCAATATATGTATATTATATGTTATATATATATGTTGTTATACCTATATATAATATATATCCATTATATCTATTATATCATATATATATATATACACATGTTTTTATTACAAAGCATTTTTCTTTACACTAACTTGCCTCTCACACAATCATTATTTTATGGAGAGTTGAAAATCTTACACATCCGTAGATGATAGCTTTAAGTGAACCCAGTGAACAGTTTCTTTGTCTCAATATCCATGACAGAGAATTAGCCTCTCTATCTGTAAACTCTTTCAGCACTTTCATTTTTCTTATAATCTCTATAATTTACAGAACCCCAGCATCTCTCAAGTGCCAAAGTATAGTGAGCCCCTTAAAGGCAAGGATTTTATCTACCTTACCTTTTATCTCTGGCACCCGAGAATGATGGAACAAAGTAAGTGTTCCATAGTAAATGCTCGTTGTGTGATCGAATGAGTGAGTGAGTGAATAAATGAAGGAATGATCGAACGCACTGTTCGATAAACCTCATCAGGGGATAGAGGTGAGGAAGGACATCTGGCCCGACCTTTACCTAGCTTCTGCCTGCTTTCCTGACTCAGCTCCAGTAGAAGTAGCCCTCAGCCCTGGCCGGTTGGCTCAGTGGTAGAGCGTCGGCCTGGCGTGCGGAAGTCCCAGTTCAATTCCCGGCCAGGGCACACAGGAGAAACGCCCATCTATTTCTCCACCCCTCCCCCTCTCCTTCCTCTCTGTCTCTCTCTTCCCCTCCTGCAGCCGAGGCTCCATTGGAGCAAAGATGGCCCGGGCGCTGGGGATGGCTCCTCGGCCTCTGCCCCAGGCGCTAGAGTGGCTCTGGTTGAGGCAGAGCATCGCCCTGGAGGGGCAGAGCATCGCCCCCTGGTGGGTGTACCGGGTGGATCCTGGTCGGGTGCATGCGGGAGTCTGTCTGACTGTCTCTCCCCGTTTCCGGCTTCAGAAAAATACAGAAAAAAAGAAAAAAAAAGAAAAAAAGAAATAGCCCTCAGCGTATTTGTGAAGGCAAGAGTAGCCCTCAGTCAAAGGAACAAAGCTGAGTTGTCCCTCAGAATGGTGAACAGATTTTACTTCTGTGGGTGTCAATAAGCTTTAATAAAAATTTGGAACTCGGAAAGGAGGTCATGAGGGTGGTACAGGAATGCATTGACCCGGTCCCTCTAACATTCGTGTTATGAATTTGGTTGCCACTCAGTCTCCCTTTAGGCATTTTGTTTATTCTGAAATGCAGCCAAGAGGGCAAAAGATGTACCAGAAAAGTCCAGCCTTATTTGGAAGTCTCTGCTAAAAATGGCTTATCAATACTTAAGCACTCTCCCTAATTTAGTGCACAAATACGCCTTATTTTAAGAAATGTGCAAAGTACTCATCATATATTTCACTCTGTACTATAAGAATAGTTTCTTTCCCGAGTGTGATGTGCTGTCAACTCATAACATCTAATGTCACAGATTTCTAGCACAGCCAGATTAAAATGCCTCCAAGGCCTAATGACTCCCAAGTGTCTCACCATAAGCCGGCTATTGCTAAGCAAATGCCCAGGCTCCGCTCAGGAAGCCGTGTATCTCGCTGGCAGGCTGCCTGGCTGGTGATTCTGTCTGTCGGCACCAGAGCCTGTCAACAGTGGAACACTCTTTCTTTTTAAAGCCCTTTATTTGCTCCCAACCTTTCTCCCCATCGAGGTAAACCTGTATTTATTTTATTTTTTTTACAGAGACAGAGAAAGAGTCAGAGAGAGGGATAGACAGGGACAGACAGACAGGAACGGAGAGATGAGAAGCATCAATCATTAGTTTTTCGTTGCACATTGTGACACCTTAGTTGTTCATTGACTACTCTCCCGTATGTGCCTTGACTGTGGGCCTTCAGCAGACCGAGTGACCTCTTGCTCGAGCCAGTGACCTTGGGTCCAAGCTGGTGAGCTTTTGCTCAAACCAGATGAGCCCGCACTCAAGCTGGCGAGCTGTGGGTCTCAAACCTGGGTCCTTCCGCATCCCAGTCCGATGCTCCATCCACTGCGCCACCACCTGGTCAGACGTAAACCTGTATTTTTAAAACAGCAATTACAAAGTACCTAGTTATTTTGTCAGGACTTTTAGGTAAAATAACTTCAATCACTACACTAGTGGAACTACACCTCCCTGCTTTCTCAGTCAGCCTAGCCGAGAACCATCTGGCTTACTGCCTATCTTAAGCAAGACCGAGAAGACAGTCTTTTGCATCTCCGTGCGCAACAATGGACATAATCAGAAATCAGCTTGGCAAACCAGAACTGAGAGCATGGGGAATAAATTGAAGCTCTGTTCTTTTTCTCCCTCAAAGTTGAGGAGTTAATTGTTGAATAGAATAAGAACTAAAAAATCCTATTCAACAATTAACTTCTCAAAAGCGAGGTGACAATAGTGATGCGACCACTGTCAAAGGCTTGTACTGATCAGTGGTGCCTCTGCCTGCCCTGTGCGTGCTCAGGTGCTCAGGGGCCACGGTTGTTCCTCTTCTTCCCCTTGTCTTCCCCTGCAGGGCTCCTGGGGGCCTGATGAAGTAGAGGCAAGCATTCCACAGCTCATGCTGCTGGATTTAATATGCACGGTGGGTAGAAATTAAAATTAAAATGAGTTCTTTTTAAAGCAAAAATGTCACTGTTCTCTTTCAAAGATAAGAACGTGAGTAATGACTCTCAAGGGGAAAGATTGGTGTCAAATTATGAGACTGAGCTTAGTGGGTTTATGATTTATGTATAGAAGCGCATCTTTTTTTTTTGACAAAGAGACATGTGAGATTGTAATTGTATTTATTTGGCAAGTTAATGCTGGCTTCATTTACCTTTAAGACATTGGCATATATGTTGTATGTTGTGTACACTTAGTTGATATCAGGTAGCAAGGGCGTGGATGTAGGGCAGGTGTTTGACTGCTGGACCATTGCAGGAAGTCTCCAAAGAGTTCCACAGAATGCGAGCTGACCCTCTATGGTGTGATGAATACCACTCATTTTGTCCAAGGAGCTTGATTT
This sequence comes from Saccopteryx leptura, assembly GCF_036850995.1. Lineage (NCBI taxonomy): Eukaryota > Metazoa > Chordata > Mammalia > Chiroptera > Emballonuridae > Saccopteryx > Saccopteryx leptura. Next base: position 24,375,402 of record NC_089510.1, read on the forward strand.
TTTTTTCCTGTCATCCCTGTCTTGCCCTCTTGTCTATTATTGCTACATAGAGTGGTCTTTACCTCTGGCAAGTGGAAAATTGACATAAGGACCACTAATACTTCAAAATTCTTTGGAAATACATACTGAGTTCCTCCCTGTTTCTGTCTGCAACGTAGTGTACTGTTTTAGCAGTCAAGGTATTTGTGTATAAAAAACAAGAATTATAAATCACCTTGTCCATCTTTACTAAGGAATGATCATGAGTATGAGGACATAGGATATTTTCTAATGGGGAATTAAGGATTTGTTTTATTCTGCTGAATTGTCCACAGAGCTGGTTGAGAACCATTTGATCCAAATTCATAGTCATGGGATTGAGAACACACTACACCGAAAGACAGCTATTGGCATAGTAAATATTTAAGCTGGAGGAATTTGAGGACCAGCAGGTAACAGGAAGGACTCTCTGACCTCCATATACTCCCACAAGCAGGACCTAAAACCCTTATGTGAAAGGTGCTTTCCCTCTACCCAAAGGGGCGCACCCTTACCTCAGAAGGGCCTCGCAGAAGGAATGGGTGCCGTTGTTCCCCAGTTCACTACCCTTAGCTCACACGCTTTCCCATGATTTCCGCTATTCCTCAAACGTAGCATAAAAACACTTAGGGTCAATTATTTCTTTAGGTCTTCATTTTCTTTCGAAGGCTTATCTATGTCATGCAAAATTTATATTAAATAAATTTATATGTTTTTATCCTGTTAATCTGTCTTTTATAAAAAATTAACTTAGGAGAGAGAGGAAGGGAGAGAGAGAGAGAGAGAGAAACAGAAATATTGATCTGTTTCTGTATGTGCCCTGACCAGGGATCAAACCTGCAACCTTGTCATATCAGGAGGATACTCTAACCCTGACCTTTTGGCCCAGGGCTTGTTAACACGCCCTTGTCAGTTTAATTTGCAGGTCCAGCCAGGGACCCTCCAGGGGCTGAGGAGAAGGTTTTCCTCCCTTACAGTAGCTCCTGTGCCATGTTGCATTCAGGCTGCTCCGGGGAGTGTGATGCTTACTTCCCACTGACACGTGAAGGGAGGTCTCTAGGCTCCACGTGTGCAGAGGAATCTCTGTTCTGTTACTTGTAGTTTCCATTACATACAGGGTGGGGCAAAACTAGGTTTGAAGTTGTGAGTACACAAATGCAGAGTTTATTCTTGTATTTTTTTTAGTTAATTTTTGTATTATTTTCCATGTAAACAACTGTAAACCTACTGTTGCCTCACCTTATGCATAGCCCCTCTCATAGAGAACAAGAGAGACAGGAGATTCTAAGTCATCCTAGCATTGTGCCTCATAAAGCTGAAGAAACCTTGTCTGAGACGTTAAGGAGGGAGCAGCGCAGGCACTACATGCCACACTAGATTTATCAATGTTAAGTCTGTGGTCCCTTCCTGCGTCCCACATCTAGAATCCTAAATGATGCCTTCATACCTTCAGGTCTATTACCAATGTTGTTATTCTCCCATCAGATGTCCAAGAAGATCTGGGAAGAAGAGATATGCCTTATGGGAAGCATACTGTCTTTGAAATGAGTCAGTTGCTTAATAAGCCATTTGGCTTCTGAATAAGTTGTTTTTCTCTGGTGTAAAATATAGATGCTAATGCTGCCTTGAAGCTCACCGCATGGGCTCACCACATGATATAGAAGTTGGAGATCCCCAGGTAAGAAGGTGCTTCCCAGTCCTTCAACCTTTATCTTGGCTGGACCTCATTCCCAGTGATCTTATTGTCTTGGATAATTGCTGCTTGCCACACCCAATGTCCAACACCACAATTTTGGGGTGATAGTCCTGATGTGTCCAGTCTAACGGCTGCTTCATTGGTGCTGTGAGGCCCAGCACATATGGAATATATGTGTTTCAGGTCCTATAAGCCACTGCTTTCAATTAGTGTTTAATTTTTTTAAGATTTTATTTATTCATTTTGAGAGAGAGAAGAGAGAGAGAAAGAAGAAGGGAGGAGCAGGACTCATCAACTCCCATATGTGCCTTGACCAGGCAAGCCCAGGGTATTGAACTGGCGACCTCAGCATTTCCAGGTCGATGTTTTATCCACTGCGCCACCACAGGCCAGGCTCAATTAGTGTTTTAAATTATTTTCTCTCAGTGTATATATAATTTGAAGTTTTCTCTCCCAGAAGCAAACCTATGATTTATTTAGCCCTGCAACCAGCCTATTACTCCACCCCAACATTACAGACCTCCTTATTATACTGCGCACCTTCTTTTTCTCTCACGTATCACTAATGTGCCATATAATTCACTCATTTTTATTTCTTCTCTCTCCACTATAATAGATGCTTTACAAGGGCAATGATCTTTGCTTTATCCACGTATGTATCTGAAGCAAAAAGAACAGTTCCTAACGCTCAGAAAATTTTGTTGAGTTTAGAATGTGCTGTATTTTAGGAACATGGAAAATGGTAAGTTATATAGTTCTTCCAGGGAACAGTTCACTCAGGAACTTTAGGGGGGCACTTTAAGATTATCAGAGTTTCACATTAAATATGCAGCTTTTTTCTTCCACTCTGAGGCAGAGGGAGTGTCACTCACTTCCTGTGGCTTCTCGGTGAGCTCTTGATCTCCCGTGATCTGCGCCATTATCGTTGCCATCATCACCTAGTCTCCAGGATGGCTCTTACCGGTTCTTGCCTCCCAGAATTCACACCCTTTTGTAGTTATCCTCCATGTTGAATAGGGATGACCTGTGCAATGAGTAAGATATTGTGGAAATGATTATGTGTAATTTCTGAGTGTAAGTCATAAAAGACACTGCAGCTTTAACCTTTTTCTATTAGATCATTTGCTTCTGAGGGAAGCCAAGTGTCATGTCATGAGGACATTAAAATAATCCTCTGGAGAGGTCCACAAAGCAAGAAATGAGGCCTCCGTTCAACAGCCTGTGCATAAACCATCTTGATTGTATATCTTTCAACCTCGGTTAAGCCTTCAGCTGACTACAACCCTGGAAAACATTTGTCTACATTTTCATGGGACGCTATGAGTCGGAACCATTCAGCTAACCTGATCCCAACTCCTGACCCATAGGCTAAAAAAAGTTTACGTTGTTTTAAGCTAATAAGATTGAATACAATAGTTAATGGATATAATCATTGTGGTAGTTCCTGAGTACCTTCCATATACAGCAAGCATATAATTCCCTCTTATACTAACCTTCTGAGTTTATAGTCATATTCTCATTATATGAAGAGAAAATGGAGCCTAGAAAGGTTTCCTCCCACTCCTAGTGAGTGGAAGAGTTAGAATTTTATCCCAGACTTTATTTATTTATTTTTATTTTTATTATTTTTATTATTATTATTATTTTTACAGAGACAGAGAGTCAGAGAGAGGGATAGATAGGGACAGACAGGAACGAAGAAAGATGAGAGGCATCAATCATTAGTTTTTCATTGCGACACCTTAGTTGTTCATTGATTGCTTTCTCATATGTGCCTTGACTGTGCGTCTTTAGCAGACCAAGTAACCCCTTGCTCGAGGCAGCGACCTTGGGGTGAGCTCCAAGCTGGTGAGCTTTTGCTCAAACCAGATGAGCCTGCGCTCAAGCTGGTGACCTCCGGGTCTCGAACCTGGGTCTTCCGCATCCCAGTCCGACGCTCTATCCACTGCGCCACCGCCTGGTCAGGCCCAGACTTTATTTTTAACCACCTTGATATTCTGAGTAGTATAATCTTCAGAGTATAAGGCTTTTGCTGGCACTATCTGAACGTGGTAACTACAAACTACTTTCAGTTATGTTTCTTTTAAGGCACAAGGTGAGAGCACTAGGTACTCTGAGTTTCAGGAGTTAACTAAAGGTTCCCTTAGTCCCCTAAGAAAATTCATTGGTTCTCTAAAATAAAAATTCTTATCTCATGCCAAGTTTAATTAGCTACTTAGCTGGGTTGTTCTCAATGGAATGAAACACAAGAGAGAGAAGTTGGGACGATAGAAGGAGATCAAGGAAAATGACACAGAGAAGAGAGGGTTACACAGAAATCATTGTTTTAAAATGTGAAACCTAATCTGCCATTTCCTCCGCCAAGTATGGCCTTCAAAGAAAAATATAATTCTTCAAAAGAAGTGGCACATGTTTTCCCCAATTTTCCTGGGTTTGCTCCCCTAGTATTTCATCTTAAAAATGGTTATATCCCATAATAGAGGGAAAAACATAAGAAATACATAAGAACGTGGGAAACTCTAACCTAAAATTTATCTACATCTGCTGCCGCCTCCAACTGTTATATTAGAATGCTTCTCAATCGGTCTAAAACAGGATTAAATGTAAATAAAGTAATTCTCCCAGTGTTACCCCACCAAAGTTATATAGATATATATTCTGGTTGTATCAAATGTTTATATGAGTATTAGACACAAAACCTATGTGTGTGAAACAGGTGCAAGCTGAGGTCTAACTAATCAGTACTTAAAGATGACAGTCTAATTTTGCCAAATATTTAAACCACCTCCTATTGCCACTTTTGTGCTTAATACTTCTACTGTCTTGTGTTTTAACTTCTTTTGCTGACTTATTTCCTGCACCAGTTTTCTAACAGGTCAGCATCCTTTAAAATTGGCTTAGCATTTTGCTACAGAAAATGCTGAGAAATCCCTTGCTGATTGTGTATGGCCTGTACCCCACATAAAATATATTATATTTCATTTTCTTTTTGAACAATGCTTATTATAAACATGAAATTATAATGGAGTTGGGAAACCTCTCTAGAAATGTACAAATGGTTTTTATGGGGTGGATAATAGTCTCTCTTTTCTATGAGAACTAACCCGATATAAGATCTTGTGCCTAACTCCAAAATACAGGGACATAAGTATAGAGAAGGGGAGGCTGGGTGTCAGCACAAAATAGCCAAATAGGAGATATATTCAGCAGGAAACTTAATGAACCAACAGGATGTTATGGCAGCCGATAAAACTAATGGAAATGAATAGAAGAATGCTATCTAGAGTGAGAAACGCGATAGCCACACTCTGCTCAGACAGTTGTTAGGATATTCCATTATCTTCTGAATAGCAAATTGGCAAAGGAACAAAAACAAATGAAGCTAATATCATATGAGAAGATTCAAGATTTTGGGGGCACCAAAGCATATTTAAATATTTAATGAGCCCAGAGAATTCGAGATTTGCATTTTTAGTTAAGTTTCAAAATATGGACCTAGAACCTGTGCTTGAGTAAAGAGAATGAATGGAAAGAACTAAGAGGATGACTGGCTACTTGGAAGGTGTGTGCTTACAATGCTGGAGGCGCTCCAGTAAAGAGAAGGACTTGAGAGGGATGCACGTGAGTGAACCATCTCTAATGCAAAGCCGCCTCGTTCACTACTGTGTTTTGGCCAATCAGTGTCCAGGACGTGGATCAATCAGAGGAGAAAATCCTCACTGCTTTGGGAGTGGGTTTGCCCGGTGGTGGGCAGGTCAGCAGAAGCACAAAGGAGGGCTAGTTGTTATTTCACCCCCACCTCACCCCACCCCACCCCACACTATACAACTGGCAATTTTATCTTTCTTAGGAGAAATACTTTCTGGAAAGCTGTTTGGCAACAACTAGTAAGAATTTATTTGGTTAGATGAAATGGTGCTCACATCATTTATTCTAACCATTTCACATCTAGAATGTGAAAAATATAAATATATATTATCAGAAAACTTTACATACAGAAATGCCGCACAACATTGAACAGTAAAAAAAAAAAAAAGAGGAAAGAACCCTTTGCGTTTAGCGCATAGTGACTGAACAGCTGCTCTGGAATGCATTTTCCTCTAGGTGCTTGGGATATATCAGTGAGCAAAATCATTTCCCTGCTCTCAGGGCGTTTATGGTCCTGTGGGGAAGACAAAAGCAAATATAAATGTAACAAATTAATAGTTATAGAATTCAAATGCTATGGGGAATATAATGTAGAGCAAAGTATGGCAGGGTGGGATTGGTGGCTGCAGAGTGGCCGGGGCAGCATGACCAGAGACTTGGTGATGGCGTTAGCCAGGCAGCTATCTGAAGGGAAATTGTAATATACAAACTGACAGGAATGAGTCGGTAGAAAGTGAAAAACTGGTGGAATTGAACCTCTTTGATGAACATAAGAAATGCTAACAATATAGCATTCAGAGAAACAAGCCGGGTATTAAACTCTATATTCAGCATTGTAATGTGTAATTATGTACACATACATATATTTATTTAACCAGTAAATATTCATTAAGTATCTATTTGTTTCTTTTATAAAAATGTATCTAACATTTATATTCCTGGTACTATTTGAAGCATTTCCAAATATTAAAGTTATTGAATCTTTATAACTTTGTAGTGAAGTAGGAGTTATTTTGACCTCATGAGTGGGAAAGATGTTAATTAATTACCTCAGATCACCTGATCAGTATGATCAGAGCAAGGTTTTGCTCTGAGTCTGTGTTATTAAGTCACATCCATTCCTCTTCCTTGCTAGCTACTGTTTGGGCATGGAGGAGGAGGCAAAACACACAAATGTGTATCTAGATAAAAATTCTGGAAAGCTAGATGTCAAATGTTAACATTGATTTTTCTCTGCGGGTAGAATTATAGATAGTATTTATTATCCTTTTATGGTTTTTGCATATTCCAAATTTTCTATAGCAGAGACATTAAAAATTATAACTAGAATAGTATATATTTTTAATAGTACAGTACCCTTTACAGTGCCTATAATAATAAAAGCATAAACACTTAAAGATAGAAGGCGGAGCTAGAACAAGATTTTGGTCTCTCTTATATCAGGCCCAGTTTTTTGTTTTTTTCCCTCAGCTGTGTTTCTGGGACACAGTGTACGCAGCATAATACGGCAGAAAGATGACTCCACTGGCGTCCAGGCTCAGTCGGGACCTACTTTTACATTGGGAAGCTCTGCACCTTCAAACAAATTGCTTAACCAGTCTGGGCTTTGTTTTACTCTTTTGTAAAATTAGAGAATTGGACTATTTATCTGGTAACTTCTATTAATGACTTTTAATAATTCTATGTACTACACTAACTAAAAGGCAAATGGTTCTGAAGTAGACACTAAAGTACCAGTTTATTAGCTTGCAAAATAAATAAGTGACATGTAGACAAGAATTCTTAGGTCTGTGTTATTAATTCATTTTCTTGATGTAGCCAAGCTATAAAAGAATTATTCTGTAGACCAAAAAAAAAAAAAAAAGTAAAATAGTAGCACATTTATAAGGTTTAACTTAATACATGGGAAGACAATAATAATCAGTAACCATTTTATTAAGTTTAAAATGACTATAACATATATAGAAATACTTGTGGCTCAAATAAGTAGACTGGCCAACTTTGGAGCCAGAAGTTAGCTTTTGGAATCAGACTGAGATCATCTGAAGAATCAAGCTGTTTAATGACACCAATGTCATAGCCTGAAACATCTACGTGCCTACCTAGAGATTCAAAGTTTGTTCCCTGTAACCTTCATCTGCCACCTGCATCCAGGTGAGACTAGGTGAGGCTCCTGTTCTTTGTTTTTGGTTTTTTAACATATTGCAACATCAGGCTCTGCCAAAACCGAGCCCTGCTCTTTCCTTTTTCTTTGCTGGACCTGGTAGAACTACGTGAAGCTCAAGTGACTTTGCACATCTATATCTTTATCCAGGCTACCGTTTCACACTCTAAAAAGCCTTTTTCATTCTGTGAATATCCTAGTTTTTGAAAAAGAGCAATTCACTATATAGAACCCCAAGTATTAATGATGCAATTCGTCCCTTTGTTGCACCACAAGATCCTGTCGAGCGAGAAGCAGCCACTGTTCCTCAGCTCTCCGCCTGAGAATCAGTGGAGCGCCCTGGGACGCCTCCAGAGCACCCAGGTACCTCAAGAAAGCTGTTCCTAGCAGTTTTGCTGTCCAAGAAAAGAAGCATCAACTTCACCCACAAATCAGTCTGGTAATTCACAGATGGGGTTATTACCAATGTGCACCATCTGCCAGCTGCTTCTTTTTGACTAATTTGTCTTGCTAACTAGGCTCAGTTATGGTCTATGCTGCTGAGGAAATGTGTGTGCTGTCAACATGTACGTATAACTAAGTTTAAGGTTGCACAACTTTGAAATCAGTATTTTAAAAGTTTTCTTTCTTTAAGTTTTGTCTCCCAAGTCCTAGATGTTGCTTTACTTTTATGTATATATATTTTATACTGACAGGGAACTTTTAGAGAATTTTTTTTAATCAATGTGGAGATAGATCTATAGGGCACTGCAACAGTAAAAACTGCAAAGTTTAAAAAGCCCCCAAATTCTGAAAAATCCAACAAAATTATTATACTTGTTGATCTCTATTTTATAGTTTTAAACTTCTCATCTGATATGAATTCTGTAGACTTTCTAAAGTGGTCTCTGTTCAGCTAATACTATTCATCTAATTACTCTATGGCACTAATCTTCTGAAGATGGCTATCATTAATCTTTGCTTTCTTCCTGCTCAATATCCTCTTTATTTTAACAAGGAAAGGGCAAATTATATCATCCCCTTGTATACGATTTTGTGGAATTGATTAAATATATTTTCAATAACTTTCTCATTATAGTTAGACCTTGCCCTCCTTATGAGAGATTATCTATTGACAGATTGTCAGATCTTTTTAATTTATAAAAGACAGATATTCAACTCCAACAAGCCAAAGCAAAACAATGGGCTCTATTGATTAAGCACCTGTAGAAAAGAAAAGGAACTCATGCCAGGTATGATTAGACCCAGGATAAAATATCTGCAGATATTTTCCTTTCTATTGCTCAGCTCTACCTCTTTTTTTGTGTGTGTTAGCCACAATCTCTTCTACTGTCTCCCACCTTTCTCCTGGTGATACCCTGGCTTCTAGAACACCAGGTTAGTGTCTTCAAAGTAAGAGAGACAACACTTTCCCCCCATTCCCGTTCTGTAACCCCAGGACAGGCGATCTCTGTTGGATCCCTGCTCGGTCACCTACCCAACAGTGAAGGACTCACGGAGGCCAGGATGGTGTCCTGTGCTTCTATGGCCAGTCCTTGTTCATTTTTTTTTTTTGGCAGGAGGTAAGGGACTGGGCAGTATTTGTCAGTAGCAAAAGAGGGAAAGGATGCTTGCATATTATGCAAACACAGTAGCTACCACGATAGATTACACTATCTGAGAGTAAAGGTATTTGCAATATTATATGTAACTTTTCATGATAGTAGCCAATTAATCCTGTTTTTTCTGGAACAGTCTTGATTTCAAATATTCTCTCCCACTGTGTGACCATGTGTTCAAAGTTTTGGATTGGAAAATTTTATCATTCGACTCTAAGGCAGATAGTAGATTGCTTCTCACAAAAGAACATTTCAAAGGCTTTTATAAGATAATCTACATATTTTTTCAAAAACTTTAATTAAAATGTTCTAGAATCTAAATTTAAGGGGAACATGATCAGCAATAGGTGGTCAAGAAAGTAGAAAAATATTTTTATAAAAGAAAAAATAGTTTGAGGTTTTGGGTAAACCATCAAACCTTGCCAGCAAATATCCTTGCCACGTACAAACTTGGGTAACACTCAACACTGACCTGTAGGCTGCTGTTTTCCTGGCGCTTTTCACAAGCTCATTAATTATGCTTTGAAGTTTTACTTTGCAAACTATTCCTTTTTAATGAGAGAGCTCATTATTTTCCTTTGGAAATACTTCATTGCCAAGCGCTACCATTTCGTAGGAACGTAGGCAGACTTTCATTTTAAGCGGGAGCTCAAGGCTCCAATCTGCTGTCCTTTCCCGTCCCTGCCAAAACAAACATTTCCCCCCACGAGGCATGCACTTTCAGTCCTTGGAACCTGAAGCCAGCTCTCGGGAGTCTACAAGTGAATCCGTTCCAGCCTTGCTAACTAAGCAGGTGCTGCCCTGGCTCTGGGGTCACAGGCTGAACTCAGGGAATCTGCACAATGAAGAGTAAGTGAGTAAACTACAAGCATTCAGAGGCACTCGTTTTATTTAATTCACCAGACCTTGACATTTCATTGAAAAACAGAAGCACAGACCCCCTTCTCATTACCCCCCTCAAGTGATTTCTCCTTTACTGAAATACAGTGCTCTATTTAATAAACCCCAAGTAAGCACAACAACCAGATGAGACCAGAAAAACTGCTACTAAAGACCATAAAATCTAAGTATTGTAAAATACCACCAGAAGCTTGTGGACCCAAGGGACTTTTCTCAAGGTCACCGTCCACCATACTGCTGCAATGTTTGCATTGTGGGACGAGAGCAAGAAGCAACAGGCGGATAAGAATAAGACCCAGACAATTGTATGCCTTTCAGCCAAGTTCCTCCCGGGGTGCTGCCAGTGTGGCTGCTTAGAAGTGACAATTTGTTTTGTAAAGTGAACTTAAAGTACAAGAATACTTTTGTCATCTTAACGCCATAAAATGGACAAAGTATACTACTGGCTTTTAGGAGTCATGAGAAAGTTCAGGTATGCAGTGTTCTGATTTAAAATCCTTTTTAAAAGACTGCCCGTTTTTTTCTTACTGCTTTTCATTTCCTGATGAGAGAACAGAAAGCAGTCCACGGAATGCAAGTGACACATGGTTTATGCATCCAAAGTGCTTTATTCACTTAACCATTTTTTCCAGCAATTTAAATAAATCACAGAGATGGAATTAGGTTTCCCTGAAGAGCTAAAGAAAGGCAGCGAGAGGCTGAGTCATAGTTAATTTCCACTGAGCTGATAGGAATGTCACTCCTTCTATTTAGGTGATACTCATACAGTTCGGAGAGTAATGTCTGGCATCTCAGCAGCCGGCTATAAAGGCTGCTTAAGCTCCTGACTAATGAGTCTCTGAAATGTTTCTAATGAACGATGGGGGGAGGGTACGTTTATTCATTTCCTCGTTGTAATGCTGGCTGAGAGACGGACTAAAAGATTGAGTACTTAAATAATTAACTCGTTTAGAATGTGAATGATCTGCACGATTTGCCTGACGCGCTACTTGTGAAGTAGAACATACACTAAAACCTCTTCACACAGCAGTAGAGGTAGGGAGAGCAGCAAGTTAATTTAGGTCTGGTCAGTCTGAGAAGCAACATTAACGGGAAAGGAGAAACAGAGGATCAGAGACTCAGCTTCCTCCTTCAGAGCGAGGTTGGCAGTCTCTTCCTGTAAAGAGCCTGATAACAAATGTTTTGGTCTCTGTTGCATCTGCTCAGCTCTGCTGGTGTAGCATAAAAGCAGCCATAGGCAGTATGCCAGTGAATGGGCAGGGTTGTGTTATAACAAAACACAATTTATTGGCATTAACGTTTGAATGTCATATAATTTTGAAATGCCACAAAATACTATTCTTCTCCTGACATCTTCAACTACTAGAAGTGTAGAAAACAATCTTAGATCAGAAGCGCAATAAAAACAGTTAGTGTGGACCTGTAGGTAAGAGTTTGTGATCCTATACTAGAAGGCCAAAAATAAGTTTCTCCATCTCGTTCTGGAATGACGGGGTCCAGGGCTTGAGGGGGGACAAAGAGTGACAAAGTTGTAGGATGTTAGATTAAAATGGCCTTAGAGATTGCCCAGTCCCATATCCCCACTCTAATGATCATCACTAGCATGTCTAGTTCACTATTAAGTGTGACAGGACAGTACAGAGCGTGACATGTCCTTAGTATTTTTACTTGGTTTAGGATCTGCTTCTTGGCTTTGCAAGCCCAGTAACTCTTATCAGTACTTTAGATTTGACTACACTAGGTAAGGCTGGCTCATGGTAATGCAGGGTATTAAACTTTTGAAAGTCCTTTCCTTCTTTGCAATCTTATTAAGTCAAAAGATCTGTTTTCAGAATAATTTTTTAAAGTCATAAAATAAAATGCAGTCACCAGTGATTGTTTATAATGAAAGCATTTTGTTAAAATACAGTTATAAAATTATTTAAAAACACATGCTATGGTAATATATACCTCTTTATTAACTCAAGAAATCACAAGTTCTAGTGAAGTAGTAATGAACGTAACTCATATTTTGCAATTATTTCATGTTGCAATGTGATATGAAAAGATCTGTGATTTGTTTTGGAAACAAAGCCTTAGGTACTGGTAAAAATCCCCTGAAATAATGAAGTACACAAGCTGGAATACTAATGTAATTTTTAAAGAGAAATGGAAATATCAAGTAGACCAGGTCTTCATATTGTCTTTGCTGTATTGTTCCTTCTATAGGCCAAATTCATAAAGTAAAGCACAGGCAGTTTGCTTTATGGACAAGAAGTAAAAGCAAAGGTGGTTAAGATTCACATAATCTGATTCCTCCTTCTCCATAGGTGAATATACATAGCGACAAGTAGGTCTGTTGGGATTTTCTGGATGTCCCTCCCCTTGGCAGGACTTGGATGGAGACTGCCAGTGTTTGCCATGATGGCAGCTGTCAGTTTTCTTTTAAAACAACTACTCAGCCTGACCAGGCGGTGGTGCAGTGGATAGAGCGCCACACTGGGATGTGGAGGACCCAGGTTTGAGACCTCGAGGTCGCCAGCTTGAGCGCAGGTTCATCTGGTTTGAACAAGGCTCCCCAGCTTGGACCCAAGGTTGCTGGCTCGAGCAAGGGGTCACTCAGTCTGCTGTAGCCACCCCGTCAAGGCACATATGAGAAATCAATCAATGAACAACTAAGGAACTGCAACAAAGAATTGATGTTTCTCATCTCTCTCCGTTCCTGTCTGTCTGTCCCTCTCTCTGACTCTCTCTGTCTCTGCCACAAAAAACAAACAAACAAACAAAAAACAACTACTCAGAATGACACACTCTTTTTTTTTAACAGGTTTTCCTCTGGTTCATCTACATCCACAGCAAGCCTCTCAACAACTTCTGGAATCCTTCAGCAGGTGTCTTATAGATGCTCTGAAACAAGAACCCTTCCTGTGTTCCATTGTAAAAATGATCACACACACACACACACACACACACACACACACACACACACACACACACACACACACTGTCTAGGCCCTGTTAGCACTCCCCTACCCCACACACCACTTCTCAGCTTGGCAGTGTGATTTGCTTTTGCCAATAAGACAAAAACAAAATAACACAAACAGGGCCTTAAAGAGCACTTGCACTTCGGGGTTTGCTTCTGTTCTTCTAATAAATGGAAAAGAGAAAGGTTTTAAGCTTGGGCCAGCCTGCTGGATGAGGGAAGACACATGGCCTACAGCGTGAGACCCTCTCCTGCCATGCAGCTCCTATCCACACCACACGCGGGAGCCACCGGGATATCCGCTGAATCTGTCCCAAACCAGCAGAACCTCCCAGTGATGCATAGACTGTAGAGTGATAATTCATATATGTTGTTTTAAGCCCCTATGTTATGTGATGGTTTGTACTGTAGCCAAAGCTAACCTGCTTACAGTATCATTCCTTCCACCCTCCTACTTTTTCCCTTTTCAGTGATATTGTCCTCAGAGTTTATGGAGATACCAGGATGCTTTGAAGGCACTTTGCTGAAGTACCACATTCCTTTCCAGCTTTTGCTGAACATCTCACGGTACTACTCCCTGAGAAGTTGCCTACGCATCCCAAGTTTAATACAGACCATGTGTACAAATAACCACAGGTTTGATTAAAAAATGTACCTGTCCTTTCAGGAAGAAAGATTGTAATAGTCTACTAAACTTCCTTTTTAGGGGCATTTGAAGGTAGAAAAAAATATATCACAGAGAGAAGGCAAGGCTTTGCACAAAGGAATAAACTGCTAGTGATAGAATTTCAGGAATTAGGTGAGATATCTATGGGCAAAATGAGTTTCCTAACATACTTTATTTTATTTTATTTTATTTTATTTTATTTATTCATTTTAGAGAGGAGAGAGAGAGAGAGGAGAAAGAGAGAGAGAGAGAGAGAGAGAGAGAGAAGGGGGGAGGAGCTGGAAGCATCAACTCCCATATGTACCCTGGCCAGGCAAGCCCAGAGTTTCGAACCGGCAACCTCAGCATTTCCAGGTTGTCGATGTTTTATCCACTGCGCCACCACAGGTCAGGCTCCTAACACACTTTAAAATGCAACAAATACATTTATTGAGCTTATGCCATATTTACAACTAGTGGAAGGACTAAGTTGCAGCCAACAAGGTTCCTAAGACACAAAATTTAAGTCGTCTCCTATTAGAGTCACACAAATACAGACAGAAGATTTGCCTTAAATTTTGTGTCTCATGTACCCCAGCCCCTGCCCGGTCCACAGCATTGTGCTGAGCATAGTAGCTAACCAGTGTTTGCTGTGACTGTGGCCAGACGCTGTTGGTTGCGACCCTCACAGCCAGTTCTCCTCCTTTGTCATGCTGATACAGAGTTTTGTTCGGGGGGCCTCCGCCGAGTTCTGTGTTCAGGATTGAACTTCTGCCCTTCTCTAGGGGCTGAGTCATGGTCTCTGAGTCAGGGTACTGCTAAGACCAGTGTGGTGCCCCAGGCCTCTTTCCAGGGATTGGTTCCCAGGAGCATGTGATCCAATCCTGACGAGTGGAACCTGAGATTCTGCTGGGCTGCTCCTGGAAAGACGTCCCTAATCAAAAGGAATACCCAGGAAAGAAGCCTCTAAACAGGATGCTCCTAAACCAGATGAGAGAATGAAAACTCCAGGAAATATGAAAGCAGGAAAACAAAAATAAAATGGACCATGAAGAAGAGATGAGAGATGGAATTAAAAAGAGAGGGCAGACAGGGAAAGGACACTTACTGTCTACCTACCACCTTCCAGACTCTTCAACATTCTTCCTCATTTAATTTGCATACCATCTAGAAAAGGAAATATTTTTACCTCTTTTTATAGATAAGAAAAGAAAACTATATGTGACTCGCCCATCTGAGTGATAGATTTGTGATGCAAGTCCAGGTCCACTGTGTCAAATTGCCACAAATAAAAAGGCTTTGAGTTTACAAAATGGGCTGCAAAATCTGTAAGACAGGGAAGAGAAAAACAAAATCTCTCTCTCTCTCTCTCTCTCTCTCTCTTTTTTTTTTTTTTAAGTGAGAGGAGGGGAGATAGTGAGGCAAACTCTTGCATGCACTCTGACCAGGATCCATCTGTCAACCCTGTCTAGGACCAGTGCTCGAGTATGCAGCCATTTTAATGTCTGAGGCTGATGCGCTTGGATCAGTTGAGTTATCCTCAGTGCTCAGGGCTACACTTGAACCAACAGAGCCACTGGCTGTGGGAGGAGAAGAGGGAGAGAAAAGGAGGGAGAGAGAGAAGGGAAGAGAAGCACATGGTTGCTTCTCCTGTTTGCCCTGACCAGGAATCAAACCTGGGACATCCATATGCCCTGCTAACACTCTATCCACTGAGCCACTGGCCAAGACAAAATCTATTGTTAAATAAAACTTTTATCTGAAATCCTTCATATTGTGAGTGAAAGGTAAGACCACATGAGCTAACTGATCTGGGACAAGGGTGAGGCAGAGGTGGGAGAGGGAAGTGCCTGGCACGAAGCAAGGGGAGAGAGAAAGGTGGGTTTCTGGGAGATGCAGATTAGACTTGAATATGATCTTGAATAATTCCATTTCATTGGAAGGGATTCTGTTAGGAGGTCAGGAGACAAAAACAGACTACAAGACGTGCTGGGATAAACGGTATAGGGATATGGTTGGCCACTGTATTGACTTGACGTCTGAAGCTGTCCCACAGGGTTAGTAGAAGCAAGTCGACAGAAGCAACTGATTAGGTGTGGCCACGGTCCTATGAGACACCACAGTTTAACCTGCCAAACAATCTGTTGGCCTTTCTTGGTCCTTATTCAGAGCCCAGCTTTCTATCCCAGCTGGAGAGGTTTCCTAGCAGGAATATATCCCTAGTGCAAAGGGTAGATGCTTCTGCCTGGGTTCTCTGGGTTAGTTCCTCCCAGGGCAGGTATCCAGGAAGATTGCCATAAGCTACCAGAACAGGAGGAAGATAACCATCAAGAGACACCCCAGATCATCGGTCTTAAAAAACCTCTACTTGCCAGACCATTTATCTCGAATGTTTCACAGGTATCCTACTTTCAACATGTTCCAACTTGGACGAATTTTCTTTCCCTTTGCCCTGCTCTTTCTTTTCTTCCTAATCATGTGTAAACCCATCAAGGCCTACATGCGAGGAACCAGTGTCATCCTGCACTTCTTCTTCTTCTTCTGATACATCATGGCTTCCTCCCAACTTGCCTCTTCAATCATTCTCTCGTCTTTTAACTCCTTTCCTGCACACTTCATTGTCTTGCATCAGATCCTCACCATATCTAATCTGAACCCTTCTAGTTAGTCTTGTCCTTCTTGTCCAGTCTATTTATTTATTTATTTATTTATTTATTTATTTATTTGGGGGGGGGGAGAGAAGTATCAACTTGTTGCTTCACTTTTAGTTTTTGTGTTTTTTTTAATTGATTACTTGTCATACCTGCCTTGACCAAGAAGCTCAAGCAAACCAAAGACCTTTTGCTCAAGCCGATGAACTTGGGCTCAAACCAACAACTTTGGGCTTCAATCTAATAACATTTAGGCTCAAGCCAGAGACCTTGGGATCATGTTGATGATCAAGTCAGAGACCCCACGCTCAAGCCAATGAGCTTGCCCTCGGGGCTTCCAGCCAGGTGCTTAGTGTGTCAGGTGGATGCTCAGTCCACTGTGCCAGCACTGATCAGGCTCTTCCAGTCCCTTTTAAATTCACCCTCCAGACTGCCCAGAGTGAACTTTCTATCACACACTGCTGCCTGATGAGTTCCTTGCAGCCCGCAGAATCAAGCCCAAACTCTTTAGCTACTCAGCATAGTGCATGAGTCTCTCCAGTGACTGGTGTTAAGTGCTTCGATTTGATCTTTATCTCTTTCTACTCTCTGCTTTGAAATTTACTAGCTAGCAGTACCTAACAGCTTGTCGTTTTCAGAACACATCATATTGGCTCATGCTCTGGGTCTGTGTTCATGCCTGGATGCTTTTCTAATCTTTTACTACCTTGCTAACTCTTTAGTCATCCTCTCCAGTGCATTAGTCATCTTCTTCAGGAATCCTGAACCACGGATGGGGCTTAATACTTCCCACCTTCCCACCCCCTTCCCTTCTGTGCTCCAAATAGAGCCCCTGTTAACATATTGAAACTTATCTGTTTACGTGTCTGCCTCGCTCAGAAGCTTATAGAATTCCAGATGGCAGGGCCCACTAGGACTTTCTTAGTTTTGAATTCTCAAAAGCCTAAAATAACTAACAATAGTAGGCAGGTAGTAAGTATTTCTTAACCCAAGTTAAATATTTTACACTGACCAAAGTTGGCTCTTTGCGTCGACCGTACACGCAATGCATACATTTCCTAAGGAGACTTTGAACTGGAGAGATACCGGTAGGCTGCTGGCTTGGGTTCTCCTTGTTATCCTGTCCAATTAATAATCCTCAACTTCTTAGTGCTTTAAGAGAAGCAGACAGAAGTGTTCTTTTTACAAATCACTTTTTAAAATTGTGCAAACAAGATTTGGAGGATTAAGGTCTAAATCATTACAAGGGAAGAGGTTGCGGTTATTTCTTTGCTAAACCATCACCTACAAATTGAACTCAAACATGGACCTCCAGGGAACGTCGTGTACAGGTAGCTCTTTATTTCCTTGTGCGCCTCTCAAAGCTAGTTTACGCCTCACCACACTGCAGGCTAAGGACGGACTCTGTGGACTAGGCTTGAGGTCTGTAACAATCTGGGAAATCTTTTCTTCTGAGCATTCTATGGACTATTTTACATCACTGAGTCCTGCTGATCGGTTGCAAAAGCCCCTGGACTGAGCTAGAAGAGCTTATAGAGCAGGTGACCTACAGCATCATGCTTTCCTTGATACCAAGGACAGTTGAAAAATGATGTCTTTTTCTTGCAAAAATAGACTTTTTTTGACAAATTATGATACCAGGGAAAATGGATTTTGTACAGTTTATGCTTCAGGCATAAGTACAAGTGTTTTTTCTATTTTATTTAGAAGGATTGTCTTTTTTTTTCTGATCTACATGTGCACTGTCAGTTGGTTTCTTAATAGGTGTGAAATTATAACAAAGAGAGGATTACACACCCAGAGCAGTGAGTGCCATGGGTATGTTGGACCCAGTAAATGTTGGTTGTTGGCATTACAGGGTCTTACCTGTCCCATCACAGTGACTGGAGAGGCCTGGGAGATGGAAGGCCTCACTTCTGACCCTGGCTCTGGAGTTAATAAGCCTTGTGCTTTTAGAAAAGTCAGCTGCATTCTCTGCACCTGAGTTTTCTCATCTGTAAAATGCAGGAATTGAACCTTATGACCTCGAAACTGTCTTTCTAGTTATAAATTTTACATTTGGTACTAAAATATTACAAGTTTTAATGCTTGGGTGATGGATTTTTTAATCACTTTTACCGTCTTTCTTTTACTTCCCTGTGTTTTCTAATTTTTCTCAGTATTTTACTTGGTTTTATTTTTGTTGTTGTTGTTCTAGAAAACAAAATTGGTATATGAAATTACATTGCTTTAATGAAAAAATTTAAATAGCATTTTATATATGCTGTGGCGCCAATACAAAAATGATCTCATTTCATTATTACATCTACACTGAGAGTCAGATTATTATTCTCACATATAATAAGGAATCTAAGGCACAGATAGATGAAATAATTTGCCAACGAAACTAGTTAAGTTACAGAATCAGGATGCTAAGCTGTACATATAAATTCCTAGTAGACCATGCTGCTCCCATTTAAAACGTTTTAAGAAATTGGCAGGTCCTCATACATATTTTTAAAGAAAATATACAAGAACTGGGGAATAAAAAGGAAAGGTCTAAAGAAGTTAACTGGATTATTAAGGAAAATGTAATAATAGGTTGTGATTAAAACACTTTTGGATGTTTTCTGTTTTCTAGTGGTTAGCTTCACAAATTTACCAATGTCATAGGTGCCTGAAAGTACATTTGCCATCTGCTGTAAGATGTCCATCTCCTGGCGGTCGTTTGCGAATTGAGTAGTGTCTGCAGGTCTCATCCTCAGTGATGGATGCTAGGCTTTCTCTGAGCCACTTGATGCACCATCAACCCAGCTTCCCTCCCAGCTCTTACCCAGCATCAGTGGCAGATTTCAAGCAAAACTCTGCAGACTTGGCCTACTACCAATTCACACTGCCTGACTTTAATTGCTTCTTAATCCTTTCATTAATCTCTTGTTAATCCTTTAACACAGTACGCACAAGAGCTGTTCCAAACCTTCACTCACTTCCAATTCAGGTCCCATCAGTCCTTCTCAGTTTGGAATGGACAACTTCCCTTCTTAACAAGAAGATAGTGATTATACATGAGCTTTGTAGAAAATCTCCTCTCCTCTCTACATGTTCTTGTATTTTTTTTTTTAATCTGAGAGTAAAAGGTGTCTTTCTTGGGGACTAACACTTTGATCTGAGCCCCAGGTGTCATGCCTTCCTTACTCCTCCCTCCAGCATCGTTAGTATTTTATCTCAATTTCATCCTTTCTTTCTGCTTCCACCATCCTGAGCTATACATTCCTTCCTCCTGCATTCCGTATCAGCCAAGTTCCATTAAACATGTCCACTTGCTATAACTTCCAAACATTAGTCTATGTACCTGCCATATATTCAGTATTTCCAAATTTGTACCATCCATCCCCTCTCTAGTTTCTTAGAATATTGATTCTGAAGCTCGAGAGTCTGATGGAGCTGCTCTTTCAAAAGGCCCAGTGACCATTTTTCATTTTCTTATAAAATAATGGCCTTTCAAAATTCTTTTTGCATCTCGTAAGCACTTGACTTGGCTTTCGGTTCTCTTCTTCATTAATTCTTTTCCTCACTTCCAAGACTTTCTCACGACTTCCCCATGGCTCTTCTTTCCAAACACTCTATGTTCTTCTGTTATGCCCCATTTCATTTTATAATGAATCATTCAAATGTTTGACAACAAACAAATGTTTCTTCTAACTTTTCATCACAAGCTATTTAGATATTCTATTAGTTTCAGTCTTCTAAATTTATTCCATCTAAAACTAATATTTGTTCTCCCCACAATTTTTTCCTCATGTCTTGAATGATATAAATAGCACCTACAGTGCTTAATTTACCCGCTCTGTTCACCTGAATCCAAGCAACTACCACCTGTCTAAATGTATTAGTTTTTTTTTTGTTGTTGTTGCACAACAAATTGCCACAAATTTAGCTACTTGAAACAACATAGGCTTTTCATCTTATATTTTCTCTAGGTCAGGATTCCAGGCATGACTAACTGGGTCCTAGGTTTGGGATCTCGTAAGGTTAAAATAAAGACATAAAGATGCTGGCGGAGGGGACACATATGAAAGCTCAACTGGGGGAAAGGACTTACTTCTAAGCCCCCACAAGTTATTTATAGACTTCTTTTCTTCTTTTTTTTTCTTCCTTTCTCCCTCTCTCTCTCTCCCTCCCTCCCTCCCTCCCTCCCTCCCTCTCTCCTCTCTCTCTCTCTCTTTCTTTCTTTCTTTCTCTTTCTTTCCTTTTTCTTTCTCCCCTCCCTCCCTCCCTCCCTCCCTCCCTCCCTCCCTCCCTCCCTCCCTCCCTCCCTCCCTCCCTCCCTCCCTCCTTCCTTCCTTCCTTCCTTCCTTCCTTCCTTCCTTCCTTCCTTCCTTCCTTCCTTCCTTCCTTCCTTCATAGCTTTATAACTAATGGTGGCTTGCTTCTTCAGTGTCAGTGCAAGAGTGAATTTGCCCAATCAATTGCCTACCTATCTGTCTGTCTATCTATTAATTTATCTCAGTCCAGAAAGTGACATCCAGTCATGCTCGCCACATTCTCTTGGCTAGAGGCAAGTCATAGGTTCTGCCCACACTCAAAGCATATGGATTATACAGGTCATAACACCAGAGAGTTACCTTAGAATTATTTATACAACACTACTTTTTCTATAGGACTCAGGCAAGGGAATGAAATGCTTGTTATTCATGTTATAGGAACAATTTTGGAGCAAAACTGAATAAGGATACAAAATTCAAAAAAGAGGCTTTAGTTTACTATTGGGATCCTAAGAAGGGAGTCAAGTTGGGTTTAGAAAAACAGACCAAAAGGAAGAATAGAAGGTGAGAAATGGGTTAAAGAGGAGCTGCCATAAACATTTTCCCCAAGTTTTTAAACTACTTGTGGTGATGGATCAGGATTTTTGCTTGTCTATTTGTTTGTTTTTACATTCAGTCCATTACAGACTAGGACTTTTGAAAAGCAAAAAGAAAATAAATTACTAGAGAAATGAAATTTAAAAACAACAAGGACAGTGTATGAGTTCAATTCCTTCATGTGAGTTAAAAAAACAAATATAAAATTACTCTCTTAAATTGCTAAAAATATCCAAGTGCTTACTTTTATTTCATTTTTTTTCTTTCATTAAGTGAGGGGCAGGGAGGCAGACAGACAAACTCCCACATGCGCCTGACCTGGATCCACCTGGCAAGCCCCTTATGGGGTGATGATGCTCCATTGCTCAGGCAACCAAGCTATTTTAGCACCTGATGTGAGGCATGGGGCCCTCCTCAGTGCCCAAGGCCAACTTGTTCAAACCATTCAAGCCATGGCTACAGGAGAGAGAGAGTGAGAGAGAGCGAGAGAGAGCGAGAGAGAGCGAGAGAGAGAGAGAGAGAAAGGGAAAGAGAGGAGAAGCAGATGGTTGCTTCATCTGTGTGCCCTGACCAGGAATTGAACCTGTGACTTCCACACGCCAGGCTGTCGCTCTACCCCTGAACCAACCAGCCACGGTCATCCAAGTGCTTACTTTTAATGTCTATAGTTATCTTTTTGAAAACAGGTGACAGTTTGAGAACCAACCAGCATTGTCTGCAGTCTATACTTTGAACAGAGCTGATCTAATTCACTCCCACAGTATAAATTCTTCCAGGTATATATGAATTCTCTTTTCTAGATTAAAGTCCAGATCTCTTTGCTGAGCTTCCTTTTTAATCCATTTACAAATGAATTATTGAGCACTTGTTGAGGCATCACACAGGACTAGACAAAATACTAGATAAATGGATGGCTTCTCTTTGCACATCTTTGCCTCAAAATTCAAATAATCTCAAACAAAGCATGTCAAAGAGTGAGTTTACAATCTTCCCCCTAGTCTGCTACCTTTCCTGTATCTTCTAGTTTCATGGTTGATGCTTCCACCCACAAGTTGCCAGCCAGAATTATATTTATCTACAATTCTGCTTTCTGCTATTCTTTACTGCTTCACATTTTCTTTCCTAATTATCAAATCTATTTACATACATCATCAGTGCTACCACAGTCACCAGGGACCCACTGTTTCTCATTGAGACCACTGTAGCAGTTTACTAAATATTCTCCTTGACATCATTCTGCTTCTCTTTATTCAGCAACCGCAGTACATTTGAAAGATCTCCCTAAACTCTTAAACTCATTATGGCACCACTTTGCTCACAAACCCTTGGAAGTGCTTCTTGAACCTGAAAACTTATTGAGGTCTCCAATGTCCTTTATGGACTAATTCCTGATTACTTCTTCTCTTGCCTCACTTCCTCCTGGGAACTTTACTTCAGCCAGACTGAATTATTTGCAATTTCTAAATGCCATGTTCTCTCTTGCCTCAGGTCTTGTGTTTGTTGCTTCTCCTCCCTGATGCATCTTTCACCTGGTCCTTTATCTGCGCATCCTTTTGGCTTCAGTCTTTTTCCAGGGAAGCCTCTGCTGCATCCCTATTTCCTGCCTGTATTTCCCTTCATCATCACACTGTCAAGTTGCTTGTGATACAAAGAGGACATGGCTGGAATGTTGTCATCATTAGACTGTGAATACTTGAAGTTGGAAACTCTATCACGTTTTCATTAATAGTTTGAAATGGTTAGATGAGAGGATTTTAGAGAATATTGTTACACATATTTGGCTCATGTAATGGGGCCAAATTGACCTGTCCTTCCTCTTCTATTCTTGCTGTCACCATTCCATTTAAGAGCTCACGAGAGGTGTCTGGGCTATCTCTACAGTCTTCTACTTTCCACCTGAACTCTACTCACTTCCTCAGAATCCACTTAAACACTTTTTCTCAGGCTTTCAACTGGCATTCAGAAATAATCCAATAATTATTTGGTCAAGTGCATTGATTTTATAAGAAAAAAATTTTGAGCACCTACTCTGTGCCAGCCACCCTTCTTGATGGTTGAGTTACATCAGTGAACAAAATAGAAAAAAAAAAACAACCCATGCTGTTATGAAACTTGTAATTCTTTTATTACATTTCTGTTCATGAAAACTCTTTATCTTGTTTTTAACATTGAAATGTATAGACACTCAAATCACACAGACACAGTGACGCACTACTAGCACAGAAAGCCATGGCTCCCCATGCATTTGCAAATGCTACATCCACTATCCTCTATCAGTTATGTACTACCACAGCAATGCATTATTCATGCTATAAACCTTCTCAAGCTCAGGGGCTCAAAAGAATAAACCTGTATTATTGCTGATCTCAGCCAGGTTAGCTCACACACCTGTGGAAATGTGTGGCAGGTCTGCTGGAGGCCGCCTCATCTAGCAGTGTGCTGGATGCTGATTGGGGTGATGGAGGTGACTGGGCCAGTTATATCTCACCATCTAGCTTGGGCTTGTTCACATATTGGTGGCAAGGTTCCAAAGGAGAGAACAAGAATGATCTATGCCTCTTGAAACCAAAGCTCAGAACTGGCACATGGACACTTCTGGCACTTTTTGTTTTCCAAAGCAAGTTAAAGGGCTGGACCAAATTCAGGAAGTAAGGAAATGGATTCTACCTGTGGAAGAGAGGAGCGGGTCCTACTGCATGAACAGGGAGTGAGAAATTGAGGGCATTTTGGCAAGCAATACACCACAATTTCTTTCTTTACAGATTCAGTATCTGATAGAATGCTTATGCAGAATTTTTCTGCTTGCCAATCTCTTTACACAGTTGTCTTATTTCTGTATATTTCAAAACTCACTGTGATACTGAAAACTAAAATGCAAACCCTTAGGTTTTTGTGAGCTCCTTGAGGGCAAAAAAGATACCTAACTCATCTCTTCATCTTCCGTGGCACACTGCACAGAACAGACTCTGAAAATATTTACTGAATCAGTTATTCACTGAATCAATTCTATGCACGTGCAATAAAAAACACAGGGAGTTTCATGTTGAGATATCCTTTCACATTGACATGGCTTTAAAGAAACTTTAAAATACTGTAATTCAGGGTGTTTTCCCAGTATTATTTAATAACTGAAATATTTTCCTATTTATTGGAGAAAACAGCTTTTAGCTGTCAAATTTGACTTACAGTCATCTGGTGTTTCCAAGAAGAGATAAAGATTGATGTGTTCAGATAGTTAAAACTCTGGCTAAGAATGACAACAAAACAAAAACAAAACCAGGAAGGCCAGCAGAGGGACCGGAAGTTCTGCCCTGGGCCACAGCAGAGTTCACACAGGTGGCGCTCCCCTGGGCGGGGCAAAGTTGATTTGAGTGTCATCCCGATGCACTAAGGTGGCGGGTTCAGTCTCTGGGCAGAGCACACATAAGAATCACCAATGAGGCCCTGGCCAGTTGGCTCAGTGGTAGAGCGTCGGCCTGGCGTGCGGGGGACCTGGGTTCGATTCCCGGCCAGGGCACATAGGAGAAGCGCCCATTTGCTTCTCCACCCCCCCCTCCTTCCTCTCTGTCTCTCTCTTCCCCTCCCGCAGCCAAGGCTCCATTAGAGCAAAGATGGCCTGGGGTCTGGGGATGGCTCCTTGGCCTCTGCCCCAGGCACTAGAGTGGCTCTGGTTGCGGCAGAGCGACGCCCCGGAGGGGCAGAGCATCGCCCCTGGTGGGCAAAGCATGGCCCCTGGTGGGCGTGCCGGGTGGATCCCGGTCGGGCGCATGCGGGAGTCTGTCTGACTGTCTCTCCCCGTTTCCAGCTTCAGAAAAATACAAAAAAAAAAAAAAAAAAGAATCACCAATGAATAAATAAGTAGAATGACAAATGATGTTTCTCTCTCTTTTTATTTCCTTTCCTCTCTCCCTTCTAAAATCAATCAATAAAAAACTTTTTAACTAAAAATAAAGTGGGTGGAGCAAAAGTCATAAAACCCCATGCTCTGGGAAGAAGAAAAGCATGGTCAAAACGAACGAATGAACAAACCAACCTATGAAACACTCGCCTTGTTGAAGTAATGTAGCAATGTCGATAAAGTATGAAACAAGCCTTTTACAACAAACATCTCAATCATTTCCACGAGGACCTAGCAGTCTGGAGAGAAGTTCCAGGTAAAGAGATAACATACAGGTAAATTGTAAAACAAGATATCCTCGCTCATCGATTTGATAGACATGTTTCTGCTAGAAAACTCTGATACTAATAAAGGAGTTTTTTTACTCATTTATCCCCAAGAGTTTATATATAAGTATATGCACCGAGATAAGATTTAAAAAGAAGAGAGAGAAAAGAAAAGAAAGCTTTTTAGCTATATTTGCTTTTTTTCATTTTTAAATGTAAATCCATCAGTTTTTAAAAGTTGGAAGAAAATGAGATAGATATATATTTTTAAAAAGTGAACAAACAAGAAAAACAAATAAAAACTCATAGGCAAAGAGAGAAAAGAGGGGTGCGAGCTTGAATAGGGGAAGGAGGGTCAAGTATATGGTGACAGAAGATGGTGTGACTTTGGGTGGTGAACACACAATGCAACATTTCATGTATCATAAAAATATGGGTACGCGCCCTGGCTGGTTGGCTCAGCGGTAGAGTGTCGGCCTAGCGTGCGGAGGACCCGGGTTCGATTCCCGGCCAGGGCACACAGGAGAAGCGCCCATTTGCTTCTCCACCCCTCCGCCGCGCCTTCCTCTCTGTCTCTCTCTTCCCCTCCCGCAGCCAAGGCTCCATTGGAGCAAAGATGGCCCGGGCGCTGGGGATGGCTCTGTGGCCTCTGCCTCAGGTGCTAGAGTGGCTCTGGTCGCAACATGGCGAAGCCCAGGATGGGCAGAGCATCGCCCCCTGGTGGGCAGAGCGTCGCCCCATGGTGGGCGTGCCGGGTGGATCCCGGTCGGGCGCATGCGGTAGTCTGTCTGACTGTCTCTCCCTGTTTCCAGCTTCAGAAAAATGCAAAAAAAAAAAAAAAAAAAATGCGGGTATGCTTAAGACCTGTATGATCTTATTAACCAATGTAACTCCAATACATTTAATTATAAAATAAAATCACTATAAATAACTGTATAAAACCTCCAGAGAAACAAACAAAAATTGTGACTTTATAAAATTTAAAGAGATTAGTAATTTTTAGGTATAGTTAGTTTAGTAAAGAATATTCTATTTTTTTTTTGTAGGATACACTGCATTTTTCTCACATGTTACTTAAATTACAAAGGAAGATTAGGAATGTTTAAATTAAATTCTAATTTTAAGACATTTTAAAAACATGAAGCAACATCAAGGTATACTCAAAGAGCAGGGTAGACTCTCTGTCATGGATAGTATGTATAATTATTACAGAGCATTAGTTTAACAACAATAATCTGTAACAAATGGAATAAGTGAAAATACTGATTGTAAACTACCGTATTTAAAAAAGTTTTCCTTCTTTTTAATAACATAGGCAGTCAGGTTTAGGTTTTATAACCCCAAATTTGTATTTTGCGCAAGCTATTCAGATCTTATTACATTAGGCAAACACTATTCAGCAGAACGGTGGATCATGTAAATACCTTTAATATTATTCATGAATTTTACTCCCGCAGTAGGTTGGAAACCTGCTAGAGATATTCTCTTATGAGTGACCTTATTGAACTTCTCACATTCCATTTTTTCATTACAATTTAAAGAGGCTCTGATTTACCTGCCTGCGGCAGATTAAGTATTCTTTTGTTTCTACCTTTTGCTCCAGTTTTCTTAACAATGAAACAATGATGTTTCTTCCCTTTATTTACCTTCCTACTTAAAAAAACCTAAAAACTTTCTTACAGACCTCTTGGCACCTATTCATATCAGGAGTCAGTATTTCAGGCCAAAGTTAGTAAGTTTAGCTTTAGACAACACACTGATGTGTGTGTGTGTGTGTGTGTGTACGTGTTTAATGGACCTGTAATTTATGACTGCTTCACTGTGTCACCCCCTGGCAGGAATGAGACCATTAAATACTTGTGCTACAGGACAATTT
The DNA here is from genome assembly GCF_036850995.1 of Saccopteryx leptura. Taxonomy (NCBI): domain Eukaryota; kingdom Metazoa; phylum Chordata; class Mammalia; order Chiroptera; family Emballonuridae; genus Saccopteryx; species Saccopteryx leptura. The sequence goes on from NC_089510.1 coordinate 24,402,569, forward strand.
GCTGAGCCCTGCTGCTTATATCACATGCTATCTTTGAGCATATTGTGACCTCAGAGGAATGACAAAATACACAACACCAAAAACTAGACAAAACTACTTTTATACTTCACATATTAACATACTTTCTCATCCCTATAAATAATTTTTCCACTTCAGTAAAAATAGTATTAAAGCTGAGCATACTTAGGAAATAAGATCAGAAATTGGGGTAAAGATTTTTTTTTTAAAGATGATCTTTTTTTTTTAAAGAGTATTTATTTATTTATTTATTTTTTTTTTTTTACAGAGACAGAGCGAGAGTCAGAGAGAGGGATAGATAGGGACAGACAGACAGGAACGCAGAGATGAGAAACATCAATAATCAGTCTTTCGTTGTGGTACTTTAGTTGTTCATTGATTGCTTTCTCATATGTGCCTTGACCGCGGGGCCACAGCAGACCGAGTAACCCCTTGCTCAAGCCAGCGATCTTGGGTCCAAGCTGGTGAGCTTTGCTCAAACCAGATGAGCCCGCGATCAAGCCGATGACCTCTGGGTCTTGAACCTGGGTCCTCCGCATCCCAGTTCGACGCTCTATCCACTGCGCCACTGCCTGGCCAGGCAGATTTTTTTTTTTAATTGATGAAATTCATTTCCCTGTACAGTTTAGTTATCCACAGCTACATTCACTCATGCCATTTATTCATTCATTTATTTAATAAATATTTATTGAACAGCTACAATGCTCCAAGTACTATTTTGACCACTGAAGTTAGAGCGGTGAAGTAAAACAGTTTTTGATTTCTTGGTATTTATATTTTTAATTGGGAAAGACAGAGAAGAAATAGATAGAAAATGAATCAGGTACTGATAAATGCTAGAACAAAAAGTAAATCAGAAGGAATGTACTCAATGACAGGTGTGATTTTAGATAGTTCCCTGGCATCATCTCTGAATAGTGATATTTGATCAGAGCCCTCCACTGAAATAAATATGTGAATTGTGTGACTGTCTGGAAGAAAGAGTATGCTTTACAAAGGCGTGTGCTTGGTGTGTTAAGGAAAGAGGGAGAAGCCAGTGTGGCTGGAGAGAATAAGAGTGGGAAGTTGGGTCAGACAGGTGGACACTGGTGTAGTCCCTGTAGACCAGGAGTCCCCAAACTTTTTACACAGGGGGCCAGTTCACTGTCCCTCAGACCGTTGGAGGGCTGGACTATAAAAAAAACTATGAACAAATCCCTATGCACACTGCACATATCTTATTTTAAAGTAAAAAAACAAAACGGGAACAAATACAATATTTAAAATAAAGAACAAGTAAATTTAAATCAACAAACTAACCAGTATTTCAATGGGAACCATGGGCCTGCTTTTGGCTAATGAGATGGTCAATGTGCTCCTCTCACTGACCACCAATGAAAGAGGTGCCCCTTCCAGAAGTGCAGCGGGGGCCAGATAAATGGCCTCAAGGGGCTGCATGTGGCCCGCGGGCCATGGTTTGGGGACCCCTGCTGTAGAGGGTAGTAAGGGCCAATCAGGCTCAACTTTCTGGGCCATGGAAAAGGTTCAGAATTTTACTGAGTACATGTGAAGTCATGGGAAGCTTTTGAGTAGAGGAAAGATAAATTCTGCCATGACTTTTTTTAATTAAAAAATTTTTTTTTTTACCACTTCCTTGTATATGGTTCAGTAGTATGAACTATATTCACATGGTTGTGCAACTGATCTCAAACAACTTTTTTGAGGCAAAACTGAAACTATACCCATTAAACAACTTCCCCATATTCTTTCCCTACTATTACCTGTGACCGTCATTCTATTTTCTCTTTCTATGAGTTTGATTCTTAGATACCTCATGTAAGTGAAAAGATACAGAAAGGATTTGTCATTTTGTAACTGGCTGATTTCACTTTGATGTGATTTTTATATTTCTGACTTTGTTGTATTATCATTACGTATGGCTTTTGTGTGAAGGGGATAAAGACTAAGAGAGGGGCAGGGTGGGATCGAAGTGCAAACTTTGAGGCTATTGCAGTGTTCAGCAAGAGAGGGTGTTATTCTGAACATGGCAGTAGCAGTAGAAGTAACAAGCAGATAGACTGGGTAGATTTTTATTATTAATTAATTAATTAATTAATTAATATTTTTGTTGTTGTGGAGTGAGAGGCAAGGAGTCAGGGAAGCAAAGAGACAGAATCCCGCATGTGCCCAGACTAGGATCCACCTGGCAACCCCCCTACAGGGTGATGTTCTGCCCATTTGGGACAGCTGCTCTGTTGCTTGGCAACCAAGCTCTTTCAGGACCTGAGGTGAGGCCAGTGCCTGGGGGCCAACTTGCTCCAACTCTTCCAGTCATGGCTGTGGAGGGAGGAGTAGGGCGAGGAGGGGTGGAGAAGCAGATGGTTGCTTTTCTTGTATGCCTTGACGGGGAATCAAACTGGGACTTCCACACGCTGGGTGCTCTATCACTGAGCCAAGTGGCCAGGCCCAGTCTGGATAGGTTTTTATAAAGTAATGACAATGGTATTTGTTAATATTTTTAGACATGTGATGTGAGAGAAAGTGGAATAAGGTATGAATTATATAGTGAGTTTTGAATAACTTAATCATCAACTCTATCACCATTGCGGGGTAATATTTATAAAATCTTCTTAAATGCTGCATAGCTTCTATAATAGCATGTTGATGCTAACGCAGTTGATTTGATGGCTCAAAGTTATTATTTTGTACTTGAGTATTTACATCTGATTTATTTATTTATTTATCAAGTGAGAGCAACCCAACTCTCAGATGAAACCAGCCACTGGCTGCAAGAGGGGAAGAGAGAGAGGAGGAGAGGGAGAGGAAGATAAGTATATGGTTGGTTCTCCTGTGTGCCCTAACTGGGGATCAAACCCGGGCCAATGCTCTATCTACTGTACAAACTGGATCTTTTAAATGTAGGTGTGGATAATATAAAACCTATAGACAAGAGGCTATGGAAAAATATGGCTGGACTGGGTGATAGTGAGCATTTGCAGGTAGAAGAATGTCTGATTTTGAGAGCAAATTGGCCCCACTCCACAAATTATTTCGGAATATTGTCTAAATATTGCTATATAACAAACTGCTTTCTCTGTACTTCTTATAAAGTCTATTCAGCATTGTCTGAGTGTGGGATACACTGGCAGAAACTTGAGACCCAGTGAAGCTAGAGAATGTGGTGATTGCAGAAGGGAAGACTGCCACTCTTCTCTCTCTCTGTCTCTCTCTCTCTCTTTTGTTGTTGTTGTTTGTTTAATTTTGAAGACAAAAGCCACAAAAAGTTCTATAGACATATTTTTAAGCTAAATATGTAGAAATACAAAACATAGTCATTGAGGAATATCTCTAAATGTTTAAAAGCTATTGTTAATTGTATCAAACTATGCAATGAAAAACCAATTATATGCAGCTTAAGATTTTTTAAAAATCTGGTAACTTGTGGCATCTTTATTTCTCTGAGACCATAAGAAATGTATTAGAGGTGCTTCTTTTCCTATATCATCAAGACTTGTGTTTCCTTGATTGACAAGAGGAGACACAGTGTGTATGGGGAGCTGTATCCTGGTCGTGTGTTCAGTTTTTGACCATTCTCAAAGCATGTCAAGCAGAATTTTGTAATTAGCTGAAAAGGCATGCAATTCGGTTTCACTTTGCTGAACTCATTCAGTAGGATTGACAGCATGCCTTGAACAGATTCCTTTAGTAGATAATTAGTTCAGTTTAACGCAAGCACTGCATGAATTAACATTTGCACTCGGGCATGAATATTCAGGACTACCCTGCTTTCGGGGTGTGAGTTGTTTCCCAGCATTTGCAAGAGTGTCTGTTAGGTGCTTGTAATGTATTGATTAGTAGAGAATAGCACTGATTAGAGGGTGTGGGAACATCCCTGGAGTCAGAGATGATAGCCTTATTGGTGATACATAAGCTTTTTCCTGTAAACTATAACCCAGACAACAGATTGCCTACTTCAACTACTTGTATATTTCAGTTTTGACATGAATTTTACCTTAAATTGCTATGCAGAAAGCTACTAAGTTTCCTCATCTTTCCTGGAATTGTGCCTTCTGTTATTTTCCCCAATCTGTATGAGATTTTTCATCTGTAAAATCAATCCAAAGGATCAGATGCTGGAGATGTTACAAGCAAATAATTGAATAAATAAATAAACAAAGGAAGCATTGGGCCATCAAAACTTGTCTTTTGTAGTGATAAAAATTGCTGTGACAAAACTTGGCAAATCTTGGCTCAATATTTTATTTGCATTTAGCCTGGAATTTCAAAAAATAAATTATGCTGTTTACAACATTATCTCTGAAAAAATAAAAAAACTTCAATGTGCATATTTTTATGATAACCTCAGGGCATTTCAAAATGGAGGAAAGGATTGGGTGCTGAGAATAGATCAGGCTAATCTCTCTGTATGGGGATCTAAAGAAAAAGTAAAATTTAATTATTTTCTGAAAACTGAAAGAGGGTGTATGATGCAGTGGTGAAGAGCATGAACTCTGGAGCTGGGATGTCTGGGTGAGAACATAGCTCTATCATCAGGGTGTGACCTTGAGCAAATTTCTAACTTTTCAGTTCTCTACTCTGCAAATGGTATGATACGAGTAGTACTCACCTTACTGTTTAATATACATTAGGCATTTAGAACAGTGCCTGGTACTATGTAAGCACTTTGTGTTGGCTCTGCAGATTTTCTTGTTAATACACATAGAGTACTGGCACTTTGAACTGATTTTCCTAAAATAGATATATAAAACATTGAATATAAACTTTAGCCCTGGCCAGTTGGCTCAGCGGTAGAGCGTCGGCCTGGCGTGCGGGGGACCCGGGTTCGATTCCCGGCCAGGGCACACAGGAGAAGCGCCCATTTGCTTCTCCACCCCTCTGCCGCTTTCCTCTCTGTCTCTCTCTTCCCCTCCCTCAGCCGAGGCTCCATTGGAGCAAAGATGGCCCGGGCGCTGGGGATGGCTCCTTGGCCTCTGCCCCAGGCGCTAGAGTGGTTCTGGTCGCTGCAGAGCGACGCCCCGGAGGGGCAGAGCATCGCCCCCTGGTGGGCAGAGCGTCGCCCCTGGTGGGCATGCCGGGTGGATCCCAGTCGGGCGCATGCGGGAGTCTGTCTCTCTCTCCCCGTTTCCAGCTTCAGAAAAATAAAAAAATATATATATATATATATATATATATATATATATATATATATATATATATATATATATATATATATATTTAAAGTACTTCTTACTTTATAAGAGGTAACAACTATTCACTGTGGAGTAAACTTTGCATCTCCCTCAGTTCTCAAGTCTGCGAGTCCCTGAGCAACGGCCTCGGCTGCTCCCTCCATCCAACACTGATCATGCGTTTTGACAGTTAATGTCAGGTCTGGCTCACAGGTGGAATTTTCGCAGTCTGGAGAACAATCAAATAATTTTAAGTGTACCCTTTCCGTTGTTTCCAATGTTCCAATCCTACATTTTTGCAATGCAGCAAGGATGCATATATGTATATCTAGATTGTGCATGAGCACCAGCTTCCAATCTGTGTGCTGTCCCACCCAGGGTATCAGGGCAGTGGGGTCAAAATAGTAGCAAGAATGTTAAGAAGATTCTGTCTGCTCTAATTAAAAATGCCCCCAGGCCGGATTCTCAGTAGAAGACCCATGCTGCTGTCAATAAAAGGGAAAGGGAAAGTAGAGCTCCTCTCTGGAAATGTAAGTGGATTCCACAGCCTGCAGAACTGAAGAGTTGCATTATTCTTGGGGTAATTTAGGAATAGCCTGAAGGCTACCTATTTTTCTTTATGAGCTTCCTAGGTGTTAAGTAAATAAAAGTTGCTCAAATTGAGTTGGTGAGAGACCTCAGCTCTCAGAGTTCTAATGAACACTGTCTGCCAACAAGAGCACAGGGGTCCTTCCTCTCACATGTTGTAATGACAGAATTCTCACTCTTTGAATCACTGCTCCTGCACAGGCAGGGGCATGGGAGCTACACAAGGCTATGTTCCCAATATGTTAAAAAAAAATTGAAGGATGCTTTCTGGCCAATACAAATTCCATTTCATCTGTGGCTTTTAAAATTGGGATTCATCAGATATAGTTTAATCATACCTCTTTTTCTCTTTTAATAATGTGAACAATAAATGTCAATATTTTGTGTCTGTAGGAAAGTTACTCATTTCAGTCACCATACTGCATATTGCTATATCTAAAACTCCTAAAGCTCACCTGACCTGTGGTGGTGCAGTGGATAAAGCGTCGACCTGGAATGCTGAGGTTGCCGGTTCAAAACCATGGGCTTGCCTGGTCAAGGCATATATGGGGGTTGATGCTTTCTGCTCCTCCCTCCCCCTTCTCTCTCTCTCTCTTTTCTCTCTCTCTCACTCTCCTCTCTAAAAATTAATAAAAAAAATTTTTTTTTAAATTATTTAATAAATAAATAAATAAATAAAACTCCTAAAGCTCAGTAAAAGTAAGGCCACTCTATTCCAGTATTTGTTTATTTGGGGAGATTTCTTTCAGGGGATTAAGAAATTGATTGTACATGGTAAGTGCTTCAGTTGAGATGAGAACTGTGCCCTCTGTGTGTGGGAGGGGTGGTTAGGGTGGTGGGACACTTTTAACTTGATCTCAGATTGATGATACCCAACCTATGTGCATCAGCATCAGGATTCTGGAAGATGTCCTTAGTCAAAGTGTGGTTAAGACCAGTTCTCCACTGTATGGCCAGGAGCCACTGCCATCATGGCCAGGCATATGCAGGTTCATATTAGATTAGGGCAGATGGTAAAGAAACAGTGGAGCCAAAAAATAGTGGGCCGTTCCTTTATTCAAGTCTCGCACCAGCCAGCAAGCAAATGCACAGGGAAAACTGCCCTTTCACTCATTCAGAGCTCCTAAAGCTCTGACACATTCTGGTTTTATTTTTAATTTATTTTTTATTTTTCTGAAGTGAGAAGCAGGGAGGTCGAGACTCCTTCATGCACTCGACCAGGATCCATCTGGCATGCCCACTAGGGGGCGATGCTCTACCCATCTGGGCTATTTCTCCATTGCAACCGGAGCCATTCTAGCACTGGAGGCAGAGGGCATGGAGCCATCCTCAGCTCCTGGGGCCAACTTTGCTCCAATGAAGCCTTGGCTGTGGGAGGGAAAGAGAGAGAGAGAGAGAAAGGAGAGGGGGAGGGGTGGAGAAGCAGATGAGCACTTTTCCTGTGTGCCCTGGCTGGGAATCAAACCCAGAACTTCCACACACTGGGCTGACCAGCCATGGCCAGCCCTGACACATTTTCTGGTTCCACAACCAGGTAAATCTTCTCCGGTTTCTTCTAGAATCAAAGGCCCCGCCAGTCTCAGCAGAGCTTGGAGCTCTCAAGAGCACCTCAACTCTGGTTCCCCATCTGCTCACCTTCTCCCTTCGCTGCACAAACTGGCTTCTTCTTCAGCACTCTGCATTCTCTCTGCTTTCCCTGCAAAACATGGCTTCTCTCTTTTCTCCTTCTCCTGCTCTTTTCAAAACTTTCTGGCACTGAATACCTCTCCTCCAGCAAACATTAGCAAAACAATAGCCCTTCCCAGGAAGGTAATTTGCAATTTGACAAATCACATATACCTGGCTTTGATCAGCCCCCAATGCAAACTATAAATGAGCAAACATAATAATCATATTTTACAAACTTATTTGACCGACACAGTATAGGTAAGTAAGAATGAATATTTGCTTTTCAAATATCTGTCAGATTAGATGAGAATGCCAGCATCACTTCTGCTCCTAAAATTTTCCCTTTAGGATTATATGTGCATAGAGATAAAGAGAAAAAACAAACAAACAAACAAACAAACAAATAAACAAAGAGAATCACATTTCTCTCTCCCAAGTGTAAGCAAGGATTTTCCTAATCTCTTTATTTTATGACTTTAATTTTGCCTTTTTGTAATGCAATGCAGTGAAACAAAAAGCAAGATTGAAATCCTATGAATTTCCAGAATTTTCTAAAAGAATTAGAGCACAGCATAGGATTTATTAATTTATTTATTTAGCAAATAGAGGGACAGATAGGGACAGACTGAAAGGGAGAGAGAGATGAGAAGCATCAATTCTTCATTGCAGTTCCCTAGCTGTTCATTGATTGCTTTCTCATGTGTGCCTTGACCAGAGTGGCTACAGCAGAGCGAGCAACACCTTCCTCAAGTCAGTGACCTTGGGCTCAAGCCAGTGACCTTGAGCTTCAAGCTAATGACTTTTGGGTTCAAGCCAGCGACCAAGGGTTCATATTTATGATCCCACACCCCTTGGTCAAGCCAGCGACCAAGGGGTCATATTTATGATCCCACACCCCTTGGTCAAGCCAGCGACCAAGGGTTCATATTTATGATCCCACACTCAAGCCAGTGATCCCGTGCTCAAGCTCGTGAGCCCACACTCAGGCCGGATGAGCCCGTACCCAAGCTGCCAGCAGCCTCGGGGATTTGAACCTGGGTCCTCAGCATCCCAGTCTGATGCTCTATTTACTGCTCCACCACCTATGTTATAAAAACATATAAGCACATATATGTTTTTAAACATAATAAAAAAACATAAGTGCAGCATATATGTTTTTAAAAGGTTGTGATAGCAGCTCTGATAATGGATCCATATCCAAAATATGTAAAGAACTCACAAAGTTCAACAACTAACAAGCAAATAATCCAATTAAAAAATGGGGAGAGGAGCCCTGGCCGGTTGGCTCAGTGGTAGAGCGTCGGCCTAGCGTGTAGAAGTCCCGGGTTTGATTCCCGGTCAGGGCACACAGGAGAAGCGCCCATCTGCTTCTCCACCCCTCCCCTTCTCCTTCCTCTCTGTCTCTCTCTTCCCCTCCCGCGGCGAGGCTCCATTGGAGCAAAGATGGCCCGGGCGCTGGGGATGGCTCCTTGGCCTCTGCCCCAGGTGCTAGAGTGGCTCTGGTTGCAACAGAGTGATGCCCCAGAGGGGCAGAGCATCGCCCCCTGGTGGGCGTGCCGGGTGGATCCCGGTCGGGCGCATGCAGGAGTCTGTCTGTCTCTCCCCGTTTCCAGCTTAAGAAAAATACAAAAAAAAAAAAAAATGGGGAGAGGACCTGAACAGACACTTCTCCTGAGGAAGCATACAAACGGTCAACAGATATATGAAAAGATGCTCATCTTCACTAGCTATTTAGAGAAATGCTAATCAAAACTACAATGAGATACCACTTTATACCTCTTAGATTGGCTATTATCTACATGACAGGTAAGAACAAGTGTTGGAGAAAAAGGAACCCTCATTCACTGCTGGTGGAAGTATAAACTAGTACAGCCGTTATGGAAGACAACATGGTGGCACCTCAAAAAGTTAAGAACAGAGCCTCAGCCCCAGATGGCGGTTGCTGGTTGGATCCTGGTCAGGGCACGTGCAGGAGTCTCACTGCCTCCCTTTGTATCAGTTATATAAAAAGATTGTACATCAACTGTAGTTGAAAAATATATAAAGGGTTTTTAAAAAGATTATGATAGAAGAAAAAGGGGAGAAGGCTGGAAAAATTTGCAGAACCTTTGTGTTGCTCTGCCTACTTCACTGAAATGCCAGGTTGAGAGATATTGTTTTTCTAGGAAACACTGAAATTATACACTTTAGCAAGATACTGCATTGAGTATTATAAGAGGATAACTCTCTTTTGAAAATAATGACTTTATGATTAAATTTCAACATAAAAAGGTTGAAAGTGTATTCAACAAAAGGAATCTAAACAGTTGGAGGAAATGAAGTCGCCCAATCATTCTAACAAAAAATATGTGTGTTTCCTTCTTGCTACTCCAGTTTTGTTAACACTACATGTGAGAACAGATATAATTGACAGCTAAGTCTATCACTTAAGATGTTGTCTTTCAGATGGGCATGTTGGGAGTGAGTTAGGCATTAGAAGTTGTCACTATTGCTCTTTTTCTTTTCTTTTCTTTTCTCTTTCTTTCTTTCTTTCTTTCTTTCTTTCTTTCTTTCTTTCTTTCTTTCTTTCTTTCTTTTTGAGAGAGGCAGAAAGAGAGAGAGACAGGAACATTAAGCTGCTTTTGTATAAGCACTGAGCACTGAGATAGTATGTACCTGAGCACTGAGGTAGTATGTACCTGTGCTTAAAGTTGTTATTGAAGACTGAATGGAATACCTTAGGTCAGGGGTCCCCAAACTATAGCCTGCGGGCCGCATGTGGCCCCCTGAGGCCATTTATCCGGCCCCCGCTGCACTTCTGGAAGGGGCACCTCTTTCATTGGTGGTCAGTGAGAGGAGCATAGTTCCCATTGAAATACTGGTCAGTTTGTTGATTTAAATTTACTTGTTCTTTATTTTAAATATTGTATTTGTTCCCGTTTTGCTTTTTTACTTTAAAATAAGATATGTGCAGTGTGCATAGGGATTTGTTCATAGCTTTTTTTATAGTACGGCCCTCCAACGGTCTGAGGGACAGTGAACTGGCCCCCTGTGTAAAAAGTTTGGGGACCCCTGCCTTAGGTCAAGGTCACAGCAACCTCCGTGCTCTGGGACAATGCTCAACCAATTGAGCTATCCGGCCAGGGTGTTTTTATTTTTCCACTAGTATTTTAAAGTGCATATTCTTGATAAATGGCATTGCTTTCTAAGCTCTTATTTTGCTATTTATTTCTCAAAGTGCATACTCATTAGTAAGTTAAAGTTTTGTTTTTTTAATTTAAAGCAAAAGTTTGTAGCTTATAGTATCTTTCCCTAAAACCTATTTGAAAAGTTTTATGTCTCAAATTTTGAGAAGTTTCATGTAGTATGAATGACTCTTGAGTAAAAATTATGCAAAAATGTTACAAAGTAATATTTCCTTAATTTACTCCCTAATTTCTTTATGTGTTAACTGTAAAATGTAAATATTGAGCCAGGTCTTTCTTTTCTCCCATCCTTGAGACCTTGCATTATATGAAATTCAGTAAGCTTATGTGTCACTAACATGGTGGACAGCTGGCAATCTGGTGAAGAATCTGAATGTAGAAAAACATGGTGTTAGACAAGTCTGCTGGCACATCCCAGGTGGTCAAGGTCATCCAGGTAACCGTGATCAAGATACTTGACCTTCACGAACTTCAACTGCCTTATCTGTAACACTGAGATAATATGTACCCCTGCTTAAAGTTGTTATTGAAGACTGAATGGAATACTTTAGGTCAAGGTCACAGAAGGGCATAAATGTTTATGTAGCATTATTTATAATATTGAGGATTTGGAAGCAAACAAAATAAATATATTATTAAGGGATTGGTTAAAAAATAGTTAAGACATACCCATAATAGAATATTTTGAAAGGCTTTAAAAATCATGTTGTGGAGACTCATAAATTTATATTGACATATGATCATTAGGTATTATTAAGCAAAGAAATATATAACTAAACTATATTAGTCAATTAAAAGTACTTTCGACAATTTAAATGCGTACATGCGAATGTTCTCAATTGATATCTCTAGACGGTGAGGTTGCTTTTTATTTTGTATATGTTGTTATTGTCTAAATTTTATTTTATTTTTAACTTGAATTTATTGGGGTGGCATTGCTTAATAAAATTGCATAGGCTTCAGGTGTGCCATCATAGGTCACCTTACACTGCACTGCGTGTTCACCATCTCAGGTATTGCTTGTGTTTGCTTATTTGGAAAGATGTCCATAATTTAAAAAATGACTGCATGAACATATAAAATTACGAAGGCAGCACATACTATTTGAAAATTCAAATAATATAGAATGTATAAAGTAAGAAATGAGAGTTAGTCCTACCTCTCCTATGCATTTAATTATAAGCAGTAAGAAAGCCCAACTAGCCCTGGCCGGTTGGCTCAGTGGTAGAGTGTCGGCCTGGCGTGCAGAAGTCCCGGGTTCGATTCCCGGCCAGGGCACACAGGAGAGGCGCCCATCTGCTTCTCCACCCTTCCCCCTCTCCTTCCTCTCTGTCTCTCTCTTCCCTTCCCGCAGCCGAGGCTCCATTGGAGCAAAGATGGCCCGGGCGCTGGGGATGGCTCCTTGGCCTCTGCCCCAGGCGCTAGAGTGGCTCTGGTCGCAACAGAGCGACCCCCCGGAGGGGCAGAGCATCGCCCCCTGGTGGGCAGAGCGTCACCCCCTGGTGGGCATGCTGGGTGGATCCTGGTCGGGCGCATGCGGGAGTCTGTCTGTCTCTCCCCGTTTCCAGCTTTGGAAAAATACAAAGAAAAAAAAAAAAGCCCAACAAAATATTTTCCATGAATAAAAATAGCCAGACCCTTACTAATTGTAATTGCTATCAGGAGTATAAGCAGCACAAACAGAGCATGGTATAGTGAGTCTCTTCCCTACATGGTTTAGTGGACAAAGCCAAGATATTTGATAACTGTGACTGTCATTGTGAACTTTTCCCTCTGTGATATTTACCATTGTAACCTCATTTGAGGCTTTAAATGAATTCAGATTTAAAAACCTGATGCACTGGCAAACTGGAGCCTTTCCTCATATTCAGAAGACACATGCCCACCCATTGTGTGAAATGGCACTGACAAGATTCTACTGGAAGCTTGCTGTGCCTGAGTAAACTGAAAACTCTGCCAGTCTACCGAGATTAGACCCAACGAGACGGTGCTACGCGGAAAGGGTCTGCAGGAGATTTGGCTAAACACAGCCAGCATAATCACACCAGGCTTAAATATCCATAATCACAATTAAGGCTGCTTTCTATTAATTGACACAGAATGATCTGAAAGGTGTGTGTTATGTAATCCCCCACCCCCACCCCCTCAAAGAGAAAATGCTTCAAAGTACACGTGGTAGGGAGCAATGTTCATTTTTGTTCTTCGATTACATTTAGGGTAAATAGATCTCAAGGGCTTTTAATCATGCAGGAACAGAAAATTAGTTTTTCGTTTTTTGTTTTGTTTTTTTTTAGCAGCTCTCAGAAGTCAGACAGCAGTCAGAAATTGCATCGCTAGTTTACTCGAGCAGGATGTTATCACTGTGGTAAATGGTATTTTACCACTATATATTCTATTACAGTAATTAGGTTTCGCTCTTCTGAGCCACCTTTCATTTGAGGAATGAGAGAGATCTGTAGTTTTTGTAGGAAGCTGCCTGACAGGAAGACTCAGTGTCGGGGCCGTCCATCCCCTAACCTGGGCAAAGATAAGGGAGCTGCTGAGGCCGGCCAGGCGTGGGATTGGCCTCTTCACCTTGCACCAGCCCCTACACTTCTCCGAATTTCAGCTTCCACGTCTGTAAAACATGGAGAATTTTTTTGTTGATGTCATTTATTGAGACCCTACTGTATACCAGGCGCTCCACTAATGTAAGAAAACGAATGTGATGGTGCAGTTTTTATCCTTTAAGACATGGTACTGAGTCAAAAGGCAGCCTGAGGCAGGAGATATGAGGGTCATAAATATAAGTTCTTAGTTCAGCATTCGGGGTTGTTGTGAATGGGAAGGGCTCAAGTGCTTAAAATATCAGCGTTATAGACTTTTTTTTAAATCCCTTTCCAGTAGAAGCTTTAAAATAACCAACAAGACAGCATGCTGTTGTTGTTGTTTCAAATATAAGGGCTTCTCATGAATTTTGTGATGCACCCTGCATGCTTTGAGACTGTAATAGAAATCTCAACAAATGATTTACTGGCAAAATGAACTGCCCATAATCTCATAAATAGTAATGCTCTTTCTACCATGTGATCCATTTTCTCATTGTAAAAAGTTATCTGTTATATAGGTTAAAGTCAAAGAACATCACACATAGGAGGGGAAAAAGAATCCAGTTACTTAGCTAGAAGTCCTCCTTACTATGTAATGTTTTCTATGATTAAAACATATATTATCTAGGTCTTTCACAAATCTTTACATATTTATCTGTTTGTCTGGATTTGGCATTAGATCCCACCTAAGAATCACTGTACTGCAATGAAACAGCCAGAGAAGTGGGAGCCAAATTTTTAAAGAAATAAATACCTAGTTTAGTAGTTTAAGATTTTGTTTTTCTTTAGCCATAGAATTGAGAGCTGATAAAATGACATTTACTTTTTAGTACTTGATGGAATATAAAGATAAATATAATTTGAATGAAATCGTGTGAAAGCTCAGGAATGTAGAAAACTACCTCCTGCCTTCTCAGACCTAACACTGCAGGGAGAAAGTGGGGGGTCTGTGAAGATTGGGACAATAACATTGAGGGTCTTGTTGCCTTTCCACCTTTTCATTCAGTTCAAGGATGCAAGAAGCTTTTTCAGCTTCGGAGTATCTACAAACCAATCTATGAGGAATAAATAATAGCACAAGAATAGAAGACATAGGGAAGCTAGTCAAGAAATTCAAGAGTTTTTCTTGAACACATTTCTCTTTGATATATAACTGGCTCTTCCTTTCCCCTAGAGCAGTGGTTCTCAAAGTGTGCGCCAGGGAGCACTGTGAGCCCTAGAAGATTTCCAGGTGCATCTTATGGTATTCCAGAGAAATATGTGCCTGTTGGGGACCAAAAAACCAACAGGGTTTTTGGAGTTTAGATTTTGGGGGGACAGACGTGTGGGGAATTAGCTGTAAGATGACAGTCTGCCCAACCCCCCACCTCACTTGCCTGATTAGGTTGCAAAAGGCTGTTAAGCTGTGGTGCTGGATTGTTTACACTACCCCCCATGTTCCCCGGAAAGACTGGAGGCAAGTTTCTTCTATCCTTTGTTTGGTGTGAAGTTAAGATGATATGTATGGTGGGGGTTTTCTGCACTCAACACAATTAAGAGTAAAAAGAGAGGAATTCTTCAATGCATTGACAAGGAAATGAGAGTTTGCCTTTCAAATATATGCCCAAACATTGAAGAAATCGCTAGAACACATCAGGCTCATGTTTCTCATAAACACAAGAATGAAAAAACTTTAAACATTTGCACCGGGACCTGTGGAATTTACTAGATCTTACTAAGAATGTATCTATATATATAAAAAGATAACTTTTTTGTCTTTTTTTAAATTTTTTAACCCCTCTTTTTTATGAATTCTAAAAAGCATAACTCAAAAAGTGTAACATAAAAATGTATTTTAATGTCAGAATAAATTTAATTTTGTTGTATTTATTTTGTTTAATTACCATAAAAGCACGCTTGGATTGTATATTTTTTCTTTAATATTTGACTTAATTATTATTACATATTTCTCAGAAATTAGTATATAGTGCACCTACAATTATTTGTAGGATTTTAAATGCACCTTGACTTCAAAAAGTTTGAGAACCGCTGCCCTAGTGCAATGCAATCCTTGAATGGCTCTGTGGGAAAGCTGTTTGACATGTCCTTGCCACTTCTGCGGAGAAGATCCACCATCGGATATAAGGTACAAAATCCCTGCATGTTAATTTAGACTCTCACTTAGGTTTGATTTTTAATTTCTCAATTCAAGATGAAAGGCTAGCCTTTCATTTACTAAGATGAGTTATTAACTTTCAGATGGTGTCTCTGAATAATTTTGCCCTTCAATTCCTGAGTGAAATGTCATCTAATAACTAAAGAACAAAATAAAATATTGTGTTTGGTATACTTAATTTCTGTCTGGTTTCATCTCTTCTGAACAGTAAAAGATGATGCCTTGGAGGCATTCTTTCATTTTCATGGTTTAGGGATTCATGATTATGTATTTTTCTTACAAATTTATGTTCTGATTTTAGTTCCTGTTTTAATATTTTTGGTTATAATCACATTATTACAAAATTTCTTCTGTTCCAGCTTTAAAATTCAGGAGCAATGTCCTGCCAGTGCTAAGGAGAGAGAAAACATATATTTTTAATGTGTGTGTTTTTTTTTGTTTGTTTTTTTTTACAGAGACAGAGAGAGTCAGAGAGAGGGACAGATAGGGACAGACAGACAGGAACGGAGAGAGATGAGAAGCATCAATCTTCAGTTTTTTGTTGTGACACCTTAGTTGTTCATTGATTGCTTTCTCATATGTGCCTTGACCATAGGGCTACAGCAGACCGAGTAACCCCTTGCTCAAGCCAGCGACCTTGGGTCCAAGCTGGTGAGCTTTGCTCAAACCAGATGAACCTGCGCTCAAGTTGGCAACCTCGAGGTCTCAAACCTGGGTCCTTTGCATCCCAGTCCAACGCTCTATCCACTGCGCCACCGCCTGGTCAAGCAGAAAACAGATTTTTTTTGATTGCTCAATTTTATCATGTATCTTTATAATTCAGAAATATTTCAACCACACAGAACATTTCAATTGTTCCACTGCTAAAAAGAATAAGATAAAACTTTGTAGATAAAGTCAGAACTACCCTTGGTACCTTTCCCTAATGAATCCAATCACTCTCTCTCTTTCTCCTGAGGTGAGCACAAGTTAGTATTTACTATTTCTCTGCAAGTTTTTACACAGTAACTAAAACTACATGTTTTCACAAAAAATACATAGCACTGCTCTGCATATTTTTAGTTTTAAATACTCTTACACCATACTTAGCTTTTAATTACTCACTATTTTTCACTCAACTCTTGTTTTAAAATATTAAAATGTCCATGATGGAACATTGCATTCTAATTCAGTCATTTTAGCAGCTGTATAGTGTTTCATTGAATGAATATATCACAATTTACCTTATCATTTCCTGCTGGTGGACATTCAGATTGATCTGTGTTGTAATAAACATTTTTTAGTAATGGCTGAGTATTTTCAGCTTAATTTTACAAGATATTGCTAAATTGCTCTTTAATGTTGTTGTGCCAATTTATCTTCCTATCACTCGATAGATTTGTATTTTTCCACATCCACACCAAATATTAGTAATTTTAGACTTTTCAAATTTTTGCTAAATTGATGCATGTGAAATAATATTTTTCTGAGGTTTTAATTTGCAATTTTCTGATTTCTAGTGAAGTTATACATCTGTTTTATTTCTATGGGTCCTTAGGTTTTCCTTCTTTGTGAATGCCTATTCATTACTTTTACTACTATTCTATTGAATTGTTTATACTTTTTAAACAATTGTTCTAGGCCTGAATGAGTTATGAATATCTTCTCTCAGAATGCAGCTTCTTTTTTTGAGAGAGAAAAGTGAGTGAGAGAAAGAGAGAAAGAGATAGAGAGTGAGAGAGATGAGATGAAAACCATCAACTTGTAGTTGCTTCATTTTAGTTGTTCATTGATTGCTTTCATATATGCTTTGATGGGGGGAGGGAGCTCAAGCCGAGCCAGTGATCCCTTATTTAAGTCAGAGACCTTGGGCTCAAGCCACTGACCATGGGATCACATGTATGATCACATGTATGATTCCATGATCACATGTATGATTCCACAGCGACACTGTGCTCAAACCGGCGACTTCAGGGTTTTGCACCTGGGACCTCAGCATCCCAGGTTGATGCTCTATCCATTGTGCCACAACAACTGGTCAGGGAATAATTGATTCAATTTTTTTAATAGCTATAAGTCTATTCCAATTGTTTATTTCTTCCTGTTTGAATTTTGGTAAATTAGAACTTCCAAGGAATTGGTACATTTCATCTAGATTATCTAATTTGTGGACATAGAGCTAATCATAATATCTCTTTATTATCCTTTCAAAGTCCATAGAATTTTCTTTATTGTTTTACTATTTTTAATTTTATTGATTTCTGCTTGAAATGTTATCATTTTTTTCTTCTGTTTACTTTGGATTTTATTTGCTCTCCTTTTTCTAGTTTCCTAAAGTAAAAGCTTAGAATTTTGAGTTTATCATTTTTATATTTTCTAAAATTTGTACTCACAGCTATAAATTTCACTATAAAGTACTGCTTTTGATGCATCCCACAAATTTTTATTATTTTATTTTCATTTAAATTTACTTCAAAATATTTTAAAATTTCTCTTGAAATTTCTTCTTTTCAGGTGTTGTTTAGAAGTATGTTGTTTAATCAATATGTATTTTGGAACTTTCCAGCTATCTTTCTGTTAGTGGTTTCCAGCTTAATTCCATTTGTGTTCTAAGAGTGGAGATTGTATACTATCTGTTTTAAATTTATTAGAATGTGTTTTATGATCCACAGTATCATCTATCTTGGTGGATGTTCCATGTGAGCCTGAGATAATGTGTAATTTGCTGTTGGATAAAATAGTTTAGATATTAATTATATCCACTTGATTATTGGTGTTAAATTCAACTAAATCTTTACTGATTTTCTGGCTTCTGGATCTGTGTTCATTTCTGATAGAAGAATGTTGTGAAATAGTAGAAAATATATATGTTGGTCTTGGTTCCTGGTTCCTGTCACAGTATTCCTAAAAACCTTGTAACTTCCTAAGTGACAAGAAAACTAGGATAATCTTTTATTCTAATATTCAATCTTTGATTCCAGCTACTGATCCACAACTTTTAATTCCCTTAGAATTTCTTGGATGATAGTAGTGTGTACTTTTCCTTTCACTGATGTCTTTTTAAAAATATTTAGCCATATGTTACCATATTTTTCATGAAAATGTCTCCTACTTTTGTTGGTCCTAGAAGCTTTATAGTTTTTATGCTATTTTTTTAATTAAAAAATCTAAGTTGTTATTACTGAATTATAAAAATGCTATTTATTCTACAGGGTGAGTAAAAGTAAGTTTACCATTGTGAGTATGCAAAACACAGAGCTTATTTTTGTATTATTATTTATTAATTATTAGATTATTTTCTATACAAATAACTGTTATCCTGACATATAGAAAATTAATTAAGCTTTCTTATTTTCCTAAGTTTACCTGTTTATTCTATTCTATTTTTGTACATTTTCTGATTTTTAGTGTTTGAGAAAAAAATTTATCTCTTCCTTTATTTCCTTTATTTTATTATTGTTATTATTATTATTATTATTTATTTATTTATTTGTATTTTTCTGAAGTTGGAAATGGGGAGGCAGTCAGACAAACTCCCGCATGCGCTCAACCGGAATCCACCCAGCGTGCCCACCAGGGAGCGATGCTCTGCTCATCTGGGGCATTGCTCTGCTGCAACCAGAGCCATTCTAGTGCCTGAGACAGAGGCCACAGAGACATTTTCAGTGCCCAGGCCAACTTTGATCCAATGGAAGCCTGGCTGCAGGATGGGAAGAGAGAAACAGAGAGGAAGGAGAGGGGGAGGGGTGGAGAAGCCGATGGGCACTTCTCCTGTGTGCCCTGGCCGGGAATCAAACCCGGGACTCCCGCACGCCAAGCCAAAGCTCTACCACCAAGCCAACCGGCCAGGGCCATTATTATTTTTTTTTTGCCTGTTATACTGACTAAGATTTTCAGATCAATGACAGCAACAAATTGTGTGGTGCCTGGCTTTAATGTATCAGATATTTTATAATTATATATTTGTTATACGGTTTTTATTGTTAGGTAAATGTCTATCCTATTTTAGCATGTTAAAATTTTCTAAATATTATGAATAATTAAAAATTATGATTTGAACTTTAGTTAATGCTTTTTGTATATTTTTCTACTTTGATTATTAGTTATCAGGAGAAAGTGAATATGCCACCTAAAGGCTGTTTTACAACCCTCCTTCCCCAAAAGTGTGTGGCTAATAGAAAGAGAACAAGGATTATAACAGAAAGAATAGACACAATCAAGAATATTCATGATGGAGAGAGTTCAGGTAGACTGGCGTTTCCCGAAATGCAGGACATGTACTATAGATAGATAACTGAAGACTTTAGATGACTCTAGCCCCTGTCACCATTTACTCTTAGGCACATGAAAGACTCTGAGTGAGAACAACCCAGTATAGTTCAGGTAACCCCCCAGCAGCACGAGACAGAATAATAATATTACTATTATATCAGTGTTCATTTTTTGAGGTTTTTAATTGTATTATGGTTATATAAGATATTAATGCTAGAAGTTTGGTGAATGGTACATAAAAGTTCTCTATGCAACTTCTGCTATTTTCTGTTAAGCATAAGGTGATTTTAAATGAAACCTTCAGGACCATGAGACAAACTAAAAAATGTTACTGATTGGAGTGGTTTATTTTACAAAAATAGATAACCACAACACAAAAGTATTGGCCACTGAAGCTCATGGGAATGGGGATTTAGATGGACTTATTTTAAATTAGCTTTAATATGAAATCTTCCCATGCTTTTTTAGTTGCAAAAATAGTACAGAAAGCTCTTATATACTATTAACCCAACTTCTCCTAATATTAACATTTGCATAATCCCAGTAAAATTAATAACATCCAAAAGGAACACTTATACCATATCATTGACTAACCTAGAGACTTTTAATTTTTCCTGTTGTATAATGAATGATGCTTTTCTAGCCCAAGATTCAATCCAAAATCTTACTCTGCCTTTAGTTGTTATATTCAGTTTTCTCAAATGTATTATAATTCTCTGTCTTTGTTTGTCTTTTATGACCTTGACATTTTAAAGAGCATGGATCAGTTATTTTGTAGAATGTCACAATTTCAGTTAATCTGATATTTCCTCATGATTAAATTCAAGTTATGCATTTTTTTTTAGTAAGAATATCAAAGAACTGCTGTTGTGACCTTCTCAGTGTATCATATCAGGTACAGCATTAAGAAATGTCTTAATTCATTGTATCTTATGCAATTTTAATTTTATCACTTGCTTAAGGTGATATCTGTCAGGTTTCTCAACTCTAAGGATATATTTTCATTTATAATTCTGGGGGTAAAAAAATAATTCTTCCACCTTGTAAGTTGTTTTAGCTGGGCTAATAATCAAATGAACAAAGACAGAATGAAAAGAATACCCATCTAGGGGTTTACTACACTAATGCACATTCTAAGGGTGTCATAAGAATGAGAGGTAATATTTATTGGGCAGTAAAGGCTTAGATACCATTCTGGACAAAGAAGAAAAAAATAAGCAGGGGTCTGGGATTTCGAAAGAAAAAAAAAGGCAATTCAAAGGTAGCTGAAAAGAATGGAACACATAGGGCAAACAAATTCCCAGTAGGTAACCCAGAAACAATGGGACTCTTGGGTGGAATTTAGCGAACAGGCCCCTCTGGGGACTGTTCTTACTGTTGTTAAAGTGAGCACACTAAAATGCCCTTCCTGGAGCAGGCGTTTCCATCTTCCATCTCTTAGGCAGGAAAGGGGGAAGGTCAAGGTTCTTTCTGATTCTTCTGTTTCTTAATAACCCACTGAAGATCAATATCTCAAAAGGTATATTTTTCAGATGTTGAAACTTAGATTTTCTTCATAATTAATAAATATTTGGTAAGGTGATATTTTGAAACTATGCAATATCCTGTTTCTTATATTTTTATCTACTAATTTTAGCATCCATCTGTGACTCTTGCCTGGAATAATTATTACTGCGGTGTTTGCCTAATGTTGATTCTTTATTTTTATCATTTCTCTGCATGCATTAATTAGGATTTGACTGTAACAAAAGCTATCCCTTTTCCTTCATTTACCTTTCTTTAATGTATTCAATTATTTATGTATATTATTATGAACTATGGAGTATAATACAATATGTCATTTATTTCATTGTTCAAAATGACCCAGATTTGGCTATTAAAATTTTTCAAGTGGCTCTTCAATATGCTTATATCATTTTCTAGCATTTCCTGTGTTTCTGGCACCACAAGCTATACCAGGATTGTCTAGTATATTCTCTTCCTGGAATCCACCATTCCTCCAAGAGCCCTACTTCCTTTCATTGGAGGAAAGTATTTGGAAACTAAAATCTGAGAGTTAGGTATCCTCATTACTCCTGGAACGGTATTACTACTAGGCTCTCTCAGTGGACAGAGCTGGAATATATATGTATACAAACTAGCCTATGCATACAGACACATCTGTATTTATTTCTTTATCTATCTATTGGTGGTGAAACGGCACCAGGTGTTAGACTGGTGGAGTCAGACTGGACCTTGGTTCAGCAACCTTAGTACTTGAGTTCTGGCTAGGAAAGAATTCAGAGCCAAGACTCCAATGTAAGAGAAAGTTCAGAATGTCACAGAGGTAGAAGATATGAACCATAGAAGAAATCGGCTTGGGAAAAACATTACAACAAAAGAAAGGCTCTTAAAGCTTAGGAGAGAGAGAGGCAAGGAAAAAGTGCCTGGAGGAAGGCGATGGGGAAAGGCCATGGTGTGCTCCACAGAGGGAACCTCGCAAGGTCCTGCATCCTGAGCGTTTTATCCCCTCTCTAAACGTGGCGGTTTTAGAGGAGGTCCAAGAGGAGGATCTCAACAGAATATTCATCAGCTTTTCCAGGTGTGGACTTTCAGAGTTGTGGTCTCCACTAATTGGTTGGCGCTAAGGGGGGGGGGGAGTCATTAGTCATCGCATCTGGTTCTGATGTCAGCCATGGCATCACCCTGTCTGGTTTCACCACTTTTCTGGGCCTGGAGCTGAAACACAACTGAGGTATAAATGTCATCTTTGGTTTGTCCAAAACTGACTCTGTGGTCCGCAGACCCGAGGCTTTATTCTTAAGATTACTTGATGTGGGCCAGAGCCTCATTGTTTTGAGGGCCCCATGCTTAAGGGAGTGCTTGTACAAGGGCTTGTATAGGAGTCTTATGAGGCTAATCTCTGGCTCCTTTGTTCCACCTCTAAGGGGGTCCACCACATGACTCGCCACATGCCAGGGGAAGAAAGGTCAGGCGAGAGTCGGAGCGACCTGACCAGCAATATGCCAAGAGAGGAAAGGTCACCCTGAGTGCGAGACCCCTGTTTTCCCCATTGCTAGGACCCAGGGCTCTCTGCCCTGGTGACATTCCATAGCTGACTTATCGTCCTTGCTCTGCTCACATCTGTCTAATTGCCTACCACATGTCTACTTATATTTCTATTAAAAACTGATCTAGAAACCTCTAATTTTAATCCACCATCATAGATTTTATTCTAACCTTTTTTTCTTTCTTTATTTGTAATTCATTTCTCTAACCCTGAGAAAATATGTTTTCGTTTCTATGGTATCTTTATATGTGGAAATTGATTTTTGATGATTACCAAAGCATCAGTCTCTTACTATGGCTCCCTTTTCTCTACTTCTAGCTTCAACTTGCCTTGCATTTCCGATCTCATAAAGGTAAGTTTGTTAAATGAGATGAATGGGAACTCCAGCTTTGTAGAATTATGCAGTTCAATAGTGCAGAGAGGATCAGGGTTAATAAGCAAACAGACATTCAATTAATGTTTTTAAGTAATTTCATTTTACTGGGCTAATTCTGTATTGGTTTAAGAAAATTAATCTTTTGATGGATTCTGTTTATTACAATGCCAAAATTCTTTCTTCAGAATTTGCAATAAAAATAGTAAGTTGAGACTGAAAATATCCAGTAAGATATGTCAGACCTGTCTCAGAAATGGAAAACAAACAAAATTAATATTATGCATTATTTTAATTTTGTAAAGGGTGTTGAATCATTTTTGTCTGTGAATGATGCCATACAAAACTAGTTTTAACTGTTCTTGTTATACAGCAATAGGAATAAATTAATATTAATTAGACATTTGTTTTTTTATTTATTTTAAGCTTAAAAAGTTAGTATATTATTTGAATAATGTATGTACCTATTTTAACTAATGGTGTTATTTTTTCAGTTACTTAGTTTAGAAGTGATAATTTTAGCTTTAAAGCATATTTTGATTTGCAAATTTGTTACCTAATCTCTTTTCTTTATAAGTAGATTTTTAAATATCCATAATTTTAAAAGTAAAGTACTTCTGTTGTGAAAAGTCCTCATTAGGGAAATGGATGCCTTGCATGATTTTTAAAAAGTATAGAAACAACAGTTGCCATGGCAAGTGTGAGATTTAGGTTCAGTATTCATGTGAGGATTGTCATAAGAATCGTCTTCAAACACATGCAAGGTAAATGTTGAACAAATTATATCAGCTTGTTGCTGACTATCAAAATATACACAAGAGAGCCTGAGACTTAACTTAGGGTATGGAATTGAAATTTAAATCTGAGGAGCTATTTTATAGTGAAGGCTGTTCAATTAGCAGATATACTTTTGAAGGCAAGGATTTAGAATGTATTCTTCCTAGGTCTTTATAAACTAATAAATTTATAATAAATATCAGGATAGTTTGGGTGATATCTCATCTTAATGTTGAGGCATAAACAATGAGCCCCCAAAGATCCCAGCTGAGCCTTAAGATTCTAAGAATGCCATTTAGACTTAGAATTTACTTTGGAATGGGACCGAGGAGCCTGTCTGGTTCAGCCTGTCCACAGAGACGTGACACCCAGAGAAATGACGTGAGAGAGCTCAAGTGCACACACCCACAGATTAGAAGTTTGGGACCACAGCTCCCTCTGGTCTGGTGGAATAACAAACCATAGCAGGAAGATCTTGTGTGTAGTGTGCTACATAATTCTTAGGATTTCTGAGGGTGGTGATGGTGTATATTTCATTAACCAGTGTAACAACTGTGTGAAGCAGAGAACGTACAATGATCTTTTCCTCAGTATGAAGGCACAATAGTAACTGTACATTCTCTGTTCCACACAGTTGTTAGTTACACTGTGCCTTCAGGGAAATTGAGGAAAAGATTTTAGAGTACTTGTCTAAGTTTAAGAAGCAGAGTCGGGACTTGACTGCTTATATTTGACCTAAGCCATTGCTCAGTCCAGTTACCTTTCCTGTTGCCATTTGTGAGAGAAAATTTGGAATGAAATGTAAATACCAAACATAAACGAAGATTCTGTGTGTTTGGACTCAGGTGAAGACGCACTTGTTAAGAGAAAAGGGGCAGAAAGTTTCAGTGGCTAAATTTAGATCAGCGCTTCTCAGAGTGTTTCTGGAAAATACTGTTCTGAAATGTAGGTAGGTGTTATATTGTATTAGTCAGGGTTTGGCTCAGCTGCAAGTAACAGAAAAACAAAACAAAACAAAAAATAACAGCACTGTCTGCAAGATTGAAGATTATTTCTCTTTCCTTTGAAGGATCTGGAAGTAGGCGTTGTGTACTTAGCGTGGTGGCTTCACGGTAACCAAGGAGCCCGGTTCTTACTCTCTTGCAATTCTCTTGTCTTTCGTGAGCTTCCCACTGGTTCAGCTGTCAAAGCAGTAGCCATCACCCTGTGTTCTGGCCAGCCCCAAAGAGGAAGGTGGGTGATGCCAAAAGAAGGAGTGCTCCTTTTTTTTAAGGCTATCTCTAGGTTTTCATGTATATCATTTCCACTTACATCTAATCGATCAGAACTTAGTTACAGGGTCAGGACTAGCAGCAAAGGGAGCTGGAAATAAAACCTTTTGGCTAAAGAGCAGTACGCTCAGCTAAAACTAGAATTCCACTGGAAAAGAAAAAGGGATGGATGGACATGGCAAATGACCCTATCAATGAATGCTACATACACCTGTAAAAGTAGTGTCTGTTAAAAAAAAAAAAGAATTCTGTGGGCAGTGAAGACTCAGAAATGCTATTAAATAAAGCTAAACAGATCTTTTTTAACAACAGGCTTCTCGAAGATGCTAATGGGCGTTGTGACAATCTGAGTGGGATATAACATGTAAAGTTTTCCTACTTATTTGACTATTTAAGACTCTTGATTCATGGAGCATCTTTTGGAATTAATAGTCCACAAAATATACTTTGAGGGAATACTGCTGTAAACTGCTGAATCCAGGATGTATAATTTCTATCTGTTCCCTGCTGCCGTGCACTGACTGAACAAAGCACTGTGCCTCTGACTCACTTGATTGTATTCAATGTGTAAGTCAGTGATATGCTGAAGCATACATAATGAGTATGACTGTGGGGTGATTTGCACATATAAAGGATTATGGAAATGCCAAGTAATTGGACATGAAAGAGGAGATTCTTAAGTTTCTGCCTAAAAAATATTGAGCAATTTTCAGGTAGATAACTCAGTGTTCTCTAACACCTCTGGTAAGGGGGTGGGGACGCTACTGCATAGTACAATAATAAGAGCTACTACCACTGTTGAGCCCACAGGGAACCTTTGGTGCTGCAGCTGGGCTGCCCAGCCTGGACTGTGGACACTCCCTTGACCCTAGACCAGGCACATCAAGTACATCTTTAAATTTACCCTGAATACTGCGCTATCTTTGCCTAGGTCATTCATTAACCCAATCTCCATGTTACACTACTAACTCTTTCCTCTAACTCTCAACTCTTCCTCCTTCGTTCTCATTTTCTGCATATGGTCTGCTGCCTGCCTCAGTGTGTACGCAGAAGCACTCAGAGAGAACTTCTACAGACTCCTCCCCATTTACCTGCTTAGTGACCTTCTAATCCGCATACTTGACTTTCTCACCTGTCACATAGGAACCACATGCATCTCATTCTAGTGTCAGTTCTCTCCCTCGCACACTTGTTTTCATCCCTCTGGCCCACGCAAGGGCGTCGCATCATAACTCTGACCTCTATTTCTTACATCGTCAATGTGTTCCCTTTTACAAAGCTGTTTTCATTAGTGCACAAATCTGCTTTTTCCCCATCTTAAAAGAGGAGAAAAAAAAACTTTTTTCTCTTGACTTTATTTTTGTCTAATTTACAATAAACTCCTTGCTGCCTCCAAGTTTCCCCCCTTTCCACTTTTAACCTCTCCAATCAGGTTTGCCCACCACTACTCTGAATCTGCTCCTGCCTCGGTCCCTGGGGGATGGTTATGTTGCCGAAACCAATGGCCACCCCTCAGACTCGCCCTCCTCGCTCTGCAGCATTTGGGACAGGACATTGCCCTTCCTCACTCACTCTCTTTATTTAGCTTCCAGCACATTTCTCCCTTCTGGTGTCCTTCTTACCCCATTGGGCATTTTTTTTTTTTTGTTTAGAAAATGCAGTAGAAATGGAGCCATTCAACATGTTCAAATGCAGACTCAATCTAAAGTCTTTGGGGAGAATTTCTAGAAGGTTTCAGAAGTAAAAACAAGTGATTCAGAGCAGGTTGCTTGGATTGTCTGAGTTAGTTCCTTCAGGTGTAATGTAGAACTGTTTGGACTGCATGGTTTGAACTTAGCTTAGACTTCCCCAATTCTTGGAAAGCATTGTATGATTGAACATACACCAGATAAAGAGACAAGAACCTGATGTTCTAGGGCGGTGCTTTTCAAACACTGGTCTGCGAACCGGTCCACCAGAAAGTTTGTGCCGGTCTGCAAGAGTTAACTACCCTGATGTTGTATGAAGGTTATAGGTCCAATGATTTTAGTAAAATTTTCTTATGCTCAGGGTGATTTCTACTTTACCAGTCCCCAAAATAATTCTGTTTTCACCGGTCCCCAACTGTAATGCACATTAGACATGATGTCACCTCTCTGTTCAAAACCCTCCACAGACTTTCAATTTTGCCCAAAGTCAAAGGCAAAATCCTCACAATGATCTACAAGAGCACACCTCACTCTTTCTTACCTCTCTAAACTCATATCCTACTAACCTTTACACAGTCTATTTTTTCTGCTAGAGACACTCTTTTTTCAAATTTCTACATATTTAATTTCTCCTACTCCAAATTTTTTTACTCAAATGTTATTTTTTCAATAAAACATACTCTGGCTTCCCTATTTAAAATTATAATCCAGTCTACCACTGTGGCTCTTTCAGTTCCTCTTCCCTGTTTCTATTTTTCTGTATCACAGGCACCCTGTGACATATTATATCAGATACTTATTTATTATATTTATTGCTTATTATCTCTCTTTCTTAGTTCAATACCTCTGGGACTTTTGTCTGTTTTTTTTTCCCCCCTCTAGTGTATCTCAAGCACTCAAGAGAGTACCTGGTACATAGTAGGTGTTCAGTATTTCTTGAGGGTTAAATGATTGCGTTTTAAAGACAGTACTTCCAAGTGGGTATTATATCTGTTTTCAACTACATAAACTGAGCTGTGTAGAGACCAAATAACCTCTCTAACAGCACACAGTGAAGAAACTGCATAGCTGGATTCAGGCCATGATCTTTGCATTGTACTACTAGAGTTACCCTGTAAGATGGTTTTTATGTTCAAAGCCAGAGGATAAGATTGTTTCAAAAAGAGGGGACTGTCAACGGGCTGAGAACCTGCCAGCACCGCCAGAAAGAAGAAGGATTGAGAACAACGACTAAGCGTTCTTTGTATCTAGGTGATAGTGAGTTTGCAAAAGCTATTTCAGTAGTACTGGAGCCACAGACAGAGAGCAGTGGGTGAGGGAGTGGAATGGAAAGTATGTAAAAAAAAAAAAAAAAAGAGAGTGAATAATTATTCTCAAAAATTCTGGGAATGCAAAGCAGAAAAGACAATAGTTACATGGAAAAATTTATTTTAGATAAGTAAGATTAGCATATTCATAAGAAGAGAGAAAGGAGGTAAAGATAGTTAAATATATAGGTATGAGGATAGAGGAAAATAGGATGGACTGCTTTCTGGGAACTTAGTGGATAAAATCATGCATCAACATTCATGGGGTTTCCTGGCCAGGTGGTTTGGGTTGAACTGTGAGGCATGTGGCCTGTGCTAAAGCAGGAACTAAATTATCCCTTCACTTTATTTTTTCTTGTTCCTTGAGAGAAATTGTTCTTATTTTCTGTAGCAGTTTTTCCAGTAAGTTACTACTTTCCCCAACCTCTTACCTCAGTTCCAAATACCAGTGACTTCTCCCTCTTAAGAAAATGACATTGCCTATTGTCTTCTAGAGGTAAGAGAGGCCAGTGGGTATGATGAGCTCTTTCAACTCATCTCTTGTCTGACATGATATCATTTACATTGTTCTTTGCTCCCATCTCACTGGAAAGGTATTCCTGTTGTTCCCCAAGTTCAAAATGTAAACCTAGAATAATTTTTTTTTGTATTTTTCTGAAGTTGGAAACGGGGAGGCAGTCAGACAGACTCCCACATGCGCCCGACCGGGATCCACCTGATACGCCCACCAGGGGGTGATGCTCTGCCCATCTGGGGCATTGCTCTGTTGCAACCAGAGCCATTCTAGCGCCTGAGGCAGAGGCCTTAGAGCTGTCCTCAGCGCTCGGGCCAACTTTGCTCCAATGGAGCCTTGGCTGCTGGAGGAGAAGAGAGAGACAGAGAGGAAGGAGAGGGGGAGGGGTGGAGAAGCAGATGGGCGCCTCTCCTGTGTGCCCTGGCCGGGAATCAAACCCAGGACTGCTGCATGCCAGGCCGATGCTCTACCACTGAGCCAACTGGCCAGGGCCTAATTTTTCTTTCATTTGGAAAATGTATTCATCAAGTACTTCTTTTTTACATCATTTCTTTTCTTTCTTTTTTGAAATTGAATTTATTGGGGTGACATTGATTAATAAAAATATATAGGTTTCAGGTGTACAATTCTATAATACATCATCTGTATATTGTATTGTGTGTTCACCACCCCAAGTCAAGTCTTCTTTCATCACCATTTATCCTTCCATATCTTCTTCTATCTCCCCTCTCCCTTTCCCTCTTGTAATCTCCATACTTTTGTCTGTGTCTGAGTATTTTTCTCTTTCTTTTTCACCCAGCCCTTCCAATCCCTATTCCCTCTGACAGCTGTCAGTCTGTTCTCCATATCTATGAATCTGTTTCTATTTTGTTAGTTTATTTTTTTATTAGATTCTACATAGGAGTGAAATCATACGGTACTTGTCATTCTCTGGCTGGCTATTTCACTGAGTGTAATACTCTTCAGGTCCATCCATATTGTCGCAAGGTAAGATCTTCTTCTCCTTCTCCTTCTCCTTCTTCTTCTTCTTCTTCTTCTTCTTCTTCTTCTTCATCTTCTTCTTCTTCTTCATCTTCTTCTTCCTTCTTCTCCTTTCTTCTCCCTTCTTCTTCTTCTCCTTCTCCTTCTTCTTCTTCTTCTTCTCCTTCTTCTTCTTCTTCTTCTTCTTCTTCTTCTTCTTCTTCTTCTTCTTCTTCTTCCTCCTCCTCCTCCTCCTCCTCCCCCTCCTCCTCCTCCTCCTCCCCCTCCTCTTCCTCCCTCCTCCTCCTCTTCTTCTTCTTCTTCTTCTCCTTTTATAGCTGAAATATTATTTCATTGTGTAAATGTATGACAGCTTTTTTAATTCACTCATCTACTGATGAGCACTTGGGCTGTTTCAAAATCTTGGCTACTGTAACTAATGCTGCAATGAACATAAGGGTGTATATTTTCTAGTTAGTGTTTCAGATTTCTTTGGACATATTCTCAGAAGTGGAATTGCTAGGTCATAGGCAGTTTTGTTTTTAATTTTTTGAGGTGCACCAATATGCATTCTTACCACCAGTGCATGATGGTTCCCTTTTCTTCACATCTTTGCCAACACTTGTTTGTTGATTTATTGATGGTAGCTATTCTGACAGGTGTGAGGTGATATCTCACTTTGGTTTTAATTTACACTTCTCTGACGATTAGTTATGTTGAGCATCTTTTCATATATTTATTGGTCATCTGTATTTTTTCTTTGGAGAAGTGTCTATTCAGGTGTTTTGCCCATTTCTTAATTGGATTGTTTGTTTTTATCTATACTTATAAACAAGACCTCCAAGATATAGAATACTCTTTCTAGCTATTACTTTCCTGAAGTTCCAGTGAAATGTAATAATTTCATATATACAGCAATTAAATATTTAACTTCTAATATAATAAGCCTTGTGTTTGACATTGGGAAATCCTAATATGAATAACTTCAGATATATAGAGTGAGGAACATAGAAACATAAATAGATGATAATACCATGTATTAAGTGTAACAATGCAGCTTTTTAAAAATTTCACAGTAAAATAGACATCTATATCATGCTCTTTCCATAATTTGTTTTTGAATGACATGGATTTCCTTTGTTCTTCTAATCTCACTTGATTTGGGTTTCTGTGGCTTGGAAAAAAGGAAAGTTGATTAATAGGCTCAAGTTATCAAACTCAGTAGGTGACAGGGAAGGTTTCCAGGAAAGCTTTGTGGAAGAAGGAATGTATGAAGTAAGAATTAAGTGAATAAGAATCAGACTCTAGCCAGAGGAGGTGAGAGGAGAGATGTGGGTGTGAGGAGGTGGTCAGAGTGGAAGGAATAGTAGAGGTTCTGATGGGAGATACAGTTCAGCAGGAATATGTCAACTGGTGTTTTCGGTGAGAGAAAATACACGGCAGGGCGCACCAACTGAAAAGACCAGGAAAGTGGTCAGGGATCAGAACATGGACTATCTTAATAGGGCGTGTGAATGACTGAACATTTTAGGCAGTGGAAAGTCAAGCAAGAAAGTTACATGGGCAAGTTTGTGGGTCTGTAGAGGATGAATATGAAGGATGGGTCTGGAAACATAACATCTTCAATATCAAATCTATTTTCTGATTGCCAGCTCCCCCTAAACTTTCTGTTGCTTCAAAATTTTTTCTGTTTAAGAGAGCATTTGTGGTTTGCTTCTCCTTAAAGATGATGAACTCTATTCCCCCTCTTTCTCAACATCTTACATCAATATTTTAAATAACGTTCATAAATATTATATGTATTGTTTCGTATTTAAAAGAGGAGAACAAAACTTGGGATGAAAGAAAGCCCAAAGAGAAGAAAAGTGAAACAGGAGAGAAAGCATTTGTCCTCCTCCAGTTCCCTGAGGTTTGGCCATATCTTAAGAATAAAAGACGTGGCCCTGGCCAGTTTGCTCAGTGGTAGAGCATTGGCCTGGCGTGCAGGAGTTCCAGGTTCGATTCCCAGACAGGGCACATAGGAGAAGCGCCCATCTGCTTCTCCACCTCTCCCCCTCTCTTTCCTCTCTGTCTCTCTCTTCCCCTTCCACAGCCAAGGCTCCATTGGAGCAAAGATGGCCTGGGCGCTGGGGATAGCTCCTTGGCCTCTGCCTCAGGCACTAGAATGGTTCTGGTTGCAACAGAGCAACACCCCAGATGGGCAGAGCATCGCCCCCTGGTGGGCGTGCCAGGTGGATCTCGGTCGGGTGCATGCGGGAGTCTGTCTGACTGCCTCCCCGTTTCCAACTTCGGAAAAATACAAAATAATAATAATAATAATAATAATAATAATAATAATAAAAGACGTAACCAGAGTGGTGGACCTAGAGTAGAAGACCTATTATCGAAGATTTAGGGGCCAGTAATTGCTTAATCAAAAGGTTTTATAAAATATGGAATAATTGTCTTAAAAGGAGTATATACATCTTTACTTCTATATTAGTCTAAATAAATATAATGTAAACAAAAATGCTTAGCTAATATTTAAATTTAGAAATCAATAATAATACATAGGTTTCAGTTGGACATCTCTGTGGCATTTGAACTGCTGATGGTGTGTGTGTCTGTCACCCAGAGTCAAGCCATTTTCCGTCACTGTGTATTTGTCTGTCTTTACTCCTCTCCCCCTGGTAACCACTTCTCACTTTTATCTGTGTCCATTAGTCCCCAGTTTTATATCCCACTTATGTGTGAAATCATATAGTTCTTAGCTTTTTCTGATTTTCTTATTTCACTTAGTATAATGTCCTCAAGTTCCATCCATGTTGCAAATGACAATATATCATCATTTCTTGTAACTGAGTACTATTCCATTGCATATATGTACCACATCTTCTTTATCCGATCCTCTATTGAGGGAAACCTTGGTTGTTTTCATATCTTGGCCACTGTGAATAATGCTATAATGAACACGGGATGCATGTATCTTTGATTTCCCATTTTAAAAAACTTAAGGCCAGTATCTAATTAGCTACACCAATTAGAATTATTTTTTTGTCATTTTTTTAAACCTCAGCCTCAAGTTGTCACATTTAAGTTTTTTAAACTGATGAAAATTGAAATTAATTGTGAAACAATGAGTTAAGAACTCTTCTAGATTATCTTCAGTCTTTTACAGTTGTTGCCCATAGGTCTCATTTGACAGCGATATTTAGAGCAGCTTTTCTTTGGAGGGAAGTAGGTGTAGTTATAAAGGGGCGATATCAGGGATCTTTGGGGTGACAGAAATATTCTGTATTTTGACTGCTTTAACATCAATAGCCTGGTTGTGATATTATACCATAGTTTTTCTTTTTTTTTTTTTGTTTTTTTTTTTGTTTTTTGTTTTTTGTTTTTTTTTCATTTTTCTGAAGCTGGAAACAGGGAGAGACAGTCAGACAGACTCCCGCATGCGCCCGACCGGGATCCACCCGGCACGCCCACCAGGGGCGGTGCTCTGCCCCCCAGGGGGCGATGCTCTGCCCATCCTGGGCGTCGCCATATTGCGACCAGAGCCACTCTAGCGCCTGAGGCAGAGGCAACAGAGCCATGCCCAGCGCCCGGGCCATCTTTGCTCCAATGGAGCCTTGGCTGCGGGAGGGGAAGAGAGAGACAGAGAGGAAAGCGCGGCGGAGGGGTGGAGAAGCAAATGGGCGCTTCTCCTATGTGCCCTGGCCGGGAATCGAACCCGGGTCCTCCGCACGCTAGGCCGACGCTCTACCACTGAGCCAACTGGCCAGGGCTTATACCATAGTTTTTCAAGGTCTTACCATTGGGGGAGATTGTTAAAGGGTACGTGAGATCTTTCTATTATTTCTTATAACTGCATGTGAGGCTACAATTATCATAAAATAAAAAACTTAATTAAAATACTTATTGAGCACCTGTTATGTGGCAAGAACTATTATAAATACATAAAAATTTTGTACTTAGAATGTACATGCTGATGTAGAGGAAATTCTTGTGAGTGAGTTACTTTTGCCCAGTGCTCTGCCTTGGCATAGAATGCAATGCCACTCTGGAGGTTGTAAACGTGGAAGCCTTGGGACCATTCAGATATAATGTCCTTGATTTGGTCCTTGAATAGGCATGTTCTTATGGCTGTAAAGGGAGTTGTTTCTCTTCACATGTGCAGGTAGCACATGTGAGTGAGTGGGTGCCCCAACAAGTCCTCTCTAGAAGATAGTAGGTACAACTCAATGACTTTAGCAGATTTAGTGGTTAGCAATTACATTAAAAAAGTGAAAGCTTTGAGGAGGAAGCTGAAGAGTTACTGTTATCAGATGAAAAGCTATTAAAACAATGAACATTTGGGCTATATTTTCTGCCTTGGTTAAAAGCATCACCATCACTTTCGACCTCAAGCAGAGAAATCTTAATGTGTACTTGTCTCTCCTCTCTCCCTAACTCTCTGGATATCTAATCGGTATACCCAGGATCTCCTCTTCCCTA
The DNA here is from genome assembly GCF_036850995.1 of Saccopteryx leptura. Taxonomy (NCBI): domain Eukaryota; kingdom Metazoa; phylum Chordata; class Mammalia; order Chiroptera; family Emballonuridae; genus Saccopteryx; species Saccopteryx leptura. The sequence continues at coordinate 24,436,599 of NC_089510.1, forward strand.
GTTTTTTCTCTAATCATCTTTTCCTTCTTTCTATACTTACAGTACAAGTTAGATTATTATGATCTCTTGCCTTGACTTCTCAGTCTCTATTTAGTAGTTTCATGTCTTATCCAGAATCTCACCACCACCTTCATTCATAATTTATACTTTTTTCTGACTTACCTCTTAAATACAAAAATCTGATCATGCCATACTGTCTGCTTAACATCAGCCTCAGGTTAAAACTCTATTAGATTGGCTTCCAAAAATACTTCAGTATCTCACCCTATCATATATTTCACAACTTTATTCTGAGCATTTCCCATACCATGCTCTGTCCAATTGTAGCTGACTTCCTTATCATTTCCTAAATGGCCTCCTTGTTTTTGAATATGCATTACTAACCATCTGACATTTCTCTCCTGTCATTCTTCCCAAACTCAGACTCATGATTTAATTCCTGCTCTACCATAACCTCTTCTCTGGAACCTTTCCTAAAACTCTCATCCCTCCACGTCCAAGAAGGGATTCTCTCTTCTATCTACCCTAGCATCATAGCACTTGGCATACTGACTTGCTGTTATTTCTTGCTAAGTCTGTATCCACTACCAGTCCTGCTACTAAGTAACATAGGACGTTTCAGATGGTAAAGTTCTTTCTATAATTGTCTTGGGAAGAATTCTTGTCCTTGTGCATGTCTCCATTTCTGCTTAAACATTCACAATCTTTTCTTGTTTTTGATGTTCCAATTTTCCTTGGAAGCAAAACTCGATCAAACCCAGTAGCACCTCCTAAGCCACTTCCCGAATGACTGAGTCCCTGTGTGATGCCCCAGAACATGTGTTTATGTTACCCAGGCCCAGAATTGATCTGCTTGAAAAAAAATCCCACTATCTTGTTTTTGTCATTTACTACTTTAACTGACCTTGAAATAAGAACAGCAAAAGTTGCCCTACCGTGTTCATATTTGACCTTTGATTCAAGAAAATTTGTGTTAATCCAAGTATTATCATACTGTGAACCCTGTGTCAGAGATCATGAGCTTCTAAAGATTATTCATACGAAGGACACTGTTGTTGAGCTTTATGTCTCTACCTGTAAATTTGGTTGTCATCGATACAGTGCTGCGGGGTTCTTCATCACTGGAGAAATGTATAATGCTCTAGTTTATCTGCATCTTTACATTCTACTGACACCTAAGTAGATGTTATGTTGCCATGCTGATATATTCAAAACATTTCAGAGCCACGCAGACCTTTGCACTACTCTGCAAAGTAATTATCAGAGCTTCTTGCATTTGCCAACACTTTTGTAGTGAAAAAAAAAATGGATAGCAGTGGATATTAAGGTACAAAGAAAGACAGTTAAGTGCCCATAAATATACTTCATATTTTTATTAACAACTTAGCTCACCCATTGCTCATTTATTTCAGGTCTCATACTGGATTATTGTGAATATTATTACTATGTCCCATATACGATAATCACACGCACACAGAGTGGTGGTACATATATCTTATCTTTCTCCCAAACAGTCTCAGTATCATGTGTATTATTTCACACTTAAAACATTTAACATCACTAAATTGAAACAGAAGAAGCAGGGGAGGGAACAGAAGGTGACAAATGAAGAGGAGGAGGGAGAGTGGGAAGGCAGCGTGTAGCAGAAAGAGGCCAGGCATATGGGGAAACAGGCATCTGTCAAATTCGTAGAAAACAGCAAGCCAGTCTCTGATTGATGACAGGCATTTGTTGTCTCTCCTGGTGCTTCGCCTTAAGGGGTGCTGTTCATGAGAAAGGCTGCTGCCTCACTGTGGCAGGGACCCCTGTATACATAGCAGCATTGACATAAAACCTCTGACCAGAAGTATTCTTCAAAGATTGTAGTGCAATGTTGACTTTCTTTTATTTTATAATTTCCATTCACATTTGCGAGAAAATTTCATCTTTTCTGTCCTATGCTCCCCAATAGGCAGATTTATTTACCTGCAGTTTCTAGAAGCTGTCTGATTATAATTACCATGGATAAGCCCACAACTTCTACACTCAAACAGTTCAGAGAACAATAGCCCAAGCTCACCCAGCCGTGTCTTTGGCGGCACGCTTAGTGGGTGTCGTGCTTCTTGGACACCAGACCCTGAAGATGGACCCAACAGAAAGAAGGGCTTTGAAGTGACACAGACCTACATTCCAATTCTGGTTCTGAAATAATGTGACTTTGAGACAGCCACTTAACTTTTCCAAGTCTCTGTGTCTTCAACAATATTACTGTACAGATTAACTGAAATAGGGATTCACCAGTATTAATACCTGGCAGAGCAAGTCTTATAATTGGAAGGTTTCTTTATATTGATATCTACGTTAGCTGACCTCCATTTGGAAATCTCAGCTTGGACTGAAACTAACTCCCTAAGATTCTGACATACCCGCAGACTCAGGCAGCTCTGCCTTCCATCACCGCCGGCAGCGGAGGTGGTGGCTTCACTGATGGGATAACTTCAGGAGTGGCTCTCACAAGGAGCTATGTAGCAGGGAAGGAAGAAAGCCAAAGGTTATTGTTGGAAAAACTGTGTCAAAACCTAAGTATAACGGCATTACCTATAGGCTAAAAGTAATAGTTGAAGGAAACACTAAAGCCAGACTGGAGATGTAGTGTCAGGGCAGAAGAAATAACGTTTTGTGCTGCTTGTTGTGCTTATTATGAACCTGGCTTTACCCAAGGCTAACACAATCCAGAAGTTCCTCCTGTATAAAAAGGTTACTGGTAATGGTCAATTTTGCTCACGGAGGCCTATTTCAGCATGGGTTCATGGGTTCATGCTGATTGATAACGACCTTACACTGTAACAGTCTAGAAGAATACTGAAAGATTTTCAAAACTCTTTTGGTTCTTTTTTCCAAAAAGCATTTTCTGACCTGGGTCAGAAAATATTTCCTAAATATCAGCACTGTCTATTATGTGGCTGGAATCCTTAGGGTTCTCTAAGGTTTTGGAACAATAAATTCTAAACATGATCCTAAGAAGACATATCTGATTTCTGTCTTGAAGATTTAATTACAGTTGAGTTGACTTTGAGTGATGGACAAGTTTAAAAAAAACGTTTTTAAACTTTTCAATTGAAGTTGATATACAATATTACATTAGTTTCAGGTGTGCAACATAGTGATTAGACATTTTCATTACTTATGAAGGGAGCACTTTGATGAGGTGATTGAGAGAGTGAGGGAAAATGTTGAGTGAGAAAGAAAAATGGGCAGGTCATGCTTAGTTGAGAAATGTACAAACTCATGGGAGGATCTTATTCAAAGTCTAGAGACCAGGTAGTGAGTCTGAGCTGGAAGTGAAGGAGGCAGGGAGAATCCCTGGGAGAAGACCTCAGGGCCCACAACCGCTTCAGTCCCTCATAACTGGCACAATTGGGAAACATGTGTTTTTGAGCACTAAACAATCTACTGTATATCAGCATCTCAAGAAATGAGAAAACAGTTAAGTGTTCAGACTATGTCCATTAGTGCAGGAGTCCCTGAACTATGGCCGACGGGCCGCATGTGGCCCCCTGAGGCCATTTATCTGGCCCCCGCTGCACTTCCCGAAGGGGTACCTCTTTCATTGGTGGTCAGTGAGAGGAGCATAGTTCCCAATGAAATACTAGTCAGTTTGTTGATTTTAAATTTACTTGTTCTTTATTTTAAATATTGTATTTGTTCCCATTTTGTTTTTTTACTTTAAAATAAGATGTGTGCAGTGTGCATAGGAGTTTGTTCATAGTTTTTTTTATAGTCCGTCCCTCCAATGGTCTGAGGGACAGTGAACTGGCCCCCTGTGTAAAAAGTTTGGGGACCCCTGCATTAGTGTTTCAACAGTCACCTCTCATTGTGAGAAGCACAAGATCTTCAACGCCATTGTGGACTCTGAAACCTCCTGTCTTCAGTTATTAACAGGAGCCATGAGTTCCTGAGCATACCTCTCAGGCTGGTGATGCCGGGTCTCAGAGTGCCCTGTTAGAAAAGGGAGACGTGACAGATTACCGCTTTCATCTAAGAACGATTTATTTATTTTTAGTACCAGACATTACTTTGAAGGTGTCGAGGAACAGCAAAAACAGCACCTTGGAAGGATGGTGAGAGATCAATTATTCTTAATCACTCCCCAGTTTTTCTTAATTACCTACTATGTTAGCTAGGATTTATTACAGAGTAATAATAGCAATGTTTTGCATTTACATAGTTTCTTTCTCTAAGGAGTTCAAAGCACTTTATAGGTATGATGTCACTGTTAATATAATATAAAATGTTAAAAAAATAGTTACACGAATAAAGGAATCATGAAGTAGTTATATTCATATTTTTCATGTGGGACATACTTTAAAGATAGTGCATAGTGATATTTAAACTTGAGGGACCATTACAATAACGTTTCCCCATACACACACACACACACACACACACACACACACACACACACACGTATATATATATTTTTTTGACAGAAACAGAGAGAGAGAGTCAGAGAGAGGGAAGATAGGGACAGACAGACAGGAAGGAAGAGAGATGAGAAGCATCAATTCTTTATTGCTTCTTAGTTGTTCATTGATTGCTTTCTCATGTGTGCCTTGACTAGAGAGCTACAACAGAGTAAGTGACCCTTTGCTTAAGCCAGCGACCTTGGGCTCAAGCTAGTGAGCCTTGCTCAAACCATATGAGCCTGTGCTCAAGCCAGATTACTCCGCACTCAGACTGGCGACCTTGGGTTTTGAACCTGGGTCCTCAGCGTCCCAGGCCAATGCTCTATCCACTGTGCCACCGCCTGGCCAGGCCCAACTTTTTTATAGTACGAAAATTCCTGCATAGTTACAAATATATTGAAGATGCCAGAAAGATAGAACTTGCATTTTTAGGTCCATTGATTAGATAATTATCTAATACATAATTAGAAAATCAACTATGAATTATACTGGAATGTTTAATATTCTACCCATTATAAAAAGTCCTGTAAGACAAGTGAGGGTAGCTATGATTAACCTCATTCTGAAATGCAGACTATTATTTACTCAGTCTAGATTCAATGTACTTATACCCCTATTGCTTCTGAGTGGTCTGCCTCCCAATATTGAGAACAGCTGGTCTAAGTTTTACAATTGGTGTTTTCAGGGACAGTGTCTCATATACAGGTTAATTATCTTAAACTCAAAAGGAAAACTGAAAAGCATCATTCAGTATTCAAGAGCTCCTCAGTAGTTGGTGAGCTACCCTTCAGGGTTAAGACTACTTATACATTAAAACAATGGAATTTACATGTTTCAGAGATTTTCTTTTCCCTTATCTTGTCTGTTAGAATTAATAAGTTAGAAACATTCAGCTCTGAATGGAGGCTTGATTGCATGCCTTTTGCTAAGGATCTGAGACGTGAGGAGACTGCAGTCTGAGATACAGAGTAAGTACTTCTTAGACCTGAAATTGTTTTGTCTAGTTTCCCTTTTTATATCCTATTGTTTTTGCTTAAACATACCTTATTTCTTACAAAGATATATTGAAAATTATAAGGATTTTATGTTCAAGTTAGAGATGATAATGAAAGCTAAGTTTTTTTTGTTTCTAACTTATCCTATTTGAGTAGTAAATTATGGCACATAAGATCAAAAAGCGTTAGGATTATCTTCTTTTAGAATTTTATTAGTAGTCTCCACCTCTGGTTGTTGTAACTAATCTTATAAAACAAGTTTGGAAAAAGGCAGTGGCATTTTGATTAAAAGACATTTATTTATTTATTTATTTATTTATTTATTTATTTATTTAAGTGAGAGGAGGGAAGATAGACAGATTCCCGCATGCACCTTGTCCAGTATCCATCCACAACCCCTATCTGGGGCCAATGCTCGAGTCAGCTGAGCTATCCTCAGTGCCTGGGCAATGCTTGAACCAGTAGCACCACTGGTTGTAGGAGGGGAAGATAGAGAGAAGGGGAAGAGGAAGGGCAAGAGAAACAGATGTTCACCTCTCTTGTGTGCTCTGACAAGGAATCAAACCTAGGATGTCTGCAGGCCCAACTGATATTCTATCCACTGAGCAACCCTGCCAGGGCTGAGACATTTCTTTTTTTTTCTTTTTTCTATTCAGTGAGAAGAGGAGAGTCAGAGAGACAGACTCCCCCATGTGCCCTGACTAGGATCAACTGGACAAGCCCACTAGAGGGAGATGTTCTCCCCATCTTGGGCATTGCTCTGTTGCTGAGTAACCAAGCTCTTCTTAGTGCCCGAGGCAGAGGCTATGGATCCATCCTCAGTGCCTGAGACCAACTCTCCAAAGGAGCTGTGGCTGCAGGATGGGGAGAGAAAGAGGGAAAGAGAGTGAGAGAGAGAAGCCAGAGGGGGCATGGTGGAGAAGCAGATGGGTGCTTCTCCTGTGTGCCCTGAGCAGTAATCGAACCCAGGACATTCACACACTGGGCCAACACTCTACTACTGAGCCAACCAGCCAGGGCTCAAGACATCTATTCTTAATCCCAGTTTAGATTTTACCTTATATTGCTTTGAGATGCAAGTATATTACCATATACATCAAAAATAAATTTATGCAGCATCTTTCTTTTAAGAAAATTAAGAGGTTAGAAGCAACATTTTGTTTATTGAGTAAGATCAGTAATTGTTTCTAAGTCAGTTACTTGACTATATTAATTATCTCATGCTTTGGTTCAGGAATGTACTACAAAAAGGATTTTTTTTAAAAAGTGAGAACATTTACTATAAAAAAAGGACTCATATTTGGATGAAAAGAATATGTAAATGAAGAAGGTAGGGGCAACTATTGATAAAAGGGAAGGGAGGGGATGATTCCAACAAGAAAAAAAAATTTAACATCTCTGCTGTATCATTTAGTTGGAGACAGTTCTGGTGGGGTGTGGGATTTGAGAATAACAGAGCACAATGAATGGGGTGGAGGTCCTAGATCTCTGTGGCCCACGGAATTCCAAAGGGCAGGGACGATAGCAGACAATACTGGGATTTAAGGTGGGTATGTCTAAAGCTGAAGTTATTGTTTGCCCCAATAAACTAGTTTCTTTCAAATGTTTCCTCTAAATTTTTCAGTTAGGTGATAATTATACTCCAAACTCAGAAATGAAAGTTTTAGCCATTGTTCTCTTTTCTTTCTTTTTTTTTTTTTCATCCTCTGTCTCCAAGAAGTCTTCAGATGCCATCAAATTTCTTTTCCCACATCGCCACTTCTAACTCTCTCTGCCTTTTCACTCAGTGCTGTCGCTGTCGTCCTGCTGTTCCTGTCTCCCGGTCATTTCCCCTTTCTGATTCTTATAGAGTTCAATAAACTAATCACTACTCTCAAAGAGTTCCTTGCATGAGAATAACTCCTCCTCATAACTCTTTGGTGATTCCTATTTGTTACTGAATGAATTTCAGGCCCTCTAGTCTCCTCTACTTGAAATCATCAAAAGCTTACTTGAATCTGTTCTTCCAAATTTATCATTTATAGTCTTTGTCAGACTGACCTTGCACCATCTCCCTTAGTACTCTGTTCTTGATCCTCACTCAGAGGCTTTATTCCAGCTATTCTTCTCCACTGGAACTTTTTCTACTATCTATCATTGTTTTCCAGTTGAGTTTGTCCTTCAGGGCTCCCTTCAAATTCCAACACTGACAGGTAGAATCAAGTGTGTACACCTCTTCTCAACTCAGACTTTGGTGATATCTCATTGGTAGTCTGAATTCAGCAGTACAGTATATGTATCCAAAACTTTTTATTTGAATTCTTTCTATATGCTCATGGTGAATGCTAACTAAATATTGATTGTATGAGACAATGAAGAGTTATATTAAAGGGTTTTTAAAAATCACTTTGTTCCAAACATAAACCACATTGAAGGTATAAGTTTACTTAATTACCTTGTAAATTTTTTTATTTTTTTTATTTTTCTGAAGCTGGAAACGGGGAGAGACAGACAGACTCCCGCATGCGCCCGACCGGGATCCACCCGGCATGCCCACCAGAGGCGAAGCTCTGCCCACCAGGGGGCGATGCTCTGCCCCTCTGGGGCGTTGCTCTGCCGCAACCAGAGCCACTCTAGCGCCTAGGGCAGAGGCCAAGGAGCCATCCCCAGCGCCCGGGCCATCTTTGCTCCAATGGAGCCTTGGCTGCAGGAGGGGAAGAGAGAGACAGAGAGGAAGGAGGGGGGGGGCTGGAGAAGCAAATGGCGCTTCTCCTATGTGCCCTGGCCGGGAATCGAACCCGGGTCCCCTGCACGCCAGGCCGACGCTCTACCACTGAGCCAACTGGCCAGGGCCTACCTTGTAATTTTAACATTGAGCCAATATCTTTGCTGTTGATTAGAATTTGTAAATGTCCCCACAGATATATTAGAATGCCCAGTAGAATTATAAGGGTTCCAACTAGATAACGTGTATTATTTACTATATTTCAAACACTATGCTAAGATTCATATATATTTTTTCTCATTTAATTACAATATTATCTTTCTGAGATAGGTACCATTAGTATGCTCATTTTATACATGAGGAAATTGGCTCTAGCATAATTATGTGACTATTCCCAGCAATAACAGCTCATTGCATGACAGAGTGATTCCAAGCCATTCTGATTCCAGAATTCTCATCTTAACTATCACATGCTTTAATTCCACATGAAAGAAACTTTATAGTAGTGGGAATGTATTATATTTTCAATGCTTGCCCATACTAAGTCAGAAAAATTCTGAGTATTAAATTAAAATTTTGGAGCCAGTCTTTTAAAAATGTTTCTTTCAATTAGTGAAGTTTTATTTTCAGACTACTCTACTATCCCATGTTAAAGTGAAAAAGGTACTGTTGGTTAAGGCATCATTTAGGGACTTCTAAACATAATTCTTTATGGAGGGCTTACTTTCTGCCTTAGTGCTTGCTACTCCAGATGGTTTGGGAATTAAAAGTGCATAGGGGAAGATATGATACCTTTCCTCAGAGACCTGATAAGTTAGGTGAGCCATGGCAATTAGTATTCATGAAACAATTGGAGAACAATTTGGTGGAAATCTCTATGCTACCATCTGATAGAATTTTAAAATGAGGAGGTGTTAGTAAAGATGGGGAAAAAAATAAAGAGAGAGCTGGTAACTGCTTCAAAGATGAGATGGGAGTGGAAACTTACAAGGTGGTTTTAGCAAGGGGCATTAATATATTATTTGTATACATTATAGCACTTCAAGGTTATGACTTCTTTTGTCTGGAAGAAACAATTGCTTTGCCGACACAGTCCAGTTAAATGCAGTGTTTACAATTTTATTTTATTACATGCATAGATAGCCAGCTACTCTTTGTATCTGTTTTCCTTGATCTTTAGATGCTGTCTGGCAAATGGAAGCACTGAGGCCTTTGACAGAAAGCACAGGAACCTTTGGCTGGGAGACTGTAGGCTTGAGAAATACTGTTTTTGAACCAGTTACTGTGTCTTTAAAAAAAAAAAAAGCAAAAAAACTCAATTTGTTATCTTGGCATCTGTGATCTCACAGGAGAGAGACAGCTATGTCTCTACAAGGTTTTCAGTCATTTTCTCATGGGACTCAGCAAGCGTCTGACCGCCCTCCTGCTCTTCTCCTATTTGTCTTGTTTTACTGCCGGTCAGGATTCCCGAGTTCATCCTCAGATTTGGTCAAATATAGTAAGTGGTTTTCTATTCAGCATATTCAACCTTTCTGCTCCAGGCACACTGGTGGGTAAACAAATGTCTTTGTCTAATTGACAGGGATAGGCTTTTGTAAAAGTGGTCTTCTCTGGAGCCAATAACATAGCAGTCCATATCCTGATCCGGAAGGGGTTGCTTTCTCGTCTTGATACTTCCCAAACGACTTGCTTATTCAGTGACCACCAGCATCTCTCCTTCTTGACTTCCTTGCCCGCCTGCAGTCTCTTCAGATGGGTGGGTTGTCTCAGCACTCTGAGAGCCTTGGAGGGGAGTACGGTAATCATCTCTGTCCTCTTCATTTATGAGCATCCCCCTTTCTTTCCCGCTGCATCTTGATTCCCCCAGTAACCTGACCATGGCACGGTCAGCACTCTTCCCTGGGTCATTTGTTTCCCTCTTTTACATATTTTTCTTTGGATGAATTTTACCCTTGACTGCCTTCTTTACTTACATTTAAGGTGTAGTTAAAATACGTGCTGTCTCTACCTTATTATTAAACCAACCTGAGAAGATAAACAAGAACAAAGAGACCTCCTTGTTGACTATGAAAATACGCTTCTGTGAGGAAGGTGTAGTTAGCATCGATCACCACGGGAGGCGTGCTGGTGTTGAAAAATACACTTGGGATTCGTTTTAATCAGGTTTGGTAAGACACATAGACACAGAAATAACTGCTGTGAAAGAAGACTCTATACTCAAGATCCCTAGAAACATGATCTGTGGCACACCATGCTTGACTGCACGGGAAACAGCAGGGCTGGTCCCAGGCAGAGGAGTGGAGGCAATGTGGCCGAGAGGCACTCCTCCAAGGGCCCTGGTTCTTCTTCTCAGAGGTAAGTGTTCAGAAACAGAAATATGGGAGCTAGGTATTCTTTTTCCTTTATTTAATTTTTTTTCTTTGTTACTTTGACTAAAATTTCTAGAATTATGACAGGGAACAGGTGAGATGGGTAAACAGGTTTAGGGTTAGTTAGTTTGAGTAATTTTAGTGGGCTCTGGAAATAAAGGCTGCCCCTAGTTGCCTGATACCTGGTCTTGGCTAGATAAAGAGTGGTTCTGAATATAGAGCTGGATAAAAGAGGAAGTCTGGGGTATGAGCTTTGGATTGGTTGGCTTGCATGTGAAAGGCATGCTGTCAGATAAACTGTTCAATCTCTAGGGATTGGCTAACCTTGGAAAAGGAAGCCTCTTTCCATATCAGCAAGATCCCAAGATGTCTAAGCATCAGAGTAAAAAGACACGCTTAATATAATAGATAAATATTTAAAAACCAACACCAATGAAACACAACCTGCTTTGTAGCACTTACTGAATTCCATAGGTGTTTGAGCAAGGCTATAACTTAATGTAATCTGTTTAGGCATAGGGTCATGATGACATTGTATGTAATGACCTGAGTGAGGTTCACCTTAGCATTGAGAATGGATTTTAGTCATAATCAAAGTTTAGTATTCTCCTCCTTCTGAATGATGACTCATTTTTATCTCCTGTGTAAACCACTAATGCATTTACAGTTGCATTATAGTGATGAAATGTAATCTAAAATGGATTAGAGAATGGAGCATAGAATTAGAATTCTCCTTAAGAATCTGAAGAAATAAAGAACAGTTTGTGGGTAGTTGTATTTTATCAGCAATCAAGTAAGAAAATAAAACAAGTTCTACTTAAACCATGGAATTTAGAATTTTTTTTAAAAAAAAATTTAAATCGCCTCTAATAAATCATTTTATGTTTTAAAATATTTTTGTAAGTGGAAATTTTAATATCTTTACACACTCATGAATACTTCTCAGAGATGCTTTTAAAAGAACAACTTAACACGGAAAAATAGATTAAAAATGGTCTTTACTAAATATTGGAAGATAATTCTCCATGGGTTTCTTACATTTCTGTACAACTTTTGGGCAGAGGCACTAACTGCCTTTTTTCTGACTATCTTTTTTCCAGCATATTTGTGTAGAAAACAGACTTGGAGGATAGAGATAGTATCTCTCCTGAAGCACGTGTTGGTTAGGCTTATTGTCTATTACAAAAATTGAGGTGTCCTGAGGTTAAGGTCCTTCTTCTTAGATATAATGCAACCCACTGTGTTTATAGACTCTCGTATGGTCCTCCTAGGGTCACCTTGTGGAAATTAAGTCTCAGGGGACCTGTGCCTATTACCATGGTGCTCCTTAACTATTACTTTGCCCTTTGCCTCTGATTCAGGAATCTCTTGTCTTCCACCAACATTTATGAAACTGGCAGATTGACTTGTTAGCTTGAAAACAGGGTATATAATCTCAGATCCGCCACAGTTTTTCACACCTATTAAAATTTGTGCACATGTGTACCAAACTATATTGCAAGAATATTCAGAGCAGTATTGCTTGTGATATTAAAAAAAAAAACTGGAAACAAATCAAATGTCTGTCAACATTACAGTAGATAATATACATTGTGTACATCTACACAATGAAATTAGGGACACTGTGTACACAAGTATACAAACTACAGCTGTGCAGCAATGAGAATGAATTATGTAAGCATAACGTTGAAAAAAGAAGCAAGTCATAAAATAATACATCCTAATCAAAACAGATGCAGTAAACCATATTTTTAGAGACAAATACATTGGTCATAATAGCATAAAAAAAGAAGAGAGATTGTGATAAAAGTCATGATAGAGGTATCCCAAGTCTAGAAAATGGGATTTATACAAGCAAAAACTTGTGGGAAATATCTATAACAGTGGTCCTCAACCTTTTTTGGGCCACAGACCGATTTAATGTCAGAAAATATTTTCACGGACTGGCCTTTAGGGTGGGATGGATAAATGTATCACGTGACCGAGACAAGCGTCAAGAGTGAGTCTTAGATGGATGTAACAGAGGGAATCTGGTCATTTTTAAAAAATAAAACATCGTTCAGACTTAAATATAAATAAAACGGAAATAATGTAAGTTATTTATTCTTTCTCTGCGGACTGGTACCAAATGGCCCACGGACCGGTACTGGTCCGTGGCCCGGGGGTTGGGGACCACTGATCTATAGGACCATCAGTGCTCTATGTTTGAGCCAGGTGGTAGATACATAGGAGTTTTGCTTTATATTTACTCACCATACTATATATTTGTGTATAATGTACTTTTTGTGCGTAAGGTATTTTACAGTAAGGGTAGATAAAATTATTTTAGAAACTATTCTTTAATCTATTATTCTTTTATTCTTTGAATAATATAAATCAACATATCTGTTCACTGTGAAGAATATAAACAGTGAAAAAAATGGAACTTTATATTAAAAATTAATTAAGCTTTTATAGTCATTAACCACCAAGTTTTTAATGCTTTATTGAACAAGATTTCTTAAAATGTCTACTCTTATAAATATGTCAGACTATTAAGATGGAAATCAAAGTTTGTTGTGAGACTGATTCTTGTGGGGTTGCAATTGTGTTTCACTTTTGAGAGTCAGTACTATGATGAATACATAAACAATACATCTCTTTGAAGTGCTTTCCAGAAAGCAATACGGTGATATTACTTATTTTCAAGATAAGCACAAGACATCCATAATTGCCTTTTGTTTATCTACTATATGAGAGAAAAATGGTCCATTAACAAAATAGGTAATTAGAATTATTGATGCCATCTCCATATATTATGCTTTTGAAATAACATAAAACACATACTCATTTGATAAAGTGTATGTAGAAAATTTTTGTTTTTCTACTTCTGTGTGCTCGTTCTGATGTATTAAATATTAATATTTCTTTGATCTGCCAATGTATGCCTCTCTAATGCATCCTTTTTTTCTGATGACAGTATGCTTTTCTATTTATTAAAATACAAAGGATGTACTCTTCTCAATCTTAAATATTTTTAAAGGAAAAAGTTTTCTCTGGTTTGTCAATAAGATTTAAAAGAGAACAATAAAAGCAATAATTATGAGTCTGATGTAGCTGTGTTGCATGTTGGGTGTCTAAGACATCAGAGCTTTCTTTATATTTTAAACAGTTTGAAAGCCTTTCATCTTATAGCTGCTGAAAATTATATTAGTTTCAGAGATCAGTTATAGAAGGTGTTCTAGGGACAAGGAAATAAATGCCAAACAGAAAGGACTAAAGTGAGACCACAGGATTAACGGTAAGATTCAACACCAAGAAAGTCTAGAGTCAAACACAAGTTCAAAGCTATATATATATATATTTTATTTTTACTAAAACCACAAGTTCTAAACTCTCAAACTAAAGTTATCAATACTTGAGAAAATTCTTCTACAATATCTGCTCCATTCCTTTCTTCCCCAGGCTCCAATTTGTCTCCTTACACTTGTTCGCTGAAATGGAATCCATCACTATCTAATTTTGGTCCCAGTCCCTTTGTTTACATAGGGTGTGTATGCAGAAGAGAGAAGAATGAAAGATTTCGAGAGTTCTGAGGGCTCGTTTTTCATTAGCATAAATATAAGCAACATGGACAACAGAGGACTCAGCAGCAGATGGCTGATAACATCTCCTTTTATCCAGTATATTAAGAAATGGAATTAATTTTTAATTTCACATATTAGCAATTTTCTAATACATAGTTAATCTCCTTGCAATTCCTTCCAGTAAGCACAGAGGCTGCTGATGGAACAAATGGAAGTCAGCCTGGACTAATAGAAAGTGTTTTCTACCTTTTTCTGGGAGAGGCATTTTGGTCTGAATTTTACTGGCATGTACTTATAAGACACTCAATAACTGTTCGGTCTATTAGATTATGGCTCAGTGAATGAATCATGTTAGAGTGGGGAAATCACTGGACTGGAAGTTAGAGAAATTAAAATCCGGTTTGGTTTTTTTGCTTACAAATGAGTATAAATTAATCATGACTGTCTTGGTTTTAGTTCATTCATTTGTGTAAACAAATAAACAAGCAAATAAATCTGATTCTTTCTGAGCTACTGTTAACTAGCTCTGTATTTCTCAGATATTGAATGGTGATTACCGCTCGTTATTTTCAACTACTCAAAGTAAAAAAAGAATAAATGTATTTTCTTTTTTTTTAATTGGCAAAAATTGTATATATTTAAGGTGTACAATTTGATGATTTAGTAGATATAAACATTCTGAAATGGGTATCACAACCAAGCTAATGAACATATCCATAATTTGCCATAGTGACCATAGTTGTGTGTGGTAAGATCATTTAAGATCTATTCTCTTAGCAAGTTTCAAGTATATATGTAATACTCTATTAGTAACTATAGTCCACATAAAAGTGAGGGTGTGGAGATTAGTCTTTCTGTGCCTGGCTTATTTCTCCTAATGTCCTGAAAATTCATCTATGTTGTCATATATTACAGGACTTCCTTCTTTCTTTCTTTTTTTTTTGAAAGGTTCATAGTATGTTTTCAATTTAATATCTTAAATCGAAAAAGAAAATATTTTTAAAAAGATAGGAGGGTTTAAATTGCTTTATCTCAAAAGTAACATATAGTTATATTCTTGATGTGCAAAATTAAAACAATACATGGAAAAATGTGATATTTTTTCCTTACCCACTCTCTTCCCCAATAGTAAGTAATTGCTGTTTGTAGTATAGTTTGGGAGGTGGTATTATTGGTGACTGAAAGGGCCCACAAGAGGGGCCCTCTAAAATGATCATGTTCTGATTTTTGATCTGGGTGCTTTGTTATACAGATGTGTTCATTTGTGCAAATACACTAGGCTATTTGTTTGTGATTTGTATACTTTCCTGAAACATTTTAGTTAAACTTAATAAAGAAAGCTGTCATGATGCATATATACTGTACTGTTAGTTGTCTCAGGATCTTCTTTTTGGGAAACTGTGGAAAAAACCTTTCTTCATTCCTTGAGAATTAATTATTCTACATTATAATTTCTGGATTCCACTTTGCTTATACCATTTGTTGGGAGCCTCCTACATACTTGTCATGCTCTATAAAATGTATTTCTCCATGTGGGGCTGCCCACAGTCTCAAAAGAATACCTAACTCAAATTGTGCTTAATTTTTAATTCTAATCGAAATAAAACTTCAAATTTTTACAATGGATCTTGTAAGGAAATATCTTCTTCTCCAGAGAAGAAGAGAGGAAATATCTCTTCTC
Source organism: Saccopteryx leptura (assembly GCF_036850995.1). Classification (NCBI taxonomy): domain Eukaryota; kingdom Metazoa; phylum Chordata; class Mammalia; order Chiroptera; family Emballonuridae; genus Saccopteryx; species Saccopteryx leptura. The sequence continues at coordinate 24,452,359 of NC_089510.1, forward strand.
CAGTCATGTGGTTTCCATGAAGAAGAATTTTACCAAAAGAAGCCTTATTCATCTCCATGGAACTGCATGGCGCCTTTTGGTATATGTAGCCTAGCATCTTCCACCCCTGCGACTCTTAAGAGGCTGGCATGCCGGCCCTGGCCGGTTGGCTCAGCGGTAGAGCGTCGGCCTGGCGTGCGGGGGACCCGGGTTCAATTCCTGGCCAGGGTACATAGGAGAAGCGCCCATTTGCTTCTCCACCCCCCCTTCCTCTCTGTCTCTCTCTTCCCCTCCTGCAGCCAAGGCTCCACTGGAGCAAAGATGGCCCAGGTGCTGGGGATGGCTCCTTGGCCTCTGCCCCAGGCGCTAGAGTGGCTCTGGTCGCAACAGAGCGATGCCCCGGAGGGGCAGAGCATCGCCCCCTGGTGGGCAGAGCGTCGCCCCTGGTGGGCGTGCCGGGTGGATCCTGGTCGGGCGCATGCGGGAATCTGTCTGACTGTCTCTCCCCATTTCCAGCTTCAGAAAAAAAAAAAAAAAAAAAAGAGGCTGGCATGCCTAGAGAGAACACCTGTTCAAAGTTGCTACTGGCTACGGGGACAGTCATTATTTCTGCTCACCGACATCCAGTTCTCTCCTCTGGGCACATGGAAGGCTTAATTTACTGGTGGTGCATCTTATTAGTTCTGGCCAGTGTGTTGGGATCGAAATGGTATGGTTCATTTTTGGAGCAGAGCATGTGGATTGCCAGAAAGACAGAGACTTTGCAGAGCCCCGTCTTACCTTTTTACAACGGCAAGCAGCCAAGTTTGACATGGAGGTTGACATCGCAAATGCTACCGACCAAAATAGAGGGCACAGTCTCAGTTGACCTGTGATGGACATTACCAAATGAGCAAAGGATATGATTTTGTGGTTTCAAGCCACTGAGACTTGGAGTTCATTTGGAACTTTAGCACAATCCAGGCTCTTCCAAATTATGGCCTGGAGTTAAATTTAGTAGCTGAGGACATAGAGAGTTTCCTTCAGTGCTGCCTGTACCTGGGTAAAGAAACCTAATTCTCAGGGTTAGCCTTTGAAAATTCCCTTTATTTAAATGTTATATTCTCCGATACCAATATAATATATAATATATAATATATATTTTAAAAAACTCTTTCATTTACATTGCTCCTTTGAGTAAACAGTTGGTTTAGAACTTGTATGAGGAAGGGGAACATTGTTTACTGGACCTCTTTCCTTTTACTCCATCAGGTTATTGAAAAGGGACAAGTGACTTAGAAAGACACTGAGGAGGTAGGTAAGGATGAGCTAATTCACGGTCCTATGGGCTATGTTAAAGATTTTTTTCTTCAGTGTAAAGTTTATTAGGAAGGCCCAGAAGATTTGAAGCAGACATGAGACAATATAGGATTTGTATTTTTCAAAGAACAGTCTGACTGGTATATAGATAATGCATTAGAGGGATGTGAAAAGATTGGGAGACCAGGTAAAAAGACATTATAGGAAATCCTGAAAAAAGACGATGGTTGCTCAAATGAAAGAAATTATATGATGCTTAAAATGGTGAAATGCATATTTCCTTTATTCTTATTGTCTGTTTTGATCTGGGGATACATTTTGGAATATGATATGGCCTTCAGGAAATCCTCCAGGAATTGTAGTATTCTCTTACTGTCTGTCTTCTGCCTCAGTCTGTCTCTGTCTGTCTGTCTCTGTCTGTCTGTCTCTGTCTCTCTCTCTCTCTCTCACACACACACACACACAAGCTTTTGGAAAGAATTAGAAGAAGGGATTTTGGATTACATCTCCTGATAGTGATTTTAAGTATACAAATTCTGTATGTGCTTCAACAGTTAATTGAAATATCTTCTGATATTTAAGCATTAATAAGACAACATCACCTCTATTCCTCGAAGAATGTCTTCAGCTCACTCTATCTCACCTCTGACCCCTACCCCATTTTGTAACAAGATATCTCTGTCGAGAGCACTGTTTTTCTATAAGGTGCCTAACCACAATCTTCCTTGTATTCGAGGGAAGTCCTACACTACACGAATTTCACAGATTCCTCTCTCACTAGAAGCCAGTGACCACAGACAAAGGAAAAATGTCTTAGAAAAGGAGACCCCTAACAACAAAAGATGTCTGTTTTCATAAAGGGATCTCCCTGACTGCTTGTTCTAGCTGGGAACCGGTCTATAAAGTTGCAATTAAAAGGTCTCAAACGGCTCGTGGATGTGAGGTACTGCTGGGTACTGCTCTCGCTTCTACTTGCCGCGTCAAGGTTAGCAGTAAAGGGACATTCTTCTTTCCCACACAGCACATACGTCTGCTGTGAAGGCCCCACAACCTTCTGTAGATATGTGCCCGATGAGATTTTGTGTACAAGGCCAAGATTTTCCTTGCGAGACAATTTGGGTTTACTCCAACACTCAGATGGGCAATTGATCCACTAAGGTTCTGCACCACAGAGCGGAGGCACAGTGATTTAGGCCTGGAAAGAGTTCAAAGGATAATCTGCTGATCTTCCATTGCGGCAGTTCAGAACCATGTTCAATATTCCTAAAACATTTACTTTTGAGCCATGTAAATTCCCAGAGCAGTCTAATATTAACTAGATAGAAAATGCACACCAGATAATTAAATTTCATTATTTGCATTGGAAAAGTTAGAAATAATCCCATTTGATATTGGAAAGTCTGAGTCCACAAACGGTGAATTTTGTTTTGGGGTAGCTTTTTAAATACCAATAAAATAGTTGAAAGTGTTGTGTTGTTGAAGCCGCTCCTAACATAAAAGAGAGTAGAGGAAAAATCCCCCCCCCCCCCGTGTGTCTGTAGAAGGATTTTCTTCTCTAACATGAGCATGTGGCTCACTTAGAAGTGTCTCTGAATTACCAAGCTTCACATTAAAATGTGAGCCCATTCCTGCTTTGCCTCCTCACAGGACCTGACTGACCAGTAGATGGTGCTCTGATCTTGATTCTGTGGATATTTTACCGATGCAGATTACAAACCATGGATCTTGACTGAGTTAAAGGAGGTTCATCGTGACTCGTTTATTTATTTATTTTAGAAGTAACTTGTGACCACCCACTATGTGCTAGGACTGCAGTAGGCTTCGTTTTCCAGGGTCAAAGACCACTGGAAGGTCAATAAAAGCTTCAATGTGTTTCTTTAGAGAGTAATACTAACTATTTCAGTTTATATTGCTCTGTAACAAATCTCTTCAGCGTTAACGGTTTACAATAACAATGGTTTTTTTTATCATACTTCTCACCATATTTTCTGAGTGCTGAGTGGTTCCTCTGATGATTTCTTCTGGGCTCACTCACTCCTGTAGTTGTATTCTGTTTGGGGATCTCCTGGGATAGAAGGTCTGAGGTGTTGTTACTGGCAGATGGTGCTGGCATCCTCCGGGCACCTATGTCTGCCTCCATGTAGGCTAGACCTGCTTTCATGGTGGTCTCAGGGCAATACTCCAAGTGGGTAGAGTCAGAGCTACAAGGCCTATTGAGGTCTCCTTAGTCTTGTAAGTCGTATCACATCAATTTTGACACCAGCCCAGATTCAAGAGGTCAGAAAATAGAACCTAACTTTTGAGAGGAAGAGTGATAAATCACTTTGCAAAAGGACATGTATATGTTGGGCTAGCAATTGGTGGTCATGTTTATTGATTTACAAAAAAAGTAGAGAAATGAACAATAGTGGAATAGACATGCTTAGATTCTTCAGTCTCCTTGTAGAAACATTATTGAAGAAGCCTAGACATGTAGTTTTTAAAGATGTGTATTGGACTAAGGAGGCCATTGCTGTGGTGGAGAGTAGAGGGTTACATGGATCTGGATTACCCATCACATATGCTGTGTCAATCCCATCATTATTAGTCTTTTCCACTATCGCTAGATGCTCGGTTTTCATTAGCAGTTGACTAACCTCATAAGAGTCTGTTAACTCATAAGCAGTACTTCCCCAGAGGGTGGTATGGAGATACTGAAATTAAATAGAATGAAGTAATTAAACTACATTGGCAAGCCCATGGGATGTAATTCCAGTCTTTGATGGGATTATATATACATAATCAAATAGTTAACCTTTCTTCAACAATGTTCAATAACTGTAAAAATATATTTTAGAAGTTAGAGATTTTTTTGGTTAGTTGTTTCATTTATTAAATTCCTACTATGCATCAAGACATTTACATATTCTATCTCTAACTGTTATAACAATGCTGAAAAGCGTCAGTTCCTATTTTACAAATGAGGAAACTGAAACCGAGGGGGAAGATGGGTGATTTCCATCAGATAAATGTTAAGTACGGGCAGAATTTGGACTTCTAAGTACCTACTCATTATCCACCCTCTCCCTCTCTTTGAGCAAAGGAACTCCAGTTTTGCTGGAGGTTGCAATGTGCCCAGCTGAAACTGCAATTCACAGGTTCCTCTGCATAGAAGACAGAAATTAACTGGCTGATAAAATGTAGCTGGAGCCCTTTGTAAGGCTTCTGGGTAAGTGCCTTGAAAACGGGGTTGACTTGGTTGATAGGCACGTTTTTGCCATTGGTCCTTTTTGCTGCTTGGCACAGGATATTATGCCTGGAGCTCCAGAAGCCATAATTTAAGCTTAAGTGCCTAGCCAGACTATTAGGGTGGTAGAGCAGAAACCTGGAGGAATTGTGGGCTCTTAAAGAAGTTGTAGACCTGCGTTATTAGCTCTGATGTGAGAGGAAAAGAAAACTTCCGTTTTGCATAAGCCAAGGTTGTTTTTCTTATATAGGCAGCTATACTCAATCCTAATAGTTAAAGACACCAAAATACACCTACCATTGCTTTACTCCAATTCTTTACTTAAAAGAAAATGTATAAAATCAGTGTTATATAAATAATAAAATAATATTGCAGTCCAAGAATGTCCATGCATAGTCACAAGCCTCTACCTCTACAGTAAACTGGGAGTAAAGTTATTATTATTATTTTTGAGATGTTTGATGTCCTTGATTCTCAGCCTTTGCAAACTGGTCTCTTCATGCTTCTTTCGGTTCTTCAAATTCAGTGACTCCGCGGCTTCCAAAGGAACCTCATGCCTCTGAGGATGAGAGTCTCTTGCCTTTGCTTGAACTCGGTGTCAGTAAGACTTCTAGAATGATCTAATCTTTGGATTCACATCCTAAATAAGTGCATCTTCAAATTTCAGCTTCATGAGAATCACATGGGATAGTTGGAAATAAAAAAAAAAAATCAGATTTTCACACCTACCATTGAGATTTTGAATTCTGTGGCAGGGCCCAGGAAATTGTATTTTTAACAAATACTTCAGACACTTCCTCGGTATATGATTCACAAGCGCCCTTTCAGAAATCCTGCTAAACTTTCCCCTTAGTGTTTCACGCTATGTTAGCTGATGAAAAGTTGCGATGTGTGGAGGCGGCAGGGGTGGTGGGGGGTGGTGGGGGGAGTGTATTTTTGGTGTCTTTAACAAAGACCAGGTGAAAATGCACACACAGGGAAGAAAGCCTGAAGCCCTGACGTAAACAAGATAAGGGTTCTATTTCCTTCTCATGTAAGCCCTGCTATGGTGTGAATAAACAGATGATTCCTGAAATCTATTCAGCTAGCTCAGAATAATATGACTTACTTTTCCCCTTAGTTTCCCTATAGAAACTTTCCTGTAAGTATTAAATTTGTACTGCTTGGTTTGGCTGGCACAAATTATGCCAGGTGGATAGGTAGCTTTCTTACTTTTGCAGTGTTCCAACTTACGTTTCTCGTTCTTAATTATTAAAGATTAATTTTGCTTTGCCTAATATTCACAGAGACTTGCCAATACCTTTCCTTAAAGGACATAATGTCAGCTTTCAAAGATTAAAATTCTTAAGAGTTTGAAAATGTTGCCAATAGTTTTACAGGAGCTACCAAATGATTTCAATGTAATCCTGTGTATTACAGGCAACAATTATGAGAAGGTGAGACCTAGGCCACACCTGGGTGAAAACATGCGTCTACATAGCGATAACATAGCCGTCTGCTTTCAGAGATGTGTTCTTGAAAAGTGCAACAAAATGAAATGTGAAGAATTAAAATAATCAACCTATATGTTTTAAGGCAGAGCTAGATTACCTGACTATTCAACTCTCTATAACTCATATTTCATACATAATTTTATGGTATTTCGTTTATTCTTTTCCTTCACAGTTTTTCTTTTTCTTCAGCCAGGTTTAAGTAAATTTTTCTTTTCTCTACTACAAGCACTACTACTGCTGCCACTTTATCTCCAACTTTCCACCACTCTAATTTCTTCTCAACATGATGTCAATATTGCGAGTATGCTATCAATTCTCTCTTTTTAATGATACACTTCCCTGATCCTCTATAGCAGTGGTTCTCAACCTGTGGGTCGTGACCCCGGCGGGGGTCGAACGACCAAAACACAGGGGTCGCCTAAAGCCATCAGAAATACATATTTTATTTAAAAATGTATTGTATAATAAATATGTATTTTCCGATGGCTTTAGGCGACCCCTGTGTTTTGGTCGTTCGACCCCCCACCGGGTCGTGACCCACAGGTTGAGAACCGCTGCTCTATAGACTGGTAGATCCCTGGGCCTGATGCATAGTTACTGTCTTGACATCTTTGTTCTCCACCATCTTGAAGAGTATCTTCATTTGTTTTTCATGTTGGATTGTATTCTCCTAGCTCTCTGGCCTTTCTTTTTTTTTCAGTTTTCCACTTGTCGTGGTGGAACATAATTTCTAGCAGCATCCTGAAAAAGTTGCCTTGATACGTCAACTTTTCGAAGCCTTGAATGTTTGAAACTGTCTTTATTATTACACCATCACTCTTAATTGCTAGTTTGGCTGGGTCCGGAATTGTAGATTAAAAGTTATGTCCCTTTGTAATTATGATCTCAATGTTCCACTCTCTTCTAGTTTTTGTTTTAATATTGAGAAATCCAATGCCATTCTTTTTTTATTTTTTTAAGTGAGAAAGACAGAGACAGAAACACAAACAGAGACAGACAGGAAGGGAGAGAGACGAGAAGCATCAACTCGTAGTTGTGATGCTTTAGTTGCTCAAAGCACATTGCTTCTCATATGTGCCATGACTAGGGGGTTCCAGCTGAGCCAGTGACCCCTTTGCTCGAGCCAGTGACTTTGGGCTTAAGCCAGCGACCGTGGGATCCTGTCTATGATCCATGCTCAATCCATTGACCCCACACTCAAGCTGGTGAGCCTGCTTTCAAGCCAGTGACGTTGGTGTTTTGAACCTAGGTCCTCTGTGTCCCAGGTCAATGCTGGGACACTGTGCCATCACCTGGTCAGGCTGCAAGGCCATTCTAATACTTTATTTTAATTTCCATTTAAAAATATTTTCAATTACAGGTGACATTCAATATTATTTTGTATTCATCTCAGGTGTACAGAATAGTGGTTAGACATTTATATAATGAACAGAGTAATACCCCTGATACATCTAGCACCTACCTGGCAGCATACAGTTATTACAATACTGTATTCCCAATGCTATACTTTACATTCCTGTGACATCCCTGTTATTACCAAGCTGTACTTCTTAATCCTTTCACCTTTCACCCAGCCCCCCAAGCCCTCTCCCATCTGGCAACACTCAGTTTGTTCTCCGAATCTATGAGTCTGTTTCTGTTTTGTTTATTTTTTTTTCTTTGGATTTCACATGTAAATAAAATTATATGGTATTTGTCTTTCTCTGTTTGATTTATTTCACTTAGCACAATATCCTCTAGGTCTTCTGTCACAAATGGTAAGATTTTATATTTTTTATGCCCCAATAATATTCCATTGTGTGTATGTGACCACATTTTCTTTATCCAATTGTTTATTGATGGACATTTGGGTTTCTTTCATATCTTGGCTATTATAATATAAATAATGTTGCAATGAACATAGGGGTGCATATATCCTTTTGAATTAGTTTTGGATTTCATTGGATAAATATCTAGAAGTATAAATGTTGGGTTATAAGGCAGTTCTATTTTTAATTTTTTGAGGAACCTCCATACTGTTTTCCATAGTGGCTGCATTGATTTACAGTCTTACCAACAATGCATGGGGGTTCACTTTTCTCCACATCCTCACCAACACTTGTTTTTTTTTTGTTGATTTATTGATAATAGCCATTCTGACAGGTATGAGATGATTTCTTATTGTGATTTTAGTTTGCATTTTTTGAAGGTTAGTGATATTGAGCATTTTTTCTTATGTTTATTGGCTCTATATTTTCTCTTTGGAGAAATGTCTTTTTAGATCCTCTGCCATTCTAATACTGATCATTGTATGAACTATGATATATCACTCTTAATGCTTTTAAAATCTTCTAGTTTTCTTCAATAATTTTAAACATCATGCAATGTATCTTGATATAGCTGTTTTTATCTACTATGTCAGACCTTTGGTAAATTTTTTCAATCTAGTGATTCATATTTTCCAGTTTTATAAATTGGTCTTGAATTCTTGATTTAATTATTTTCCCATTCTCTTTCCCATATTATTTATTTTTACTGGAATATCTATTACTTTGATGGCAGATCTCATGAATTGACTTCTAATTGATTTTGTGATTCTGTGCTATTTTGTATCTCTTGGACTTTTTGCTATACTTTCTGCTATGTTTTCTCAATTTTATATTCTAAATTTAATATTGATTATTTAATTATTGCTACTACCCTTTTATTTTCCAAGTGCTATTTTTTACTTTCTTTCTTTCTCTCTCTCTTCTTTTTTTCTTTCTCTTTCTCACTCTTTTTTTCTTACTTTCCCCCTCCTTTCTTCCTTCCTTCCTCCCTTCCTCCCTTCCTTCCTCCCTTCCTCCCTCCCTCCTTTCCTCCCTCCCCCCTTCCTTCCTTCCTTCCTTCCTTCCTTCCTTCCTTCCTTCCTTCCTTCCTTCCTTCCTTCCTTCCTTCCTTCCTTCCTTCCTTCCTGATAGTTTAGATTAAACAATCAGCTATCTACTATAGATTTGTATCTCTTTCCTTAAAATAGAGCCTGCTAATGGAAAGTAACTGTTCAGTCAGGATTCACATTTCCAAGTTCCTCTAGCATCTTGCTAATGGAAAGTGAAAAAAAGATATAGCATATGTTTCTCTAGGCCAAAGAGTTACAAACTAAGCGTGTTTCCTCTGACATTTTTTTTTTTCATTATTTGAGAGCTGAATAGATAGAACTGTAAGGACCAAAGAGATGGAAAAGTCACAAATGGAGGGAGCCTGGGGTCCCAAATAACTATGTGGAACAGAGCCTCCCCCTCATTACATTACTAATTGAATTTTCTATAGGTGAGAAATAAGTCTCTATGATGTTCAGACATTGAGATTCCAAGTGTTTCTACTATAGCAGTTAGAATTCCTTAACTAATGTATCATTTTTTTTTATTGGTTGATGTAGTATCTGCCTGTATTTCTCTGAGAATATTGTTTTTTTAAAAATTTATTTCTCTTCTGTCAGTTTAGTTTTGTTTCTCTTCAGGTTGTTTTTATGGGTATAGGGTTTGACCATTGGCATTTTGAAGCCTGCCTTATTCATTGGCCATTTACATTGACATTTACATTTAAGAAGAAGGCACCAAAACTCATGTACATGGACCATACGCTCAAAATAGAGTGATTTAACTAGTATGTTTCCTTGAGAAATAGTTTATAAGATCATTTTTAAGCTTTTCTCTTGGACTTGCAAGATTGCCCAGGGAAGTTGTCTTTGAACTCTTGCTCAGAGGGTATAGTCCTCATAGCTAGCATTCTGAAAGTGTGTGTGGTGTGTGTGAGTGGAGAGGAATGCTGGGGGTCTCAACATTCAGTATGGGAACTTTAATTTAATTCCCCTATTTCTATTATAGTACCTTTGCCTGAAATTCTTCCTGGTGGCCTTCTGGTAGAGAGAACCTCTCTCTGCAGAGGAAACCTCTAGTTGGCATAGCTCTGAAAGGTTGGTGAGGGTCCAAGATGTCTAATTGTTCTCAGTAATGACTCTCAACCAATCCTGTTTTTTTTTTGTTTTTTTTATCATCACTTTTACCCTCAATCTTACCAGAGTTACCTGGTCCACAAAATCTTGGGTCTTTGGGGATTCTACCACGTGTATTGTGTTGCTTCTCATCTTTTCTGACTGCTGGCTTAGAATTCAGTTTCCTCAGAGTTGCCAAGTAATTTACCCCTCATTAGCTGCCTGCTAGCTTCAAAAACTGTGTTGTTTTTGTCTCTTTTCCAAATACTCTTTGAACATGTGAATTTATGCCTTTATTGTTTTTTTTTTAAATGCAGCTTAACTGACTTTTAGAAGATGGTGAAAGCTTAGAAATACCTTCATTCATTATATTTCTCTGAAAACTTAAAAGATTTAAATTAAAACCAACTCAATTTTGTAATTTCCAAAATAGCCGGCTGTCCAGTATTTTTTTACTCTCTCTTCTGAATTATTCATTAATTCCAGAGGACTACTCAAAGGGACAGATCTTGCTCACAATTGTCTAACCAAGAGAAGATTGGGGAAGAAACTGATTCACTAGTAGGATTCATTTTTCTAAAGCTGCTATTATTTTTGTAGCTATTGTATAGGGTTGCTCTTGTTAATTGGTTTGGCAGAGTTCACTGCTGCATTTCTGCTTTGCTGATGCAGATATTTTGCACAGGGTCTCCTCACTCCCTCAGCCAAGAGTGGTCCATTTTCTCTAGAGTTGCAATTTCAGTTCATATTCACATACACAGCTAGTTTCTAGAATATGACTCCTAGTGGCTAAAATGAGAATCTAACTGCAGCTGCATGTTGTGCCAGAACCAAGTCTCACTGATAAATCTTGAGTCAACAATTCGCATTCCTTGTTCCTAACCATTAAGTGCTTCTTATAAGACCTTGAGTGTTCTGCCAAAAGTCAATTTAGTGATTGGAAGCCTTGACCCTCACTGAAAATGCTCAGTTCCTGACAGAGGGGAAAGCACAGCTTTTTCCAATTAGCCCCACTTGTATGAGATTTGGAAGGTAAGAGAGAACCAAAATCCTTGTTAGTCCTCTTGATAGTTGTGGTCAGATATCTGGGCTTCAACTGATGTATAGATTTGGCAGGGACCTTCAGTATTGTCCTGTGAACGACTTACCTCAGTGCTAAAGGTGGCTCTAATCACCGTTAGCATTTTTCCTGTGGTTATTGCAAATTTTCAAATCACTGAGAGGTAGTGGCAAACTCTGAATGCTAGTGGCCAGATTTCCTGAAGCCTATTTTTTCAGCATATCTGCCAGTTGGATTAGCATCTAACTCCTTGTACTAATTCTTGTTCTGCTTGAAACACTGGAGGGGTCACATCATGACTGTTGTTGTACATACTCATCTTCTTCTGTTGCACATTTTTCTCAGGGCTTTGAGTGTCTGTTGCTTACACTGAGAAGAACATAGTAACTTTCAAATGAAAGCTGATTTGGGGATCTGGTTTATGGGTTGGAAGTTCCACTGAACCAGGCACCCTACTTCAATGAGAATTGTGAGGGAAATCCAAGTGTCAAATGTAAATTATTTGAAGACTGTCTTTATTCTCCAAAGGAGCCATAACATATGGTTAAAAAAATTACTTTTAGAGGAAATCTTTTTATATTTTATTAGAAATCAGTCATATTGATAGGCACTTTATAAATGGTATGGCAACTATAGTTATAATTCAGTGAATCTCAGCTTATCTAATTTAAATCTATTATTGTCTACATTGTGATCCCATGAAAAAATTAGAAAACATTTTTTGGTCTCTGTTCTCCAAAATAACTTTGATTATTGCATTTCTCTACTATAGAAAATTCTCTTTTTAAATTAAATGCATTGGGTTGACATTTGTTAATAGAATTATACTGGTTTCAAGTGTACATTTTTATAATACATCATCTGTATATCACATTATGTGTTCATGATCCAAAGTCAAATCTTCCGTTATACGTTTGACCCCTTTTACCCTTTTCTACCTCTCCTCCAATCCCTTTTCCCTCTGGTAATTAGCACACTATTTTTTGTGTCTATGAGTTTTTGTTCGTTTGTCTTATTTGTTCATTTATTGCTTTCAGTTTTATATCCCACACATGAGTGAAATCATGTGATTCTTGACTTTTTCCATCTGACTTATTTGGCTTAGCATAATAATATTCTAGAGATCCATCCATGTTGTTGCAAATGACAGTATTTTTATCTTTCTTTTACATTAAATATACTAACAATTTTTTTTAGTGACTCAGCCATTATTTTCAATTTTGCTTATTTCTGTTTCACTAGAAGTTTAGAGCAAATATCTCTGAAAGAGTGACACACATAATTCTAAAAGTATAACTTGTCACATCAAGTTTATTTGAAATATGCAAATTTATAAATTCATGATATAGTGTAGGATATCACAATTCAATAATTGAACTTTTAAAAATATTTTAAATATTTTATTTTAAAATTAAAATAAAATATTTTAAAATAAAATAAAATATTTTTATTTAAAATATTTTTAAATATTTATTTTTAAATATTTTAAAACTTTTAAAAATATTTTAATTTTTAAAATAGCCTTTTTCAAAGTAGTTTAAAGTACACAGAGTATGGTATTTTTTATTATTTTAATAAGATCTGCTGGCAGATTTTCAAAGGGTCCTCTGATCCAAGTATATTATGACCGCAAATTATGAGAAAGTTAAAGACTCATGCAGACAACAGTTGTTTGAAACATATTTCCCATAGAAATATAATTTATTTTGTTTCTATAATATTTATATCCTACCTACTTCAGAAAAATAGGAGAAATTTATAAAATTAAGTGTAATGCAAACTAAGAAAACCTTCTAACTGAAAGGAGCAAAAGAAGAAATGTCTTTGAGTACCTAAGACATTTTTTAAAGGGAGGCAAGTCAGTATAAATAAAAGAGAAATTAATATCACATAGATTTATGTTCTAATTTTCATGAAAAAAAAAATAGTGCGATTTTAGTCAAGCTTCCAAATCTCACTGTCCACATCTATGAAACGTAAATAAAGCATAGTCAACCTGGCCAACGAATGTGTTTCATGTCACAACCTTAATGGAAGACTCCTTTTTCCTCAGATCTTTTTAGCATTTTCTCTAGGATCCTTGGCTCAGGAGAAATGAGGCAACTTCTGAGAAGCGCTGCCTGCAGAGCAGCAATCTCACTACTCTTATTTCTGTTGGTCTAGCTGGACCAGTTGCTCACCTCTGCCTGTGCCGATGCTGAGCTCCTCTGATGCACTTAACCTCCATGCCACTCAGAGAACCTCTGCTTGTGTTGCTGTCAACCTCCTTTACCTCACTGACTCTTAATAATTCTCTCTTCCTCTAGCCAAGAAATCGCCTTCACTTACTATTGTCAGCTCTAAAGCACTTATATCCTTAGTGATGCTGACTTCTTAATAGTCCACCTTTCTATTTCTCTGAGGTCAGAGCTTTTGGGCAGGCCAGGTTTAGGGAGGATCAAGCCTGGTCGGACCTTTACTTAGAGCTATAGACCACGCTCCCTCTAGACCACGCTTAACCTACAGGGGTTTTTCTCTGGAGTTCCAGTCAAAAGGAAACTTCTAGACTTTCATACAGAGTTGTATCCTAATTGGAGCACAAGTTCAAGTTTTATCCCCTAGATCACTGATGCCAGTCAGATTCAGAAATGCAGCTTTTACATCAAGTTCAATGTCTATTAAAGAAACTGATCTTCCCAGAGTGCAGAGTAGACCGGGAGGCAGCAGCGTTGCCTAATCTTGCATTCCTCTTTAACACTCCTGGGGCATGCGGCCCCAGACCTTTTGTTGAACTCAGTTGTTAAACCTAAGTGAGATGATATAAGTAAGGGTTGCAACTTCAGTGCCTTCTAAGTGTCAAGTACTTTACATATTACTTAATTTAATTCTCAGGTATCTCAGATGTTTGTGAGTTTCCCCGCCCTCTGAGATTTAAATGGCCTTGTTTCAAAGACCAGTGATCCCATGACTCCTCTCTACAAGTTCTATGAATTCCTTTGTTAAATGCTCAAGGTTCCCTCTGCCTGTGGATCCTGAAATTGTTCGTGCTACCTCTATTTGCACAAATTAATCGAGTTTTTCCCTAAATCTCCATAGAACGTCTATTCCATTCACACTAAATCTTTCAGGAGATTCTCAAGAAGGGGTCAAGTTGCTGTCTTTTTTCTCCCTCCAGATTTCATTCCCTGTCTTCATCTCCCCAAAAGAATCAACCAGATTCCTTCCTTTTTCTCTCATAAGAAGCAATTGAATATATTGGTTGCTTGGGATTTTCTCTGACCCCAGTTACCTAGTCTCGAACAATAGGAGAGTGAAAGAAATCTGAAAGTGAAAACTTAGTGGAAGGGTTTATATGTGTGAACTCTTTGTCAATGGAATGTTTATCATTTAAGATCTTTGAACATATGCAAAAGAGGCTCTTATACTAATCAGAATTTCATAGGGTTGTTCTCCAGCAGTCACACGTGGAGTGAGTTAATTATGAACCTGTGCCTAAAAAAGTTTAGCACGCAGAGAGAAGATATCAGAAGTATCTCAAATGAATATTAATATTTTGAAATGTGTGTAATTGAAATCAATTTAAATGGAAAAATAATTCGAAGAATGCTAATGCAATGGCAGAGTCTGCCACAGATAAATATGTCACAACACATCAGAATTTCTCTGAGGCTGTGGCAGAAACCTGCACTGCAAGCAGGCTCAGAGATCGGTAGATTTGACTTCATTTTTGCCCTGAAACCTATGTATTTGGGTTTGTATATTTGCATCTTTAGTTAGAAGATTTTTTTGCTCTGGCCATGTTCATTTTGTTTGGAAATGATACCTCTATTTTTATTTTAACTTTGTTCAAAGTTGACCGAATAACCTAAATGAACCGGTTTTGGTTTGAAGGTTACAAATAAACTTCAAATTTAAAGTGATTAGTAACTTTAAAATATGTTGGTGTGACAAATACTGCATGATTCCACGCACATGAAGTATCTAAAATAATCAAACTCACAGAAGCAGAAAGTAGCATGGTGGTTGTCCTGGACTTGGGGAAGAAAAATGAGGAGGTGGATAGATGTAAAGATTCAGTTTTGCACCTGACCTGTGGTGGCGCAGTGGATAAAGCGTCAACCTGGAAATGCTGAGGTTGCCGGTTCAAAATCCTGGGCTTGCCTGGTCAAGGCACATATGGGAGTTGATGCTTTCTGCTCCTCCCCCCTTCTTTCTCTCTCTCTCTCTCTCTCTCTCTCTCTCTCTCTCTCTCTCCCTCTCCCCTCTCTATAATGAATAAATAAAATCTTAAAAAAGAAAAGATTCAGTTTTGCAAGATAAGTAAGTTCTAGATATCCTGCTGTACAACATCATGCCTATACTTAACAATGCTGTATTGTGTACTTAAAAAATTCTGTTAAGACGATAGATTTCATGTTAATGTTCTTACTACAAAACAAACAAAAACAAAGGGGCATGGGGAAACTTTTGGAGGTGTTGAATATAATATTATTATCTTGAATGTGGTGACGGTTTGAGGGTGAATACAGATGCCCAAACTCATCAGATTGTGCAGTTTAAATTTGTCCAGTCTTTTTGTATATTAGTTATAACTCAACAGCCTGGTTTTTAAAAACATATATAATAGGCCCTGGCCGGTTGGCTCAGCGGTAGAGTGTCGGCCTGGCGTGCAGGGGACCCGGGTTCGATTCCCGGCCAGGGCACACAGGAGAAGCGCCCATTTGCTTCTCCACCCCCCCCTTCCTCTCTGTCTCTCTCTTCCCCTCCCGCAGCCAAGGCTCCATTGGAGCAAAGATGGCCCGGGCGCTGGGGATGGCTCCTTGGCCTCTGCCCCAGGCGCTAGAGTGGCTCTGGTTGCGGCAGAGCGACGCCCCGGAGGGGCAGAGCATCGCCCCCTGGTGGGCAGAGCATCGCCCCTGGTGGGCGTGCCGGGTGGATCCCGGTCGGGCCCATGCGGGAGTCTGTCTGACTGTCTCTCCCCGTTTCCAGCTTCAGGAAAACACACACACACACACACAAAAAAAAGAACCAAAAAAACCCAAAAAACATATATAATAAAAAATTGACTAAAAATATGTTGGTTCATATTTTTATTAAACCTCTGCAAAAGCCATGTGAAATAAAACAGAAGGGGCATGACTGTCTATATTTTGCAGTTGAAGAATCAAGACTCAGATACAGCTATTGAGTTGACCCAGGCTACCGTATAATCCTTTGCAGTTGTATGTGCTAGACCATTTTAGAATGAATTCAAATACATTATTTCATTTGAGATAGAATGCTCCATTCTCTCTATTCTATAAATTATCAAGTGCTATTCATTCTTTCTCATGTGCATTTACACCTGTCAAAATCGTTCATTCTTGACTCAGAATATATCTAGCTGTTTCTAACTTCAAAGCAGAAGAAATTTACCCCATTTTGACCTCCTGTAGTATGTACTTGTTTCAATCATATGTCCCTTGCTGCATGCTTTTTTTTTCAGTTCACTATTTTCTGTATTTGATTTATTGACACTTTTTGGTGACAAAGCTGGAAAATCACTAATCATTATAAACTTTCTCAAAGGCTTACTACAGTGATTTTTCTATAGCAGCTAGTCAAGAAATGCTTATTGAAATAAATACATAAAATATGTCCCTTTCTTTTTATTGTCATTCATTGATTCTGTCCTTCCTGCCCAAACGTTACTTTAGCTACTTGTCAGTGTTTCCCTTCTGCCTCATTCCAATGAGCTACACTATGTACACTTTGTAGTTTAAAAAGAAACTAATTCAAAACAAAACAACAACAAAAACTTCCCATAACTTTGCTTATATTGATTTTTTTTTCTTGAGATTCCCCTTGAAAATTTCCCAGGCTGCTCTGACCTAATTCATCTCTCCCTCAACCTCTTGTGTTTAGAGCTTACATCCTGAAAAGATGTATTTCTGTTCTCTGATTTTTCATGGGTCTTTTGAGAGCAAGTCAAAAAATAATATCTGCCTTTCAGCTGATTACTTAAACTAAATAAGATGATTGTAGAATAATTTTGTGTTTTTTTTAAAATAGCTCCCGAGTGCCTAATACAGAAATAGACAAATAGTAGGAACCAATAAAACTTGTTGAACTGATTCATATAATTCATTTCCTAGAGTCTGATTTCAAGATTACATTATGCTCTATAGATATCTTTTATGTGTTTTTCTATTATAACATTGCAAAGCAGTTTTCATTCGTTGTTGGTTTTATTTCCTGACCAAATTGGATCACTTTGGACTATAAATTGGCTTGTAAATCTGATATACTAGGTTTTCTATTACAAAATTACATTATCTTCATGTTCTAAATACGTTAGGTATTTCACTATTTCTAGTGGTCTTCTGAGAGATCATGAATATATTTAATCTGAGAAAGTTACTTTGTAATTCCTAGCAAAAATCAAGAAAATAGATTAATTTTCCAATGTTTTAATATGGCTTGAATATGATAAACTTTAATATCCAACTTATTTATGGTAAAACACTAATATTTTTAAATATTTAAAATGTTTCTATGGTCAATAGAAAGACAGTAATTTTTGTGTAATACTCTGATCTAATTTTCCTTCCATGTTTATGTATTCAGTGCCTTTCGCTGTGTCTGACAGTGGGTTTTCACTAAATGCTGGTGATAAGTATAAGACTGTATGGATGAAAGCTTCCATGTGTGTATACATTTTCTGTTTACTCTGTTAGATTCTCTGATTTATGACTTTTTAATTAATTTGCTGGGAAAGAATGTTCCAATATTCTGAAGTGAGGTCTATGGAACATCAGTGTTATAAAAAGCTGATAAATGTTACAGAGATATAAGTGGAGAAATCCAAGGAAATAGTATGAGAAATTCCAAACTAAAAAAAAGTTAAACAATTTTTTTTTTTTTTTTTGCATTTTTCTGAAGCTGGAAACAGGGAGAGACAGTCAGACAGACTCCCGCATGCGCCCAACCGGGATCCACCCGGCACGCCCACCAGGGGGCCACGCTCTGCCCACCAGGGGGGGATGCTCTGCCCATCCTGGGCGTCGCCATGTTGCAACCAGAGCCACTCTAGCGCCTGAGGCAAAGGCCACAGAGCCATCCCCAGCGCCTGGGCCATCCTTGCTCCAATGGAGCCTTGGCTGCGGGAGGGGAAGAGAGAGACAGAGAGGAAGGCGCGGCGGAGGGGTGGAGAAGCAAATGGGCGCTTCTCCTATGTGCCCTGGCCGGGAATTGAACCTGGGTCCTCCGCATGCTAGGCCGACGCTCTACCGCTGAGCCAACTGGCCAGGGCCAATTTTTTTTTTTTAAGTAAGAGGAGGGGAGATAGAGAGATAGATTTTCACATGTGCCCCGACTGGGATCCACCCAGCAACCCCTGTCTGAGCCCAATGCTCTAATTCAGTGGTCCCAAACCCCTGGGCCGCAGACTGGTACCGGTCCATGGACCATTTGGTACTGGTCCACAGAGAAAGAATAAATAACTTACATTATTTCCATTTTATTTATATTTAAGTCTGAGCAATGTTTTATTTTTTAAAAATGACCAGATTCCCTCTGTTACATCTGCCTAAGACTCACTCTTGACGCTTGTCTCGGTCACGTGATATATTTATCTATCCCATCCTAAAGGCCAGTCCGTGAAAATATTTTTTGACATTAAACTGGTCCATGGTCCAAAAAAGTTTGGGGACCACTGCTCTAATCAACCTAGCTATCCTCAGTGCCTGAGGTCTACACTTGAATCAGTTGAGCCACTGGCTGTGAGAAGGGAAGAGAGGAGAAGAGGGAGGGGGAAGGGAAGAGAAGCACATGTTTCCTTCTCATGTGTGCCCTAACCGGAGATTGAACCCAGGACATCCACACTCTGGGCCAACGTTCTATTCACTGAGCCAACCAGCAAGGGCATTTTTTTTTCCTTACAGCAAAACTTCTCATGGCTATAAAATGGCTAACAACTTATATATGAACTCTGCAGTATATGCAGCATTTTCCAAATTTACCTTATCCCAGTATTATTAGGGCTTTTGGTTTTAAGTGACAGAAAATTAACTAGGAACAGCTTGACTTAATGGAATTGATCTGCTTATATGACTGAAATATCCAGGAGTAAATGGGCTTCAGGCATGCAGGCTCCATGAGGTACTCAAATGGAACTCAGAATCTATCTCTTTATCTGCTTTCATCTGGGGTAAGTTTATTATCACATAGGCTCCCCCAGGGAGAAGACATGGATGGCCACGGCAACTTCAGTCATGCATTCACTACCTTAGCAACAACGGCTCAAAGACAACAGCTCTTTCCTAATAGTTCCAGGGGGTTCTACTTGTATATAAGCTCTTCCAAAGAAGAACCCTTTCTATTTTGCTTCCAAATATATTTATAGCAGATAGAAGTTTGTATTTTGGAGTTGGTGATCAATAAATTGAGTCTCATTTACTTGGCTTGAGCTACATTTCTGAACCAACTGTTGTGAACAGGAGGATGAAATACTTGGTCTGGACAATGTTTCCACTTCTGGAATTGAGAAGGAAAAGGGTTGAACCCACCTGAATCATCTGACCTGCAAATAGAGGAGAGAAAGAAGGGAAGAAGAAAAGGAAAGAAGGAAAGGAAAGGAAAAGGAAGGAAAGGTGTTGGGCAAATAAGTTTGTAAAAGCTGTATTTTCTGGTTTTGCTCACTTTTACTGTTAAAAATGGCACTGCCCACGTGAGTGGCTGTCACTCAGGTGATATGGTTAATTACCTTCATGCTTGGGAAGGGGCTTGGTTATGATGATGTGTGCTGGAGGAGGGATTTTCGTGCCAAAAAATTTTAAAAGGAGGAGCTGGAAGGCCATTTTGAGAGAGAGGCCACATGGTTGCAGAGGAGGCAGGCAGCCAAGATGGAGGCATGCTGAAGGGAAACAGAGGTGAGGAGCTTTGTAAGCTCTGCTGAACTGGTGAGGACCTTTGATTCTAGGAAAACTCAGATGAGTCAGTGGCTTTGGGAGCCCCGAATGGAAAGGGAAGTGTTTTCCCGCTGGGTGTATTTACTCGCTTGTCGAGTGCGAGCTAAAATGAAAGATGATGGCCCACCAGTCCTTGGTTCCGTTGTCTCATTATGATCTATCCCAGGGGTCCCCAAACTTTTTACACAGGGGGCCAGTTCACTGTCCCTCAGACCGTTGGAGGGCCGGACTATAAAAAAAAAAACTATGAACAAATCCCTATGCACACTGCACATATCTTATTTTAAAGTAAAAAACAAAACAGGAACAAATACAATATTTAAAATAAAGAACAAGTAAATTTAAATCAACACTGACCAGTATTTCAATGGGAACTATGCTCCTCTCACTGACCACCAATGAAAGAGGTGCCCCTTCAGGAAGTGCTGCAAGGGCCGGATAAATGGCCTCAGGGGGCCACATGTGGCCCACGGGCTGTAGTTTGGGAACCCCTGATCTATCCAAATCGAATGGGAACCTGCAGCTCCCTGATGGCTGCAACAGTGGCCGCGACTACTGGCCGTACAAAAGGAAGGGAAAAGAAAGAAGGAAAGGAAAGGACTCCCTGATTTAAAAATAATATATCTTTGCTAGTATGTTAATGGAAATATTTTTGGCTCTAGCCAGTTGGCTCAGTGGTAGAGCGTCGGGCCAGTGGGTGGATGTCCCAAGTTCAATTTCCAGTGTTGGTTACACAGGAGAAGCACACATCTGCTTCTCCACTCCTCCCCCTCTTGCTTCTCTCTCTCTTCCTCTCCTGCAGCCATGGCTCAATTGAGGTGAGTTGGCCCTAGGAGCTAAGGATAACTCGATGGCCTTCATCTCAGGTGCTAAGAAGAGCTTGATTGTTGAGCAACAGAGCAACACCCTAGATGGGCAGAGCATTGATTCCTAGTGGGCTTGCTGGGTGGATCCTGGTTGGGGAATGTAAAGCCAGTAGCCACGGCCACCATCAGAGCTGCCTGGCCTGTGCAGGTTCGCAACTGATTTGGACAGATAGTAGTGAAACAATGGAGCCAAGAACTGGTGAGCCGTTAGCTTTAGTCCTAGCTTGCACCCGGCGGGCAAGAAATACACACAGTGGGAAAACACTTCCCTTTCCATTCAGGGCTCCCAAAGCCACTGACTTATCCAAGTTTCCTAGAATCAAAGGTTTGTACCTCACCAGTCTTATTCACCTTTGTTCCCTGTCTCCTTCTCTCTGCACAAACTCTGCACAAACGGGCTTCTTGTTCAGCACTCCGCCATCTTGGCTTCTCCTCCTGGCCTCCTCCACGTGGCCTTTCTCTGCTCTCCTACAGCATGGGCTCCTCCTAGAACATAATCACTCTTTTCCCAGAACAACATCATCTCTCTTCCTTTTAAAATCTTTTGGTGCGAAAGCCCTCCCCTAACACACACTAACACAATCACGCCCATCCCAAACAAGAAGGGCAACTAATATAATCACCTGGGCGGCAGGCTTCCACTTAGGTAGTGCCAACTTTAACAAAGTGAGCATAATATATTTTATCTGCCCAACAGGGCACATGCAGGAGTCTGTCTCTGCCTCATCGCCTCTCACTGAATAAAAAAAATAAAATAAAATAAAAAGAAAAGAAAAGAAAAAAAAAGAAGTATTTTTCTCTCACTATTTACCAGTATTCTTCTGGACATTTAGATCATGCACAGATACTATATCTTAGTGTCAGGCCTGGAGTTTGATGTTATCCTCCTTCTAAGCTAATACATTATCCGGTTATTGTTTCATGGATGCTGGCAGAGAAGTACGACACTTGTCACAGATGAAGGACTTTATTACTCATGGTACAGCAAGCGGCATGAGCATCAGTATATTTGTATCAATATCCCGTACTCCATGTCCCATGTGAGATGGAACAGATGGATGCCCCACATCCAGGAGTTTTGCATCACACCTGAGTATAAGTAATTTGAGGAACTCATTACTTTGATAGCATACAGTAAAGCCTGTCTTTTGTTTGGGGAAATATGTTGCCTCTTCTCTCAAGGTGCTCAGTGCAAACAGAATTCTGCTAAAAGGTTCTGTGTGGAGTACTCATCGCTTTTCACTGGAGGGCATATCCAGCAAGAAGTGTAGAACCCTGAGAAACCAGTGAAGGACCTACCTTGACAATACTGCTGTAATCCCGTTTCAGCCACGTGAGCCTGTGAACAAAGTTTTAGAGTGTCAGGGCTTTGTAGCATTTCCGAATTTCTGTAGCAATTGCCACCTCACTGCAGCTATATGTTCATACCAGGAGCACAAATTTAAACTTAGAAAAAGTGTTCATATGCTTTGGGGACATTGGAGTTTATGGAGAAAAGAATATAACATCTTTACTTCTTGTAATTTCAGAATGTGATTTCTTTGGTATAAAAAAAAGGATAAATAGGATTTTTTCGAGTTTTCAGGGAGAACACACAAGCTATGCTTTTTTTTTTTTAAAAGATTTTCTTGCAAGTTCACTTTTTTTTTTTTTTGTTTGTTTTTTTATTCGCTCATTTCAGAGAGGAGAGGAAGAGACAGAGAGAGAGAAGGGGGGAGGAGCTGGAAGCACCAACTCCCACATGTGCCCTGACCAGGCAAGCCCAGGGTTTCAAACCGGCGACCTCAGCATTTCCAGGTCGATGCTCCATCCACTGTGCCACCACAGGTCAGGCTATGCTTTCTTTTAATACATTTGATTTGTAATTAGTAAGCAATTGCTCAGCATGTCCTGTGAAGAATCTTCATAAAAATGAAGAGCACAAAAGGTCTTCAGTGTGCTTGTTCTAAAAGCTGGCCTCCGTGGTTGTTTGGCCATTTATCAAAAGCCATATTAATCCTTGTCTATAGTGCTTGGTTGTCAAAAGACAGCCCCCTTCTTCCTGCCTTGCAGTTTGAGCCACGTTTATTATTTTTCTTGACTTCCTATACACAGGCTGCACGATTACCAGGCGATCCCGTGTAAACAAGAGGCTGTTTCGTGCCGATAAATGGATTCCCACTGTTGCACAAGCCCCTAGGAGTCTGCATGAAAAACCAGCTGAGATACGGAACAAAATGCCGCATTTATTTTAACAGCAGGAGCTTATCATTGGTGACATTACCTGATAGAGCTGATAATGTAAAGCATTATGACTTTAAAGCAAAATTTGGTTCATAAAGACATACCAGGAGATAAACCAGGGCTACTAATAGAAATTGCGAGCCATGCTTTGAATAGAATAATGTTATCTGCATTCATCATTCAACTAGCTCTCTCCTCCCACTGAAATGAGACAAGGTAGATTCACAACTCCCATTAATGCTAATAGCGGGCTTCAGTAGCAAATCCCTTGTTTCTCCCTAGGAGAGGACAGCTGGCCCCTCTTGTTATAATATGCTGCAAAACTGTGTCAGTCTGAGCTAATAGGTGGGAATATTAAATACAAAAAAAAATTTAAAGTTAACTTAAAAAAAAAAAATAGTGACCAATACAGTTGTTGATGATAAAAGCTGCTGGCTAAAAAGCAATTACATTTCTCCTTGGAGTGCTGACTCTGCTCGGTGGATGTTAAACCCTCACTGTTCTTGCGCCAGGTTATCTGCTCGCACCGGTTTCTCCTTCTGGCACCGGGCTGTCGGGATGCACCTGGGTGAACTACGAAGGAAAGCTGTGGGTAAGGCGTGCTGGCACGGGAGTCACTGCTGATAGAATGCACCTTTGAAATATATATAAAAAAAAGAAATCTGGCGATTTCTCTACTTTGTGAAGTTGAGTAAGTAGTTTAATCATAAAATGTAACCCATTTTAATCATTTATAATAACTCTTCTGATAGTTTACCCTGAAGATGAAATGAGACAGCATAGTTACAACAATACGGAGGAACATTAAGGAGCTTGTAGAGAGGCTCCTGTTTGATTTTCCTGAGACGATTGCTAGAAAGCTCAACCTCCTACCCTGTTGTTGTCTGCCGGGCCCAGCTCGCCTGAGGAAGAAGGAAATGACTCTGCATAATAAAGGAGAGAAGGATTTGACATTCCCAGGGAGGGGTCGGGAGGATTAAGGGAGAGGAAAGAGAAGCTGAATTCAAGCTCAGAGAGGAATGATAAAAGAGGAGGCAGGGACATTGACAGGGACACAGAACGGCTGCGGGAGGTTAGGGTATGACACACAGCGGTAGCTGATACATGGCCCTTCATGTGACATCCTTAATGAAATCTACACTCCTCATCAAGGCGTTTGCTTCCGGAATAATTTAGAAAACACAATGTCTTGGGGCTGAGTATTGTAACCAGTTTGGCTCAAGAGGATACAAGATTCCCATCCTGATAGGATATTATTTTTTTTTTAATAATTTTATTTTTTTAATGGGGTGACATCAATAAATCAGGATACATATATTCAAAGATAACAAGTCCAGGTTATCTTGTCGTTCAATTATGTTGCATACCCATCACCCAAAGTCAGATTGTCCTCTGTCACCTTCTATCTTGTTTTCTTTGTGCCCCTCCCCCTCCCCCTTTCCCTCTCCCATTCCCCCCTCCCCCCGTAACCACCACACTCTTATCAATGTCTCTTAGTTTCACTTTTATGTCCCAACTACGTATGGAATAATGCAGTTCCTGGTTTTTTCTGATTTACTTATTTCGCTTCGTATCATGTTATCAAGATCCCACCATTTTGCTGTAAATGTTCCAATGTCATCATTTCTTATGGCTGAGTAGTATTCCATAGTGTATATGTGCCACATCTTCTTTATTAACATTGTAAGTTTCAGGGAAGGCATCCAGAGAAACAAGAGATAGGATATTCTTAGTGAGATGCCAAACAGAGCAGAATGCAGATTTTCAAAGGAAAATGGTAACAGGTAGGAACGCTCTCAACTCCGAAGAAGGAAGGCAAGGAGGAAGTGGAGGTAAGGGAAAGGACAGGATGTTGAAGTGAGCTTTCTACATCTGCCAGACCATGCCTGCCTGGGACAGCAACAGAGAGCAGCCAATTAAAAACGTTCTAATCTTATTCCCTTTAATGTTTTCCCTCCACATATGTTGCCCGCCCCTCCCCTTCCCAGCCGGTAGGGTGTGCACCTAAAATTTGAAAGGGGGGAGGAGATGAGCGGAGAGAGAGCAGACCTTGACAATTTTTCCTTTCTGGAAGGCAGAGAGCCCATTAGTGTACCAGACTTGAGTGAGGGAACACTGGAGAGTTCTTATCTTGAACTGGGATTAATATCTTGGTTTGGATACTTTTATTATCTATCTGGAGACTTCAGCTGATGGTAGGATTGTGTCAGATCTCAGAATAAGGACGGAAGTCCTGGGGTCTGCAGTGATTCTCAAGGCCTGCTTCCTGGGCCTGTAGCGCCAGCATCGCCTGCAAACATTAGAAATGCATATTTATTCTCAGGCCCCACCTTAGACCTACCGTATCAGAATCTCCACCGGCGGGGCCCAGCCGGTGCTCCGGGAGACCGTCATGCACATGAGAGGCTGAGAACTGTTGTGTTAGTGCGGGAGGCAAGCTGGCTTTGCAGGGGCTCCTTCTACGCCGCCAATGAGGATAGGAGAAAAGGGTAGACAAGGGCAAACAGGAAACCTCATTTTACTGTGCTGGGTCTTATTGAGTGGTTTTTTTTTGTTTTGTTTTGTTTTCATTTTCGTTTTTTTTTTTTTTTTTTTTTTTTTTACAAATTGAGGGCAAGACCCTCAACCAGCAAAAGAGATGACAAAAGGCTTGTTTTCTTATAATAGTCACTTTATTATGGTGGTTTGGAACTTTACCTGCAGTATCTTCAAGGGATGCCTGCACACACTTCATGAGATAACTGGGGGTTATGAGGAAATGAAATAATTTTACATGATACAAATTAGGCTTCAGACTTTTTTTTTCCTGCCAGGACATTTCTTTGCACTTCTTGGGTGGTAAACATCCAGGTGGGGTGGACTGGTAACTGCTTCAGCTTGACAGAATGCCTCGTTTTTCTAAAAATGGGGCCACAAAGTCAAGAAAAAGCTTCCACATAGCAGCTGTTGCCATCGCAGGATGCTCCCGGGAACTGATGAGTAACACTGAGGCAGGAGCAGGTTAACCACAAGATACTCTAGTGTGACAGAGACATTCGGCTAAATTAATATCTCCATATTGCGCATGAAGCAAAACTTGAGAAAAAACCCCCACAAAATTTAAGAATAGAATCTAAATACTTTTCTAAATTAAAGCAAGGACTAGCTGTTAGTAAATATGTCAAAAAATATAAATAAGCGATGAACAGATTTTCCAGCCTGAACATTGTGCCAATTCCATGTCATTTGTTAGATAAAAACACATGGTGCCTTACAGACGTAACGCCGGCTGACATGAATTAGAGTGTTTTGTAATATCAGTGGCTGAGGCCAGGCAGATTCAAAGTGGACTCAGCAGATAGATGGTAGAGGAACAGTGGAGCTAGAAAGCGATGGGCCATTTCCGTTTATGAGATTCTTGCAAATGGACAAGGGAAAACCTCCCGGCAGAGGGCAAGCGATCTACGCCAAGGAAAAGTACCTGTGGCTTTAAATAGTCTACACACACACACATACACACACACACACACACACACGGTTCTCGGCCACATGCTCATGCATGCAACGCACTGGTAGCCAGGAAACCAGCAAGCAAGCCTAACACATTCCACCATGGTTGTAGAAATGTGAAAGGCAAAAACAAATAATCCCAAACCCTTAAAAAATGAGGTCTAGTATATTAAAATAATCTAGAAATTGGAAAAAAAATAATCTAGAAATTATTTTAAATTATTTTAATTCAAAGTGAAAGTCACTCAGGACAATAAAATAATTATTCAAGAGCACTAATATTTTAACTATAAACAAGAAAAACAATCGTAATGTAATGATGTTTTACATAGTGTTCATACATTCTCTGATAGCATATTATAGTACAGTAATAACCATGAGGTTAATGAAATTTCTTTAAATTTGTTTTAAAGACCTGAATGTTTTAGAAATTAATTTTATTCTTAGATTGGAATTTTTTTCCAGAGGAATTCTTTTTCTCTAATGCACTTTTGGATCCAAATTCCAAATATGATTTGCATGTGTCTGAGGGGGCGTGGTTAAGGTAGGATATCACTAATTAAAATTCACTTTGTATAAAACTTCTCTGTGAAATACGAGTGTTATAGAAATATTCTCCGATTTCTCTTCACTATGATCTTTCTTTCTAGCTGGGGTATAAGCTCCATTTAGAATTTCTCATGTTATTTAGTACAGTGCAATAAACACAGTCAAGTCTCAGTAGATGTTTATACAATAGCTGGCTAAGCTAGAAAAACACTCTTTTCAGGCATACCTTCATCTGCTTACTGAAGTTCTTCTTGTCAGTCCTTCAGCAGACATTTTCAGATGATAGAGTTAATTTGGGGTTAGGATAGAAACAGCCTAATATCTATATAAAGGTCATTATTGGGAAGCAAGTCAGTTATTACTGCTCCATTTTTGTTTTGTTTTGTATAGCAAGGCCTTTTGATTTCAAAAAAGTGATTTAGAAAATTACCAAAATTCTCATAGAAAAAAGTGTTAAAATAAAATAAACTCCCCCTAAGAATAGTATCAAAATATGTATATTATCCTTTGAGCTATATATATATATATATATATATATATATATATATATATATTTTTTTTTTTTTTTTTTTTTTTTTTTTTTTTTTTTTTTTTTTTTTACAGAGACAGAGAGTGAGTCAGAGAGAGGGATAGACAGGGACAGACAGACAGGAACAGAGAGAGATGAGAAGCATCAATCATCAGTTTTTCATTGCGCGTTGCAACACCTTAGTTGTTCATTGATTGCTTTCTCATGTGTGCCTTGACCACGGGCCTTCAGCAGACCAAGTAGCCCCTTGTTGGAGCCAGCAACCTTGGGTTCAAGCTGGTGGGCTTTTGCTCAAACCAGATGAGCCCGTGCTCAAGCTGGCGACCTCGGGGTCTCGAAACTGGGTCCTCTGAATCCCAGTCCGATGTTCTTTCCACTGCGCCACCACCTGGTCAGGCTGAGCTATATTAATATTACATTTTCAAACATGTATCTAGTCATATGTATTGGATTTGAATTTATCTCATAAAATGTTAGACTATTAACAGTACAAACTTCCAGATCTAGTTAATTTCTTAAATTTAGTTGGCTTAACAGTTTCTAGTTTCTCAATCAGGAGATGATAGATAACATCTCTTGGAACTATAAAGGAAAGCTCTTTGATTTCTATAAAGAAAAGAGCCTATATAATTGTCGTGGCTGCCTTTTCTAAGCGTATGCATTGAGTGACTGACCTAGCAACTATCTGAATAGCAAAACATGTTTTTTCTTAGTGCCCATTTTCCTGAAAAAGCATATTTTGGATTTGATCACAGTGGAAAGCATAATTAACTGTTACAGAGACTCTCAGAACTTTAAACCATTCTCTTTTTCCCTTTTAATTTGACAACACAAACAAGTGTAAAGCTTCCTTTTGCTGGCTACAGATGTCCATTGTGAATGTAAATGATGAGCAGTAGCACTGACGCTTCCTCAGAACCGATATTCGGAGTGAAAATGAATCGTTGCACATCTGCAGGCGCCTCTGCTGACGGAATCTTTTCACTCTGAGGACGTTTAACAGATAAAATATACAGCTGGTCAAAGAAAGCCTATTTCAAAGTTTTTATACAAAATAAAATGCTTCATCAAGTTTGCTTGAAAGCGAAATTTTATAAAATATGGTTATCTCTGTTCTCTCATTTTTATTCCAATAATTCCAGGCACTTTTTCAAGACTTAAAGTACTATTTTAAAGAATCAGATAAACTCCAACATTTAGAGTTCTGACAAAAAGAAGAACTTTCTATTAGGTACATAATTTGGAGGTTATATTCAAGTTAGCAACAACAAAAATGTAATGATTCTTACATATTTTGTCAATAATTGCTGCTTGCAGCTTATTTTGAAATTTTCAAGATCTCTTACAGCCACGCATTGGTGCCAAAACCTTTCAAGTGACACCTAATGAGAACCATTTAAGAAACTGGCATTGATGTTTGACTGTGAGAAAGCTGTTCATAGTCTCAGCATTCAAACTAGAACTCACCATCTGATTTTTTCCAGCAAGGTCTGAGATTTGGGAGTATGCCATTGCTGAATCTAAATTGTCCATTGAAGTACTTGTGACCACAAAATTTAGAACTGAAAGAAGTTTCATGAGAGTTTTCCCTTTCCTCCTTTCCTCAGAAGCCCCAGTGATTATCCTGTTTGTGCCTGTTGGGCTCCCCCTGTGAATACTCAGCTGTATTCTTTTCCGGTAAAAATCCCTGCATTCCAAAAAAATTTCTTTCTTTCTAACTCTCTGCTACACAGCTGACCACAGCAAGAGGAAAGGAAACAGATGGAGTTAATTCACGCTAAGATGAGAAAGTCTGCTAGCCTCCATGGGGGTATTTGCTTCATAAAAGAGGTTGGTTGAGAAGCTAACTTTATCGCTAATTTGCAGAATCTTGGAGTGAAGTAAAGATCTTCAACTGTAGGGAAGGGACTTACATTTTTATTTTTTTTTTTCAGTGTTTGGAGCATAATACATCAGAAAAGACATATATATTTATAGATACCTTATGATGGCCAGTAAGAAGAAATAGATTGAATTATGATTGAATGATAAACACATTTAAGGCAAAAGGCCATAATCAGAGATTGTTCACTCTAGCAACTATTAAAAAAAATAGTCACAGAGTTCTAGTAATCTTTAGTAATCTTTCTTACTGTCAAGAAGATGCTATATTAAAACATCTAATTTACATTAAACATTTGATTCATCTAATTAAGTCTGTATTCTGTTTTCAAGGTTTCTAAGCAAACTTCTGGTTATATTTAGTTTCCAGATAATTCTGTCCATAGAGAAGGAATGTGTTGGTCATACAATCTTAAATAATTCAGGACCCATAATAGTTATTTTTGCTTTATGTCAGATTGGGTCAGAGAAACAGAACCAGTATGATTTTTTTAAGAATGTATGTTATGCAATTGTGGGTAATGGTTAAACTGTCTTAGTAAAGCTGTTGTTTTTGCACCTTTTTCTGGAGCTTAGCATCTGCAGGACAGTGAGTCAAGAACAGAAAAGAGATGTGAAGTGAGGGAGAGCAGGGCAACCCTGGAACCCACTGTCTCAAGTTGGAGTCCAGGAGGATGAACCTGGGTCTCATACTGCCTCCATCTTTGATGGCATGGGTGGCTTTCAGAAAAAACTGTTGTGCTTTGTTACAGAGCCAAATACACACCTGGACCAGGACATGGAGAACCTGAAGGGCTAGTTAGAAAAGATGTGCCCCATGTCATTTGGGTGTCAGCAGAACTATCAATGAACCAGAGACGGAAGAATGCCTGGTGACTCTGCACCAACACCAGGGTGAAAGCAATATGGCAGCTTCCAAAAACTGTGCAAAAAGCCTCTGAGGCCAAAGCAGAAAGGGACTTATGGGAAATGTAGTTCCAGCATAGCTAAATGGCAATGGATCTAATCTATTACACAGAATAACACATTGGGATTCTGGTTTTATATATCATCTTCATAAACTTGTTAATAAAAAGCTGGCCCAGAGCAATGAATCTACTTTTAATGTCCTGACAAAAATAAGGGGCCTGCCTGAGGGCCAGAGCCTGGGAAGAAGTTTATCCTACAAAGCTAATGAGTGACACCCTATGAGGCCCCTTATTAGATAGCATACTCGTCTGTGGGACAGTGCAGAGGCAATCTCTCATCATTTTCCTACTGGTTGCTTGTAATTTTTAAATTTTTATGGATTTCTATTCCTGGAATATCTCAGATGTCTACCTCAGAGCTTACTGCGGACAGCAATCTTTCTTTGGTGTCCAGAAGACAGAAAGTGAGAGTAATAGTTCTTTTGTCCCAACATTATCTTTCTGCTTTGCTAATTATCAAAAGAGTTCTTTCATTGTCTGCAATACATTTATTTTTGTGTCAGATTTCTAGAGTAACCAAAATATTCAAATATTATAAATACAGCTATAGACATATGCTGCTCGATATGTCATCCTATATAATCTTACTACCTTTACACAGCATTCTGAGAGTCTCGTATAAGGAAATTGGTTCTACCTTCCAAGCATCTATTTGGCTCTATTATAATTAAATTTAGTTTTAACCTAAATTCTTAATGAGATAGGTTAAGCTTGGTTGTGTTTAGAGGTAATAGTATATCCAAGTTAGTGATTTCAAGAAGGGTAGGGGGTCCTGTTGAGGAGGGAAGAAGGTACTGTTGTCACTCTTTGAAGGTAGGTTATTTAGAAAAAAAAAATGTGAATAGCAATTTGTTAAACTAGAAATCTCCAATATTCTTCAGCTTTTATCCTCTAGTGGATTCTTGTACGCAATTAAAAGTTAACAAAATGCTAAAAAGAAAATACTTGCAAAGCTGGTTACTTTTGAAAGGATGAGTTGTATCACTGTAGGAATTCGTTTTCTTCCTATATGCCATTCCTTTTGTCAAAAAGTTCAGAAGAAGGAAATGAGCAGACCATTGGAAGTAACAGGGGAGAGAGGGCTGTGGATCTCGCTGGCATTTGGGAGGCCTGCAGAGAAAAGAAAGGCAGACAAAGCCCCTAGGTGGGAGGCCTGATGCAGGGAGTCCCCAGTGGCTTTTGTTCTGAGCTGAGCTTTTTTGCCTTAGTCAGGAGAAGCTGAAACTCCCTCTTTAAGTCAGGGAGTTTAACCAGGCTGCCTAGACGGGAACAGAGTCAAATGGGGGTGGGGGTGGACTCTGGGTAACATGGGGGTGGGAAGTAGAAATGAAGTACAGGTGTTGATAGGACACTGTTCGCAGAGACTCAAGACTTACGGAGAGAGGGGTCAGAATGACACAGTGCATATCAGTCAGTGAACACAACCGAATCAGGTGGACATGTTTGCATTTTTTTTTTGTCCAAATTATTGTGTGGCATTGACTGTCTCTTTAAAAACTCTCCTTTCCTCTCCTCCTGCCTTCAGGTTCCTGGGATTTGGCAGCAAGACAGTCAAATCACAGCAAGTGAGATTTCGGGGGGAGATGAAAGAATTGAAAAGCTTCCTTGCTTCTTAGGCAATAAATTATGTCTTAGGATTGATGCCAGGATGGTTTTGGAAAGGCCAATACATATTGACCTCTGGAAAAAAAAATGGATTTATTATTGAATAGTCTTTGTATGAAATGTTAACTAATGAGGGGGATGTCAAAGCCCCGCCAGATTGACGGCTCCGGCGTGCAGTTACAACGAGGTTGGGAGCTTGGAGCCTGCCGGTCCCTGTTTGGCAGAGACACTGCTGTTTGGAATCTCCTGCTAATCAGAAGCTTGCCCAGACCACTTCTCACTTCTGTAGATCATCCTTCACTGAACTGTAATGCATGTTAGAGGGAAAAGCTGCCCAACTTTAATAGTTGCTGTCAAGTATAGTGGCGGTTGTCCACCCCAGTGAGTCTTCTAAAACCGAATATAAATTTTTATATGAAATATCATGCTGTAATCAGAAGAATAAGTGTTGACTTGGATGGCAAATGTAACCTTGTTTTTTATAGCAGAGCACAGACCAGGATGATTTATCTTTTCTTGTGAACAAAGAAGATTAAATTATAGCTATACATATTGGAGAAAATATTTAATTAGTGTCTGTGGTTTAGATGAGTTAGAAAAACCCCAAGCAAGTGGTTACATACAGGAAGAACTGTTATTTATGAATGAGTTAGTCAATACCAGTAAATATCTGTAGAGCAATTTAAAATGCATGGTCATTTCATTTTCTTAACAACACTAGGACATAGATATGATCTCTTCTGTTTATAAAAGAAGAATTACACCCATTTCACTAACTCAGTGGTTCTCAACTGGGGGCAATTTAGCCCCCAGATGATATTTGGCAAAGTCTGGAGACATGTTAACATGACTGGGGGAGGGATGCTACTGGCATCTGGTGGGTAGAGGTCAGGAACATTGCTAAACCTTGTACTATACACAGGACAGTCCCCATAACAATGAATTACCTACACCATAATATCAGTACTGTTGAGAGTGGGGAACCTTTACCTAAGGTAATGCTATTACGTGGTAGAAACAGGACTAACGAGAGTAGTAGGAAGAGAACTGGAACCCAAGCTTTTTAACATCCCCAACTCCTACTCAATGTCGTGCTTCTTATAACATGCCCCATTCTCTCCTCACATGAGTTGTTTTTAGAACAGAAAAAAATATTTGCAGAAGAACATTTTTAAAAAATGATTTCCTATACCATTTAAAGAGGGTCAACCTAGGTCCTATTAAAGACAATTTGGCCTGGTACGTTTCCATAGAACTGAAGACAGCAAATGAAACCTTCAATGAAGAAACCTTCAAATGAAGGTTGTGGCAACACATGATTATAAAAGCAGGGATGGTGTTGTTTTGGAAAACAAGTGTAACATCATGGGCCCAGAGGAAACATTTGTAAAATTGGAGTACAGATGTGAGAAGTGGGACAGGTAGGGGTTTGCTTTGAAAAAGGAGTACTAGTAGAAAAACTGGGGAGTTTTGTGGAGCAGAACATGGTACGTAATGGGAATTATAGGGATGAAATAACATGCTTGGTGAAATAACATACACCATTTTTCCACTACTAAATGCTGGTAAAAATTTTACCATTAAAATACTGGTAAAATTTACATTGTTCATTGACATTTAAAGAGTGGAGTTTATACATGGGTGTGGTCCACATCTGGTTATAAATGTATTAATAATGTGCCCAGAAAAAAAAAATCTCTATTTTTGGGTCTACAACTGAATCTTAATATATGCCTTAAAAAAGGAGGATAAGAAATTAGCAGAAAGGTTGCATATCACTTTTACTTTTTACAACAGCTGTGACCTCTGAGAATTAATTTTCTCATATGTAAAATAGGTCATGATACCTGTCCTCTATGCTTCACAGATGTGTGATAAATTAGATAATAATAATTTTGTCAACTTTAAAATGATTTACAAAGTCTTTAAAATATCATTTATATGTTGATGACTCTACAATTCTTTTTGTAGCCCAAGTCAATCTCAAAGTCATCAACGACCCTTTCTAGTGCTAGTGCAGTATGAGTTGGAACTTGTTGTGAAGTTGGGGAACCAGCACATCTTGTGAGATGCAAAGAGGAGCTGGTGTAGAAGTCTATGAAAGATTGTCTCCTCTGTATCTGGTGGTAGATCCAGAATTGTTATTGGCCAGCAGGCCAGCAGGGCTGATGAAGAGAAAATGAATTATTTGTGTACAAGGAGGACAAGCTCAACCACCAACGTCTACATTTATGCCTTTTACTTTATCCCGTCAGAACAACCCTGAGAGCAATGGCTGCTAGTTCACTCCCAGTATGATAGTTAATTCTTTGTGTCAGCTTGACTGGGTTAGGGATGATGAGATAGCTGGTAAATATTATTTCTAAGTGTGTCTGGAAGGATGTTTCTGGAGAAGATTAGCATTTGAAATGATAAACTGAGAAGGTCATCCTCACTATGTGGTTGGTCATCATCAAATCTGTCTAGGATCTGAATAGAATAAAAAGGCAAGGGAAGTATGACTTTGCTCTCTTCGCTTTAACTAGGACATCTATATTCTCCTGTCCTTGGACATCAGCACTCCTGGTCTGGAGCTTTTGAACTCAGACTGGGACTTATACAATTGGCCACCTTCCCCTTCTGAGACCTTTTGTACTCAGACTGAATTACACTAACTTCCTAATTATACAGCTTGTAGATGGCAGATCATGGGGTTTCTCAGACTCCATAATGTAAGTCAATTCCTATAATAAATCTTCACACACACACACATGGTTCTGTTTTTCTAGAGAACTAATAAACCTACCATCCCAATATCTGACAAATTTGATTTTGGGCCAACACTAAACAACATCATACTTGGAAAGTGATCCTGGGAAACAAAGTTTCAGTTTCAACAAGTTAACAGTACAAAACATATAACTTACTTATATATATTTAATATTCTCGTTAGTTATTGTGTCATCAAAAGTAAGCACCTCCAAGGCATGGAGATATGTGTTTTGTTTTGTTTTTTAAACCACCAATAACAGTGACTGGCCTATCATAGTTACCTATAGGATTGAATGTATCTCCCCAAAATTCCTATGTTGGTATCCTAATGCCCAATGTGATGGTGTTAGGAGG